>NC_092421.1:68277379-69477379 GCF_040894005.1 Engystomops pustulosus
ATTAAATTTCTGTGTTGGCACTTTGCGATAAATAAGCGGGTCTTTGTTGTAGTTTGGGCACTCGGCCTCTAAAAGGTTTGCCATCACTGTTATATGCTAACTATGCCCTCTTTCGTCAGGTGGGTGGGTCTGGGCTGGATCAGGGAGTACGGCACCACTCACATGACAAAAGTTGGTGCTGAGAGAGAAAAAGATAGATAGATAGATAGATAGATAGATAGGAGATAGATAGATAGATAGATAGATAGATAGATAGATAGATAGATAGATAGATAGATAGATAGATATGAGATAGATAGATAGATAGATATGAGATAGATAGAGAGATGATAGACAAATAGATATGAGATAGATAGATAGATGAGATAGATAGATAGATAGATAGATATGAGATAGATAGATAGATAGATAGATGAGATAGATAGATAGATAGATATGAGATAGATAGATAGATAGATAGATAGATAGATAGATAGATAGATAGATGATAGATAGATAGATAGATAGATAGATAGATAGATATGTGATAGATAGATAGATAGATAGATAGATAGATAGATAGATAGATAGATAGATAGAGAGATAGATATGAGATAGATAGATAGATATGAGATAGATAGATAGATAGATAGATAGATAGATAGATAGATAGATAGATATGAGATGGATAGATAGATAGATAGATAGGAGATAGATTGATAGATATGAGATAGATTGATAGATATGAGATAGATAGATATGAGATAGATAGATTGATGTACAATACACAAGGTTCATTTAAAGGAGGCAAAACGTTTTATTTTACAGACTGCAGTTCACTCACTCCCCTATAGGTGTCACTATTTCCCAAGATTTTCTCTCGAAATACAGCAAATTTAGAGCAGAATTACTGATTTCCTGATAAATGAAGCCTCAACGTTTAATTTCTTTGCTATTTTACTCCACATTTTTGGGGATGAGATTACCCAGGACACTCAGGCAGGAAAAGCTTTCAGCTCCGCTCTCTCCCCAGAAGCGTCTTTAGTATTCAGTCTGATTTCCTTCCGAGAACATAGAATTGTCGTCCCAATTTCCAATCATGAAATAAAATGACATGTATAAGTGGGAGAATAATATAGGCAAGATTCCGGATAAGAAGGCTTGAAGTGTCATTTTCTCAGAAAACTGAGTATCTTTTATTGTTATTCAGCAATGGGAACCAATATTAATATTCTGCGGAGCGGGAACATTGTAACGGCCGGGGTGAACAATGGTAGACACAGTATTAACCTCCACTACGATGCGGCGCTGCCGTGCACTCTGCCGGCCTCAGCGGGACTATGGGAACATATGCAAAGAAGGATTCGCAGCCTCCTATTATTACACGTCTCTACGGGTTCTGACAAGACTAGGAGAGAAAAGTTGCTGGTTGGTAAAAAAATTCCTATAATCACTGGTTATATTTATATATAGGTTCCTGTGCCTTTAAGAAATAGCAACAGCCGAGCCATTTCCATGCTCATAGTCCACAATGGTGTTTGGCTTAGTGTTGGAAGTAGAATACTAGACTGACTTCACCAGGTTATAGGACTGACTGACTTATTTAGGCACAGATAGTACTGCCTCACCATCTCGGTTTTACTGTATATACCCGAGTATAAGCCGACCCAAGTATAAACCGAGTACCCTAATTTTACCACCAAAAACCGGGAAAACCTATTGACTCAAATATAAGCCGAGGGTGTAGTATGCAGCTATCCAGTCCCAAGTAGTATATAGCCAACCCTTGTAGTATACACCCAGCACCATGTAGTATACAGCCAGCCAGCCCTCTATAGAATACAGCTAGCCCCATGTAGTATACAGGCAGCCAGCCCCATGTAATATACAGCCAGCACCATGTAGTATACAGCCAGCCTGCCCCCATGTAGTATACAGCCAGCCCTCTGTAGTATACAGCCAGCCCCATGTAGTATACAGCCAGCCAGCCCCATGTAATATACAGCCAGCACCATGTAGTATACAGCCAGCCCCATGTAGTATACAGCCAGCCAGCCCCATGTAATATACAGCCAGCACCATGTAGTATACAGCCAGCCCCCTGTAGTATACAGACAGCCTGCCCTTCTTTAGTATACAGCCAGCCCCAAGTAGTATACAGCCAGCCCCATATAATATACATCCAGCCAGCTCCCTGTATACCAAGCACATAAAAGAAAAATAAACTTAATACTCACCCTCCGGGATTACTCACTCAGCCCCGTGGGTGCTGTAATAGCCGGCAGAGTTGGGTCCATGCGATCTGCCGGCGGATGCACACTATGATGCGTCAGTGTCGCCTCTGATGACGTCATCAGCAGCAACACTGCCGCTTCATAGTGTGCCACGGCTGAGAGAGAATGCATGGACCAGACTCTGCCGGCTAGAGAAGAAAGAGAAGAAATAAAGAAAGAAAATAGAAGGATAGGGAGCTGCGCCAAGGATCTGGGCGCCGGAGGGTGAGGTTTTTCAGCACATGATGGACTTGCATGGTTTTCATGTAGATGATGTAGGCACAGATAATAATGTCTTCCCATCTCGTTTAGTGAAAATTGGGGCACAGATGATGTTGTATGCTTGTTTAATATAAATGAGTAATTTCTGCATAACCAGTTAGTATTGCCAGGTAATCGTGTAGCCGGCGATAGTATAAAACAGTTACACTATAGTTCTGCCTCATTGTTGCTTCCTTTAAATGATAAACACACAGATAGTGCTGCTTTCCTTTGTCTCTTTTAAATGGTGAAGGCATGGATTATGTGGCCTCACTTTTTTAGTAATTAGTTTGGATACAGATCTATTCTTGGAATTGATATAGGCACAAATAGTATTATCTCCCTGTGTCTTATTAAACCATGAAGCTATGTATAGTGCATCCTCCTAGTCTCTTCTTGTATTTGATATAGGCAAAAATAGTACTAACTCCTTTTCTCCATATGTAAGTAATAAAGGAACAGATAGAACTGCCTCCTCTTGTCTTTATGTATGTGATATAAGCACAGAAAGCACTGCCTTCTTGTCTCTCTATGTAAGTGATGTAAGAACACTGCTTTTCTGTGTCTCTTTGTGATTGATGTAGTAACAGATAGCACTTGCTCTTTGTCTACATATGTAAATGATGTAGGAACAGACAGTACTGTCTCCTTGCTTTTATTTGTAAGTGGTATAGGAACAGATAGTACTGCCTTCCTGTTTCTCTATGTAAGTGATATAGTAACAGATATCATTGGCTCCTTGTATCTTTAATTAAATGAAAAAAAAATAGTACTGCCTTATTGTCTCTCTGTGTACATAATATAAGATCAGATAACACTGCCTCCTTTTCTCTCTTTGTTTGTGATATAGGACCAGATAGCACTGCCTCCATGTCTCTCTCTATTTAAGTGATATAGAAAGATAGTAGTGCCTTATTGTCCCTCTATGTGATATAAAACAGACAGTACTGCCTTCCTGTCTCTATTTGTAAGTGATATAAGAGCATATAGCACTGCCTCATTATCTCTCTGTGTAAGTGATATAAGAACAGATAGTACTGCCTTCCTGTCCCTCTTTGTAAGTGAAATAGGAACAGATAGTACTGCCTCCTGTCTCTCTGTGTAAGTGATATAGAAAGAAATAGTACTGCCCCTTTGTCTCTCTATGTAAGTGATAAAAGAACAGATAGCACTGCCCCTTTGTCTTTCTATGTAAGTGATATAGGAACAGATTGTACTGCCTTCCTGTCTCTCTATGTTACTGATATAGGAACAGATAGTACTGCCTCCTGTCTCTCTATGTTAGTGATAAAGGAACAGATAGTACTGTCTTCCAGTCTCTCTATGTTACTGATATAGGAACAAATAGTACTGCCTCCTGTCTCTTGCTGTAAGCAGTTATGCTACAAATTGCTCTACCTTCCTGTATTTCCATGTATATTATGAAAGCGCAGATCAGTATGACTCCTTGCCTCGTATGATGTAGTCCCCTTAGAATTAGCCATACTTTTGCCCATAAATTCTCTGGCACATGACCCGGACCAACTAATGATCTCTCTGGAGAATAAGGAGTTAAACGAATGGGAGATATTTGCTAATGGCTCGTATGATCGTCTCTTTATAGAAGCGAAAAACTTTAAAATGTGTCGTTCCCATAAAGCTCTTCTCTCCACATAGCTCGGCAGATTTTAATGTGTCTCTTATGAAGTGTGAAAAACAGTTTTAATTAGACAATTACTTAACAAAACAGTAAAACAGCGACTATCTCAATAAAACATCTGTCATGCTGATATAACCCTAAATTTAAAGCAGAAAAAAGCTTCTAGTTAAGCACAAAATGTGACGGCCATATAGTTATTAATGCATTGCATCCAGCCTCAGGCGGAAGCGGCGGCATAAGGAGGTTTAACCCTTCTGGGGCTGCTTGGGCCAAAAAAAAGGGATCCTAAATGTGGGGCACTATAGAATCCTCATAGGGTGATGGGTGAGGGAACTTCCATGGGTATCGAGCTCTAATCCAGGGCTGGGGTGAAGGTTAATAAGACTAGAGTGCACCTTTGTTGGGAAGCAATTGTCTACTAGTGAAGTTTTGGGTCTATCCTTAATATTAATAGATTTTCAAAGTATTTTTGGTCCCACAGTTGCCTATCCCATCCATGTGCTAATAAACTAGACAGTCAAACCGTCATTTGACCCAAAAGTGCCTGGGTCCACCAATGGATTCTCTGATCCTTTTTTCGAACAGTCCCATGTGCCTTGACGGTACCATCAGAGATGACAAACCCAAAAGATGGAGAATTGTAAGGGTTCATCCCATCTGAGGGTGTTATATGAGAAGCAACAATTCATTTGTTATGGCCTTAATGGTAGGAACTTCAGTTTTGGGAACAACTAAGCTCAGATTTCTGTGACCTAAATGGTGTGAAGATTTTGACACTCAGCCTTTATCTGAATGTAGGTCCACATGGTGATATCATAAATGTCCACCTGACCTCTAGTCCAGTATGGAATCAACCATCCAAGCTTAACTTCTATTGACCGGAACAATGGACTGGACCACCTAAATCCAGCTTACATTGACCTGAATAGTTTAGACATCTCAGTATTCAAGGTCTGCCCTAATAATTAATAATAATTAATAGTCCCTTTATTTATATAGTGGTTGCAAGTGGTCACATCATTAAATTGGAAGTTAGACTGACAGCTATTTCAGTATGAACTTCACCAACCAACCTGAATAAGGCAATTCTTGATGTGGTGTCAAGTGGGGAGTATGGACAGCATACCAAGTTCTACCATCTAGGAGACATGTGATTCCAGGAGATACATGAGGAGATACTTTATACCAGGAGATACCTGATTCCAGGAGATACATGAGGAGATACTTTATACCAGGAGATACATGATTCCAGGAGATATGTGAGGAGATACTTTATACCAGGAGATACATGATTCCAGGAGATACGTGAGGAAATACCTGATTCCAGGATATACGTGAGGAGATACTTTATACCAGGAGATACCTGATTCCAGGAGATACGTGAGGAGATACTTTATACCAGGAGATACCTGATTCCAGGAGATACGTGAGGAGATACTTTATACCAGGAGATACCTGATTCCAGGAGATACGTGAGGAGATACTTTATACCAGGAGATACCTGATTCCAGGAGATACATGAGGAGATACTTTATACCAGGAGATACCTGATTCCAGGAGATACGTGAGGAGATACATGATTCCAGGAGATACGTGAGGAGATACTTTATACCAGGAGATACCTGATTCCAGGAGATATGTGAGGAGATACATGATTCCAGGAGATACTTTATACCAGGAGATACCTGATTCCAGGAGATACGTGAGGAGATACTTTATACCAGGAGATACCTGATTCCAGGAGATACGTGAGGAGATACTTTATACCAGGAGATACCTGATTCCAGGAGATACATGAGGAGATACTTTATACCAGGAGATACCTGATTCCAGGAGATACATGAGGAGATACGTTATACCAGGAGATACCTGATTCCAGGAGATACATGAGGAGATACTTTATACCAGGAGATACCTGATTCCAGGAGATACATGATTCCAGGAGATACGTGAGGAGATACATGATTCCAGGAGATACGTGAGGAGATACTTTATACCAGGAGATACCTGATTCCAGGAGATACGTGAGGAGATACTTTATACCAGGAGATACCTGATTCCAGGAGATACGTGAGGAGATACTTTATACCAGGAGATACCTGATTCCAGGAGATACGTGAGGAGATACTTTATACCAGGAGATACCTGATTCCAGGAGATACGTGAGGAGATACATGATTCCAGGAGATACCTGATTCCAGGAGATACGTGAGGAGATACATGATTCCAGGAGATACGTGAGGAGATACTTTATACCAGGAGATACCTGATTCCAGGAGATACATGAGGAGATACTTTATACCAGGAGATACCTGATTCCAGGAGATACGTGAGGAGATACATGATTCCAGGAGATACGTGAGGAGATACTTTATACCAGGAGATACTTTATACCAGGAGATACCTGATTCCAGGAGATACGTGAGGAGATACATGATTCCAGGAGATACTTTATACCAGGAGATACCTGATTCCAGGAGATACGTGAGGAGATACATGATTCCAGGAGATACGTGAGGAGATACTTTATACCAGGAGATACCTGATTCCAGGAGATACGTGAGGAGATACTTTATACCAGGAGATACCTGATTCCAGGAGATATGTGAGGAGATACTTTATACCAGGAGATACATGAGGAGATACTTTATACCAGGAGATACATGATTCCAGGAGATACATGAGGAGATACTTTATACCAGGAGATACATGAGGAGATACTTTATACCAGGAGATACATGATTCCAGGAGATACATGAGGAGATACTTTATACCAGGAGATACCTGATTCCAGGAGATACGTGAGGAGATACCTGATTCCAGGAGATACGTGAGGAGATACTTTATACCAGGAGATACCTGATTCCAGGAGATACATGAGGAGATACTTTATACCAGGAGATACCTGATTCCAGGAGATACGTGAGGAGATACATGATTCCAGGAGATACTTTATACCAGGAGATACCTGATTCCAGGAGATACGTGAGGAGATACATGATTCCAGGAGATACGTGAGGAGATACTTTATACCAGGAGATACCTGATTCCAGGAGATAAGTGAGGAGATACTTTATACCAGGAGATACCTGATTCCAGGAGATACATGAGGAGATACTTTATACCAGGAGATACGTGATTCCAGGAGATACGTGAGGAGATACATGATTCCAGGAGATACGTGAGGAGATACTTTATATCAGGAGATACCTGATTCCAGGAGATACATTATACCAGGAGATACGTGAGGAGATACATTATTCCAGGAGATACGTGAGGAGATACATGATTCCAGGAGATACGTGAGGAGATACTTTATACCAGGAGATACCTGATTCCAGGAGATACGTGAGGAGATACTTTATACCAGGAGATATAAACTCCTGGAGATACATGAGGAGTAGAGATGAGCGAACATACTCGTCCGAGCTTGATGCTCGTTCGAGCATTAGCGTACTCGAAACTGCTCGGTGCTCGGACGAATACTTCGCCCGCTCGAGAAAATGGCATCTCCCGCCGTTTTGCTTTTTGGCGGCCAGAAACAGGGCCAATCACAAGCCAGGAGACTCTGCACTCCACCCAGCATGACGTGGTACCCTTACACGTCGATAGCAGTGGTTGGCTGGCCAGATCAGGTGACCCTGGAATAGACTAGCCCCTGTCTGAGCTGCTCGGATCATTCTGTGTCTGGATGCCGCTAGGGAGAGAGCTGCTGCTGGTCAGGGAAAGCGTTAGGCTGTTCTATTAGAATAGTGTTAGGCAGGAGTGATTCTACAAGAACCCAACAGCCCTTCTTAGGGCTACAATAACGTTATACATTTTTTTTTTTTCATTTGCAGCTAGTACCATATTGTGAGGAATTTGGAGTGAGACTTGCTACCGTTGTGTTTAGCTCTTAGTGACGCACATATCCACCTCAAACACCAAAGTGGGACAATTTATTAGGGGTTTGATTTCAATTAGGCACAGTCTGCCAGTTTCTTTTTATTTTACGTTTATTTTTTCATAACTCAGCATCATCTCATCTGGCATAGTAGTGTGCTTTCATAGTTGGCTAGAAAATAGCCATAGGAGAATCCAAACGGCTTACTTAGGCCTACAATAGCGTTATATATTTTATTTCTGGTTGATCTGCTGGTGGCTGGCCTTGCTGTAGTGCATCTACTACCATATTGTGAGGAATTTGCAGTGAGACTTGCGACCGTTGTGTTTAGCGCTTAGTGACGCACATATCCATCGCAAAGACCGAAGTAGGACAATTTATTAGGGGTTGGATTTCAATTAGGCACAGTCTGCCATTTCCTTTTTATTTTACGTTTATTTTTTCATAACTCAGCGTCATCTCATCTGGCATAGCAGTGTGCTTTCATAGTTGGCTAGAAAATAGCCATAGCAATAGGATAGCATCGTTTGGTTTTAAAAACTAAAAAACACAAAAAAAAAGGAAAAAAAAATTAAAGTTATAACTTTCATTTTCAAAATGTTTAACCCGAGGGCTAGGGGTAGAGGACGAGGGCGGGGACGTGGGCGTCCAACTACTGCAGGGGTAAGAGGCCGTGGTCCTGGGCGGGGTGAGACACCACCTGCTGATGAGGGAACGGGGGAACGCCGCAGAGCTACACTCCCGGCATACTCTGAGGAACTGTTTTCTGGACCCTTCCCACAGTCACAAATCACTTGTCCGGTTGCTGCTGAGCAATTTTCCGATGCCCAGGTTTTCCACCAGTCGCAGTCTGTGGGTGATGATGACCTTCTTGACATAGTGGAAGAAGTGTGTAAAGAGGTGTCGGACGATGAGGAGACACGGTTGTCAGACAGTGGTGAAGTTGTTGTCAGGGCAGGAAGTCCGAGGGGGGAGCAGACTGAGGGATCGGAGGATGATGAGGTGACAGACCCAAGCTGGGTTGAGAGGCCGGGTGAACACAGTGCTTCTGAGACGGAGGAGAGTCCTCAACCAGAACAGGTTGGAAGAGGCAGTGGTGGGGCCAGACGGAGAGGCAGGGCCAGAGCTGGTGCATCAGCGCCAAATGTGTCACGTAGTGTAGCTCCCGTGGCGAGGGCTCCCGCGGCGAGGGCTAGATTTTCAGAAGTCTGGAGGTTCTTTAAGGAAACACCGGATGACCGACGGACTGTGGTGGGCAACCTTTGCCAAACCAGGATCAGCAGGGGTTCCACCACTACTAGCTTAACTATCACCAGTATGCGCAGGCATATGAATGCTAAACACCCCACTCAGTGGCACCAAGCCCGTTCACCTCCGGCCGTGCACACCACTGCTCCTTCCCCTGTGTCAGGAAATGGACAGTCAGGCCAGTGAGGGGAGTGAATTCTTGCGCGTTGGGACTCTGGCGCTTATGGCAGATTTCATGCTAGGCTGCCTATCCCGTGACCCTCGCGTTCAAAGAATTTATTCCAGCACCAATTACTGGGGATTCACTCTCCTGGACCCACGGTACAAGCAAAATCTTTCCACTCTCATCCCTGGAGAGGAAAGGAGTGTGAGAATGCATGAATACCAGCAGGCCCTGGTGCACAAGCTGAAACAGTATTTCCCTTCTGACAGCGCTAGCGACAGAGTGCGTAGTTCTGCGGGACAAGTAGCGAGGGAGAGTAGGCGAGCAGGCAGCTTGTCCAGCACTGGCAAGGGTACGCTTTACAAGGCTTTTGCCAGCTTTATGTCACCCGAGAAAGACACTGTCACCTGTCCCCAGTCTCGGCAGAGTAGGGCTGATCTTTACAGAAAGATGGTGAGGGAGTACGTAGCTGACCATACCATCGTCCTAAATGATCACACAGCTCCCTACAACTACTGGGTTTCAAAGCTGGACATGTGGCACGAACTGGCGCTGTACGCCTTGGAGGTTCTTGCCTGCCCTGCCGCTAGCGTGTTGTCCGAGCGGGTTTTCAGTGCAGCTTGTGGCATCATCACCGATAAGCGTACACGCCTGTCGACTGACAGCGCTGACAGGCTGACGCTTATTAAGATGAATAAAGCCTGGATTTCTCATAATTTCCAATCTCCACCAGGTGAAGGAAGCTCAACCTGAATAATTTATGCACTCCTCCTCCTCATTTTCCTTCTTCTCCTCCTCTTTGTACACTAAAGCAGAGGAAACTGGCTATTTTTTGACAGGGCCCACTGGCTCTAGCTATAGTACTCTATGCATTTAATTTTTCTGGAGGGCCACCTACCCGGTCCTCTGTTTTAAACAATTTTTGGGACTGCCACATACAGGCACTCAATCTATTCAATTTTTCTGGAGGGCCACCTACCCGGTCCTCTGTTTTAAACAATTTTTGGGACTGCCACATACAGACACTCAATCTATTCAATTTTTCTGGAGGGCCACCTACCTGCTCCTCTGGTTTGAAAACTTTTTTGGACTGCCACATACAGGCACTCAATCTATTTCATTTTTCTGGAGGGCCACCTACCTGCTCCTCTGGTTTGAAAACTTTTTTGGACTGCCACATACAGGCACTCAATCTATTTCATTTTTCTGGAGGGCCACCTACCTGCTCCTCTGGTTTGAAAACTTTTTTGGACTGCCACATACAGGCACTATCCAAATTAAATTGTCTCCATAGCAGCCTCCACACGTTGTCTCCATTGCTACCTCCAAAAGTCGTCCATATAGCTGCCTCCATACATGGTCTCCTTATCAAACGAACTTTGTCAGGCAGAAATTTGGGTTGTTTTCATGGATTCCACATCAAAGTTGTTAACTTTGTCGCCACCCTGCTGTGTTATCCACAAAATATACTGGCAAACTTTTATGATTAACCGATATTATTTCAGCGCTTCTTGCGCATCTGTTTACATTCCCCTCACCCGCCATATCCCAAACTTATAAGAACGCTTCTACACTTGATCTTATACAAAAGGTTCTTAGAAGTGCTGTTTGGGGAGTAGCCTAGAGACAGGGGCTTGGATTGGCGAAAGCTCGCCTGGCAGCGGAGCGCCAGCTCCATCCCAAGATCCAACTAACATAGTTTTAACTGCAGCACCTTTAATCTACTACTAGTTCACTGCCTCCATACATGGTCCCCTTATCAAACGAGCTGTGTCAGGCAGAATTTTCAGGTGTTTCACCAGATACATAGTGGAACTCGGCCCATCTGTCGCCGCCATGCTGGAGACCTGAAGTTGCAATCATAGAAGCGCAATATGGATGCCCCATACTGTCGCTCTTAATCATGGAAGTCCTCTCCATGGCTGCCTCCAAATGTCGTCCCCTTATCAAACGAGCTGTGTCAGGCTCATTTTTCGGGTGTTTCACCAGATAACTTGGTCACTATGTCGCCACCATGCTGTGTTATCGACTAAATATACCGTCAACCTTTTGTTCACAGAGGAAATCATTTCAGCGCTTCTTGCTCACCTCCTTTGGTTCCTCTCTGCCACCCATTGGTTTGAAGCCTGAGTCCATTTAGAGTATGTCGCCATGCCACTCTCTAGCCTGCCGCTGCTGCCGCTGCCTCTGCATGCCATCCCCTATAGTGTCAGGGTCAATTATTGGATGTTTTAGATGCTATCTAGCTTCATTCTGTCACTCTGTCATGGCCATGCTGTTGCCCATAATTTGGCATAATGGTGCGTTTAAGCAGCCTCAGAGGCATCCATGCATGCTGCCCCTGCTGTTTCCTGTCCATTTCCGTGGTGTTTCCATCCTTTTCTGAGGTTCCCAGGTGTTTGGCCAAGCTTCCCTGTGCAGAGCCTTGGTCCCCTTGAAAAATGCTCGAGTCTCCCATTGACTTCAATGGGGCTCGTTATTCGAGACGAGCACTCGAGCATCGGGAAAAGTTCGTCTCGAATAACGAGTACCCGAGCATTTTAGTGCTCGCTCATCTCTAATGAGGAGATACCTGATTCCAGGAGATACATGAGGAGATACTTTATACCAGGAGATACCTGATTCCAGGAGATACGTTATACCAGGAGATACCTGATTCCAGGATACGTGAGGAGATACGTTATACCAGGAGATACCTGATTCCAGGAGATACGTGAGGAGATACTTTATACCAGGAGATATAAACTCCTGGAGATACATGAGGAGATACCTGATTCCAGGAGATACGTGAGGAGATACTTTATACCAGGAGATACCTGATTCCAGGAGATACGTGAGGAGATACTTTATACCAGGAGATACCTGATTCCAGGAGATACGTGAGGAGATACTTTATACCAGGAGATATAAACTCCTGGAGATACATGAGGAGATACCTGATTCCAGGAGATACATGAGCAGATACTTTATACCAGGAGATACATGATTCCAGGAGATACGTGAGGAGATACTTTATACCAGGAGATACATGAGGAGATACTTTATACCAGGAGATACATGATTCCAGGAGATGCGTGATTCCAGGTCCTTGTCTGCAAAGGCAACATTGACTTAACTGAGTTTCCCAGGAATTCTGGAAAAACTCTTGAGGGATGGGACAGGGGTGACAAAGTATGGGTGCCGACTTCATTTTCTTGCTGATACTTCAGGAAGTCATCGGCAGGTCTCCTCAATCAATAGTGACTATGGGCCATAGTCTCAGGAGGCCACAGATTGTCCACCGTGAGTCACATTACCCCCTGGCCCTACTGGCAGGACACAATCTATTGTCCTCATCCTGATGGGCCCAGATACACAGTGAGATGATATTAGTTAGGGAAATAGACTTTGAAACTTAAAAGTTTAATTGGGGCAGGTGCATTAAAAGTGGCATCATTACGGAGAGCGGAGCGGATGCTTATACAGGGATTATCCATCTCTTTCAGCTTTGTCCTCAGAATCTTCTCCTCCAGACTTTCAGACATTTAAATCTCCCAAATCCTGCAATAATATGAAGAATCTGGCTCAGCCACTGCCATTCTCTCCCTGCACAATGTAAAACTTTTAAATCCTGCAAACTGCGGCCGCACAAAAGGCGACGGATGAATATCCATTTTCTAACCTAGAAACCTGGATCTGCGGTCGCTGTTAAATAATTTACATTGTCATTGTATTGGTTTGCATGATACATTCACCTGTCATTCTCCCCGAGCGGCGACACCGCAGCTCCGAACACGCAGAAGAGTAGAATGAATTCCCACTCTCAGTCCTGCGGTTATGGGGCCGCTCCACATTAAGGGAAATGACATTATAAATGTAGTGAACGTTATATCATTAGGGGAAATTATTAGTCATTTCAGGGCAATAAAAATCTTCATGTGAACCTGTATTTGTACAGAGGGAATGAGAGAGAGAGAGAGGGGAGAGGACAGAGAGAAAGAAGAGAGGATACGAAGGAAAGTACGAGAGAAACCAAGGAAAAGACAGAAGGACAAGGAAGGAAGTGAAGAAAAGAGGAAGGAAAAAAAAGGAAAGAGGAAGGAATAGGAAGAAGAGGAAGGGAAGAGACAATGGGAGGAAGACACAGGAGGAAGGAAGGAAAAAACGTTTTTAAAAACTATGCAGATGAGCCTTCGGGGCTCCAAGATCCATTGACATCTACAAAGTCTGGAGCCCCTGAGGCTCATTTGCATAATTTGTGAAAACTTTTTATTGTAAAAGCAAGGGGGGACATTAATCATAGGGGGTCTCAGGTTCGCCTATTTTTGCGCCTGGTTTGCTCTTCTTTTTGGCTCCTGATCTATGATGGATCTAGTTCTGCCTTAGTAAATGCACTTTGGAATTGTTGCATGTCCCATTCATTTGCGCCTAAATTAGCGCCAAATTTGGCGCAAATTGTTAGATTTCATTTGTGAGCAATAATGAAAGGAGACTGAGAAAATGTGACAGAACGTTCAGGGCGTCATCTCTGCACAAAAACTATCATTGTGATGTAACTGCAGGGACTAAAAGTTACAGAGATGGAAAAAAAAAAAAATTCTTGCTGAAATGAGTCTTTTCCTTTTTTATTATAATTTACATGAAATGGAGACTGATAATATTCTCAGATCTGTACAATAAGACAATAATCACTCCCAGAGATGATCCTATAGACAATGATGAAGTCGTTACTGGAGAAATTTTACATTTTAAAACTGCTCCGAAGTATTTTCCATGTTGCATAGAGGTTATTCTTCATTTGGGAACCTAAAATGTATGTTTTTAGTAATGAAAAGTGAGAAGTTTTTTGGAAGTGCAGCTGCTCAGAGGAAGTGCATTTTCTGCGCCTATTTTGTGCCTTTTTAGGCGCAAATTAGTGATAGATCCCGTGCAAACATCTGTATAGGAGCCGCTCACTATGTCAGATAAGGTGCAGCGACTCAAAACCACTAAGTGCCGAACTTTGCCGTGCGCCAGAAAATGAGATGCACCAGATTTTTGCGCTAAAAGACGCTCAAAACAGTCTAACAGACTATGATTAATGTCCCCCAATGTCCTAAGAGCTAAGCTAAAAGAAAAGCAGAACCTCTTTTTTTTCTTCTTCTTTTCTCTTTTCTTTCTCCAAGTGCCTACGGGATATATGAGGCTAAAATCTCATGATCTATGATGGATCTAGTTCTGCCTTAGTAAATGTGTTTTGGAATTGTCTCATGTCCGATTCATTAGCGCCTAATTTTGTGCCAAATTTGTTTTTTTACACTACAAAGTAAATCATATTTGAGACTAATAATGGAATGAGATTCAAAAAAGGTGACAGAACGTTCAGGGCGTCATCTCTGCACAGAAAACTATCATTGTGATGTAACTGCAGGGACTAAAAGTTACAGATATGTAAAAAAAAAAAAAAATAATAAAATTCTTGCTGAAATGAGTCTTTGCCTTTTTTATTATAATGTACAGAAATGGAGTCTGATAATATTCTCAGATCTGTACAATAAGACAATAATCACTCCCAGAGATGATCCCATAGACAATAATCACTCACAGAGATGATCCCATAGACAATGATGAAGCCGTTACTGGGGAAATTTTACATTTTAAAACTGCGCTGAAGGATTTTTTATGTTGCATAGAGGAAATTCTTCAGTTGGGAAGTGAAAACCTTTGTTTTTAGTAATGAAAAGTGAAGTTTTTTTGAAGTGCGTCTTTTTAGGCGCAAATTTGTGATAGATGCCGAGAAAACATCTGTATAGCAGCCGCTCACTATGTCAGATAAGGCGCAGAGACTGAAAACCACTAAGTGCCGAAAAATGACTAAAAAAGCGCCAAATTAACAAACTGCGCCAGATTATTGCGCAAAAAAACCCGCTAGAAACAGTCTAAAAAACTATGATCAATGTCCCCCTATATGTTATGATATACTGGTTTAGGTATAAATGTAATAATAAAAATTTAATAAAAAGAATTTAAAAAAAGAAAAGCAGAACATACCAGAGGGGGCACTCACCAGTATGTCAGTGTGCTTAGTTTACAATTCTTTATCCTGGTGGTAGATTTCCTTTTACTAGGTGTAGAGTGGAAGCAAGACCTGGATGATGTCCTCTACTATATGGCGGTATTATTTGAGCAATCACTGGGCAGGGTATAGATGTACTGTACTATTTGAGCTTGTAATAAAGTATTCAGGTAAGACCCGTACAGGTATCTAAAGAGCATCTCTAGGTCTTCAGGACCCGCCACACCCGTACATGACTTGGATGTGCAGTTAGTCCTGTGCTCCCTCTTGTAATATGTCTGTATTGTACAAATCAATTTCCTACCAGGTCAATAAAGTTGTATCATATCGTATAGCGCATTCATTTCAATGAGAGGAGTGTAATTCTTAATTCTGCCTGCGGGGGAGCTGCAGGAAATCTGAATACTTCACTCATGATTTTTTCACAGGTTAAACATGGTCTCCGCAGTAAGTCTATGGTCTATGTTGATGGATGAGCCACTGAATATATTAAGCCGGTGAGTCCTTCTACTTGAAAGCCTCTTCCTTTTACAGCCCACAGTTGGGACTGTTAGTGTCTGAGCATGCATCTAATAGAAAGGGACTATACAAAGTAGACAACCCCTTTAAGAAAATCCCACATCTCTAGCAATGGAGATAAATAATTCATGTGTCTTTGGCATTGCCGGAATGGGTAATCGTCAAAAAGATCAAGTCATTTATCATGATCACATGTCCCCTGGGGCTCTCGCATGACCGTGACCTATGTCATAATGAGTTTTGCTGTTAGGAATACAATGAGTTGCTATTGACAGTATTGTCATCCCGATCAATGGAATTAACATTCACATTAGCTAAAACCCCGCGGCTCAGCAGAATCCGGCCGGTACGAGGCAGCGGGCGGCGGAAAAGTGTACGGGAAGAACGTCTGTGCTGAATCCCGGAGTGTGTGGAGGATGTTTGGATGTAGAAAACATTTTGTTGACATGGCATAAGATTTTTTTTTCATAACAATAAATAAGTTTTCAAACTTTCCGATAATCTTGCAGATTCACAACTTTTATTAATGCAAATAAGTTTTTAAGGAATCGCTCAGAAAGTACTGAGCTGTCAAGGCTCTCCAGAAAGTATTGATTTGCTCTTGATGGAAGTAAACAGCAAATTACAACACAAAAAAACTGAAAAAAATTTGTTCCGAACAATGAATAGTAAAGCTTTTTCACATGAAGTACAGGATTCTATTAGCAAGTTGAACCTCTGACCTCAGGCAGAAGCACCTGCAGCAAGATAGGGGACAGCAGAGGGTTGCAGTCACCTGCTACAAAGCAGGACCTTTGTATGGAGGACCAACCAACTTACCTGATATTTTGGGCAAAGGAGGGTGCTATCTATAGCCCACTTTGGGCAGCAGAAAGTTTAGGTAATCCCAGGGTTGAATCTAAACTTTCTGCTGCCTGAGGCGAATGGCACTAGAAGTAAAATATCAGGTTATTTTTTTGTTTGTTTTTAGTCAATTCTCCATTCCGTGTCCCTGATGCTGCCTCCCATCTTGCGGAAGGTAATGCTGCCTGAGGCAAGAGGCTCAACTTGCCTGCTGTGTGGTGCACCTGTTGGTTTGCAAGTGAGTTAGTCATTATCACTACATTATCAGGACATTATCTGTCCCCTGACAGCCCACATGATAAAATAAGGAGCATGGCTTAGGTGGAAGGAGGTGTGCCACAGTAAGTATAGTTCAAGATTTGGAGAAAAGGGGTGTGGCTTGGTACTTAATGATTGGTGGTTTAAGGGGAAAAATGTTAGGCTTAGTAAAAAAGAGGTATGGATTGGTTGGAGAGCAGTGTGGATTTTTAGGAAGTGAGGTGTTCCTTAGGTGAAAAAAGGCAGATAGAAGCATGGCTGTGTCGAAATGGGGTGTGGTTTAGTTAGAAATTTGGTGTGGCCTAAAGGGAGAAGTATGAGGTTTCATAAAAGGGGATATGGCTTGATGGTAAAAGGAATAGTAAAAAAAAGGCATTACCTGGTGGAAAGGGGTGTGGCTTGCTGAGGAATGGGATGTGGCTCTGGTGGAAAACGGTAGGGCTTAGTGAGAAAGAGGTATAGGTGTAAAAGTAGGAGGTAGGTGGGACTTAGCGGGACAGAAGTGTGGTATGTCAAGAAAGGAGCAGGATTTGGTGAGAAAGGGTGTGGCATAATAAGAAATTGGGTGTGGCTTAGTGAGAAAGGGGTAAATCAAAGTGGGAAAGAGTGTGGTGTGTTTGAAAAGTGTTGTGTCTTACTAGGGAATGGGTTGTGGTTTAAAGGGGTTATCCGGGTTTAAAATTTTTTTTATGGCCGGGCTGGGGAGGGCTATTTAAACATAATAAATATGTACTTACCTCCTCCGGTGCTGCCGATGTCCCGCGCCGCGGCCCGTCTTCTCCGTGCGCCGGTTTCAGTACGAGGGCGCACAGGGAGCTTCCGGCCGGCCGGATGCTCCCATGCGCACCATCTCCCAGCGCTTACAACGCTGAGAGATAGGGACGGATGGGAGGAGCCGTCCACAACGCGGACCGGAAGCTCCCTGTGCACAGCTTCCGTGCCCCTGTTTGTTTACAGGGGCACGGATCGAAGTGACCGCGGCGCGGGACATCGGCGGCGCCGGAGGAGGTAAGTCCATGTTTATTATGTTTAACTATCCCTCCCCAGCCCGGCCATAAAAAAAATGTTAAACCCGGATAACCCCTTTAAGGGAAATGGATGAGACTTACTGAGAAAGGGTTAGCAGCAAAAGGGTATGGATTGTTTTCTAAATGGTTTGGGTTAATGTGGGAGGGAAAGGCTTAGTATGCAATAAGTTGGTTTTTTTGGAAAAGGGGAGTGGCTTAAAAAAAAATAAGTGTGCACAAAGTACAACAACAAATACAAGCTATAAACATAGAAAAGATACCGCCGTCTTATTTTCCCGGGATCAGATACTGTGCCACTTGTCCCTTCTGCAAACATGTAGCGAAACAATATTGGGGCAGATTTACTCACCCGGTCCTGTCGCAATCCCGCGGTGCATTGTCAGAGGAGGATTCAGGACTGCCGCGATTCACTAAGGTTGTGCGTCCAATTTCCTGCATGTGTCGCTCCCGCGCTGAGGTCCGCCAGAGTTCACCTTCTTCTTCCCGGTGCTTGGAAGTGTGTGTCTTGCAACACAATTCTAAATGTAAAATCCTGCGCGTTGTCCGAATCCGTCGGGTTGTCCGAAGGCCATGCCCCAGATTTCTGTTGCATGCAAGCCTGTGCCGATGCGTGAAAATCCGATCGCTTGTGGCAAAAACTTGGGGCAATTCGGCGCAAACCGGAAATTGTCGGGAAAACGGACGAAAATGTGCTCCGCGGACCCTTAGTAAATGAGCCCCATTGTGTAAAGTTTTGGAAGTTGCACTTTACATTCTCTCTTTCTGAATTACCCCCACCGCATGTGACCACCGGCTAACAATAGACACATGGCAGCCGGTTGGCGCTGGCACAGCTGCCCTCGCACAGATGTCCTGAGCTGCTCATTGTCCTCTCCGGTTACGTGACCCCCCGGAGACTTGTGTCAGACACATTCTGCTCAGATAAATTAATGCCTGAAAATCAGTGAAATTGCAAACATATTTTCATTTGTGTCCTATTTTGTGACAAAATTGCAGGAGCAGCGGAATCTTTTGAGGGGCGATCAGCCGTGAGAGGAACGCAGTGTTCTAAATTTACATACAAATATAGACACCGGAAGATCATTTGTCATATGTGACTCCAGTCTCAATCCTGCGGTGATTAAAATATGAATTAAATTGTGAAGTGTCAGCTGCAGCCGTTTTGTTCATTCCCGCGGCTTATGGCAGATCCTGATTCAGAGATGCATTTTGGAAATCGTTTTGGGAGGCAATTTATTCTGCTTCTCTGTGAACACTTGAAAAGAAAAAAAAGAGAAATGACTTTAAGACACAGAACTTGTAATCTAAGACAGAGGTCTGGGGAGCCAAGACTCCGCAGCCTCCTATGTGCTGGACATAGTTTCTTTTCATATAGATATTATGTATCAGTTTTACATAACATTGAGGAAAAATTATGAATTTTTTTAATATGCCAATGGAATTAGACTATTAAGCCTTAAAGGAAACCTACCACCACGGATCTACCTTTTAAGGTAGATCGGGTGGTAGGTGCCTCTATTGGACGTGAGGATAGCCCTTTTAAGGGGTAATCCTCACATCCCCGCAATCTTTTTATAACTTTTATTTGCTTCATATGCTAATTTTCTACAGAGGCTACTGGGGCGTGGAGTAGCCGGAGCTGAGGTTATACAGCGCGGCTACTCCAAGCCCCAGTCCCCAGTTGCCTTTATGATCCTCCTACCAGCATATCTTTGGCGCACAGCTTAAGAGCCGGCCCGCGGCTGCACAGTCACTGCTCCAAAGCCGGAGCTACTGCGCATGCGCAGAACTCCGGCTTCGCAGACGAGGGCGCAAAGCTCCTTATAGCTGCGCCCGAAAAAATGCTGGTAGGAGGATAAAAGAGGCTACTGGGGCGTGGAGTAGCCGAGCCGTGTATCCTCAGTTCCGGCTACTCCACGCCCCAGTAGCCTCTTTAGAAAATTTGCATATTAGGCCAATAAAAGTTATAAAAATTACGGGGATGCGAGGATTAGCCGTTAAAAGGGCCATCCTCATGTCCAATAGAGGCACCTACCACCCGATCTACCTTAATAGATAGATCCATGGTGGTAGGTCTCCTTTCACCACCTCACACATGTGAAGGTGAATATGTTGTAGGGGCTGCTACACGGATTCAGGGACACTTTGTATTCTCTTTCTAGGCATTCCAGTTGCTGAGATATCAGTCGTAGTATCTGACCATTATAATCCTCTCCACTGTCAGAGAGGAGGCGCTGGGAGGGGGCATATATTATGCTAATCTTCTGAGATTATCATAACACACGCCCCTATCTCTATACTATAGAGATGTAGTATATAGAGGATGTGTCAGCTCTCCTGTGTGGTGTAGTATATAGAGGGTGGGTTAGATCTTCTGTGTGGTGTGGTATATAGAGGATGTGTCAGCTCTCCTGTGTGGTGTAGTATATAGAGGATGTGTCAGCTCTCCTCCTGTGTGGTGTAGTATAAAGAGGATGTGTCAGCTCTCCTGTTTGGTGTAGTATATACAGGATGTGTTAGCTATCCTCCTGTGTGGTGTAGTATATAGAGGATGTGTCAGCTCTCCTGTGTGGTGTAGTATATAGAGGATGTGTCAGCTCTCCTGTGTGGTGTAGTATATAGAGGATATGTCAGCTCTCCTGTGTGGTGTAGTATATAGAGGACATGTCAGCTCTCCTGTGTGGTGTAGTATATAGAGGATGTATCACCTCTCCTTCTGTGTGGTGTAGTATATAGAGGATGTGTCGGCTCTCCTCCTGCGTGGTGTAATATATAGAGTATGTGTCACCTCTCCTCCTGTGTGGTGTAGTAGATAGAGGATGTGTCCGCTCTCCTCCTGTGTGGTGTAGTATAAAGAGGATGTGTCAGCTCTCCTCCTGTGTGGTGTAGTATATAGAGGATGTGTCAGCTCTCCTCCTGTGTGGTGTAGTATAAAGAGGATGTGTCAGCTCTCCTGTTTGGTGTAGTATATACAGGATGTGTTAGCTATCCTCCTGTGTGGTGTAGTATATAGAGGATGTGCAGGTCTCCAGCATGGCGGCGACAGACGCGCCGAGTTCCACTATGTATCTGGTGAAACACCTGAAAATTCTGCCTGACACAGCTTGTTTGATAAGGGGACCATGTATGGAGGCAGTGAACTAGTAGTAGATTAAAGGTGCTGCAGTTAAAACTATGTTAGTTGGATCTTGGGATGGAGCTGGCGCTCCGCTGCCAGGCGAGCTTTCGCCAATCCAAGCCCTTGTCTCTAGGCTACTCCCCAAACAGTTTGAGATATGGCGGGTGAGGGGAATGTAAACAGATGCGCAAGAAGCGCTGAAATAATATCGGTAAATGATAAAAGTTTGCCAGTATATTTTGTGGATAACACAGCAGGGTGGCGACAAAGTTAACAACTTTGATGTGGAATCCATGAAAACAACCCAAATTTCTGCCTGACACACCTCGTTTGATAAGGGGACGATGTATGGAGGCAGCTATATGGACGACTTTTGGAGGTAGCAATGGAGACAACGTGTGGAGGCTGCTATGGAGACAATTTAATTTGGATAGTGCCTGTATGTGGCAGTCCAAAAAAGTTTTCAAACCAGAGGAGCAGGTAGGTGGCCCTCCAGAAAAATGAAATAGATTGAGTGCCTGTATGTGGCAGTCCAAAAAAGTTTTCAAACCAGAGGAGCAGGTAGGTGGCCCTCCAGAAAAATTGAATAGATTGAGTGCCTGTATGTGGCAGTCCCAAAAATTGTTTAAAACAGAGGACCGGGTAGGTGGTCCTCCAGAAAAATTAAATGCATAGAGTACTATAGCTAGAGCCAGTGGGCCCTGTCAAAAAATAGCCAGTTTCCTCTGCTTTAGTGTACAAAGAGGAGGAGAAGGAGGAAAATGAGGAGGAAGAGTGGATAAATTATTCAGGTTGAGCTTCCTTCACCTGGTGGAGATTGGAAATTAGGAGAAATCCAGGCTTTATTCATCTTGATAAGCGTCAGCCTGTCAGCGCTGTCAGTCGACAGGCGTGTACGCTTATCGGTGATGATGCCACCAGCTGCACTGAAAACCCGCTCGGACAAGACGCTAGCGGCAGGGCAGGCAAGAACCTCCAAGGCGTACAGCGCCAGTTCGTGCCACATGTCCAGCTTTGAAACCCAGTAGTTGTAGGGAGCTGTGTGATCATTTAGGACGATGGTATGGTCAGCTACGTACTCCCTCACCATCTTTCTGTAAAGATCAGCCCTACTCTGCCGAGACTGGGGACAGGTGACAGTGTCTTGCTGGGGTGACATAAAGCTGGCAAAAGCCTTGTAAAGCGTACCCTTGCCAGTGCTGGACAAGCTGCCTGCTCGCCTACTCTCCCTCGCTACTTGTCCCGCAGAAGTACGCCCTGTCAGAAGGGAAATACTGTTTCAGCTTGTGCACCAGGGCCTGCTGGTATTCATGCATTCTCACACTCCTTTGCTCTCCAGGGATGAGAGTGGAAAGATTTTGCTTGTACCGTGGGTCCAGGAGAGTGAATACCCAGTAATCGGTGCTGGAATAAATTCTTTGAACGCGAGGGTCACGGGATAGGCAGCCTAGCATGAAATCTGCCATATGCGCCAGAGTACCAACGCGCAAGAATTCACTCCCTTCACTGGCCTGACTGTCCATTTCCTCCTCCTCCAACTCCTCCAACTCCTCTTCTTCTGCCCATACACGCTGAACAGTGAAGGACTGAACAATGGTCCCCTCTTGTGTCTCGCCAACATTCTCCTCCTTTTCCTCCTCATCCTCCTCCACCTCCTCCGATATGCGCCGAGAAACAGACCTGAGGGTGCTTTGGCTATCAACAAGGGAATCTTCTTCCCCCGTCTCTTGTGATGAGCGCAAAGCTTCCGACTTCATGCTGATCAGAGAGTTTTTCAACAGGCCAAGCAGCGGGATGGTGAGGCTGATGATGGCGGCATCGCCACTGACCATCTGTGTTCACTCCTCAAAGTTACTCAGCACCTGACTGATATCAGACATCCACGTCCACTCCTCATTGTAGACTTGAGGAAGCTGACTGACCTGACTACCAGTTCTGGTGGAAGTTGACATCTGGCAGTCTACAATCGCTCTGCGCTGCTGGTAAACTCTGGATAACATGGTTAATGTTGAATTCCACCTCGTGGGCACGTCGCACAACAGTCGGTGAGCGGGTAGTTGGAGGCGGCGCTGCGCTGCCCTGCCCTGAGAGTGGCAGCATCTGTGCTGGACTTCCTGAAATGCGCACAGATGCGGCGCACCTTCGTGAGCAAATCAGACAGATTGGGGTATGTCTTGAGGAAACGCTGAACTATCAGATTTAACACATGGGCCAGGCATGGCACATGTGTCAGTCTGCCGAGTTGCAGAGCCGCCACCAGGTTACGGCCTGCTCCACCCTCGGACTTCCTGCCCTGACAACAACTTCACCACTGTCTGACAACCGTGTCTCCTCATCGTCGGACACCTCTTTACACACTTCTTCCACTACGTCAAGAAGGTCATCATCACCCACAGACTGCGACTGGTGGAAAACCTGGGCATCGGAAAATTGCTCAGCAGCAACCGGACAAGTGGTTTGTGTCTGTGGGAAGGGTCCAGAAAACAGTTCCTCAGAGTATGCCGGTTCAAATGCCAAATTTTCCTGGGAGGGGGCAGACTTGGGGGGAGGAGGCTGAGGTGCAGGAGCTGGAGTAGTGCCGATTTCGGTGACATGGGTGGACTGCGTGGAAGACTGACTGGTGGACAAATTGCTCGAAGCATTGTCGGCAATCCACGACATCACCTGTTCGCACTGTTCTGGCCTCAACAGTGCTCTACCACGAGTCCCAGTAACTTCAGACATGAACCTAGGGAGTGTAGCTCTGCGGCGTTCCCCTGCTCCCTCATCAGCAGGTGGTGTCTCACCCCGCCCAGGACCACGGCCTCTGACCCCTGCAGTAGTTGGATGCCCACGTCCCCGCCCTCGTCCTCTACCCCTAGCCCTCGGGTAAAACCTTTTGAAAATGAAAGTTATAACTTTAATTTTTTTTTTACTTTTTTTTTGTGTTTTTTTTTTTTTTTTTTTTGTGTTTTTTAGTTTTTAAAACCAAACGATGCTATCCTATTGCTATGGCTATTTTCTAGCCAAGTATGAAAGCACACTGCTATGCCAGATGAGATGACGCTGAGTTATCAAAAAATAAACGTAAAATAAAAAGAAACTGGCAGACTGTGCCTAATTGAAATCAAACCCCTAATAAATTGTCCCACTTTGGTGTTTGAGGTGGATATGTGTGTCACTAAGAGCTAAACACAACGGTAGCAAGTCCCCCTGCAAATTCCTCACAATATGGTACTAGCTGCAAATAAAAAAAAAAAAAGTATAACGTTATTGTAGCCCTAAGAAGGGCTGTTGGGTTCTTGTTGAATCACTCCTGCCTAACACTATTCTAATAGAACACCCTAACGATTTCCCTGACCAGCAGCAGCTCTCTCCCTAGCGGCATCCAGACACAGAATGATCCGAGCAGCGCAGGCAGGGGCTAGTCTATTCCAGGGTCACCTGATCTGTCCAGCCAACCACTGCTATCGACATGTAAGGGTACCACGTCATGCTGGGTGGAGTGCAGAGTCTCCTGGCTTGTGATTGGCTCTGTTTCTGGCCGCCAAAAAGCAAAACGTCGGGAGATGCCATTTTCTCGAGCGGGCGAAGTATTCGTCCGAGCAACGAGCAGTTTCGAGTACGCTAATGCTCCAACGAGCATCAAGCTCGGACGAGTATGTTCGCTCATCTCTAGTCAGCTCTCCTCCTGTGTGGTGTAGTATATAGAGGATGTGTCAGCTCTCCTCCTGTGTGGTGTAGTATATAGAGGATGTGTCAGCTCTCCTCCTGTGTGGTGTAGTATTTAGAGGATGTGTCAGCTCTCCTGTGTGGTGTAGTATATAGAGGATGTATCACCTCTCCTTCTGTGTGGTGTAGTATATAGAGGATGTGTCGGCTCTCCTCCTGCGTGGTGTAATATATAGAGTATGTGTAAGCTCTCCTGTGTGGTGTAGTATATAGAACATGTGTCGGCTTTTCTCCTGTGTGGTGTCGTATATAGAGGATGTGTCAGCTCTCCTCCTGTGTGGTGTAGTATATAGAGGATGTGTCAGCTCTCCTGTGTGGTGCAGTATATAGAGGATGTGTCAGCTCTCCTCCTGTGTGGTGTAGTATTTAGAGGATGTGTCAGCTCTCCTGTATGGTGTAGTATATAGAGGATGTGTCAGCTCTCCTCCTGTGTGGTGTAGTATATAGAGCATGTGTTGGCTTTTCTCCTGTGTGGTGTAGTATATATAGAATGTGTCAGCTCTCCTCCTGTGTGGTGTGGTATATATAGGATGTGTCAGCTCTCCTCCTGTGCGGTGTAGTATATAGAGGATGTGTCAGCTCTCCTCCAGTGTGGTGCAGTATATAGAGAATGTGTCAGCTCTCCTCCTATGTGGTGTAGTATATAGAGGATGTGTCAGCTCTCCTCCTGTGTGGTGTAGTATATAGAGGATGTGTCAGCTCTCCTCCTGTGTGGTGTAGTATATAGAGGATGTGTCAGCTCTCCTCCTGTGTGGTGTAGTATATAGAGGATGTGTCAGCTCTCCTGTGTGGTGTAGTATATAGAGGATGTGTCAGCTCTCCTCCTGTGTGGTGTAGTATTTAGAGGATGTGTCAGCTCTCCTGTGTGGTGTAGTATATAGAGGATGTGTCAGCTCTCCTCCTGTGTGGTGTAGTATATAGAGCATGTGTTGGCTTTTCTCCTGTGTGGTGTAGTATATATAGAATGTGTCAGCTCTCCTCCTGTGTGGTGTAGTATATATAGGATGTGTCAGCTCTCCTCCTGTGCGGTGTAGTATATAGAGGATGTGTCAGCTCTCCTCCAGTGTGGTGCAGTATATAGAGAATGTGTCAGCTCTCCTCCTGTGTGGTGTAGTATATAGAGGATGTGTCAGCTCTCCTCCTGTGTGGTGTAGTATATAGAGGATGTGTCAGCTCTCCTCCTGTGTGGTGTAGTATATAGAGGATGTGTCAGCTCTCCTGTGTGGTGTAGTATATAGAGGATGTGTCAGCTCTCCTCCTGTGTGGTGTAGTATATAGAGGATCTATCGTCTCTCCTGTGTGGTGTAGTATATAGAGGATGTTTCAGCTCTCCTGTGTGGTGTAGTATATAGAGGATGTGTCAGCTCTCCTGTGTGGTGTAGTATATAGAGGGTGGGTTAGATCTTCTGTGTGGTGTAGTATACACTCACCGGCCACTTTGTTAGTTACACCTGTCCAACTGCTCGTTAACACTTAATTTCTAATCAGCCAATCACATGGCGGCAACTCAGTGACACCCCTGAGGAAGTTGCCCTTTGTGGCGACGAAACGCGTGGGGAGCCCTTTGCCTTTGTCTCCACTTACCTCCTTCCACTGTGGTAACTCGTGTTCCTTTCATTTTTTTCCCCTCAATTATTGTCACGTTTACCATTACAACTAGTACCTTTAGATGTACCTTGTTATGCTAGTGGGTTTTCCTCAGGCCTGGATTTACTGAGTACTGTTGATTGTTTTTTGGATACTGCACCTTTTGGCACTTGTGGCACTTTATTCATGATCAGGCTGAGAATCCTTGGGAGGTAATATATCACTACTCAGTGATTGACAGCGGGCAGTTACGGTGTACCCGCACCCGGTCACCGTACATTGTTTTGGTATACACTTTGTGTATTTTAAATGTTTTTAACATGTTGTGTATTATCTGTCTTGCATTAATAAAATTTGTTCTTGATTTTTGCATCACCCAATGAGCCTTTTTGGATACATTCTTCTTCTTGTGTTTGGATTTAACTCAGTGCATTTAGGCATAATAATGCGCCATGTCATAAAGCTGGAATCATCTCAGGCTGGTTTCTTGAACATGACAATGAGGTCACTGGACTCAAATGGCCTCCACAGTCACCAGATCTCAATCCAATAGAGCATCTTTGGGATGTGGTGGAACGGGAGATTCGCATCATGGATGTGCAGCCGACAAATCTGCGGCAACTGTGTGATGCCATCATGTCAATATGGACCAAAATCTCTGAGGAGCTTCCAGCACCTTGTTGAATCTATGCCACAAAGAATTGAGGCAGTTCTGAAGGAAAAAGGGGGTCCAACCCGTTACTAGCATGGTGTACCTAATAAAGTGGCCGGTGAGTGTATATAGGATGTGTAGGCTCTCCTGTGTGGTGTAGTATATAGAGGGTGGGTTAGATCTTCTGTGTGGTGTAGTATATATAGGATGCGTAGGCTCTCCTGTGTGGTGTAGTATATAGAGGGTGGGTTAGATCTTGTGTGTGGTGTAGTATACGGTATAGAATACTATTTATCTGGATATCATACAGTAATTTATTTCTGCACTTACTTTGTAGGAAATGATAATATAATAATTCCCTCTGTACAGTAGAGTATATAACCTGTCAGACCTGGCTTCCTCCCGCTCCTGGCACAGTGTGTATTGTGCAGGTTCAGAGCTCGTATCTTCGGTGCTTCGCTCTCGTAACTACTTGTGACAGGTGGGATCAGTGGGTATTATCTATTGATAAAGATCTGCCCGGATTCGGCCCTTAAGTGATGTTTGTTTCTTGTGTGAATCATCTAATCTGAAATAGAGTTTGACACCGTTTTAGGCTTTTACTGTACTCTGTCCGCGCTCATTTCTTCAAAGAAAATCCAAGCAGAAGTCGGAAATTGTCTGGTAGATGAATTCTGGAGCTTTTCCTTCGGGTAGCCGATGTACAGAATGTTTATCTACAGCAAAGGAAATATTCGGCTTTATGAAATATTGTATAGAATTGTAGTACCATATTTTTTGGACTATAAATCCTTTGCGCACAAAAAAATCCTTTGATTTTCTCCTAAATCAATGGTGTGCCTTATAGTCCAGTGCGCCTTACATATGAACCATACTTACAGACAACAGCTGCCTTGAACTGTGCACAGGTCTGCCACCTGCTGGTCAGTCATCCTTATAATGAGGTGCACCTTATAATCAGGTTCGCCTTATAATCCGGTGCGCCTTATATATGAACCTAGATGGTTTAGCAGGCATTTATTGATGGTGCGCCTTATAATCCGGTGCGCCTTATAGCCCGAAAAATACATAGTAGATGTGACGTGGACAGAGCATTCCCCCAGACTTACAGCGAACACCAAGGGCCTCGTATGGGTGACAGGATAGCCTCTACCTCTCAGCGTAGTCCTTACACTTGAATCAGTCAGTCTAAGAGGCTCAGACAGAGAATAGCCGGGGCTGCTATTATGTGTTGTATCTCTCCTTCTCTGGTTGATGATGCCAGAGGTGCTTTGTCAATTGCAGGTTTTTTTTTAGATTTTTAGAGCGTGTTCACATGTGGGGCTAGTGTTGCTTTTACAAATGGGGTCGTCCAACGCTCAATCGCGTATGCATTTCCAGTGAAACGCATGTGAATGATAACCAGAACCCAGTGTCTTATCTTATATTGTTTAAAAGCAGGACACCGGGTGCTGGCTAACGATAGCATGTGTTTCGCTGGAAATATATATACACTATGGCCGAGGCACTGGTTGCCCATCTCCTTCCGAATCACCCTCATCCACAAAGCTCTGTATAATGTTGCACTTCCCTAACTCTCTTCTCTCATCTCAGTCTATCACCCAACTACTGATCTTTCATCTGCCAGTGATGTTAGATTAATCTCTACCTTAATTCCAAACTCTCCCTCACGTCTCCAGTAATTCTCCAGAGCTGCACCAATTCTATGGAATGCCCTCCATCAGACTAATACCCACCCTCCAAATGTGTTCTTAAAACCCATTTATTTAGGCAGGGCTTTCACACATTTGCTAACTGCATGCAACTTTAAGTCTCTCTTTAGTCACCAATTCTGGGTACTATCCCCGTCATCTGAAAATGCCAGATACAAAGCTCCAGGGTTCTCTGCAGTGCTACTGACTTTGGACTTTGTATATAACATGCAGCTGATGACTGATTCAAGCAGCAGAATTTTATTTATTTAATTATTTTTATTTCCTTATAAAAAAAAGGCTGGATCATTATACAAGCTCTTATACCTCGGGTCACCCCTAATCCTCATAGACTGTAAGCTCTTGTGTCTCCCCCTCATCCTCATAGACTGTAAGCTCTTGTGTCACCCCCTCATCCTCATAGACTGTAAGCTCTTGTGTCACCCCCTCATCCTCATAGACTGTAAGCTCTTGTGTCACCTCCTCACCCTCATAGACTGTAAGCTCTTGTGTCACCCCCTCATCCTCATAGACTGTAAGCGCTTGTGTCACCCCCTCATCCTCATAGACTGTAAGCTCTTGTGTCACCTCCTCATCCTCATAGACTGTAAGCTCTTGTGTCCCCCCTCATCCTCATATACTGTAAGCTCTTGTGTCCCCCCTCATCCTCATATACTGTAAGCTCTTGTGTCACCCCCTCATCCTCATAGACTGTAAGCTCTTGTGTCACCCCCTCATCCTCATAGACTGTAAGCTCTTGTGTCACCCCTCATCCTCATAGACTGTAAGCTCTTGTGTCACCCCTCATCCTCATAGACTGTAAGCTCTTGTGTCACCCCCTTATTCTCATAGACTGTAAGCTCTTGTGTCCCCCCTCATCCTCATAGACTGTAAGCTCTTGTGTCCCCCCTCATCCTCATATACTGTAAGCTCTTGTGTCACCTCCTCACCCTCATAGACTGTAAGCTCTTGTGTCACCCCCTCATCCTCATAGACTGTAAGCTCTTGTGATCAGGGCCCTTACTTCTATTGTTCCATATGGTTGTTATTACTCTGTAATGTCTTATTTTATTTGTATATGTTCCCCAGAATCTGTAAAGCACTAACAAATATAATGGTGCTATATAAATAAAGATCATTATTATCCCCTTCACGCTCCGTGACGGATATATCCGCCATGGAGCTGTGAAGGTTGTATGAAGAAGGCTCACGGGCTGAGCCTTCTTCATACAGAGATGGGCTCTGCTGCGTATCGCAGCAAAGACCCATCGCTATCACCCGCGGTCGGTGCTTGCACCAATCGCCGGTGTTAACCTTTTCTTTGCATGGGCGCCGCCATCTTACCTCCGACCGCCGCTACCCCGAACGTCATCGGGGGGCGGTGATCGGTTGCCATGGTAGCCTCGGGTCTTCGTTTGACCCGAGGATACATGTCTTCTGCACATGCATTACAATGAGCCTGTGGCTCATTTTAATGTATAGTGAGCAGAAATGCCATATACTGCGATACAGTAGTATCGCAGTATATGGCAGGAGCGATCAGACCCTCTAGGGTTAATGTACCCTAGAGGGTCTAAGAAATAGTGGGGAAAAAAAGAAAAAAAAAAGTTTAAAAAATTAAAAAAAATAATAAAATATTAAAAGTTCAAATCACCCCCCTTTCCCTAGAACTGATATAAAATATAATAAACAATACAAACCACTGACACATTAGGTATCGCCGCGTCCCAAAATGCCCGATCTATCAAAATATAAAAACGGTTATTGACGGCGGTGACCTCCGGAGCGGCAAATGGCGCCCAAATGTCCAAAACGCGACTTTTACACCTTTTTAGATGACATAAAAAATGTGAACGTCGGCTCATTTTGCAAAAAATGACACCTCACACATCTCCGTGCGCCAAAGTATGAAAAAGTTATTTGCGTCAGAAGATGGCAAAAATTTTTTTTTCTTTTTTGTACACATTCGTTTAATATTTGAAAATTTATTAAACCGCAATAAAACCTGTATAAATTTGGTATCACCGCGATCATACCGAACCAAAGAATAAAGTAGAGAGTAGCGCAGAGTGAAAGTCGTAAAAACTGAGCCCACAAGAACATGACGCACATGCAGTTTTTTTCAATTTTTCCACATTTGGTATTTTTTTGCGGCTTCCCACTACATGGCATGGAATAATAAATAACATCATGGTAAAGTAAAATTTGTTACGCACAAAATAAGCCCTCACACAGGTCTGTACATGGAAAAATGAAAAAGTTATGGATTTTTGAAGATGGAGAGCGAGAAATTAGCGAAAATACCCTGCGTCCATAAGGGGTTATTATTATTATAGAAGTGAGATGATAAATAGATAATAAGTAGAAGATAGATAGATATCCAACGAAATGAAAACAGGCAGCACTCCAAAATAGTGAAAAAACAAGGGTGTTTATTCCACCTCCCGCAACGTTTCGGCTGTGTTCTCAGCCTTTGTCAAGCAGTGAGTGTCAGGAAGTTCACAGATATATATAGTCACCGTGTGATGACATCATACAAAAAGGTAAACAGTGCATATACATAGAATATATACAATTGTGTGCATCAACAGTCAAATATACAATATACAATAGTGTGTAGATGATACATGAATACAGCATCAAGTAAAGCATTTACAACTTAGTGTAAAAAAGTGCCAAAGTGTACAGATAAGCATATGAGTAAGATTCACCTGTAAAGGATCCACCTCCTGGCTCAAAACAAAACAAAACGGTGTCTCCCGGACGCTACTGCGCATGTCTGTAGGTTGTAATGGTAAGCAGATCCACATGTGTGCATATTGCGCGTGCGCCTAAATTGGCGCATGCGCCTAAATGGCGCATATGTAATGGTGTATATTGCTCGTGCGCCTAAATTGGCGCATCACGCGTGCGCATAAATTATCGGTGCGACTCGCGCATGCGCCTGAGTTATTTGGCGCATCGCGCGTGCGCCTAAATAATCGGCGCTTGATCATGCGCCAATTGAAAGAGGGGGGTTACCTGGAAAGTAGTATAGTGCGCATCTAGCGCCTGCGTGTAGAGAATGGCTGCTCTGCAAATGTAATAAGCTATCCTATATTCATTTGAATAGATCCTATGGCAGTATAAACTGGTGTGGACAAAGGTCTAGAGGAAAATAGTGCAGACGACAAGTTTAGTCTCCATTTCTAACACCCTGGATAGGCAATGCAAAACGTGACTGGTACAACAGTGTAGGTACCAAGCTTACTATAATATCACCACACATCATGGGCTAACTACATCAAAGAGTCTAGTGTCACACAATATGTGGGTAACGTCACATGATATGCTGATAACCCAGTTGTTCCACCCCATACTTTTTCCTTCACGGAGGAGGAAATCACGAGGATCATGAGCGGCCTTGGAGGAGATGCCGGCTTCTTAAAGAAACCATCAGGAAATGAGCTCAAAAGAAGGTTTGAAAAATACTCTAAAAGAGCATTGAACTTGAAACTACATCTGATCACATTGAATGAATATTACAAAGCTGGCCGCATACCTAAGGGGATGCACTCTAATATAAGACCAAATTTGTTTCTGATGAATGCATCCTTCTGCCAACGTTTTGAGGACTTATCAAATAAATATGCATGAGATTTTTTACTTTTAAACTTGGAATTTCTACAACTGGAATTAAAAGAAATTTCTATAAAAATTCAGGAGACTGAAAATGAACTCAAAACTACCTTGACAGATGAGGACTTTACAAAATTCAAGGAAAAAGTGAATATCTATTTATCTAAACTACAGGCTGAACTGGAAACCACCAAAAGGCAGAAATGGAACCGAGATGCTGAAGACTACCAGAGAGGAGCCATCTACCCTTGGCAAAATTACCCGTTTAACCAAGGTCCATCACGACAGAGGGAATATCCACTTCGTCATAAGGGTAAAGCGACTGCCCCAAAGGAGCAAGAAGTTGCACACACCACTCTGGATTCTTTTTTAGATGTAGGAGGCAATACAGAGCCCCTAGGGACAAACCCACAAGGAGAGGGGGGATCAGACACTGGCGATGGAGGAAAAGCAAAGCAGCAGAGGGAGAAACCAGCCCCAACCAAGGTGATGACCAGACGGAAGGACAAACACTTGTTGTAAACATTTAGTCCAAAATTCTATCCCCAGCACAGACCACGCTACTGAATAAGGGACTGTCGTTCTGTCCATCGGCTCCGATGGATTGGTTTAATGTTGAAGTTGACCTACAGAACTTTTTCAGATCCATCAAATTGAAAGTTTGGTTTGTTGAAAGACCGGCACCTTCGAATGTGAGTACTGTACCTGTGTCACCTGTACTAAAATTGAAAGATTTTGATTTATATGTCAAAAGCAATTTTACCCCTAATGTCTCAAACACTGCGGTTGATTCCTTTATACAAAGTGTTAATATGGGTATTAAGAAATTGAGGGCGGATAAAGTCTCAGGTCTGTTAAAAAATCCTAACATCACTAACCAGGAGTGGCGTGCACTGCAAGATCTTGTCCATGACAGCGACCTCACAATCAAACCCGCTGATAAGGGGGGTGCGGTCGTCGTCATGGACACACAGATGTATTTACAAGAAGTGGACAGGCAATTAATGGATGTCACAGTGTATAAAAAAGTAAATAGTGACCCTAAGTTTGAATTTGGGAGAAAAATCAAATGTGTTCTTGATAGAGCCCATGAATGCAACCTCATTGATGAAGCATTATATAATTATTTGACTGTGGATCATCCGGTAACACCGGTGCTGTATTTATTGCCCAAGATCCACAAACACCGGCGAGACCCATATTGGCAGGTATGGGTTCAATCCTCAATACTATTGCCATCTTTTTGGATAAAATTTTAAGACCTTTCGCTATCAATACCCAGTCTTATATTAGAGACACGTCAGACTTTTTACAAAAGCTGGAGACAACGGACATATTGGTTGGTAATGTCATCTTAGCCTCATTCGATGTGGTGAGTCTTTACACTTCCATATGTCATGAAAAGGGCCTGGCAGCCGTTAGGAGAAAATTGCTTAACTCTGATTACAGTGATACTGTGACTACATTTATCATGGAGCTTTTAGAGTTGGTACTTACCTGTAATTACTTTCTTTTCCAGGACACGTTTTACGTACAATTGAGGGGTACGGCAATGGGGGCAAATGTAGCCCCCACATATGCCAACATTTTTATGTGTGACTTTGAGGAGATGTCGGTCTATGTGTCCCACCACTTCAGGAATGTACTGAGGTGGTGGAGATACATAGACAACATCTTCCTCATATGGAAAGGTACACCTGATGAACTGTTTCTCTTTAAGGATTTTCTGAACGGAGCAGACAGTAACGTGCAGTTCACACTAGTGTGGTCCACCGAGTCGTCCAATTTCTGGATGTACAGGTTCTGCTGGATAATGATACTTTACAAACTGATTTATTCGTCAAACCCACTGACAAAAACAATCTGTTGTATTTTAAAAGCAATCACCCAAAACAAATGTTGAGGTCACTCCCTTACAGCCAATTCTTAAGGGTTCGTCGGATTGTCTCTAGTGAACTCCACCTTCAAAAGAATTTTGATATCTTATCAGGCAAATTTAGGGATCGAGGTTATCCTAGACCCCTCATAGCCGAACATAGGGACAGAGTCCTAAATACACAAAGACAGGAGCTCCTACGACCTAAAACCAAGCGTTTGGAACATAAACGTATACCTTTTGTTTCCACATACACAGAAGCCAGTCCTGAGATAAAACTATTAGGAGAAACTGGCACATCCTCACTGATGCTTTCCCTACCATGGCAGAATTCAATGTCCCACCTCTCATGTCCTTTAGACGTACCCCAAGTTTGAAGGATAAACTGGTTAGGGCTGATGTTGGCTCTAAGAAAAAGGAGAGACAGACTTTTCTTGCCCCCCAAAAGAAGGGTAGCTTCCCTTGTAGACGTTGTATAAACTGTACCATGATGATCAAAGGTGACAAATTTACACATCCAGTGTCCCACACTACCTATGACATCAAGCATTACCTCACGTGTGACTCTGACCATGTCATTTATTTGCTACAATGTCCCTGTGACCTATGGTATATTGGAGAGACCACTCTGGACTTCAAAACTCGGATGAATCAGCACAGGTATACGATCAGGGCTGGAAGAAAAGATCTCCCAGTCCCTAAGCATTTTCATGAATGCCAACATAGAGAGGGCCAGCTTAGATTCCGCCTGATTGATAGAATCCCGCCTCTGAGGAGAGCGGTGATAGGATGAAACTCCTAAAAAAACGTGAACTTGAATGGATTTTCAAGCTAAATACCCTCAAACCGAATGGGCTAAATGTTGATTTTAAGACGAGTGGGCTCTTGAATGCTGTCTTGCCTTATTCGCTGCTCTGTTCCTCAGTGATTATAATTCTTCGTGTGGGTTATGGTGTATACCTATGATACTAATTGTATTCTTCTCTTCTCTTTTAGATCGCTAGCACCATTGCACCCAGTTACCATTACACTTTAGTGGACATCACCTGTGGACCCCTTCTTTGGCTCTAGGAATTGTCTTTTTTGATTTGGATGTCTTGACACATTAAATAAAAACTGCAACTTTATCCATTTTTTGGTATGTCATGTATTGGTGTAGCAGATCTTAGGCTGTCCCTGGACACATTGTATCTACTCTTTCATCTAGCTGCGATACTTCACTCTGCATTCTAGACTGGTGTAGTGTATGGGTCCTTAAGTTGCTTTACGCAATTCATAGTCTCTCCCTGGCCGCCATTGGCTGTTTTTGGCTACATACTTACCACTAGGGCTGCGTTTGATAGTTGTCTACCAGTGGGGGGATACACCCGACCTTGTGGGGGAGATGTTTACATTTCCACCGCAGGGTCTTGGGGACTTTCCTTACGTACATGTATTGCACCGGAAGGAGCATATCATGTGACGTTACCCACATATTGTGTGACACTAGACTCTTTGATGTAGTCAGCCCATGATGTGTGGTGATATTATAGTAAGCTTGGTACCTACACTGTTGTACCAGTCACGTTTTGCATTGCCTATCCAGGGTGTTAGAAATGGAGACTAAACTTGTCGTCTGCACTATTTTCCTCTAGACCTTTGTCCACACCAGTTTATACTGCCGTAGGATCTATTCAAATGAATATAGGATAGCTTATTACATTTGCAGAGCAGCCATTCTCTACACGCAGGCGCTAGATGCGCACTATACTACTTTCCAGGTAACCCCCCTCTTTCAATTGGCGCATGATCAAGCACCGATCATTTAGGCGCACGCGCGATGCGCCAAACAACTCAGGCGCATGCGCGAGTCGCATCGATAATTTATGCGCACGCACGATGCTCCAATTTAGGCGCACAAGCAATATACACCATTACATATGCGCCATTTAGGCGCATGCACCAATTTAGGCGCACGCGCAATATGCACACATGTGGATCTGCTTACCATTACAACCTACAGACATGCGCAGTAGCGTCCAGGAGACGCCGTTTTGTTTTGTTTTGAGCCAGGAGGTGGATCCTTTACAGGTGAATCTTACTCATATGCTTATCTGTACACTTTGGCACTTTTTTACACTAAGTTGTAAATGCTTTACTTGATGCTGTATTCATGTATCATCTACACACTATTGTATATTGTATATTTGACTGTTAATGCACACAATTGTATATATTCTATGTATATGCACTGTTTACCTTTTTGTATGATGTCATCACACGGTGACTATATATATCTGTGAACTTCCTGACACTCACTGCTTGACAAAGGCTGAGACTACAGCCGAAACGTTGCGGGAGGTGGAATAAACACCCTTGTTTTTTCACTATTTTGGAGTGCTGCCTGTTTTCATTTCGTTGGATATCTACTACACTCTGACTGGTGAGAGTGAGGATAGCACCCATCAACTCTTTTTCTCTCAAAGACTGTGCTGCTTTTTTTCTTCTTTTTGTAGATAGATAGATAGATATGAGATAGATAGATAGATAGATAGATAGATAGATAGATAGATAGATAGATAGATAGATAGATAGATAGGAGAAAGATATGAGATAGATAGATATGAGATAGATAGATAGATAGATAGATAGATAGATAGATAGATAGATAGATAGATATGAGATAGATAGATAGGAGATAGATAGATAGATAGATAGATATGAGATAGATAGATAGATAGATAGATAGATAGATAGATAGATAGATATGAGATAGATAGATAGATAGATAGATAGATAGATAGATAGATATGAGATAGATAGATAGATATGAGATAGATAGATAGATAGATAGATAGATAGATAGATAGATAGATAGATAGATATGAGATAGATAGATAGATAGATAGATAGATAGATAGATAGATAGATAGATATGAGATAGATAGATAGATAGATAGATAGATAGATAGATATGAGATAGATAGATAGATAGATAGATAAGAGATAGATAGATAGATAAGAGATAGATAGATATGAGATAGATAGATAGATATGAGATAGATAGATAGATAGATAGATAGATAGGAGATAGATAGATAGATATGAGATAGATAGATAGATAGATATGAGATAGATAGATAGATAGATAGATAGATATATAGATAGATAGATAGATAGATAGATATGAGTTGTAGACTTGGTCGCTGTGGATAATATTGTGGATCAGCGCCTGGTAACAGGACAGGATCTCGTGTATCCAGTACACAATGCGCTGAATATGACTTGTGCGGAGGCCACGGGAATATAATGGTCCCTGAGTGTTATATCTGTAATACAGTCACATCCAGGCTCTATACATATGATAACAATGGACTAGTACATCAGGTTCATGTCTTACGGGGGAGGTGTAGTGTGTGTAAGTGGGGTCCGCCACCTGCCGTCACGCTATGGACACCTACCTGAAATGGGCCTCATTGTGTAGCACTGACCTGCGCTATTCTGTGGTTGCTATGGTTTGCTGCTTACAATGTAGAAATGGAATATTATTGCTGTGGGATTGGATTCAGCATATAATAGTATATATAGTATAATAGTAATAGTAACATGTAATAGTTATGCAGCAGGGGCTGCGTGACGGCAGCGAGTACTATCAATATATAGCATCATGCCCTATACGTAGCATTGGTGTTTGTGTATTATGGGACGTTGTTACTTTGTCTGTAACCTCTTGTGTCACCCCCTCATCCTCATAGACTGTAAGCTCTTGTGTCACCCCCTCATCCTCATAGACTGTAAGCTCTTGTGTCATCCCCTCATCCTCATAGACTGTAAGCTCTTGAGTCGACCCCTCATCCTCATAGACTGTAAGCTCTTGTGTCAACCCTCATAGACTGTAAGCTCTTGTGTCACCCTCTCATCCTCATAGACTGTAAGCTCTTGTGTCACCCCCTCATCCTCATAGACTGTAAGCTCTTATGTCACCCCTCATCCTCATAGACTGTAAGCTCTTGTGTCACCCCCTTATCCTCAGACTGTAAGCTCTTGTGTCATCCCCTCATCCTCATAGACTGTAAGCTCTTGTGTCACCTCCTCATCCTCATAGACTGTAAGCTCTTGTGTCACCTCCTCATCCTCATAGACTGTAAGCTCTTGTGTCACCCCCTCATCCTCATAGACTGTAAGCTCTTGTGTCACCCCCTCATCCTTATAGACTGTAAGCTCTTGTGTCACCCCTCATCCTCATAGACTGTAAGCTCTTGTGTCACCCCTCATCCTCATAGACTGTAAGCTCTTGTGTCATCCCCTCATCCTCATAGACTGTAAGCTTTCGTGTCCCCCCCCCGCATCATCATAGACTGTAAGCTCTTGTGTCATCCCCTCATCCTCATAGACTGTAAGCTCTTGTGTCACCCCCTCATCCTCATAGACTGTAAGCTTTTGTGTTCCCCCCTCATCCTCATAGACTGTAAGCTCTTGTGTCACCCTCTCATCCTCATAGACTGTAAGCTCTTGTGTCACCCCCTCATCCTCATAGACTGTAAGCTCTTGTGTCACCCCCTCATCCTCATAGACTATAAGCTCTTGTGTCACTCCCTCATACACATAGACTGTAAGCTCTTGTGTTACCCCCTCATCCTCATAGACTGTAAGCTCTTGTGTCACCCCCTCATCCCCATAGACTGTAAGCTCTTGTGTCACCCCTCATCCTCATAGACTGTAAATTCTTGTGTCACCCACTCATCCTCATAGACTGTAAGCTCTTGTGTCACCCCCTCATCCTCAGAATGTAAGCTCTTGTGTCACCCCCTCATCCTCCTAGACTGTAAGCTCTTGTGTTCCCCCTCATCCTCATAGACTGTAAGCTCTTGTGTTCCCCCTCATCCTCATAGACTGTAAGTTCTTGTGTCACCCACTCATCCTCATAGACTGTAAGCTCTTGTGTCACACCCTCATCCTCATAGACTGTAAGCTCTTGTGTACCCCCTCATCCTCATAGACTGTAAGCTCTTGTGTTCCACCTCATCCTCCTAGACTGTAAGCTCTTGTGTTCCCCCTCATCCTCATAGACTGTAAGCTCTTGTGTTCCCCCTCATCCTCATAGACTGTAAGTTCTTGTGTCACCCACTCATCCTCATAGACTGAAAGCTCTTGTGTCACACCCTCATCCTCATAGACTGTAAGCTCTTGTGTACCCCCTCATCCTCATAGACTGTAAGCTCTTGTGTTCCACCTCATCCTCATAGACTGTAAGCTCTTGTGTCACCCCCTCATTCTCATAGACTGTAAGCTCTTGTGTCACCCCCTCATCCCCATAGACTGTAAGCTCTTGTGTCACCCCTCATCCTCATAGACTGTAAGTTCTTGTGTCACCCACTCATCCTCATAGACTGTAAGGTCTTGTGTCACCCCCTCATCTTCATAGACTGTAAGCTCTTGTGTCACCCCCTCATCCTCCTAGACTGTAAGCTCTTGTGTCACCCCCTCATCCTCATAGACTGTAAGCTCTTGTGTCACCCTCTCATCCTCATATACTGTAAGCTCGTTTGTCACCCCCTCATCCTCATAGACTGTAAGCTCTTATGTCACCCCTCATCATCATAGACTGTAAGCTCTTGTGTCATCCCCTCATCCTCATAGACTGTAAGCTCTTGTGTCACCCCCTCATCCTCATAGACTGTAAGCTTTTGTGTCCCCCCCTCATCCTCATAGACTGTAAGCTCTTGTGTCACCCCCTCATCCTCATAGACTGTAAGCTCTTGTGTCACCCCCTCATCCTCATAGACTATAAGCTCTTGTGTCACTTCCTCATACACATAGACTGTAAATTCTTGTGTCACCCACTCATCCTCATAGACTGTAAGCTCTTGTGTCACCCCCTCATCCTCATAGACTGTAAGCTCTTGTGTCACCCCCTCATCCTCAGACTGTAAGCTCTTGTGTCACCCCCTCATCCTCCTAGACTGTAAGCTCTTGTGTCACCCCCTCATCCTCATAGACTGTAAGCTCTTGTGTTCCCCCTCATCCTCATAGACTGTAAGCTCTTGTGTTCCCCCTCATCCTCATAGACTGTAAGCTCTTGTGTTCTCCCTCATCCTCATAGACTGTAAGCTCTTGTGTCACCCACTCATCCTCATAGACTGTAAGCTCTTGTGTCACCCCCTCATCCTCATAGACTGTAAGGTCTTGTGTCACCTCCTCATCCTCATAGACTGTAAGCTCTTGTGTCACCCCCTCATCCTCATAGACTGTAAGCTCTTGTGTCACCCCCTCATCCTCATAGACTGTAAGCTCTTGTGTCACCCCCTCATCCTCTTAGACTGTAAGCTCTTGTGTCACCTCCTCATCCTCATAGACTGTAAGCTCTTGTGTCACTCCCTCATCCTCATAGACTGTAAGCTCTTGTGTCACCCCCTCATCCTCATAGACTGTAAGCCCTTGTGTCCCCCCTCATCCTCATAGACTGTAAGCTCTTGTGTCACCCCTCATCCTCATAGACTGTAAGCTCTTGTGTCACCCCCTCATCCTCGTAGACAGTAAGCTCTTGTGTCCCCCCTCATCCTCATAGACTGTAAGCTCTTGTGTCTCCCCTTATCCTCATAGACTGTAAGCTCTTGTGTCACCCCCTCATCCTCATAGACTGTAAGCTCTTGTGTCATCCCCTCATCCTCATAGACTGTAAGCTCTTGAGTCGACCCCTCATCCTCATAGACTGTAAGCTCTTGTGTCAACCCTCATAGACTGTAAGCTCTTGTGTCACCCTCTCATCCTCATAGACTGTAAGCTCTTGTGTCACCCCCTCATCCTCATAGACTGTAAGCTCTTATGTCACCCCTCATCCTCATAGACTGTAAGCTCTTGTGTCACCCCCTTATCCTCAGACTGTAAGCTCTTGTGTCATCCCCTCATCCTCATAGACTGTAAGCTCTTGTGTCACCTCCTCATCCTCATAGACTGTAAGCTCTTGTGTCACCTCCTCATCCTCATAGACTGTAAGCTCTTGTGTCACCCCCTCATCCTCATAGACTGTAAGCTCTTGTGTCACCCCCTCATCCTTATAGACTGTAAGCTCTTGTGTCACCCCTCATCCTCATAGACTGTAAGCTCTTGTGTCACCCCTCATCCTCATAGACTGTAAGCTCTTGTGTCACCCCTCATCCTCATAGACTGTAAGCTCTTGTGTCATCCCCTCTTACTCATAGACTGTAAGCTTTTGTGTCCCCCCCCCCGCATCATCATAGACTGTAAGCTCTTGTGTCATCCCCTCATCCTCATAGACTGTAAGCTCTTGTGTCACCCCCTCATCCTCATAGACTGTAAGCTTTTGTGTCCCCCCCTCATCCTCATAGACTGTAAGCTCTTGTGTCACCCTCTCATCCTCATAGACTGTAAGCTCTTGTGTCACCCCCTCATCCTCATAGACTGTAAGCTCTTGTGTCACCCCCTCATCCTCATAGACTATAAGCTCTTGTGTCACTCCCTCATACACATAGACTGTAAGCTCTTGTGTTACCCCCTCATCCTCATAGACTGTAAGCTCTTGTGTCACCCCCTCATCCCCATAGACTGTAAGCTCTTGTGTCACCCCTCATCCTCATAGACTGTAAATTCTTGTGTCACCCACTCATCCTCATAGACTGTAAGCTCTTGTGTCACCCCCTCATCCTCAGAATGTAAGCTCTTGTGTCACCCCCTCATCCTCCTAGACTGTAAGCTCTTGTGTTCCCCCTCATCCTCATAGACTGTAAGCTCTTGTGTTCCCCCTCATCCTCATAGACTGTAAGTTCTTGTGTCACCCACTCATCCTCATAGACTGTAAGCTCTTGTGTCACACCCTCATCCTCATAGACTGTAAGCTCTTGTGTACCCCCTCATCCTCATAGACTGTAAGCTCTTGTGTTCCACCTCATCCTCCTAGACTGTAAGCTCTTGTGTTCCCCCTCATCCTCATAGACTGTAAGCTCTTGTGTTCCCCCTCATCCTCATAGACTGTAAGTTCTTGTGTCACCCACTCATCCTCATAGACTGAAAGCTCTTGTGTCACACCCTCATCCTCATAGACTGTAAGCTCTTGTGTACCCCCTCATCCTCATAGACTGTAAGCTCTTGTGTTCCACCTCATCCTCATAGACTGTAAGCTCTTGTGTCACCCCCTCATTCTCATAGACTGTAAGCTCTTGTGTCACCCCCTCATCCCCATAGACTGTAAGCTCTTGTGTCACCCCTCATCCCCATAGACTGTAAGCTCTTGTGTCACCCCTCATCCTCATAGACTGTAAGTTCTTGTGTCACCCCCTCATCCTCATAGACTGTAAGGTCTTGTGTCACCCCCTCATCTTCATAGACTGTAAGCTCTTGTGTCACCCCCTCATCCTCCTAGACTGTAAGCTCTTGTGTCACCCCCTCATCCTCATAGACTGTAAGCTCTTGTGTCATCCTCTCATCCTCATATACTGTAAGCTCGTGTGTCACCCCCTCATCCTCATAGACTGTAAGCTCTTATGTCACCCCTCATCATCATAGACTGTAAGCTCTTGTGTCATCCCCTCATCCTCATAGACTGTAAGCTCTTGTGTCACCCCCTCATCCTCATAGACTGTAAGCTTTTGTGTCCCCCCCTCATCCTCATAGACTGTAAGCTCTTGTGTCACCCCCTCATCCTCATAGACTGTAAGCTCTTGTGTCACCCCCTCATCCTCATAGACTATAAGCTCTTGTGTCACTTCCTCATACACATAGACTGTAAATTCTTGTGTCACCCACTCATCCTCATAGACTGTAAGCTCTTGTGTCACCCCCTCATCCTCATAGACTGTAAGCTCTTGTGTCACCCCCTCATCCTCAGACTGTAAGCTCTTGTGTCACCCCCTCATCCTCCTAGACTGTAAGCTCTTGTGTCACCCCCTCATCCTCATAGACTGTAAGCTCTTGTGTTCCCCCTCATCCTCATAGACTGTAAGCTCTTGTGTTCCCCCTCATCCTCATAGACTGTAAGCTCTTGTGTTCTCCCTCATCCTCATAGACTGTAAGCTCTTGTGTCACCCACTCATCCTCATAGACTGTAAGCTCTTGTGTCACCCCCTCATCCTCATAGACTGTAAGGTCTTGTGTCACCTCCTCATCCTCATAGACTGTAAGCTCTTGTGTCACCCCCTCATCCTCATAGACTGTAAGCTCTTGTGTCACCCCCTCATCCTCATAGACTGTAAGCTCTTGTGTCACCCCCTCATCCTCTTAGACTGTAAGCTCTTGTGTCACCTCCTCATCCTCATAGACTGTAAGCTCTTGTGTCACTCCCTCATCCTCATAGACTGTAAGCTCTTGTGTCACCCCCTCATCCTCATAGACTGTAAGCCCTTGTGTCCCCCCTCATCCTCATAGACTGTAAGATCTTGTGTTCCCCCTCATCCTCATAGACTGTAAGCTCTTGTGTCACCCCCTCATCCTCGTAGACAGTAAGCTCTTGTGTCCCCCCTCATCCTCATAGACTGTAAGCTCTTGTGTCTCCCCTTATCCTCATAGACTGTAAGCTCTTGTGTCACCCCCTCATCATCATAGACTGTAAGCTCTTGTGTCACCCCTCATCCTCATGGACTGTAAGCTCTTGTGTCACCCCCTCATCGACTGTAAGCTCTTGTGTCACCCCTTCATCCTCATAGACTGTAAGCTCTTGTGTCACCCCCTCATCCTCAGACTGTAAGCTCTTGTGTCACCCCCTCATCCTCCTAGACTGTAAGCTCTTGTGTTCCCCCTCATCCTCATAGACTGTAAGCTCTTGTGTCACTCCCTCATCCTCATAGACTGTAAGCTCTTGTGTCACCCCTCATCCTCATGGACTGTAAGCTCTTGTGTCACCCCCTCATCGACTGTAAGCTCTTGTGTCACCCCTTCATCCTCATAGACTGTAAGCTCTTGTGTCACCCCCTCATCCTCAGACTGTAAGCTCTTGTGTCACCCCCTCATCCTCCTAGACTGTAAGCTCTTGTGTTCCCCCTCATCCTCATAGACTGTAAGTTCTTGTGTCACCCACTCATCTTCATAGACTGTAAGCTCTTGTGTCACACCCTCATCCTCATAGACTGTAAGCTCTTGTGTACCCCCTCATCCTCATAGACTGTAAGTTCTTGTGTCACCCACTCATCCTCATAGACTGTACGCTCTTGTGTCACCCCCTCATCTTCATAGACTGTAAGCTCTTGTGTCACCCCCTCATCCTCCTAGACTGTAAGCTCTTGTGTCACCCCCTCATCCTCATAGACTGTAAGCTCTTGTGTCACCCTCTCATCCTCATATACTGTAAGCTCTTGTGTCACCCCCTCATCCTCATAGACTGTAAGCTCTTATGTCACCCCTCATCATCATAGACTGTAAGCTCTTGTGTCATCCCCTCATCCTCATAGACTGTAAGCTCTTGTGTCACCCCCTCATCCTCATAGACTGTAAGCTTTTGTGTCCCCCCCTCATCCTCATAGACTGTAAGCTCTTGTGTCACCCCCTCATCCTCATAGACTGTAAGCTCTTGTGTCACTTCCTCATACACATAGACTGTAAATTCTTGTGTCACCCACTCATCCTCATAGACTGTAAGCTCTTGTGTCACCCCCTCATCCTCATAGACTGTAAGCTCTTGTGTCACCCCCTCATCCTCAGACTGTAAGCTCTTGTGTCACCCCCTCATCCTCCTAGACTGTAAGCTCTTGTGTCACCCCCTCATCCTCATAGACTGTAAGCTCTTGTGTTCCCCCTCATCCTCATAGACTGTAAGCTCTTGTGTTCCCCCTCATCCTCATAGACTGTAAGCTCTTGTGTTCTCCCTCATCCTCATAGACTGTAAGCTCTTGTGTCACCCACTCATCCTCATAGACTGTAAGCTCTTGTGTCACCCCCTCATCCTCATAGACTGTAAGGTCTTGTGTCACCTTCTCATCCTCATAGACTGTAAGCTCTTGTGTCACCCCCTCATCCTCATAGACTGTAAGCTCTTGTGTCACCCCCTCATCCTCATAGACTGTAAGCTCTTGTGTCACCCCCTCATCCTCATAGACTGTAAGCTCTTGTGTCACCCCCTCATCCTCATAGACTGTAAGCTCTTGTGTCACCTCCTCATCCTCATAGACTGTAAGCTCTTGTGTCACCCCCTCATCCTCATAGACTGTAAGCTCTTGTGTCACCCCCTCATCCTCATAGACTGTAAGCCCTTGTGTCCCCCCTCATCCTCATAGACTGTAAGCTCTTGTGTTCCCCCTCATTCTCATAGACTGTAAGCTCTTGTGTCACCCCCTCATCCTCATAGACAGTAAGCTCTTGTGTCCCCCCTCATCCTTATAGACTGTAATCTCTTGTGTCCCCCCTCATCCTCACAGACAGTAAGCTCTTGTGTCCCCCCTCATCCTTATAGACTGTAATCTCTTGTGTCCCCCCTCATCCTCATAGACTGCAAGCACAAGTACTGTCATTACGCAGCATCATGCCTTGGTGTTTGTGTATTATGTGAAGGTTGTTACTTTGTATTTGATGGATTTTGATCGCATTGAAGTACAAGATGATGTCATGATAGAGGTAGTATAATACCGCTATATAGTGTGCGCTCCTTATACTGTGTGTGAATACTTCCTCTTCCATTACGGATGTAATCTCCTCCATCAGTACATTGCTCACATCCAGCAACCCCCGGGGCCGCCTGATTACAGCCTCGCAGCGTAATGTCATCTTCTATCATACCGTAATATAGCGCTACATGGGGACAGAGCTGTGATTACAGGATTTGTCAGGCCGTGTATATAACTCCTCTTATTAAGGTGCTGGTACAGAAGATTCCATGGTAAAGAGATATAAAGACAAGGGAAGAGTTCTCCCTGCCGGATATTGGAATAGACGATGGGACAACTCCGAGCACCGGCGACTCTGGTTCTGAAGGAGCAAATACGATAAAAAGGATAGCGAAAATCCAGCGACCGGACACCAATGTCTTTCTAAAATTGTAGATTTACAAGAAGTCCCCGGGTTACATTCAAGATAGGGTCCATAGATTTGTTCTTAAGTTGAATTTGTATGTAAGTCGAAACTGTATATTTTATAATTGTAGATCTAAACAATTATTTTTTTTTTTTGCCCCAGTGACATTTGGAGTTTCACATTTTTTGCTGTAATGGGACCAAATATTATCAATAAAGCTTCATTACAGACACCTTACAGCTGATCATTGCACTCTGGGACTATAGTAACATTCAGAAAGCTTCACCAGAGGTCACAGTGGGCCATCTTTAACTAGGGGTCGTCTGTAAGTCGGTTGTCCTTAAGTAGGGGACTGCCTGTATTATGAAAAATTCTTAAAAAAGTCCATATTCCACTGCTTCACATACATAGGGGCTCATTTACTAAGGACTCTGCGCCGCACATTTGTCGAATTGTGCACGTTCTTCTAGACTGAAACATCTTGCACAGGTATTAAAGAAGTGTCTGCGCTGCTATCGTGTCACACGCGACCCTTTTGTGGTGCGGCTTCCATGCAACACAAATTAGAGGGTGTGCCCAACTGATTCGGACCAAGCTCCGTATTTAACATGCAAATTGTGTAGAACGCCCTATGTTAAAGGTGCACCACAAAAAAGTTGGTGAACTCTGTCGGGCCAGTGCGGGGAAGCGACACATTCATGATTTATGGCGCACGGTCTTAGTGAATCGCTGCACACAGAATTATTCATGGAAATAGCACTTTTAGCGCAGTTTCTGAATTTCTATGTAAATGTGTCTCATGGTCTTCAGCACATCAGCCTAAGTGTTTCGGAAAAACACTTCCTTACTCATGGCTCATGCTTTAACCACACCTCCACAATCACATGACAGCAGCCTGCCAATAGTAAATGATCTTGCCATATACTAAATACATTAAAATCGATACAATGGGGCAGATGTTTTATCGTATCTGCGCCACAAAAGTGTCGGATAGTGTCTGTTTTTGTGGGCCATAATCTATGCGGATCATCTACAATGGGGCTTATTTACTAACGTCCTGTGGCCTCATTTCAGTCGGGTTTTCCAACGTTTTCGGGGATCGCGCCGGGGACTGTGTTGCACGCGAATGGATTTTGGTGCATCAGCACCGGCTTTCACATGACACAAATTGGGGGGGGGGGGGGGAACAGACGATCCGACGCATTTAGACAACGCACAGGATTTAACATGTCAAATTGTGTTACAAGAAATGCACTTACATGCACTGGGAAGAAGAAGGTTAACTCCTGCGGACCTGAGTGGGGAAGCGACACATGCAGGAAATCAGGCGCACCATCTAAGTGACGGACTTCATCCTCGTTGGACAGTCCAGATCGGGGATTGCGACAGGACCGGGTAAGTAAATGTGTTGCCCCAATGAGTTTTGCGCCACAAAGAATTATTTCTTCCGACAATTCCGACTCGTCCGTTTTTTTTTTGGTGCAAGTAGGCGTGGCCTATCTTTTCCACATCATCCGCCACATTTATGTGGAGTTTGTTGGATTCTTAGGCACATTTTTTGGTGCAAAACAGACCAGGAAAAAAATCTTCTGAAATAAAAAAAAAAAGGGCACAGTCCATGTAAGATTTTGGCGCACATCTCATTTGTGTCTGCATTTTTATGTCGCCTGACTAATAAGTTCAGTCTGCGCATTAATTATTTACAGCCATGTGCTACTTCCATACTTCGGGCTGTGCTCTCCATACTCTGATCTCGGATGTGATTGTCGAGGTTGGGACACTATTAGTAAATCCCCCCCCCCCCCCAATGCGTTAAAAAGTACAAAAATACAAAAAGAAAACACAAATACAAACATAACACTCTGAAGAAAAGTCACATGTGAAAATATTGTAAAATAACATCCTGTTGTTTATTCCAGCCATCCGGAAGCCATGTTCTGAGTGTAAAGATCCAGAAACTTCCTCCTGTGGTCTCCTCCCCGGATACAATGGGCCAGATTTATCAAGCAGTCTGAATGTCAGAATATTTACAGTTGCCCATGGCAACCAATCACAGCTCAGCTTTCATTTGACCAGTGCTCATGAATATTTTAAAGAGAAGCTGTGATTGGTTGCCATGGGCAATTGGAAATATTCTGACATTCAGACTGCTTGATAAATCTGCCCCAATTAGTCTCTCTTTCATACCTGGTTACCAGCAAATCAGAACAATTGCCCTCATGAATTCTTGCAATCAGAATGTTTCGTATGGGAAATATGGGATGTGCTTTTGGTTTTTAAAGTTGTTTCCCCACGAGATTCTTAAATATACTCAGAATAACAAAATAACACGTTCTGTAATTCACTGCTATTAACAAAAATACAACATTTCACAGATATAATTCCAACCTGTCTCTATCAGTCCTGCTGTACACAATTTTAGTTGCCCCCGGGATAAGACCGTAAATCTATGGTAGGAAGGGCAGATTCTTCTCATGAAAAGCTTCTCTTGTCTGCACACTGCAGTGCTCTATACCTCCTTTTTAAGGCTTTTCTGAGAAGCATTGTTATTCAAGCAACAAATATCTCAACAGTGTGAACACTGCACAATCACACAATTGTTTCAGGGACTACTACATTACACTACATTAGTGTATTAGTTTGATATATATATATATATATATATATATATATATATATATATATATATATATATTATTTTGGTATATGCATGTGTTTTTATGTGATTGGTAGGGGTGGGATGTTGGACCTCTAGTACATTAATGTTTTAATAAAACTGTATTTTATTGGAAAACATATTCTGTGTAGTTCAGTTGCAACTATAATTGGGTGTGCCTTAAACTGGTGCAGAGAGCAGAGAGAAAGTACAGAGAGGAGACTGTCCCCTGGTACATAAGAGAGAGCAGTGTGATAGTGCTGAGAGTAAACTGCCCCTAAGTAGAGAAGGAAGATCAGTATGAGAGTGCTGTGAGGAGACTGTCCCCTGGTACAGAAGGAAGAGCTGTGTGAGAGTGCTGAGGGGAGACTGTTCCTGTGGTACAGAGGAGAGAGAGAGAGAGCAGAGAGAAAGTACAGAGAGGAGACTGTCCCCTGGTACATAAGAGAGAGCAGTGTGACAGTGCTGAGAGTAGACTGCCCCTAAGTAGAGAAGGAAGATCAGTATGAGAGTGCTGTGAGGAGACTGTACGTTTGTACAGAAGGAAGAGCTGTATGAGAGTGCTGTGAGGAGACTGTCCCCTAGTACAGAAAGAAGAGCTGTATGAGAGTGCTGAGAGGAAATTGTCCCCCAGGTACAGAAGAAAGAGCAGTGTGAGAGTGCTGAGATGAGACTCTCTCCTGGTACAGAAGAGAGAGCAGTGTGAGAGTGCTTAGATGAGACCGTCCCCTGGTACAGAAGAGAAAGCAGAGTGCTGAGAGTAGACTGCCGCTGAGTAGAAAAGAGAGAGCAGTGTGAGAGTGTTGAGATGAGACCGTCCCCTGGTACAGAAGAGAGACCAGTATGAGAGTGCTGAGAGTAGACTGCCCCTGAGTGTAGAAGGGAGAGTAGTATGAGAGTGCTGTGAGGAGACTGTCCCCCTGGTAAAGAATGAAGAGCAGTATGAGAGTGCTGTGAGGAGACTGTCCCCCTGGTAAAGAAGGAAGAGCAGTGTGAGAGTGCTGAGAGGAGACTGTCCCTTTGCTGCAGAAGGGAGGAGAAGTAGAAACTGCAAGTATAGTGTATCTGGTTAGTACACTTTTAATTGAAAACACAAAATGCATCAAACACAGTGATGCAGCAAACCTCGACCAGACGCTCAATGCCACGACCACAAATGTCAAGTTAAAGTTTCTTTCTCCTTTGTATCATCTCTTTATGTAGCATAAAGTCCAATTTCTCTCATATCAGAAGAACGTCCTGCAGAGTATTCCTCCCAACTTTTCTGTTCCAGAGACAATATCCTCTCCCCTACCCCATGTAGTTTCTTGTAGGGCGTAGAGGACAACATGGCGACCGTAAATGAGGACGGCATCATGCGATCTCTCCCCTGGAGTAATTAATGAGGCTGCATGGCGGACCGGACAGCGGGATTGATAAGATATGCAAATTTTTGGGTTGGAGATGATAAAACGTATCCAGAATATGGATGTTCTGCATCAGATTGTTAGAGATGATTATCTTATCAATATTCTCCCGAGACGTCTTGATTCTTCTCTCTACCTTGAAGTTTTTTCTGAAATACATTTGCATACGTAGTTAACCACGTTCCACCCATGGCTTTCCATATCTGATGTGAGTTTACGCACAACTGCAACTGGGTCCCAAAGCAAATCACCCAGATTCCCCACTACTTGTACCTGGTGTAATGCTGTTGGCAGAGATGTCTATGAACTTCTCCTTAGACACCAGGATCAAGGTGCATCCTCTCTTTCTGCTCCTCTGTCGTTACCACACATTTAGAAGGAATAGAACATTAGGGCTCATTTACTAAGGGTCCGAACGCCGCATTTTTGCCGGGTTTCCTGAATATTCCCGTTTGCGCCGAATTGCCCCAGGATTTTGGCGCACGCGATTGGATTGTGGCGTATCGGCACTGGCTTGCATGCGACAGAAATTGGGGGGCGGGCCATCGGACAACCTGACAGATTCGGACAAACCGCGGAATTTAAAAACTTTGGGGCAGATTTACTTAACTGGTTCATTCGCTATCAAGCGGCGCGTTCTCTGCGGTGGATTCGGGTCCGGCCGGGATTCACTAAGGTAGTTCCTCCGACATCCACCAGGTGGCACTGCTGCGCTGAAGTCCGCTGAAATACACTCAAGTTCACCGGCCTATTCCTGGTGAAGGTAAGTGCAAGCTCCGCGACACCTTTTGTTTTTTAAATGCAGCGGTTTTTCCGAATCCGTCGGGTTTCGTTCGGCCACGCACCCCGATTTCCGTTGCATGCATGCCAGCGCTGATGCGCCACAATCCGATCACGTGCGCCAAAATCCCGGGGCAATACAGGGAAAATCGGCGCAAATCGGAAATATTCGGGTAACACGTCGGGAAAATGCAAATCGGGCCCTTAGTAAATGACCCCATTTGTGTCGCAAAATCAAGCACTCACATACACAGGGAAGAAGCAGGTGAACTCCGCCGGGGTGGTAAGTAAATCTGCCCCCTTGAGTCCTTCACTGGACAATTTGAGGTTCCTATAGTAACATTTTCAAAGTCATTGATTCCTTCTAGATTTTTCTTGAACTTTTGGAACCCTACGTGAAATTTGTAATATGTCCCTGACTAATACTCTGCATTTCCAGAACTGTCTCATTTCCCTTTAGTTGATCTGCTCACCATTGGTGTTGGTTCCTCCATATCTCTGCTCCAGTGATGAGAGACCCTGGGTGACCTGCATTGCCTGTGGGGGGTCATGAGATTCTTTGATGGCTTTTATATGGGCTGATACAGCATTGGTGGTATTGCCAAACCCATGTGCCACAACAAGGTAACCCATGGGGGGCACTGCTCCAATCAAATGTCAGATCTTAAAATATGCCTGAGGTGGGACATTGTGGCTAATATGGAGGCATAAGGGCTGTCATGAGGCACATTTGGTGTCAGTCATAGAGGTTGTGGGGTTATCGTGGTGGGCATTGTGGGTAGCATAAATGGCTTAATGGCTGCCAAGGGGCATAGTGTATGTCATAAAGGCAGTAAGACTGGCATTAGGTCTGGCAAGGAGAATGCCTATGATTTATGACTGCCATGGAGGTTGGCATTAAAGAACATGGGGCAACCTCTGACTCTCAAGTATTTTTAAGCCAAGAAGACATGAAGAGTGGGAAGTTCTCCTCCCCCAAATCCTTTCTGTTCCCTGTAAGGATAATACACTCTGAAGGTCATGATTTTGACTTTCTGCCAAAATCTTGGGTCAATATTACTGTGAGCAGAGATCCTCCCCGCATGACGGCATATGGAGGAGCCGCTTCATTAGGATTGATTCCGGGATATAACATGGCAGCTCCCGGGGTTCTCCCATCAATTCCTTCATCTCCCACCGACACGATCAAATCCTAATCCTGAAAGACAGACATGTACTCTATCTGTTCCACCATTCCCGGGGATATGGCAGCGTTCAGCTATATGAGCCTTTTATTAGCTATTAGGGATATCGAATTTTCTAATGTACCTGTTCCTAGAAAGGCGGTGGTGTCATTTCTTAAAGGGGTTCTGTTTGGTTTTGCTAAAACTACATAATATATTTATTAAGTATGGATTGCACTTGTTCTCCAGTAACTGCTGTAGAATGATAGCCACCCAGCTTTCCAGGGATAGGAAAGTAGATACAACCAAATATAAAATTTGATATAACTGAGTAATCTATACACATAAACCATTGAAATAGTCTTCGTCCTGGAATAGACATACAGATTTGACATTGGTTAATATGACTTTAAGGAAATCCATCATGATAAATCAGGGACATTACTCTTCTTACATATGTTATCCATGGCCTACTTCCTTCTAATATCAGATTGGGTTGATGTTACCAGTGGAGGCCACAGGGGTCAGTATTGGGGCCACTTCTTTTTAATATTTTTATTAATGACCTTGTAGTGGGTTTACACAGTCAAGTTTCTATATGTGCAGATGATACTAAGCTTTGTAAAGTAATAAATACTGAGGTCGATAGTTTAGCATTACAGAGGGATTTGTGGAAGTGTGAGGAGTGGGCAGAGAAATGGCTGATGCGGTTTAATGTAGATAAATGTAAAGTTATGCACTTGGGCCATGGAAACAAAAAATATAATTATGTTCTAAACAGTCAATTACTTGACTGGAGCTGAAAAGGACTTGGGGGTATTGGTAGATGGTAAACTTAATGGACTTGATGGACTTGCGTCTTTTGCTGGCCTTATATACTATGATAATTTTTTTAAATTATGCAAATCGTCTGAGAGACTACCCTAGCCCCTCTGTGATGTGGCTCCACAGGCTGTTACGCTGTCTCACCCTCCCACATGCAGTGAGCACTTCCTGCTCAGGAGGCAAGGTGAAACAGTGTAACAGCCTGTAAAGCCAGATCACAGAGGGACTAGGGTAGCCCGCCAGCTCATTGCTTAAATCTACTTCTACTTCATTTTGGGAATATTTTGTTGCAGCAGATGAATCCATTTGATGTTAGGATTGGAGTGACAATGGAAAGAACAGGGTGCAGAGCAGCACAGAGTATTACAGGAATGGTGAATACTGATCCTGACCTGGTCCCGTCCTATAATACTAAGCATGGATGTGTAGTATGTGATATAGAAGGAAATTGACTTACCCGGTGTAACGTCCGTGCCTGAACGTCGCTCTATCCGCAGTTGGCGGAATAATGGGGCACATTTACTTACCCGGTCCGTTCGCGATCCAGCGGCGCGTTCTCTGCACTGGATTCGGGTCCGGCCGGGATTCATCAAAGCAGTTCCTCTGACGTCCACCAGGTGGCGCTGCTGCGCTGAAGTCCGCTGGAATGCCTCGAAATACACCGGCCTATCCAAGATGAAGGTGAGTGTAATTTTCGCGACACAAATTTTTTTTTAAATGCGGCGGTTTTTCCGAATACGTCGGGTTTTCGTTCGGCCACGCCCCCCGATTTCCGTCGCGTGCATACCGGCGCCGATGCGCCAAATTCCGATCGCGTGCGCCAAAAACCCGGGGCAATTCAGGTACAATCGGCGCAAATCGGAAATATTCGGGTAACACGTCGGGAAAACGCGAATCGGGCCCTTAGTAAATGACCCCCAATGTGTTTATTTGTGTGTGAACTGTGGCTTAATTCTTGTGTTTGGATTAACTGAGCCACCCCCTGCTCCTTGCATTTCTGTCCTGCCCAGCAAGGGTTACTAGCCTGATGGACAGTTCCCCCACTGTGCTGCTGGAGGCGTGTCCGGGATCGGCCTTATATACCTGCCTATTCCCTTCATACCTGGCTGGTTATTTTTAGTCTGACCTGTGTTTATATTTTTAGTCTTGACCTGTCTCTGCTTGTCTGCCTGTATCTGTACCTGACCTGTATATTGCCTGCTTAACCTTGATCTTGACCTGACCTGTAATATTATCTGTTTGATCTTGCCCTGACCTGTATATCCCGCCTGTACCTGTATCTGGATCTGACCTGTGATTTTCTGCCTTAAGACCTATATATATCTGTTGTTTTGTCCCTATCTCGGTCCTGTGTTTGTATTCTGTGTACCAGTGTGAACACTGGTCTATTCCTGTATTCAGGTTACCTGTTCAGTCCTGTGTTTGTATTCTGTGCACCAGTGTGAACACTGGTCTATACCTGTTTTTCCGTTACCTGTCCGCTCCACCATCCAGCAGCTGCCAGACGAAGTAAGTGTCCCCTGTCCTGTTGTAGGGTCACTCATGGACCGTCAGTTAGGTTCCTGATAGTGGGTTCGCCCTTATCAGGGCGGTTTATCTGCTTTAGGCAGGGCCTTAGCCCGCAGGGACGTCGTAGGGTGAGTTCGCCACCGCTTACCTAGTCTGACAGCTAGCACCAAGCCTGGTTGTGGTTGCGCATTTGCTGGATGGGTGCTGACACCCGGTCCTGTCGCGATCCCGCGGTGCGTTCTCCGACGTGTATTCGGGTCTGCCGCGATTCGCTAAGATCGTGCGTCCAATTTCCTGCATCCGTCGCTTCTGCGCTGAGGTCCGGCGGAGTTCACCTGCTTCTTCCCGGTGCTTGTCTTGCAACACAATTCAAAATGTAAAATCCTGCGCATTGTCTGAATCCGTCGGGTTGTCTGACAGCCCGCCCCCCGATTTCTGTCTTGTGCAAGCTGGCACCGATGCACCAAAATCCAATCAGTTGCGCCAAAATCCCGGGGCAATTCGTCGGAAAATGGAAAACATAAAATGAGCCCCATTATATGGTGTCTCTGACACCGGCAGCACAAAGTGATTTAGGGGAGAAGTGTGTTGATTTTGCAGGAGGCAGTAACCTGCTCACTCATGTGATGATGTCATTGAGGACAAAGCTGTTGGTGATGTCAGACAGGAACCTGGCCGGTGCCAGCACTGGGCATACCTGGGTCGGGGCCCAGAGCTCCTGGGGGGCCCACACAAGGAATCCATGGGGGTGAGGAGGCTGTATCTAATGAATGCACAGGGGGCTGTATATAAAATACCCATGAGGGGGCTGTTTGAGATGATAACTTAGGGAATATTTTAAGGAAAGAGACTGTTTTAGTTTCTGAATTTTTAATGCTGCCATGTGAGTTCAATGCAAAGGGGCCCACTGAGGCTGTGTCACCCAGGAACCTACTGAAACCTGGTGCCGACCCTGGATGGAAAGGGAATGGAGACACTTGAGTGGTGAAAATCGGAGTGTTAATTGGGCCGGATTGCAGAATATTATTGAGCCCACTCACTGGCTCTGTACTGTCAGGTGGGTGGCTCTGTATAGTTATCCAGGCTCCACCCACCTCATTAGCATATTGGGTGCCCAAATAGCGGTGATTGCTTGGGAATGGTGGGGGATAAGCAGAAAATTCTGTGTGTGTACGAGAAGTTGTGTGATAGCAGGTGGAAGCTACAGACAATGCCGCCCCGGCGCCTCTTATTACTATGTATAACGTTGCGTCGCTGTCTCTATTAAGCTAAATGCAGCATTTGTGGAAATAGATGAGGGAAAACACCTGCCAATTCCGCCCCAGGTGATAATGAAACAAATTCATAAAGACTTTATAATAAACTGGGAAACGGGAGCCGCGCACAGTTAAACAAATAATTAGCATGATGCCCCCACACAACGCAAATGTTCCAAAACATCAGCGAGCGAAGAATACGGCTTAGCAGACAATGTTGCTGCAGGGCTCCGCATCCCGCTCTACATACAGAATTATCCCCCAGCGAGGGCTCCGCATACAATGCCCCATTATCCCACAATTAATAAGAACATTGATTAAGTTCTCAGAAGAATTGGTTTTTGAAGTTCAGGAAAATTTCATTAATTAGGAGAGATTTGAGTTGTATGGTGGGAGACCCGCTGCTCCCATGCATTGATTTCTAGTCCATAGTGGGTCTCCTGCCATCTGGCACCTCAGCCGCAATCTAACAAGATAAGTATACCGCCATAGCGTCCCCTGATAAACACTGCTACACAGTGCATGGATAATAGCGCACGCAGTGCCAGGAGGGTCAATATCAAGGTCATGACTTCTGACACCTTCATACAAAGTCATTGCTATATGGAGATATGGTATAAGTAAAACCGCCATAGCGTCACTCAGTCCCCTGATAAACACTGCTATACAGTGCATGGATGAATTGCGCACTCAATGCCAGGAGGGTTGATATCAAGGTCATGACTTCTTACACTTCCTAACAAAGTCATTGCTATACGCAGATACGGGATAAGTATACCGCCATAGTGTCATTCAGTCCCCTGATAAACAATGCTATACAGTGCATGGATAAATAGCGCACTCAATGCCAGGAGGGTCAATAGCAAGTTCATGACTTCTGACACTTCCTAACAAAGTCATTGCTATACGCAGATACGGGATAAGTATACCGCCATAGTGTCATTCAGTACCAAGATAGACACTGCTATACAGTGCATGGATAAATAGCGCACTCAATGCCAGGAGGGTCAATAGCAAGGTCATGACTTCTTACACTTTCTAACAAAGTCATTGCTATATGGAGATATGGTATATACCGCCATAGCGTCATGCATCCCCTGATAAACACTGCTATACAGTGCATGGATAATTGGCGCACTCAATGCCAGGTGGGTTGCAACGGTTATGAAGGTGGCGAGTGAAAAATGGAAGTGAAAAAACTAAAAAAGGCCAAGTTGTTAAGGGGTTAAAATAGCACTGAGAGCAGCATCTCTTAAGTAGCCTGTGACTGCGAGAAGATTTGGTGGATTTGGTCATATTTGGTGAACTCGGGCAATGGTCTGAGTGCCCACAGAAATGGCTCCGAGTGCCACTTCTGGCACCCGTGCCATAGGTTCGCCACCACTGATATAGGAGATAAACCGCCATAGCACCGCTCATAGCTAACTTAAGTTAACTAAAGTTAATAAAAACATATATTACGTAAGTTAAAAGTTTTTGCTAGAAAATTATATCCAATAAGGTTTAAACAACTCTTGTGCAGAACTATTGGGTCTTTATGACAAATTAAACACCAGCTCTGACTGCACCTATGTCGCTTATTTTGGCTCCTTACTAGACCCAGAATAATTATTATTTATCATTGTTTTTCCTGGTCAGGTGACACCACGAGTCCAGAACCCGCTTCTCACAACAAAACCCTGTGTAGTCGGATCCTGAGCTGATACCATGTTGCTTCACTCCATTTTCCCCTCTGCCTGGTCAAGGATGGAAAGACATGGAAATGCACTAGAGCTGTATACATGACACGGTGAGACTTAATGGGGCTTATTTACCAAGGGTCTGCGGATCGCAATTTCATGGGACTGTTCACGATTTTCGGGATTTGTGCAGCTTGGACAGGTATTTAACAGGTGTCTGCGCTGGGATTGTGTCGCATGCGATCGGCTTTCATGCGACAGAAATTGGGGGGCGTGCCGTCAGACGATCCGACTGATTCGGGCTGAACGCAGGATTTAACTTTCAATTTGTGTTGCAAGACAATGCACTTACATGCACCAGGAAGAAGAAAGTGAACTCTGTCGGACCTGAGCGGGGAAGCCACACATGCAGGATATCAGGCGCACAATCTTAGTGAATCGCGGCACAGTGCATTATCACCGGACAACGCACTTAGGTGAACTCCGTCGGACGGGTAAGTAAATGTGCCCCTGTATCTGCCAAGTCACTGCTTATATAAATTTTGGTTATAAAAGTGTTCATCCCCTTAAAGGTGCCTTCAGCTCCTCGAAGCACGATGCACCCTCTTTGATGTTTGTTACACGTTCGATCCTTTAAGCGCAGAACTTAATGGCGTTGGGCCGCGTTTCGGTTTGTTAAGCTTTAATCATTCTTCTTGCCATTATTTTATCAAAGTGGCGGGAAGTAAAAAAAGGAAGGGGGACGCTTTGGCGACATTTAGGCGCGCTGCACATGGCGCTGTACTTAGTTAATGAGTCTCCGATGCCGCTGTGATAATGATACACTGTGTATCTGACCTTTCTTCATGGAGGAGAGGCTACAACATAACAAGTGCGCCTGGAATCAGCAGACTCACGGCTCGCGAGGATTATTCGCTTTTTTGTATTAAGATAGATGATGTGATTAACATAATTAAGTCTCGGGGCCCCGGAGCCTTCTTTTGTGAGGCAGCAATTACTAATGGCTCTGAGTTCTTATCTGTCTTTGAAGTGTTGATCTGCTCAGAAAACTGGAGGTGGCATTGTCATATTAGCAGATGCTCCAGAAAAGTAACAATTTACATCTTCTTTTGGTTATTATAGAATATTATGTGTATAAACATATTTATGTAGCAACTGATAGTAAGTTACACCTGAGAGTAAGGGGTCTGTCCAGTCTACTAGAACTCAACTACTGCACCCAAGGGACCCTGGGATCACATACAAACATATAGAGGTAAAGTTTCTAGCACCTAAGTATGTCATTTTTGTATTTTGGTGCACCATGGGCGTGGTCACGAGGTTTGGTGCACCCTTCCTTACTCCATTCACAGCCCAGAGCAGCCCATCCAGAATTGATCCATAGCACCTTCCTTCCCCTGTAAAACTGGGCTATAGAGAGGAGCTTTGGATCTTGTGGCCATGCCTATGGTAAGGGGCACAGGACGGGTAAATAAATGTGCCCCATTAGGATTTGTGGTACAATATGACCCTACCTGGGAAGTACCAATCTGTAGAGAGCAGCCTCTAGGGACCAGAAAAACACAATGATGATCATGGAAGTCCAAGACTGTATAAGAGAGCTCGGAAGGACTTGGGGTATTATGACACTATCTTGGAAGTTCTGGGTTGTACAGAGCAGCTTGGACTGTCCTGCGGTCCTTGATTAGCTGCTTGTGAAAGTCTAAGTCTATGTAGGAAGCTTGGGGCACTTTTGAGTATAGGTTCAACTTACCCTGTAAGTCCCAGTCTATACCAAGCAGCTTGTAGAACATGACAATGATTATGGAAGTCCAAGACTCTATAGGGAAGCTTGGGAGGATTTTGGGTCCTTGATTCGTTGCTCCTGGAAGTCTAAGCTCAGGGAACTTGGAGCATAGGATGAACTTATCCTGTAAGTTCCAGTCTATACAGAGCAGTTTGTAGAATATCACGATGATCATGGAAGTCCAAGTTTGTGTAGGGAAGCTTAGGGCATTTGTACTATAGGATGATCTTATCCTGTAAGTTCTAGTCTATTCAGAGCAGTAGAACACCACAATGATTATGGAGGTCCAAGACTGTATAGGGAAGCTCAGGTGGACTTGGGGTATAGTATGACCCTATTTTGGAAGTTCTGGTCTGTACAGAGCAACTTGGAAGGACCTAAGATCCTTGAGTAGCTTCTCCTGGAAGTCCAAGTTTATGTAGGAAGCTCAGGGAACTTGGAGTACTGGATGAACTTTTCCTGTAAGTCCCAGTCTATACAGAGCAGTTTGTAGAATACCACGATGATCATGGAAGTCCAAGTTTCCGTAGGGACGCTTAGGGCATTTATACTATAGGATGATCTTATCCTGTAAGTTCTAGTCTGTACAGAGCAGTTTGTAGAATAGTATGATGATTATGGAGGCCCAAGACTGAATAGGGAAGCTCAGGAGGACTTGACCCTATTTTGGAAGTTCTGGTTTGTACAGAGCAGCTTGGATGGTCCTTGAGTAGCTGCTCCTGGAAGTCCAAGTCTACGTAAGAAGCCCAGGGAACTTGGAGTATAGGATGAACTTTTCCTATAAGTCCCAGTCTATACAGAGCAGTTTGTAGAACACAACGATGATCATGAAAGTCCAAGTTTGTGTAGGGTATCTCTGGGAGGACTTGTACAGAGCAGCTTGGTGGCATCTGTGGTACATGATTAGACATTCCTAAAAGTCTGTATAGAGAAGCTCAAGAGTTTGGGTACCCTATCCTGTAAATCCTAGTCTATACAGAGGAGCTTGGATGGTAGCTCAGGGGACTTTGGGTACATAAGAACCAATATTGGAAGCTTACTCTGTAAAGGACAGCATGAAAGGCTTGTGTCTCCCATAGGGCTGATTGAGAGGGGCTCCAGTAGTGGACTCCTAGTTATCTAGTTTTTATCTAGAGGATGAGTATCTTAGCCACACTTCCCCTCTGCAAATCCTTCTAGGTTCAGTATTTTCTATTCCCCACATTCGGTGACATTGTGATTTTTAGTTTTTCTTTTCCACTTGTCATCTTTAATCTACATCTGATTTATGTAAAACAAACAAATGGCCCATGAATTGTGCCTGGCGTGGGGTCAGCGCCGGGAGGAATCAGCCAGGTGTTTTAGGACCTGGGCGCCATTAAAGTTTTCACATTCCATTAAAGCGGCAGGTAGAGGCGGAATGGAAAATGTAACGGTAAATTGAATTACACTTTTACACTATGTCGCATCTATAACTTTCCATCTGTGCAATTTATTAGCATGCCAAAAAAAATTAACAACTTCAAACTGCTCCCTGAGATGCGCCGCAGCCTCCCCGCAGTGTTCACTCGCATGATGCAATCCAGAAAATTAAAATGGCAAGATTAAATTTCCAAGGCGACACAGATGAGCTCTTTTGAACTTTTGCATCTCCGGCAAATGATGCATGAAAGTTTTGCGATGCTTGGTGGGAAGTGGGGGGAGGGGGAGCCGCACCATGGAAACTGTAATTATTAGTTATCTGTATCCTAAGTATAGACATGTGACACCCCCTGCTATGGGATGTGCTAAGGAAGATATCCTCAAGATGAGGTCCAAGTTCAAGGAATATCCATAAGGAAGGTGAGAGCGAAGAATGGAACTGGAAACAACTTTAATCTACACAGAAGTATTGGTAGCTTGAAAGAGGGAGAATTCTGTTGTCTTAAAGGGGAGGTTCAAAGTGTTTAAGTTATGCTTTATCCAGAGGATAGGAAATAACTAGTTGATTTGGGAGAATCCAACTGCAGGGACCCCACCAATCATGACAACGGGACCTCCAGGACACTGCGGCATCCCATAGTAACTGGAGCGGCAGAGCTCTTGCTTATCCTGCTGCTCAACCTATGGGAGAGCTGGAGGTCATATTCTCGTGATAGGTTGGGGTTCCCTCACCAATTAGCTAATACTCCCCTATCCTGGGACAACCTATTTAAAGGAAAACTCCAAAAGGGCATCCAAAGGCTCAAGGGCCCAGGTGACACTGTGCTCTCTTCACCCTTCTACGTATCCAATAAAAAGTTTTCCAACTTTCCAATATATCTTGTGTTTCGATTATTTGCCTTTGTCAGGATCTCTGCTTGCTGTCATTGTATAATTCTATACAGACCTATCCCTGGTTTACGTTGGTGCTATTGTAGATATGTAACCGGAAATGCATACCATCCCCCTTAATTATGTCCGATGAGTCCTAGGATTTGGACCAAATATCCCTCCTACATCGCATCTTGTAGTTTTATCATATGACCGAGGGCCAAATATGTAGCAACAGCTGCGGAGGGTAACAGGCACAGGATAATGTCCAGTTGCTTGAGGAGCTGATCACAATATTCATTCTTCTTCATTAATAATGGATACATTGTAACTCAGCCAGATGACATCCAAGATCATTCATATCAATGATGATGATGATTTAATTACTTGTAATTAAGCCAAAAGCATAAGATCATGTATCACTGGGAGGGGATCACAATACGCCTCGATAGAGATAGTGAATTGTTATTTATGGAGCCAGAATTTAGCATCCAGGATAGAAGCGGCTGGCGGAAGTTCTATCTTCTATGTCCTAATACACTCTGGGTCAATTCTTCTTTTGTGCATGGATCCTATAGACGGATAATCTGCAAATAGTCTACAGTATGTTTTCTGTTATAGTCACATAGAAAAGTAGAAGAAAATAACAGGGAATAAATAATGGAGGATTTAAGGAATGATGGATGCTAGGGAAAAAGGAAGAAAGAATGGGAGATAGGAAGGTGAGGAAGAAAGGATGATAGGAAGAGAGCAAGAAGGGCTTGTAGGAGAGGATGCAAGAGTGGAAGGAAGAGAAGAAGGAAGGATGGTGAAAAGGGCGTTATGAAGGGGAAAAGGAAGAATGAAGAAAGGTGTTATGCAGGGTCAGGGTACAGACCGGTAAAACAGACAAAGACAATGGGCTGTGAGACTATTTCCCGTTCCCAGCTTTGCCTGCCTCATTTCCCAGCCAACCCTAACCTTACACCAAAGGGAGAAAATGACAAAATATACAGAGAAGGATAGTGGCAAAATATGGTTCAGAACATGAGAGCAATGCAGTAGGCAAATGAATAGTCAAAGAACCAGTCAAATGTCAAAATAGTGAATACATTAGAAATAATGAAGACTCGCTAACCCATTACAAGACCATAGCAAGCCCAGAGACATTGTCCACAAAACCTTCTATAACATGCCAGAGCCCTGGTCCAGAAGACATAGGGTCCGATTTGCGCCGTTTCGCGCCGTTTTGCCCCGGATTTTTGGCACATGCGATCGGATTGTGTCGGCATCGGTGCCGGCTTTAACGAGACAGAAATTGATGGGCGTGGCCGTCGGACAACACGACGGATTCAGAAAAACTGCAGAATTTTAAAAACGATTTGTGTCGCAAGATCACGCACTCACATGCACTGGGAAGAAGAAGGTGAAGGTGATGAGGCATGTACCGGCTTCTTCCAAACCATATATGTACTTGAGACAAAGCTATATTCTGCATTGTCAACTTTTTGTTATAATGAGCTATTAGAATATACTTACCTTCCGTCCGTACTGTTCGAGTATGGGATGCCGGTCTCATGCATCCCCTTAGTGGACACATTGGCGTTCATCGCAACAAGTCTTAACGTTTATATTTGATCACATGATTAATCATGTGACGACTGACCTTTGATTATATGCCGTACTACTGCATATTTATCGCAATGTGTTTGTTTACATCCCCTTCCGGTCACATGATGAGTCATGTGATGACCTACTTCCGGTCATGTGATGACCTACTTCCTGTCATGCTCAGTGCAGCTGCACACACGCCGAATACAGGATCCACCTTCTGGCATGGCAGGCAAGTGTTTGGCCTATCACAGCCCTTCTTCCCCAGGACGGGGGACCAATTTCTGGTATTTATACAAGACACCTGTATCTAGTGACCACTTACATCTGAGGAAGTCACCAACACGGTGACGATACGCGTGGGGCTTGTTCCTCTCCCCATCCAACTGACCTGCCTCCCTGGCTTTCATCCCAGTACTAGACACCACATGTCTCTTCTACTGGGTATTGTATGAGCAGGTTGAGGGTTTACCAGGTTTTACTCCACACTTTATTGTTTTGCACAGAGCACTTTACTGCATTGCCGCCATCTAGATGTTTTTTTTAGGACCAACTATGGTAATTTACCTATAAATAATTGTCTATCTGTGCGAATTACTGATTGGGGATGGGGAGTGTAAGGGACTACTACCCTTGGAAGCTTTATACACCCACTGGGTGTATGTTTTAAGTGTTTTTATATTTGTTGTCTTGCTATTATTACTGTTTGTATCAATAAATGGATTTTTTGGTTATGTGATTTCCTGTACGCATCCAACTTTTTTCTTGTTCTGATTGTTGCATCAATTATTGGGATGCGTGGATACATTATTTGCTTACGTTGTGGCGGTGCCTGCTCTCCTTTTGTGTAGAAGAAGGTGAACTCCGGCGGACCTCAGCGCAGCAGCAACACCGGCTGGATATCAGGCGCACAACCTTAGTGAATCCCGGCAGACCCGAATCCACGTCAGACAACGCACCGCGGGATGGCAACTGGACCGGGTAAGTAAATGTGCCCCAATGTGTCCATCATGATGAATTAACTATAAGTGAACCAGAGAAGAGTTAGCCAGAGAATGGAAATTAGTAAACCAGTGTTCAGTATAGCATAGACAGAACAGATCAAAATGAGATTTTTCTCAGCCATAATATGGCCAGAGAATGGCACAGGCACAGATGTTACAGAAGAATGAAGATTGAAGAAAAAGAGGTTTGTTAAAAAGTGGAAGGAAGAAACAAAAGTAGAAAATATTTAATAAATGAGGGAAGTTAGGAGCAGAGAGTAAGGATATGATCGTTAAAGGAAGAAGAGATGAATACATTAAAGGACAGTGGAAACTGGGAAGGGAAGAAACAAATATTGGGGTTCATGTACTTTCACTTTGCACCTTTTTTGAGGATTGCACGGCTTGGACAGGTATTTAACAGGTGTCTGCGCTGAGATTGTGTCACACGCTGGCTTCCATGTGACACAAATTGGGGGGGGGGGGTTGCCGTCGTACGATCCGACTGATGCGGACTGAGGGTGGGATTTAACTTTCAAATTGTGTTGCAAGCCCAAACACTCACATGCACTGCTAAAAAGATGGTGAACTATTTCGGACCTGAGTGGGGAAGTGACACATGCAGATTATCGGGCGCAGGATCTGAGTGAACTCCAGGGACGGATTTAGAGAATGTGCCCCTATCAGTGTGAACATGGGTTTAGGCTTGCAGGCTGTTACGATTGATTTCACTCCTGCAGCTTGATAGTTAACCCACTGATATTATCAGAATCTCCCTCTACTCTCATTACCCCCTTCCTCCTATCCAGTGTCTGGTGCTCTGATATCACATAGGAGTTCTGTCTCTCATTGTGAGGGTGTCTGCTATAGATTCAAAGCTAGTTTCAGACCTTCCTTGTGATTCTGATTTCTGTCCCCTGGTATTCTGACTTTTTGGCTTGTGTTTTGACTATGCTCTGCTCTTGTGATTCGGTACTGCGTATGTTATCTTGGTTCTTGGTTCTGCATGTCCTATCGGCCCTGCTGACTCCTCTTATTTGTTTATATTGTTTGTCTTTGTGTTTTGCACTTTGGGAATGTCCTAGTTGTCCCTTTTTGCTAGGGTTTGCAAGGCAATCAGATAGGAAAATCTGGGTAATGGGTTTAGCTTTAAGGCCTATTGTCTTTGTCTCTGTTCCCATAGCATGCACTGCAGGGTTTTACAACTCTTAATTTAGGTGGAATCTTCCCTATAATATGTAACAAGGCATAGTGTGGAGATCATACTTAATATGAACATCCCCCCTGATACCATGGCTGAGTTTCCATGGAGGACCTCTGACATCTGCAATGATTGTGTTCTTTTATATCACACTTGGTACAGTAATTCCCAGACCTCCTAGAGGTTTACCCAGGGGTTTCCTTTATAACGTACACAAATGGTAAGAGGGGGCGACTATGTTTCTACAGTACAGATGATACCTGGCATCTTACATAAGTGCTCGATTAATGGTTGTTTCCTACAAGTAATTAACAACAATTATCACAACCGTTATTTACCAAGGTCGCAATTATGCATTTTTTTTTACAGATCCGGCCCTAGAAAGAAGCTGGAGGCGTCTGCAGCTCAAGGGTTAATTAGTCATTTATATGTCAAGGACTTGGGTGTTTGGGAATGTGAAATTTATCTAAGAGATGGATCAGATTCATCGTCTTTTCCTGGGGTAATCGGTTTGGGCAGAGGAGGAACACATCAGGTCTCTTTAGTCTGTCATTTCAATGGCTGGAAATTAGTGAGGGTTTTCTATGCACAGAATAGGAATTAGCCATAAAGCTCTCGACTCCATGCGCGCTCATGGATCCTGACACAGGAATAGATGAGATGTATTGACATAAGCCAGCGCTCCGATCAATGGAGACAACTTTCACTGCCCCGACCTTCAGCGCCAACACAAGTCTTGTTTTTCATCCTTGATATTTAAATTATTTGTAGTTTTAATCATTTTTTATTTACTTTTTATGGTATTTTAAAATTGATTTAGTTAAAATTATTTCTAGCTTACCGGTACGTGTTTTTGGTTTTCTTAAATCTATTATATCTATTTTAGAAATTTTTTCATATCATAGGGTAAATGTGTGTTTTGATTTATGTTTTTGTTCTTTTCCTTTTGTGTTTTTTTGCCATTTGTACATTTTTTTGCGACTTCTTTGAACTGAGCCTGCTGGCCGATGTTGGCACATGATTTATCACAATTTGTGCCTACAAGTTGCAAAAAAATACGAATACAATCTAGTCCCCATGAGCCGTGGATTGCACCAAAAATTGCGGAAAAAAGATCACCATTTGTCTTAAGGCAATAATAAATCAAAGAACAGAAGTGCTAAAAAAAAAAAAAAAAACGCATGCGCAAATTTAAGCAATTTAAGATTAAGACTAGAGATGAGCGAACATACTCGTCCGAGCTTGATGCTCGTTCGAGCATTAGCATACTCGAAACTGCTTGTTGCTCGGACGAATACTTCGCCCGCTCGAGAAAATAGCATCTCCCGCCGTTGTGATTTTTGGCGGCCAGAAACAGAGCCAATCACAAGCCAGGAGACTCTGCACTCCACCCAGCATGACGTGGTACCCTTACACGTCGATAGCAGTGGTTGGCTGGCCAGATCAGGTGACCCTGGGATAGACTAGCCGCTGCCCGCGCTGCTCGGATCATTCTGTGTCTGGATGCCGCTAGGGAGAGAGCTGCTGCTGGTCAGGGAAAGCGTTAGGGTGTTCTATTAGAATAGTGTTAGGCAGGAGTGATTCTCCAAGAACCCAACAGCCCTTCTTAGGGCTACAATAACGTTATATTTTCCTTTTTTTTGGTTTGCCTGTGGCTGGGCTTGCTGCCATTAGTAGTGCAGCTAGTACCATATTGTGAGTAATTTGCAGGGAGACTTGCTACCGTTGTGTTTAGCTCTTAGTGACACGCATATCCACCTTAAACACTGAAGTGGGACAATTTATTAGGGGTTTGATTAGAATTAGGCAGAGTCTGCTGATTTATTTTTTTTACCTTTATTTCGTTTTATAGCTCAAAGTCATCAGGCACAGCACAAAATCCAGTTGTGTGCAGTCAGTGTAGGTTAGAAACTAGCCATAGCAATAGGATAGCATCGTTTTGTTTAAAAAAATAAATAAATTAAAAAAAATAAACACAAAAATTTTTTTTTTTTAAAGTTTACACTTTAATTTGGAAAATGTTTAACCCGAGGGCTAGGGGTAGAGGACGAGGGCGTGGATGTGGGCGTCCAACTACTGCAGGGGTCAGAGGCCGTGGTCCTGGGCGGGGTGAGACACCACCTGCTGATGAGGGAGCAGGGGAACGCCGCAGAGCTACACTCCCTAGGTTCATCATGTCTCAAGTTACTGGGACTCGTGGTAGAGCACTGTTGAGGCCAGAACAGTGCAAAGAGGTGATGTCGTGGATTGCGGACAATGCTTCTAGCCATTTGTCCACCAGTCAGTCTTCCACGCAGTCCACCCATGTCACCGAAATCAGCACTCCTCCAGCTCCTCCACCTCAGCCTCCTTCCCCCCAGTCTGCCCCCTCTCAGCAAAATTTGGCATTTGAACCGGCATACTCTGAGGAACTGTTTCCTGGACCGTTCCCACAGTCACAAACCACTTGCTGGTTGCTGCTGAGCAATTTTCCGATGCCCAGGTTTTCCACCGGTCGCAGTCTGTGGGTGATGATGACATTATTGACGTAGTGGAAGAAGTGTGTAAAGAGTTGTCGGACGATGAGGAGACACGGTTGTCAGACAGTGGTGAAGTTGTTGTCAAGGCAGGAAGTCCGAGGGGGGAGCAGACTGAGGGATCGGAGGATGATGAGGTGACAGACCCAAGCTGGGTTGAGAGGCCGGGTGAACACAGTGCTTCTGAGACGGAGGAGAGTCCTATAGCAGAACAGGTTGGAAGAGGCAGTGGTGGGGCCAGACGGAGAGGCAGGGCCAGAGCTGGTGCATCAGCGCCAAATGTTTCCCGTAGTCAAGCTCCCTTGGCGAGGGCTAGATTTTCAGAAGTCTGGAGGTTCTTTAAAGAAACACCGGATGACCGACGGACTGTGGTGTGAAACCTGTGCCAAACCAGGATCAGCAGGCATATGAATGCTAAACACCCCACTCAATGGCACCAAGCCCGTTCACCTCCGGCCGGGCACACCACTGCTCCTTACCCTGTGTCATCTGCTAGTCAGCCCCCTGCCCAGGACCTCGGCCCAAACACCTCCCGTGCGAAAACCCCATCTTCGCCTCCACGATCCTCCACAGCATCCACCAGCGTTCAGCTCTCCATACCCCAGACGCTGGAGCGCAAAAGGAAGTATAGCGCAACCCACCCACACGCTCAAGCCCTCAACATCCACATCTCCAAGTTGCTTAGCCTGGAGATGCTGCCCTATAGGCTGGTAGAGACCGAGGCCTTTCGAAACCTCATGGCGGCGGCCGCCCCTCATGGTGGCGGCCAACATCATCCGTGCCCTGACCAACGCCGTTTCTGACAAGGTCCACCTGACCACGGACACGTGTACGAGTGCTGCCGGGCAGGGCCACTATATATCGCTGACGGCACATTGGATTAACTTGGTGGAGGCTGGGACCGAGTCTGACCCTGGGGCTGGTCATATACTGCCGACGCCGAGGATTGCGGGGCCTACCTCGGTTCAGGTCTCAAAGGCCTACTATGCCTCCTCCTCTTCCCACTCCTCCTCCACCTCCTCCTCCGAATTATCATCCGTGGGCATGGCGCCATCAGTCGGTAGCTCTAGGCACAGCAGCAGTGCCGTCGCTAAGCGACAGCAGGCGGTGCTCAAACTGCTGAGCCTAGGCGATAAAAGGCACACAGCCCAAGAGCTATTACAGGGCATCACGGCGCAGACTGATCTGTGGCTGGCACCGCTGAACCTGAAGCCAGGCATGGTTGTGTGTGACAACGGCCTTAACCTGGTGGCGGCTCTGCAACTCGGCAGACTGACACATGTGCCATGCCTGGCCCATGTGTTAAATCTCATAGTTCAGCGTTTCCTCAAGACATACCCCAATCTGTCTGATTTGCTCACGAAGGAGCGCCGCATCTGTGCGCATTTCAGGAAGTCCAGCACAGATGCTGCCACTCTCAGGGCAGCGCAGCGCCGCCTCCAACTAATTCAACATTAACCATGTTATCCAGAGTTTACCAGCAGCGCAGAGCGATTGTAGACTGCCAGATGTCAACTTCCACCAGAACTGGTAGTCAGGTCAGTCAGCTTCCTCAAGTCTACAATGAGGAGTGGACGTGGATGTCTGATATCTGTCAGGTGCTGAGTAACTTTGAGGAGTCAACACAGATGGTCAGTGGTGATGCCGCCATCATCAGCCTCACCATCCCGCTGCTTGGCCTGTTGAAAAACTCTCTGGTCAGCATGAAGTCGGAAGCTTTGCGCTCGTCACAAGAGACGGGGGAAGAAGATTCCCTTGTTGATAGCCAAAGCACCCTTAGGTCTGTTTCTTAGCGCATATCGGAGGAGGTGGAGGAGGATGAGGAGGAAGAGGAGGAGACTGTTGGCGAGACAGAAGAGGGGACCATTGTTCAGTCCTTCACTGTTCAGCGTGTATGGGCAGAAGAAGGCGAGTTGGAGGAGTTGGAGAAGGAGGAAATGGGCAGTCAGGCCAGTGAGGGGAGTGAATTCTTGCACGTTGGGACTCTGGTGCATATGGCAGATTTCATGCTAGGCTGCCTATCCCATGACCCTCGTGTTCAAAGAATTTATTCCAGCACCGATTACTGGGTATTCACTCTCCTGGACCCACGGTACAAGCAAAATCTTTCCACTCTCATCCCTGGAGAGGAAAGGAGTGTGAGAATGCATGAATACCAGCAGGCCCTGGTGCACAAGCTGAAACAGTATTTCCCTTCTGACAGCGCTAGCGGCAGAGGGCGTACTTCTGCGGGACAAGTAGCGAGGGAGAGTAGGCGAGCAGGCAGCTTGTCCAGCACTGGCAGGGGTACGCTTTACAAGGCCTTTGCCAGTTTTATGTCACCCCAGCAAGACACTGTCACCTGTCCCCAGTTTCGGCAGAGTAGGGCTGATCTTTACAGAAAGATGGTGAGGGAGTACGTAGCTGACCATACCATCGTCCTAAATGATCACACAGCTCCCTACAACTACTGGGTTTCAAAGCTGGACATGTGGCACGAACTGGCGCTGTACGCCTTGGAGGTTCATGCCTGCCCTGCCGCTAGCGTGTTGTCCGAGTGGGTTTTCAGTGCAGCTGGTGGCATCATCACCGATAAGCGTACACGCCTGTCGACTGTCGACTGATCAAGATGAATAAAGCCTGGATTTCTCCGGATTTTCATTCTCCACCAGGTGAAAGAAGCTCAACCTGAATAATGTATGCACTCCTCCTCCTCATTGTCCTCCTTCTCCTCCTCTTTGTACACTAAAGCAGAGGAAACTGGCTATTTTTTGCCAGGGCCAACTGGCTCTAGCTATAGTACTCTATGTATTTAATTTTTCTGGAGGACCACCTACCTGCTCCTCTGGTTTGAAAACTTTTTTGGACTGCCACATACAGGCACTATCCAAATTAAATTGTCTCCATAGCAGCCTCCACACGTCGTCTTTTTAGCTGGCTCCACACGTTGTCTCCATTGCTACCTCCACACGTCATTGCCATAACTGCCTCTAAAAGTCGTCCATATAGCTGCCTCCATACATGGTCTCCTTATCAAACGAACTGTGTCAGGCAGAATTTTGGGTTGTTTTCATGGATTCCACATCAAACTTGTTAACATTGTCGCCACCCTGCTGTGTAATCCACAAAATATACTGGCAAACTTTTATCATTTACCGATATTATTTCAGCGCTTCTTGCGCATCTGTTTACATTCCCCTCACCCGCCATAACCCAAACTTATAAGAACGCTACTACACTTGATCTTATACAAAAGGTTCTTAGAAGTGTTGTTTGGGGAGTAGCCTAGAGACAGGGGCTTGGATTGGCGAAAGCTCACCTGGCGGCGGAGCGCCAGCTCCATCCCAAGATCCAACTAACATAGTTTTAACTGCAGCACCTTTAATCTACTACTAGTTCACTGCCTCCATACATCGTCCCCTTATCAAACGAGCTGTGTCAGGCAGAATTTTCAGGTGTTTCACCAGATACATAGTGGAACTCGGCCCATCTGTCGCCGCCATGCTGGAGACCTGAAGTTGCAATCATAGCAGCGCAATATGGATGCCCCATACTGTCACTCTTAATCATGGAACCATTTCCGTAAAAACAATTAAAAATAGAACCGCTATGCTATTCCATTATTCCTAGGTGAAATATTCAAACGACCAGGTCTGCTTTGAAAATTATAACTTTTTCAAAGTAAATGCTTCTGGCCCCCAGGCCCATTTTGGGTGGGGAGGAGCCGAGAGACAGGGGCTTGGACAGGCGAAAGCTCGCCTGGCAGTGGACCGCCAGCTCCATCCCAATATGAATGCCCTATACTGTCGCTCTTAATCATGGAAGTCGTCTCCATGGCTGCCTCCACATGTTGTCCCCTTATCAAAAGAGCTGTGTCAGGCTCATTTTTCGGGTGTTTCACCACATACGTTGTGGAACTTGGTCACTATGTCACCACCATGCTGTGTTATCGACTAAATATACCGTCAACCTTTTGTTCACATAGGAAATCATTTCAGCGCTTCTTGCTCACCTCCTTTGGTGAAGCCTGAGTCCATTTAGGGTATGTCGCCATGACACTCTCTAGCCTGCCACTGCTGCCGCTGCCTCTGCATGCTGTCCCCTATAGTTTTAGGGTCAATTATTGCATGTTTTAGATGCTATCTAGCCTCATTCGGTCACTCTGTCATGGCCATGCTGTTGCCCATAATTTTGGCATAATGGTGCGATTAAGCAGCCTCAGAGGCATCCATGCATGCTGCCCCTGCTGTTTCCTGTCCATTTTCGTGGTGTTTCCATCCTTTTCTGAGGTTCCCAGGTGTTTGGCCAGGGAAAAGTTTGTCTCGAATAACGAGTACCCGAGCATTTTAGTGCTCGCTCATCTCTAATTAAGACCCATATTTTATTACCATATATATTTGAGTATAAGCCGAGTTTTTCACTGGAAAAAATGTGTTTGTACTCAACCAAAAACTTTTCTGACACCCCACCTCCACAGGTCCTTTTCTTGCATCCGGTGCTCCAGCTCTGTCTTCAGGTCCCTCCACTGTGCCAGCACCCACATTATGAAGTCAGCTAACACAAGCGGCGGCGCACACACATTGACATTGGCAAGCACACAGGGACCTGAAGATGAAGCCAGAGCACCAAAAGAAAGAAAAGGGACCTCCAGTGGGCGTTGGAAAGGTAAGCAAAAAAAAGTAAAGAGTATAGCCTCCTCTAGCTCTCTAAAAAATGTTTTTTTAATTTTATTTGAGAAAAAGCCCTTATCATATTTTGTTAATTGTTTAAAACTTTTTTCTTTTTAAGTTTTCCCTCTTCAAGTCAAAAGTTTTCCAAATTTGTCAGTTACTAGCTGTCAGTTACTGAATAGTACCATCCACTGGACTCTTCAGTCTATAAAGAGGAGTCCAGTCGGCCGTTTCCCTTGACGATTAACAGCCTGTAAATGAAATTAATTGAAATTAGATAAGGAGTCCAGTAGGCAGTCTCATTCAATGATTACCGGCTGAACATTGCTGGTCTAGGTCTCCAAACCTGAGCTTCATTCACAACTTTGGGTTCTGCAATCGACTGTCACGATACTAGTGGGAGGGGAGCAGGAGTCCAGTAGTCAGGTAAGGCAGAGGAGGCTGGAGGCAGTGCATAGATAGCCCACCGGGGACTGCAGTAGCGGTCTTGAACAGGACTGTAGAGACTAGAGTAATAATCTGAACCGTGAGTGACGGAACGCGTGGTTTGGTCGCGTATCTCCCCTGATTGCACTGGTGTCGGCTCTTCACTCTTTAGCCATGACTGCTTTAGATCCTCATTTTGGTATTTCTACGGGACACATTTTATCATGGCTATTTTGAGTGTATGATTCTGGTTTACATTGTCACTGTATTGTTGCATATTGTGCATCTTATGGAGCATTGATTGTTTTAAATACTATGTACCTATACTTATGTGTTATATTTACTGTTGAGCTCACACCTTCTTGACTTGTGCAATCAGGGTTTGAGTGCTGGTGATTATATCACATTCACCTCACGGAGTTTCTAGTGTCATTGTTAGTGTAAGTGATTTTATATTGTTTGTCTGGTCTTTTCCAATTATATTAATAAAGTATATATTTTTCAATTATTTTTTTCGGTTCTTAAGGCACATCCTTCTTGGGAATAATTTACGACCACTTCCTATTCAGGCGCACGCACGGTTGCGAGCGTGGTGCGCCGAGCGCATACCACCGTGCCCCGAAGCTGCTTCGTATATAAAGATTACTAAAGTGTTTAAACGCTTTACAACGGTTTAAGAACATAACGTAGATATGCTCCGGCACCAGCTCACCCTGGTGCACAGCATTTGCTGCTTAGTAGCACTGTTGGAAAGTGGTAGGTTTCCTTTAAAATCTGTGATCTGTGCCAGCACCCAGAGCAGGTGTTACCAGAGGAGATGACTGTTTGGAACCCATACCCAAACTAAATCTTCACATTCGGGACCTTAATGGGTCGGCTCATTCCTAATAATCACTCTTCTTTTCATGGGCATTTATAGAGAGCTAAAATTACCACTGGCATGTCAATGATTGGTATCCTTCCTTTTATGATTTTTCATACCTATGTAGTTACCCGAGAATAGGATCACCTACTGGACTCACAGTAAAAGAAGAAATAGAAATGAAAACCAAAAACTTTTGACAAAAATAAACTTTCTTTACCCTTTATTGGTGTTTGACACATGTCCAGATAAAAAGGTCCCATATATACCCCGGGAAGGTTACGGTAGACCCCTTTACTACTTTACACCTCCTGTGATTACCTTATTAACCCATTCATAACCTTAGATCACCATTATTCCACCCTGGAAGAAAGTGAGTGCTTCCTAGACCAAACATGGAAGGATCATAGCAAAGCCCTGACGTCTTCCCTCAGTCTCACAGAGCTTCCTATCCTCATGAATGTTCCTCTGACTTCTCTCGTAGCCTAATTCTAATCCTCACTAGACCTAACTCTATTGAATCCATTGACTCCCCATTGGTTGAACTCGAGTGTTCATCTGCAGCAAAATCTTAAATGCGCCTTTAGTCTCATATCTTTTCACACAAATCATTTTTAGGGCTTGTTTGTTCTCTATTACTTGGAGCATTAATGGTCTTTAATGGTCCTAACGCAGATAAAAGTAAAATTCCTCTGCAAACACATTGTAGAGATGGAAGCTCGGAGAGACGTGTCGTTAGGATAATCATTATCTATGCAGATGTATAAGAGACACAGATGATTCTGCTTTCTGCAGGACTGTATGAGGTTGCTCTAATATTTATGGTATATTATGGCTGTATGTTTTGCATTAGGACCCCCACAAGACGCCTCGTGAGGTTGGTGGTTTCGATCTTACAAAGTACAGTACAGTTTTCTGGATTCTTCAGCGTGGAAGTCCTTATATTCATTCATCTAAAGAGAAATATTTTGGAACCTTGATTGTTATGGGAATGGAAACCCTTTACTTCATACTTTGGCTGATATTGCAATTGCTAAGTGGATAGAACTGGGTTAGCCCTATTCTGTGACCCAAACATATTGCTGGATTGGGGGTTAAACAATCCGGCATATTGATGCCCTTTTCTACTAGCCATGGCTAGTCAAAGACTCATATTAAACCTGATTCAGTCCACCATACGTAAAGCCATTTATTTCTTAACACTACAGTGCATGTAGGAAGGTTGAGTCCTGATTAAAACAGGTTGACCTCTATTCACAGAGTAGTCACAGTTGCTGTTCTGGCTTCCATTTCATGCCAAAATTCTGGCTTAATGGCATCTGTTTTCATCAGAGCTGATCAGCTGGGATATTCTTGGTTTACCACTCCTTGGTTTATCAATGGATGGACATATACTCATCTCCATAGAGTATTCATCCACTTGGTACTCCTCCACCTCAGGATTTCCATGGCTATAACACTGTCGGAGCTCCATCACCAGGTCTACAAGCTTCATGCCATGTGTTTCTGTTAGAGCTGATCAGATGGATTATTCTTGGTTGACCACTCCTGGGTGCATCCATCCTTGGATGTATACTCAACATCTAAAGGTTGGAAGTCACTGGGTACTTCTCCCCCTCAGGATTTTCATGCCTATAGCACTATATGAGCTCCTTCACCAGATTTCATCCTAGCAACAATTCCATGTGTAAAGGAGTCACATTGGGTCTTAAATCCTAAGAGTTGTTTTTTGATTTTTTTTCCATCTGCACCTTTTTGTTCTCAGTAAACCCACTCCTGAGTTCATCCACCACCACAGGGTGGGCAGCCACTCTGTGCTTGTCCGGCATGGGCTATGTACTCCTATACCACTCCTGTCAGTGCTCCTTCACCACATCTTATTGTACCAACCACACAAAATGAAAAGGGATCCGTTTTAATTGGTTTTATGCTCTAAGAAAAGAATCTCAGGACCCTGTTTATGGATGTTTGGTCTTCTGCACCTTTGGTCATGTCCTCAGTGTCCTCAATAAACCCATGGTTAGCTCCTCCAGCTGGGGCTCACCACCCCATTACTACACTCAATCACCAGGTCTGATCCTGCTAACAATGACAAATGTAAGGGGGTCAGTTCTTAGTAGATCTTACGTTCTAAGCTTGGGATCTCTGGGGTCTGCTCATGGACGTCTTATTAACTCATCCAGTGGATGTTTTTTTTCCAGGTTTGATACCATAATCCAATTCATCCTCCTCTTCAACAGCTACTCAACAGCAGCTTCCCCCATTGCATTGCCTTCCTTCTGATTGCATGGCCAATATGACCTTGTCTTCGGGATTTGAAGGTCCTTCAGTGCAGATGATATCATTATAGGTGTCATGTTTATTGATGTTTTTCCTTCTGTGTATTCTTTTATCCTCGCTAAATCTCTGTTCCATCAGTTATTATTTACCCGCTGACACCTCAAAGATATTGCAAGTAGAAATTTACTTGTAATCTCCCAGACCTTCAGAAAACCCTTCCCACGTCTGCATGCATCTCCTGTGTCTTTACATGTTGTTACAATGACTCCTGTCCTTATTTTTTTTTTACAAATGATGTGCATTTCACATAGGAAGTATCAATTATTTCTGTACAATATGAAAACCCCCGGGAGGCTGAAAGAGTAGAATGATCCTGCTCTGGCTCTATATTCCTACAGAATGGTTCTGGTTCCTTATTTACTCTGCCAACTGGACCTCAAGTGGTGGCATCAGATGATTGTTGTAGCTAATTACTGGACTCAAGAGTAAGAAGAGTGATGTCATTGGGGCACATTTACTAAGGGTCCGAATCGTGTTTTTCTGCTAGGTTCCCCAAATTTTTCGGATTTGCACTGAATTGCCCCCTGGATATTGGCACACTTTTTGGATTGCGGCGCAGCGGTGCTGGCTTTCATGCAACAGAAATCAGGGGGCGTGGCCGTCGGAAAACCCGATGGATTAGGAATTTAGAAAAAAAAATTGTGTCGCAAAAATAGCACTCACATACACCAAGACGGAGAAGGTGAATTCCGGCGGACTTCAGCGCAGCAGCGACACCTAGTGGACATCGGGTGCACGACGAATCAGCGTCCAACGGTCCTATTGTTCTTGCTCCTGTGATTATTGAGGCCGGTGATCTGCAGTGGTCACATGATTGCTAAAACTTTTGCTACATCCTTGAGGACACATACAGAGACCCAAAATCATGCTGCAGGAGCAGGGTAAGTATGTTTTATTTATAAGATGGGGCAAGATGAAGTAAAAAAAAATTTAATTTCTTGGTTGCTGTCCCTGCAAAAAGCCCCCGAATCACTGGAGTAGGAACAGCGACATTCAGCAGTAACGGCATGACTCATACTCAAGTGACCCCTGAGGCCAGTGACTGGACCCATCTTTCACATGGTCGCTAGTCCTGCCTGCGGTGTGTACCAAGGACAACAAGGACCAAGCTGTGGGAACAGGGAGCTGAGGTGGAGTAATTATGTCTATCCATTAAATATTCCCCTTTACAGAAGTGTTAAAGTGAACTATATAAGCGGTCAAGGTGTTGCCTGTTAAAGTTTACACCAAGAACATAAAAACTGCAATGAAATTGATGAAGATAAATAAAAACTACTACCCCCCTTTTTAATTAATTTATTTTATTTAAAAAAATAGTCCAGCAAAAAGGGTATCAACGAATGCTTTGTGCCCAAAAAAGTTTAATTAAAAAATTCAGAAAATTCAGATGAAACAAAAACAGTTAGCAATAAAACGAAAACTCATCCCGCATAAAAAACTGCTAAACCAAAAAAAGAAATAAAAAATGATAGTTCTCCAAATATAAACATATATAAAACTAATAAGCTGTTTCACCCCCAAACATGATGTAGGATTACAAATAGCAAAATGTCAAAAAACTAAAAATGAAACATATTTGGTGTCTCTGAAATCATATTGACCAACCAAAAGTTTTTAGTATACAAATTTTATTGTACAGTGAATGGCACAGCAATTTTGTTTCATTCTCCGCCCATGAAAGAGTTAATACATATTGGGGCTCATTGTCCAACGATAATGCACTGTGCCACGATTCACTAAGATCGTGCGCCCGATATCCTGCATGTGTCGCTTCCCCGCTCAGGTCCCCGGAGTTCACCTTCTTCTTCCTGGTGCATGTAAGTGCATGGGCTTGCGACACAATTTGAAAGTTAAATCCTGCACTCAGTCCGAATCAGTCAGATCGTCCGACGGCCACACACCCCCATTTCTGTCACATGGAAACAGCGCAGCTGCGCCACAATCCGCTGGCGTGCGACACAATCCCAGTGAAAACTCCTGTTAAATACCTGTCAAAGCTGCGCAAAACCATGAACAGTCTGAAGAAAGTGTGATCCATGCGATAAGCCCCTAAAAATGGTGCCATTAAAAATACTACTAATTCTTCAAAAACCGAGCTGGGTGGCGATGATGAAGATGCTGTTTATATATCACCTTAATCTGACAAAAACTCAACTCAGCAGCGAATGTTCTCTGCCGCTTCCAGTTGGAATTTTTCCAAAACTGCGTCGTATGTGAATGGCTCCTATTCATAATATGACTTCAATTTAGAAAATCTAATTTAAATTTTTGAAAATTTGTTTCATTTGCAGTCATTTTATTTTTTGTAAGCAGCAAAAAGGCATCCAAAAAACGTCATTTCTCTCCGCGTGCGACCCTTTCTCCGGAGCGCAGTCGGCGGCGCTCTTCCAGTCTCCTCGCGCAGGTGTGTAATATCGTCTTGGCTGCACATAAATGTCAGGGTAATTCGGCAGAATAATGTGGAATCTGCTTATCTGTGCGTGTCCGGCCGCTTTATTTGTTGTAAGAAATGGAGGAGGTAATAAAACGGAAAATAATGACAGAACTTGTCCCAGATGTGCGCCGCCGCCGCCGTCACTAAAACGGCTTTTACTGGCAGCTCAGGCACCTGGGTCCCACATTTCATGTCAGTCTGAACTTGAAGGAACCTTACAATCTGTATCTAGGGTGAAAATGGGGTAAATTACCCGTTTAGAAAAAAAGAGGAAAAGGAAACAATATTAAACAATGAGCTCAAGATTCTATTATAGTGCAACATTAGTTACCATAGAGAAGAGCGGATTCCATCATTGTGCGGGTCACACCGGCCTCTGCTGTACACATGCGGCATCCCCTGCCATCTATCTGGACCATCACACGTAAAACAACTCAATAGGAAAAGTCAAATTAAAGAGGACCTGTCACCCATAAAAAAAAAATAATCACTAGAAGCTGCTTACTTAAGTAAAGTACTTGCAAAGTACAATAGAAACGCCAGACCACGCTCAAAGCGGTGCAGCGTATTCATGAGGGGGCGGTCCGAGGCGCTGCCCCCCCCTCTCCATAGGCCGGCAGTGACTTCTGAGCTTCATGCGGCAGTCACCACCCCTAATCCCGCCCCCCTCATGAATACGCCGGACCTCTTCGAGCGCAGTTCGGCGTTTCTATTGTACTTCGCAGCAGCGTCTGCTAGCTATATCGGAGGTTTCCGGTAACGCTAGCAGTGTAACACTGCTACATGGGAGATAGCACTAGGAGCTTCTAGCTACAGTTAACAGCTCCTAGTGATTATTTTATGGGTGACAGGTCCTCTTTAAGATTTTCTGCATCACTTTTATTCTGGTCATTCTATAGCACAAGGGGGGTTGCAAGTTAACCCGTCTGTATCTGGACTCTCTACTAGAAGTAGTAAAGAAATCCTAGGAGGGGGTTATGTAATGTATGTCAGTTATGTAACTTGTGTAACTAGTTATATTATGTAACTAGAAGCTTAGATACAGCAGCTCAGCTCTATGTAAGGTGGGTGCCTATATAATAGCAGCTTAGATACAGCAGCCCAGCTCTATGTAAGGTGGATGTCTATATAATAGCAGCTTAGATACAGCAGCTCAGCTCTATGTAAGGTGGATGTCTATATAATGGCAGCTTAGATACAGCAGCTCAGCTCTATGTAAGGTGGATGCCTATATAATGGCGGCTTAGATACAGCAGCTCAGCTCTATGTAAGGTGGATGCCTATATAATGGCAGCTTAGATATAGCAGCTCAGCTCTATGTATGTGTATAATACTGTATGTATACAGCTGTGCACAGTGAGAAGTGATTGTGCTCCAGGTATATCCAGTGATGTCTTCTCTGAATGTAGTGAGAATGGAGGAAGAGCTCTTGTAGCTGCAGGTTTCTCTATAGTCTGTTACTTACTATATACTGACCTCCTATTTCTAATCTTATAAAGGATGCGGCACATCTTGCAGCATATGTCATAAATCTCTGTGCATAGACTACAGTTGAAGGATTTAAGATGCTTAAATTGTGAGATTTCAAAGTAGACCAAAGTGTTGTATATTATTTTGTGGAGCCCCTGGCTTACAGGTCCAGTTGCAAATGTAACAGAAAATGTAACAGTTACTCCACATTGTAGAACCTGTTTTGTTGTCTTTGTTCCGGACCCCGGGCAACCCCTTCCAAAGAACTTCAAAGGAAAGACAATGGATTATCAATCACTGCCTAAAAGTAACGCAATGTGTCCTCTCTTCCTCCAAATCGATGAGCGCAGAAAGACAAACCTCTGCATTATTTAGAGCTTCTGGCCTCATAACGGATTGTTGGTCCGGGGCTGTAATGAATGATATTTTAATTGCAGCGGTTTGTTAATTTTTTATTATTCTCTTCTGTTTTACATTGAACTGGTCCCAGGGTGTAATTGATTTCTGGGTTATTACTCCTATAATTGAATGTCTTGCAGATTTCGCTTGCTGCCTGCATATTCCAACTCGCATTAATAAATCTGATTAAATAAATTCACTGTCTATGACCGGACCAGGTAACAGCTAAGCAGTTTGGGTTATTAATTAACAAAGCTGGAAATCATGTCGGTGAACTGTGGGGACGGGGCAGGAGTGCTGCGGCAGAGTCCTAAATTACTGCACCCGTCCTTGTCACAAGGAGCTTGTCCTAGGTATTTTATGGGTAACAATGCTCGGCTCTAGGAGAGATAGTGGGAAATAGGAAATAGAACTGTATACAGCAGGAGAGGTTATCAATGCTTAAGATACATCTTGGGCGCCCAATTTTCAATGTATCATGACCAGGATAGGGCTGAGTCATAGGAACGGCTCACAGAGCAGAAAAAGGAACCCTCCTTAGCATCAAAACTAAATAAAACACACACAATTTTTTGTTGGAAAAGTGCTGGTCACAGCTTTATTTGTTCTTTGAAAATCTGTAAAATATAAACTTTATTAAACACATATTAACAAATCACAAAAATATGTTGAATACATTAAACGTAAAATTTTAGTGGCCGAGTACTTGACAACAGAACAGAAAATATTTGTCCATTTTGACAACCAACTTAGTCCGGTGTAAGCGTTATATAAAATATCATTGCTCAAAATTCACGCTCAGCGTGTAAACAACCACACCTACCAATCCACAAGCCGCACACCAACCTGGCAAGTGGCAAGGGCAGACCGTGGCAAATATCAAAAGAATCCAGCTCCTGAGGTCACACTCTCAAGGAGACTGCAATTCAACTTTTCCATAACCCCGGACTTTAGAACAAATGATGCATTCAATTTACCTAACATAAATTATCTGTTGCCAAGCACCCGCCCACTTCACAACCAAAACCTCGACTCCCTAAGCTACACACAACCCATTCCTGACAAAAGAATCTTAACTACTTGTATCCTTCCTCCCCGAGAACACATAATGTGACCCTAATACAAAGCAAAATAAAGGGGAGGGTGGGTGGGACAATTTGCTCCAGCCAAAAGATGGCGTGCCCTTCCTGACTCCCCTTATAAGCCCTCTACAGTCTCCACCGCCCAACTAGAACCACCTATCACCTAACTTGAAAGTTCAACCCCCCAACTCTAAACCACCAGCCTTTTCCTGCCCTCCCAGTCCATCCTGTCATGGCCGCATTCCGCCTACTTTCTGCTTTCTCCATGCTAACAAGACAACTGAAACTCTTCCAACAACTGCAGATGCAGCAAATTTTAACTTGACACTTTAATTCATAAGCAAACGTTATCTTGATTATTTTGTCATGTTAAGGCTCGATATAAGATTTTCTGCCATATTCTATTCAAATTGTTAAATGTAAAGTTAAACTTTGTTTAATATTTTTCAGTTCCTAAGTTTTCCTGTGCTCCAGGTGTTCAGTCCTAGCACTGAGCATTGGGAAGCCAAAGTAATTTTGGATTGGTAACAGATGGAGTAGAGTTTTGCAGAACCAAATCTGATTCTGATCCCTGCCAGAAGTTTGGTTTTGGCATTTGGGTTCAACCACCGTTCCTCCACTAATGACACCTAATGCTGCCGGCAAAGCCACCATTTACTCTATGATCGTCACTCTCTGATTATGTCACGATTGCTGTCACCGATCTGGTGTGGGTTGAGCGTTTAGCTTAGGGTCTCCAAACCTGAATCAAACTTTCAGGGTCGGGTTAGGCCAAACTCAGCGAACTTGAATCTGAACAGGTCAGGAGCAGTGGTCAGGGAGCAAGTCAAGGGGTCAAAAGCAAGCAGTCAGGAGATGGTGCACACCGTACAACTGCATTGGTTTGAACCAGAAAACCTAGCTCAGGCACTGGGGCAACCAGAAAACTTTGTGCACTACGCCGGTCAGCAGGACAGAGGACAATGTAGCACGCCGGGCACCGGGGGAAGATCATGGTGTGGAGACAGCAGAAAATAGAGTCTAGTGGTCAGTGACCAGGTTCTGCTGGCAGAAGGGAGGTCATGTTTGACATCAAATAATTTCTAGCACATGGTTCTACCATCCATGAATCATAGATTGAAATAGGTATAATCCAGAAGATCCATAACACAACATCCTTTGAATGGACTAACCTCGTATAAGAGTAATTTATGTGATAGCTAGGAGTGAGTGGACCCATTCAGGGCACCAAACCTCAAACCTGAACATTCACACCCAAATATGCAATGTTCAACACACAACTGAACGTTACGCTTCAGGTCCACTCACCACTAGCGATGACCCATTTCTACCATAAAATGTTGCTGTTTTCACTTGGCTGCAGTAACAAATGATGTTCCTTCCGATTCTGTGGACCGGAACCCAACCAAGAATATATCATATCCATCCCCCGGTAGAATCACCATGTTTAGCATCATTATCCTCACCCATCATTACTGTCCCTATGCTAATGAGTAGTGCAGGGCTCTGACAGGGGAACAGCTTGGCAACAAAGTACTAATTGCAGAGCAGTAATGAAGCTCATGACATATTAATGGACTTCTGTTGAATCTGTTTACGAGGAGCCGTCTTCATTTTCTCTTCCGTTTTTGGATTTCGAGGCAGAAGTGAAGTGATTGCAAGGCAAGAGAGATCATCAAGGGGTCCGCAGCCCGCGCCTCGGATCATGCATCATTATCGGGACCTCGCCAGGAAGCGGTTTCTACGCACAATGGCCGTATGTAAATATTTTCCGTTTAAATTTCCAAATTGGATCCAGGCTCGTTAAATAATATTCTGCTATGAAAGTCGATTGTGTAAGAAAACAACAGGAATGCGTGAGCGTCGGGCGGTGGGGCTGACCCGTTGACCTCTCCGGCGCTCGGAGCCATTTATCACTATATGGTGTGTGGGTTTTGCTCGTGTTAAGTGCAGCACATTCTGTTTTGTGATGTTTCTTTGCTTTCTCTAATGCTGACCTAAGGGAAGAAAAACACGAAAACAAAATTTAGGGCTCGGATGTCCAGAAGTTGCTGCAGGAGTGAACTGTTTTTCAGCTTTTGAGATTGATATCACAATAAACATATAACTAAAGACTCACAGGCCCAGACCACAAATGTTACCTTGAGGTCTCCAAGAAACCGTTTCTCATTCCCATCAGTAGCTTTCAGCCCATCCATGCACAACTAGCAGCCAGGGCCTTACAGACCAGGGACAGAGACCGAAAATATCTAAGAGTATCAATTATACATGTTTGCCACCAGGGCAGCTTAGATACAGCAGCTCAGCTCTATGTAAATTGGATACCTATATAATTGAAGCTTAGATACAGCATCTCAGGTCTATGTCAGATGGATGACTATATAACGGCATCTCAGCTCTATGTAAGGTTGATGCCTATATAATGGCAGCTTGAATACAACAGTTCAGCTCTAAGTAAGGTAGATGCTTGCTGATACATCAGCTTAGATACAGCAGATCAGCTCTTTGTCAGGTGGATGCTTGTAGATACAGTAGCTTAGATATAGCAGCTCAGATACAGCAGCTTATCTCTATGTAAGGTGAATGTGCAACATCCCCTACCGGTGCCTAGCCTTTTTCGGTGGCTAGAGGAAGCCAGAGCCCTGAATACCTGAGTGGCTGGCTAGAGTGGCTAGCCTCGTCCACAGCCTGGCAGGTATCCAGCAGGTGGTTTGAGCAAGAAAATGGAGGGAAAGGCTTAAAGTGTAGGTTTCTCCCTTGGGCAACCCTGATGTGTAGATATGGGTTCCCAGGTGTTGGTGAGGGGGGTGTCCTTAGTGGTATACAGCCTGATCCAGGAATCACTCAGAGGCATGTTGGTAAAGCATAACTTACAGTCCTTTATTGGAAATTAAGCAGCAGACTTCGGCTGGGTAGAGCTGGCTGGTTTGATCTTAGCCTGGATAAGCAGCTTCAGGCTGGGGAGGGAGAGTTGGCTGCTTCAGCAGCAGAGTTGTAACAGAGTCCTGGTGGTAGACCTCTGCTTTGGGCCTGGTCTCCTGGCAGACCAAGGTGTCAGGACAGCATGCCCCAGACAACTCTGCTTCCTGAGCAGTGTGTGTGAAGAGAGACCCTCTGGAATGACCTCTCTCGACAAAACCTCTGAAAAAGAACCTAAAACCTTCCACCCACAAGGGTTTTATAACCTCCCGTATCCAACCAGTTTGCTAATGACATTAAAATGATACAAACCATCTGATTGGTTAACATTTATTTCACAGGCAGAGACTTACAGCTGCATTACCATAATTTCACACTGGAGGCCCTCAGTGAATTGATCCCTCTCACAGAGAAAACTTTTGCATAAAGAAGGATTTGAGTTCCGCAACACCTGATTATTCCTTGCATTGGCAGGGGTGTTGCAGATGACTATATAACAGCAGTTTAGATACAGCAGCTCAGCTCTATGTAAGCTGTGCCTTCAGGTCTGATGGTAATCTATTTAGCTGCATCCACTTACCAGACATCATTATAAATGAAAGGAATATTTAGAGATGCTCTCAGTAAGACAAAGTATAATGGCTGTTGTTAATCTCAGGCCTAAGGTTCATTTAGCCGCCCCATTCTTCATACCTCCCTAACCTTATAATAATTCACAATAAATTTATTTATAAAAGTACAATGTAAAATGCATATAATGACCTGAGCCTTACAAAGAGTGGAGCCAGAAGATGAAGCCATGGAATATCCCGCTCTCCAGTGTTGATCCCAAAGAGTTGAAGAATGACAAGAATAAATTAGAAACCCCAGGATTGAGGTAATAAAAGACACAAGTCTGAGTGCACACAATAATCGCAGATCTGTCACCTGTATCTTAACCGGGTCGGATGGCAAAGGGGGTCGTGTAAGGCAATTTACTGTATCTCAAGGGGATTTATGGGGAGGACAGAAGACTTTGACTGTATACGACCAATATCATTTCTAGAAGAAGTTTCTGCAGCTGCTTGGGTTTACCCTTTCATAGCCACCTATAGACAAGCAGGAGCTGGTGGAAGAACCTTATGGAAGACAACAGAGACAACTTGAAGGGGTATTCCTCCCATGAAGATAAGATTCTTAACTATACTCTGGATAATAAAATAACACATTCCATAATTCACTGTTATTAACAAAAATACACTTCACAGATAATTCCAGATATAATTCTATATAATTATCTCAGTATGCTCCCCTCTAATAGTGTTAGACCCCCCCATTGTTTCAATATGTTCCCCTCTAATAGTGTTAGACCCCCCCCATTGTATCAGTATGCTCCCCTCTCATAGTGTTAGACCCCCCATTATCTCAGTATGCTCCCCTCTAATAGTGTTAGACCCCCCATTGTCTCAGTATGCTCCCCTCTCATAGAGTTAGACCCCCCATTATTTCAGTGTGCTTCGCTCTCATAGTGTTAGACCCCCCATTATCTCAGTATGCCTACCTCTCATAGTGTTTGACCCCCCATTTTCTCAGTATGCTGCCCTCTCATTGTGTTAGACCCCCCACTGTCTCAGTATGCTCCCCTCTCATAGTGTTAGACCTCCCCATTGTTTCAGTATGCTCCCCTCTCATAGTGTTAGACCCCACATTGTCTCAGTATGCTCCCCTCTCATAGTGTTAGAGCCCCCATTGTCCCAGTATGCTTCCCTCTCATAGTGTAAGACCCCCCCATTGTCTCCATATGATCCCCTCTCATAGTGTTAGACCCCCCCACTGTCTCAGTATGCTGCCCTCTCATAGTGTTATAGCCCCCCATTGTCTCAGTATGTTTGCCTCTCATAGTGTTAGACCCCCCCATTGTATCAGTATGCTCCCCTCTCATAGTGTTAGACCCCCATTATCTCAGTATGCTCCCCTTTCATAGTGTTAGACCCCCCATTATCTCAGTATGCTCCCCTCTAATAGTGTTAGACCCCCATTATCTCAGTATGCTCCCCTCTCATAGTGTTAGACCCCCCATTATCTCAGTATGCTCCCCTCTAATAGTGTTAGACCCCCATTATCTCAGTATGCTCCCCTCTAATAGTGTTAGAACCCCCATTATCTCAGTATGCTCCCCTCTCATAGAGTTAGACCCCCCATTATCTCAGTATGCTCCCCTCTCATAGTGTTAGACCCCCCATTATCTCAGTATGCCCCCCTCTCATAGTGTTAGACCCCCATTATCTCAGTATGCTCCGCTCTCATAGTGTTAGACCCCCCCATTGTCTCATTATGCACCCCTATAATAGTGTTAGACCCCACATTGTCTCAGTATGCTGGCCTCAGTGTTAGACCCCCCATTATCTCAGTATGCTCCCCTTTCAAAGTGTTAGACCCCCCATTATCTCACTATGTTCCCCTCTCATAGTGTTAGACCCCCCCATTATCTCAGTATACTCCCCTCTAATAGTGATAGACCCCCATGCTCCCAGCATGTTCCCCTCTGATACATTTACGGGCGTTCAACTATTGTTAGTAAATAAAACATATCATCCCCAAATTATTCCAAGAAACAGAATTTATCCTCAGGATAGAAAAATTACCTCCACAGTTGCCATGACGACAGCCACAACAGTCGGAGAATGTCTTTAAATTCCACCGTCCTTCTTGGTTTCATTAATTTCTTTTACTCTGGGGTGAAAAGTCCTCCTGTAGATTTGTATGTGTAAGTTTCATGTCTGTGGTCGGAGAGACTCCTGGCGCTCGTTATATTCTTCGATATTGTTAAAGACCAATTACTTCATGAAGTTTGTAGAATATGTTGTTTTCCGAAAGGAAGGCAGAATTCATGACTACATAAATAGCAGTTTAGTCGCCACCTGACGATATACTCCCTTACCCAATGAGGCCACCCGCGTCCATACTGCTTCTGCTCTTCTTGGCTCCTAGAACCTTCTTAGAACCTGGAGTCCTGATCTTCCCTTCCAACCCTACAACAATCAGCTGTGACTGGAGTGTTCCTTTAAGTCTCCTCTGACAATCCCAGTGCATCCCTGCTAAAAAAAAATATTTGGGTTCCTTCACAGAAATCAAACAATCTAGACTTTAGTGTCCTTCACAATGAAGCGTTTGTTCCTGTATGTGTAACTGACCCCAGATTTTTTACCAATTCTAGCCTTTCATTCCTGTCCTTTCCGTCTCTTACCTCAGACTGTTTTTGCCTATTATCTGTCTGACCCCCTAAGGCAGTGGTGGCGAACCTATGGCACTGGTGCCAGAGGCGGCACTCGGAGCCCTCTCTGTGGGCACCCAGGCCATCAACCCAGCATGAAGTTCACCAGACAGGACTCAAAGAATCTTCCTACAGAATTTTTCTACAATGATAGGCAGATTTGCCCTCCTCTTTTCAAATGCACTGGTGTCTTTAGGAGGCTGAACGATTGAAAGTTATCAAAGGAGAAGGATACAAGGAGAAATACATTACTGCTGAAATTACTGCAGTGGCACTTTGCAATAAATAAGTGGCTTTTGGTTGAAGTTTGGGCACTCAGGCTCTAAAAGGTTCGCCATCACTGCCCTAGGGCTTTACCTAAGCATCATCTAACCTAGGGTCAGCTGTAGCGGAACAACTTCCCCCGAATCTGGGGTTAGGACATTAAATAGAGGACCTTTACCCAATCAGCCCCTGGAATTCGGGTATTTGTTTCCCATCATTCCCATCAATCTCACCGCAAATATAGAGGAAGATGATCCACTGGTGAGCAGAGAGATAGGTTGATGGAGCAGCTACTAGGAAGATGAATCATGAGTTAGACTGGTCCATCAGTACCAGAACCAGTGACACCCACGATCATTGTTGGCAATGAATGTCATGTCATTTGACCAAGGACTGCTGCTATGCAACAATGTTGAAGGAAGCAACAATGCTCAGAAAAATGGCGCCCCCCCCCCCCCGATTTTATATGCCGCTTTCATCATTTCAAGAGTTGACACCAGGGACTGGTGCCAGCACCAGTCATGGGTGTTACTGGTGGGAGTTTTGGATAGGAACCTACACCAGTGCAGAATTTTCAGGTTTGGGACGTGATAGTTCATATCCAACATGTCCGATGATTTTTTCCTCCCAGATTTTCATCAGATGACAGTACAGTACAGGATGGTCAGGGAAGAGAGCAAAAGGTATGCAGCTCAAATCCAGGTCAGTACGAATAAACCAACAAGCAGGTAAACCAAATCACTGACAGCAAAATCCAGCCTCAAGGAGGCTTTATAGCTGGGTGAAGAGAGGAAGCTGAGTAACCACAGTAGGTTCGATCCTCCTTAATCTCTCAGCCCAACACTTCGGACAGGAAACAAGACCCAACCATATCTCCAAACTCAGAGCCCAAGTTTCTCTGACCGATTCAGCTTTCGAGAAGTCCTTGCCTAGAGGATCCACAGCAGTTTACTCTGCATAATTCCTTGCAAAACAAAACAATCTTAGTAGATTAGTAGATTCTTCGGTTCATTAGTGTCTGTCATTACTTAATTGTGTTGGTTTTGTTACATCACAAAACAGTATTTAGCTTTTAGCTATACTTTTTTTTGGGGGAGGGAGGGATATGATAATGCCTCCGCTATTGATTCTCTAGCTGTCATCTCCAGTTACTAAATCACCTTAATTGGTGACCTCACAACTACTGAATGAGTAATTAGGATGAAATATCCGATGTAAAAGTAAAATATCAATTAATTACATCTCCTGGCAAATGCCTTAAAATGTCAATGGGAAGTTTCCTAAGACAGATTTATCTCCTCTTATGTGTTGTATGTGGAAGATTGATTGGACGGGTTGGAGAAGGAACCACTCAATAAAGATGAAATGGTCGTCATCTTTCAAGTGCAAAAAAAAATCCTATAAGTCAATGGAGATTTCGCTAAAGACATGCAAATGGCTTCAGATGTCACATACTAGATCATCACGGAGAGAAGATATGTGACATAGGGTATGGTCTAAAATTACAAAAATACCAAAACAGTCATAGTATCATGGTAGGAAAGATTCATCAAGTCCAATCTATAATCCAGTGTTTTTCCAGAGGAAGGCAAAAGGAATCCCAGGCACAAATACCCTGATTGCGTATATAGTCCCCATAAATTCCTGGATCACCATCCCATCCCAATAATCTCTTTTCCCATGATATTATTATACTGAGGACATCACAGCCCCTTCCTGACCCTGTACCATGTCTTTTCCATAATGTGATATTATTACACTGCAGACATCCCGGCCCCTCCTGACCCTGTAACATGTATCATCTATAACATGTGATATTATTATACTGAGGACATCACAGCCCCTCCTGACCCTGTACCATGTATCATCCATAACATGTGATATTATTACATTGCAGACATCCCGACCCCTCCTGACCCTGTACCATGTATCATCCATAACATGTGATATTATTACACTGCAGACATCCCGACCCCTCCTGACCCTGTACCATGTATCACCCATAACATGTGATATTATTACACTGCAGACATCCCGACCCCTCCTGACCCTGTACCATGTATCACCCATAACATGTGATATTATTACACTGCAGACATCCCGGCCCCTCCTGACCCTGTACCATGTATCATCCATAACATGTGATATTATTACACTGCAGACATCCCGGACCCTCCTGACCCTGTACCATGTATCATCCATAACATGTGATATTATTACACTGCAGACATCCCGGCCCCTCCTAAGCCTGTACCATGTATCATCCATAACATGTGATATTATTACACTGCAGACATCCCGCCCCTCCTGACCCTTTACCATGTATCATCCATAACATGTGATATTATTACACTGCAGACATCCCGGCCCCTCCTAAGCCTGTACCATGTATCATCCATAACATGTGATATTATTACATTGCAGACATCCCGCCCCTCCTGACCCTTTACCATGTATCATCCATAATGTGATATTATTACACTGCAGACATCCCGGCCCTCCTGACCCTGTACCATGTATCATCCATAACATGTGATATTATTACACTGCAGACATCCCGGCCCCTCCTGACCCTGTACCATGTATTGTCAATAACATGTGATATTATTACACTGCAGACATCCCGGCCCCTCCTGACCCTGCACCATGTATCATCCATAACATGTGATATTATTACACTGCAGACATCCCGCCCCTCCTGACCCTTTACCATGTATCATCCATAATGTGATATTATTACACTGCAGACATCCCGGCCCTCCTGACCCTGTACCATGTATCTTCCATAACATGTGATATTATTACACTGCAGACATCCTGGTCCCTCCTGACCTGGTACCATGTATCGTCAATAACATGTGATATTATTACACTGCAGACATCCCGGCCCCTCCTGACCCTGTACCATGTATGCCCTATCATATTGTCCTGTGGCAGTGAGTTCCATGGTGTCTCTGCTCTTACTGTAGAGAATCCTTTCTATGATGATGGTAATATGTCTCTCTTCTAGGTGTCCTGTGCAGTCATATATCTGTAGAGTGTAATGACATCTCCCTTGCATCTGATACCCTGTCCTTGTCCTCTAATCCCCCCACATGCTTATTTCCTTAGACTCTCCTCAGCCGCCTCCCTCTAGGTCAGCTCTATCCTTTTTATACACAGTAGCCTGGAGCTATACACAGTGTTGCATGTGTGGCCTAACTAGTGATTTGTATAAACACAAAACTATATCCTTATCATAAGAAACGTTGCCTCCATGGAAATATCCCATTATTTTACTTGCCTTCTTAATACAAATTAAGTGAAAATTTGATAATATAATAATACTCAGTTCATGTAATTTCATTATGAAATAAAATACTGTTTTGCTTTATTGAAATAAGGACTTTTTTATTAGAAAGGAAAACAAATACGTAATAAAAAAAATTCCTCTTCTCTAGACATTTCAGTTTATGAAACCAAATAATTAAAGGAAAAAAAGACTTTCTCTTAAAACAAATAAAAAAAAAATTACTATTAAATTACTATTTGTTTTAAGTCAAAAAAGATTTTAAAGGGAACCTGTCTTAAGAAATTGGGTTAATAAACCACCAGCAGGAGGTCGTCAAGCAGCTGAACAGCTTCTAGATGAACTTTCATTCATGACCCAGTGCGGTGGCATCATCCAGAAAATCAGATTTGAAGTGAGATGTAAATTGGTTTTATGAAGTCAAGGAGGTGGAGAGTTCAACACTGAAGTCAAGCTCTCCATGTCTTAAAACTCCCCCTTCACTGTAATTATGGCCCTGCATCCAGGTACATCATTGATCAAATCTCTTGAAGTCTGACGTATGAGGTCAGTCACATGGGAGGAGGTGTTCAGAGGCAGGGAAAGCTTGACTTCAGTGTTAAACTCTCCTCCTCCTTGACTTTATACAACTAATTTACATCTCACTTCAAAGTTGATTTTTTTGGATGATGGCCATGAAAAAAAACTTAGCTTAGCTGCTTAAAAACATACTGCTGGTGGATTATTAACCCAATTTCTGATGACAGGTTCCCTTTTAACGAAATTTCCTTTTTTTTTACATAAATTACAGTGGAAGAAATCAGACTTAAAAAAAACACATAAAAGCTAAAGAGCCTACAAATGACCCCATCAGCGTGATAGCGCTGGAATATCTATTAAGTTTTAGATACTTCTCATTACTTCCAGGATGATGATGATTTCATTGTCTTTAGAACAGATAAATCCACTCTATCATCCCCTCCTACCAGCGCCGGCAATTCAGATAATCTGCTTAAAATTTGTTATCTTTTTATTTTTTCCCCTAATGTCTTCATCGCTTGTTCTAATGAATTAGTTAAGTAGCGGATTTAATTTCATAGTCGTTTTTTTTTTTTTTTTTTTTGCCGACTGAGAGATTAGACACGAGGACGGAGAGACGTGGCTCTCACACTCTACACTAAAGTTTGCGGAATACAGGATTTTTTTTTTTTTCCCGAAGTTAATACTGCAAGTTCTGTTTAAACATTTGGATATCAGGGAGTAATAATGACTATTTTATATTCATGAATATCCCCTTATTATGTCATTATGTTTTTAGCGGGATGGGATTAGAGATAATGGGCGTTATGTGAATGAGACACATCGGAGGGAATAATGGAGAATATTCCGGGTAATCACAAAGCGGATGGTTCTGGAGGATCGGAAACACACAAAAAAATCATCCATTACTACTAGAAATATCATCTAATTTCTGCTGTTTTGTAGTAGGATTTGTTGTACAATGGCTCCTTTATTAGGAGAGGATAGGCCTTTAAAGGGTAATAAAGTTCTCTCTTCTCTATTGTGTTAAAAAAAAATTGAACTGACTCTGAACTGAATATTTTTGGTTTTGCTTAAAACTACTAGAAAGTTTTCCCCTAAAAAAAAGCTGTATAGTTATTAAAGAGAAAGCCCAAATCCTTAAAGGGGTTTGCCCATGAAAGAAAATTCTCAAATTTCAATCCTCTAGTGGTGTTCATACAATAAATGTTTCAAAATTATCTTTACTTTATAATTTTAAGCAGTTTTATTGCTGTTTTAGCTCAGTGATGGTTAGTGTAATTATACACTATATTGAGTCTAAGCAGACACATTATAATCCCTCTGTGCTATGAGATGCTGTGTGCTGACAATGTGCTTAGATTATCAGGGTCCAGGGTTTATCTACACTTTCATTTAGCTTCTGAATATTCACTAGTATCTGACACATGAGAGATAAGACAGGTGAGAGATGGTAATATCCATAAGATGCATATGCTCTGCTATAAGAGCCATAACATACACAGCTCTGCTATATGCCTCCCTCCCCCTCACCTGGATAAAGACCTTATCTGTCTGTAGTTTGTAGATTTACTCTCCTCACCCTGTTGTTTGGCCGCAGGAAGCTTTTATGTGAGCTTGCCCTGAAATGGGTAGGGGCTGGAGGCAGAGAGCAACTCAGTGCAGCATCAGACAGGAGAACAATCCTCCCTGACCCTAAAGTCAGAAGATTCAGGGTTTGTGCCCAAAATGTTGTGAGTGTCGGAAAAAGCAACAATATTGTGGCTAGGCTCTTCATTAATGAGACGCAGCAATAAAAAATAAAAATTCCGCCAGTTTTCCGTTTGAAAGTCGATACTTTATCCTTTATTCTGCGAGTACGATTGGGAGGATGCCTAATTTTTATGTATACATATATTTTTTTATCACTTTCTGTATCGTTTTTTGCTATCCATGTGACAAATACACACCATTTTTACACAATGAACTGTGATTTTTTTTACAGTGCTCTTTAAACAGGTTAAATAATAGATTATATTTATAGACCGTGGTGGTACGAACACAGCAATACTAATTGTGGGGGGATTTTAATGTTTTAATTTTATTACAATAAGATGTATTGTATGGAATAATAGGGGGATTTTTTGTCAGTTATTTATTTAGTAACTTTTTTTCCATTTCTTTTTTCTACTTTTTATTTTGTCCCAGGATGGGACTAGAAGATGTTATACCCTATTGTTTTTTCTATACACTGTAATACCATATCCGGGGGCCTTCACTAGGTCCCTGGCTGCTATGGCAATACATAGGCACCTGCCGATCATGGCACGGGTTGGGGTGCTGATGCTGGGGGACAACAGTCAGAGCGTCTTAGACTCTGTGGTCACTATTGACCGTCTAAGATGTTAAGTGGCCGTGATTGGTAAGTACAATCCTGCTTCTGAGGCTGTGAAATCTCCAGGATGGATTAGCACTGCTGAACACAATGGGGCAGATTTACTTACCCGGTCCATTTGCGATCCAGCGGCAGGTTCTCCGACGCTGATTCGGGTCTTCCGGCGATTCACTAAGGTACTGCTGCGCTGAAGTCCGTCGGAGTTCACTGGAGTTCACCAAGCTATCCTGGGTGCAGGTAAGGGCGTGTCAAGCGACATATATATTTTTTTAATTCCGCTGTTTTTCCGAATCCCTCAGGCTTTCAGATGGCCACGCCCCCCTGATTTCTGTCGCATGCATGCCGGCGGCGATGCGCCACAATCCGATAACGTACGCCAAAAACCAGGGGCAATTTGGCGCAAATCGGTAATTTTGGGAAACCCGACAATAAAAAGTGATTCGGGCCCTTAGTAACTCACCTCCAATGTACTATAACGTCCTGGTGCGCACAGGGATTAAAGGGAACCTGTCATCAAGAGCCCTTATACTGCCCTCCCCCCATCTCTCCATAGAGAAAAATGTGCACATTACCAAAGAGTAATAGTCATAGTAAAACTGAATTTTTCCAAGATAAGTTAGATAAAAGTTTGCCTTTTTGCAGAGCAGTGACCCGTCCCATGGCCAGGGAGAGGGGGGGCAGACATGTATGATGTCCTGAGGGGTGAGGTGTGGGAGGGAGGAGATATGGGGGACATTTTTTTTTTATTTGAAATCAATGCATGACGGAGCAGTTTCCTTAGGGTGGGGGGGGGGGGGCAGCTCCTCACTGGCCATTCCAATGGGACTAGGGACATAGCTCTGTCTGCAAAATGGTAAACTTTGATCTAACTTATTTTTTATTTATTTTTTAAAAAAACAGTTTTACCATACAAATGCTGCCAATGTATACACTATTCTCTATGGGGACATGGGGGAGTCAGAAAAATGGGCTCCTGGTGACAGGTTCCCTTTAATTCCACTCTCCTAGCTAAGATAATGGCAAGGCGGAGCTGGACTATGCAGTCAGGTAACCCCGCCTCGTTTGCACTGCTCATCACACTCCCAATTGGCGACGTGCTATCTCTGCTCCCAGGTTGCTTTGTAAACCTTTCCAATTCTTCATTTCATCCATCTTTCTCCTTGACCAGGTCCCACAGTCCTCCCTGATATTTCCCTCCAGGATGGGGCTTGAATGACACCCCTGAAGGCTGTCCTCTTCTCTCTCTTTATGAGCCTTTAATTGCTGTTTTAATGGCGCTTTGTACCGTAAGACCAACGACTAATAGGAATTAGGAGAGTAATTTGCGCCCGAGCTGCAGAGTCAGAGCAAAGCAAGAAATCAATAAGCAATAAAGAGGCGAACAAATAAAATTCTAAACTGGAATTGCATTAACTGACTTTCCTTGTGATCACTTAACTTGTCATTGATCGGCATCTGATTATTGAGAAATGTTTACATGAGGCAGAATGAGGAAAAGCTCCCTAGAAATCGCACAGCATTGTGTATAATGTTACCAAGATGTCTGCAGTGTAATAATATCACGTGTTATGGATGATACATGGTACAGGGTCAGGAGGGGCCGGGATGTCTGCAGTGTAATAATATCGCATGTTATGGATAATACATGGTACAGGGTCAGGAGGGGCCGGGATGTCTGCAGTGTAATAATATCACATGTTATGGATGATACATGGTACAGGGTCAGGAGGGGCTGGGATGTCTGCAGTGTAAAAATATCACATGTTATGGATGATACAAGGTACAGGGTCAGGAGGGGCAGGATGTCTGCAGTGTAATAATGTCACATGTTATGGATCATACATGGTACAGGGTCAGGAGGGGCAGGATGTCTGCAGTGTAATAATATCACATGATATGGATGATACATGGTGCAGGGTCAGGAGGGTCCGGGATGTCTGCTGTGTAATAATATCACATGTTATGGATGATACATGGTACAGGGTCAGGAGGGGCTGGGATGTCTGCAGTGTAATAATATCACATGTTATGGATGATACATGGTACAGGGTCAGGAGGGGCCAGGATGTCTGCAGTGTAATAATATCACATGTTATGGATGATACATGGTACAGGGTCAGGAGGGGCAGGATGTCTGCAGTGTAATAATGTCACATGTTATGGATGATACATGGTACAGGGTCAGGAGGGGCCAGATGTCTGCAGTGTAATAATGTCACATGTTATGGATGATACATGGTACAGGGTCAGGAGGGGCCGGGATGTCTGCAGTGTAATAATATCACATGTTATGGATGATACATGGTACAGGGTCAGGAGGGGCCGGGATGTCTGCAGTGTAATAATATCACATGTTATGGATGATACATGGTGCAGGGTCAGGAGGGGCCGGGATGTCTGCAGTGTAATAATATCACATATTATGGATCATACATGGTACAGGGTCAGGAGGGGCAGGATGTCTGCAGTGTAATAATATCACATGTTATGGATGATACATGGTGCAGGGTCAGGAGGGGCCGGGATGTCTGCAGTGTAATAATATCACATGTTATGGATGATACATGGTGCAGGGTCAGGAGGGGCCGGGATGTCTGCAGTGTAATAATATCACATGATATGGATGATACATGGTACAGGGTCAGGAGGGCCGGGATGTCTGCAGTGTAATAATGTCACATGTTATGGATGATAAATGGTAAAGGGTCAGGAGGGACAGGGATGTCTGCAGTGTAATAATATCACATGTTATGGATCATACATGGTACAGGGTCAGGAGGGGTTGGGATGTCTGCAGTGTAATAATATCACTTGTTATGTATGATACATGTTACAGGGTCAGGAGGGGCCGGGATGTCTGCAGTGTAATAATATCACATGTTATGGATGATACATGGTACAGGGTCAGGAGGGGCCGGGATGTCTGCAGTGTAATAATATCACATGTTATGGATGATACATGGTGCAGGGTCAGGAGGGGCCGGGATGTCTGCAGTGTAATAATATCACATATTATGGATCATACATGGTACAGGGTCAGGAGGGGCAGGATGTCTGCAGTGTAATAATATCACATGTTATGGATGATACATGGTGCAGGGTCAGGAGGGGCCGGGATGTCTGCAGTGTAATAATATCACATGTTATGGATGATACATGATGCAGGGTCAGGAGGGGCCGGGATGTCTGCAGTGTAATAATATCACATGATATGGATGATACATGGTACAGGGTCAGGAGGGCCGGGATGTCTGCAGTGTAATAATGTCACATGTTATGGATGATAAATGGTAAAGGGTCAGGAGGGACAGGGATGTCTGCAGTGTAATAATATCACATGTTATGGATCATACATGGTACAGGGTCAGGAGGGGTTGGGATGTCTGCAGTGTAATAATATCACTTGTTATGTATGATACATGGTACAGAGTCAAGAGGGGACGGGATGTCTGCAGTGTATTATAATAACATGTTTTGAATGATTCATGGTACAGGGTCAGGAGGGGTCGGGATGTCTGCAGTGTAATAATATCACATGTTATGGATGATACGTGGTAAAGGGTCAGGAGGGGCCAGGGTGTCTGTAGTGTAATAATATCACATGTTTTGAATGATTCATGGTACAGGGTCAGGAGGGGCCGGGATGTCTTCAGTGTAATAATATCACATGTTATGGATGATACATGGTACAGGGTCAGGAGGGGCTGGGATGTCTGCAGTGTAATAATATCACATGTTATGGATGATACATGGTACAGGATCAGGAGGGGCTGGGATGTCTGCAGTGTAATAATATCACAAGTTATGGATGATACATGGCACAGGGTCAGGAGGGGCTGGTATGTCAGGAGTGTAATAATATCACATGTTATGGATGATACATGGTACAGGGTCAGGAGGGGTCGGTATGTCTGCAGTGTAATAATATCACTTGTTATGGATGATAAGTGGTACAGGGTCAGGAGGGGCCAGGGTGTCTGTAGTGTAATAATATGACATGTTATGGATGATACATGGTACAGGATCAGGAGGGGCTGGGATGTCTGCAGTGGAATAATATCACATGTTATGGATGATACATGGTACAGGGTCACGAGGGGCCGGGAGGTCTGCAGTGTAATAATATCACATGTTTTGAATGATTCATGGTACAGGGTCAGGAGGGGTCGGGATGTCTGCAGTGTAATAATATCACATGTTATGGATGATACGTGGTAAAGGGTCAGGAGGGGCCAGGGTGTCTGTAGTGTAATAATATGACATGTTATGGATGATACATGGTACAGGATCAGGAGGGGCTGGGATGTCTGCAGCGTAATAATATCACATGTTATGGATCATACATGGTACAGGGTCAGGAGGGGTTGGGATGTCTGCAGTGTAATAATATCACTTGTTATGTATGATATATGGTACAGAGTCAAGAGGGGCCAGGGTGTCTGTAGTGTAATAATATGACATGTTATGGATGATACATGGTACAGGGTCAGGAGGGGCAGGGATGTCTGCAGTGTAATAATATCACATGTTATGGATTATACATGGTACAGGGTCAGGAGGGGCTTGATGTCTGCAGTGTAATAATATCACATGTTATGGATGATATATGGTACAGGGTCAGGAGGGGCCGGGATGTCTGCAGTGTAATAATACCACATGTTATGGATGATACATGGTACAGGGTCAGGACAAGCTGGGATGGCTGCAGTGTAATAATATCACATGTTATGGATGATACATGGTACAGGGTCAGGAGGGGCTGGGATGTCTGCAGTGTAATAATATCACTTGTTATGGATGATACATGGTACAGGGTCAGGACAAGCTGGGATGGCTGCAGTGTAATAATATCACATGTTATGGATGATACATGGTACAGGGTCAGGAGGGGCTGGGATGTCTGCAGTGTAATAATATCACATGTTATGGATGATACATGGAACAGGGTAAGGATGGGTTGGGGTGTCTGCAGTGCAATAGTACCACATGTTATGGATAATACATGGTTTAGGGTCAGTATTGGTTGGGATGTCTGCAGTGTAATAAGATAACATGTTATATATTATACATTGAACCCGGTCAGGAAGGGCGGGATGTCTGCAGTGTAATATTATCCGCCATAATATGTGATATTATTACACAGCAGACATCCTGGTCCTCCTGACCCTGCACCATGTATCATCCATAACATGTGATATTATTACACTGCAGACATCCTGGGCCCTACTGATCCTGTATCATGTATCATCCATAACAATATCACATGTTATGGATGGTACAGGGTCAGGAAGGGCCGGGGTGTGAGCAGTGTGATAATATCACATGTTATAAATGATACATGGTACAGGGTCAGGAGGGGCGGGATGTCTGCAGTGTAATAATATCACTTGTTATGGATGGTACATGGTACAGGGTCAGGAGGGGCCGGGGTGTGAGCAGTGTAATAATATCACATGTTATGGATGATACATGGTACAGGGTCACGAGGGGCCGGGATGTCTGCAGTGTAATAATATCACATGTTATCGATGGTACATGGTACAGGGTCAGGAGGGGTCGGGATGTCTGCAGTGTAATAATATCACATGTTATGGATGATACATGGTACAGGGTCAGGAGGGGTCGGGATGTCTGCAGTGTAATAATATCACATGTTATGGATGATACATGGCACAGGGTCAGGAGGGATTGGGATGTCTGCAGTGTAATAATATCACATGTTATGGATGGTACATGGTACAGGGTCAGGAAGGGCCGGGGTGTGAGCAGTGTAATAATATCACATGTTATGGATGATACATGGTACAGGGTCAGGAAGGGCCGGGGTGTGAGCAGTGTAATAATATCACATGTTATGAATGATTATCCATTTCTTCGCTCTTCCTCTTGTTTTGCAGCTTATAAACTTTGTCATAACTTATCTTATTCAATAATTCATCATAGGTCTCGCATTGTGGAGAAGAAGTCGTGTTGTTTGTGTTCGGGCTGCACCTTGTGGAATATTCCTCCACTAAGCTTTTGTGTAACAGCAGAAGGAAAGAGAACGCTTACACGCCGGGTTATCAAGAGGGTTACAAAAGATCTCTGAATCTTGTCTTCCAGTCGCCATTGATGTCTGGCGCTCGGCACTCGGCGTAGACTGGAAGAAAAGTCTCTAAGAAGTGATGTTTAACCAGAGCAGATCTGCCATTAGCGAGTCACCATACATCTATGGCGCGGCCACGTGTGGCTTCCTGGTTACCTAAAATCTACGCAAATGCCCTCAGACATGTTCCACCCCCTCCCCCCCCCCCAACATTTATTAGTTTTATGGATGTTAAAGCGATTTGGGGCACATACATTTTTTTTTACACTTACTTCTTAAGAGGACCCCAAAATTCCAGTTTCGGTGCAAATGTCTTTCGGTCATGTTGAAGCAAGAGTGATGATGTCATAGGGTTGGTTCATCTCCCATTTCCGTAATGTACAGTGTATGATGTCATCACTACCAGCCTGATGGGTCCAGAAGTCTCTGGGGAGACTGGAAATGGGGAAACCCTAAGTGGTGACCTAAATATATATTCATTCGCAGATCTCCAACCATAATGGGAAGTTTCATCCTATGGGGTCCCTAAGATTCCTCAACACACGCCAAGTAAGAAGCCCTTTAAGAAAAACTTTAAGTAGTTTTTAAGCCCCCTACATATCTTTATACAGGCATTGAAGGTTTTTCAAAAATATGGGAAAATCCAATGGGGGCCCTTTCAAGGTAGTCACCTGCTCCTGTCTCCTGCATTGGGAGGTTCCATTTTCTTTAGTGAGGTGTCCCCAGGTTTGGGATCTCGGCTGCATAAGTGCATGAAGGCAATTAAGGGGTCCTAAACCTCCTGACAGGTTCCTTTTAAAGATGTGTATAGAAAGCAGGTAATGACATTAGCAATGTGTATGTGGAGAGGGGTGGTGCTGGCTCTGATTATATATATGTAACTGAGGGGTAAACCTAAACTTTGCCTAAGGCGAACTTTATAACGGCGCCCCACTCCTCCGCATAAGGTAAAAATATATTACTTTTCTTTTAGTAGTTGGGTTCTCCATGCAGTGTCTTACACCCGCACTGACATGTGCTGATGTCAGGTCCTACAGGTGACTGCGCCCCTTATGTTGCCTCCCCCCATCCTGCAGCAGGTGGTGCCGCCTGAGGCGAGTGGCTCGACTTGCTTCATGGCTGGTAAACCACTGGCCTGGAGCACCAGTTATATAATATACATCATGTATACATGGGGGTGCCTGTACATGCCCCGTACACCTTCTCCCATGTCTCCCTCTGCTCCGCTCCATCTCCCTCCCTTCCCAGGATACAGTATCTTCTCCATCACTCACTTTCCCATTAATCCTCTGATTAAATAACTTTCTATGTAGAATATTTATAGAAGAAGAAACAAATTTACTAGGAAAAAAAGACGTTCTGGCATTCTGTGACCTTTATAAAGACTCTCCATCTCGAACTGTGAGGGCCAAAGTAATGATTTTATGCTTCTAATGATTATATGTTTTATGATTGTATACATGTGCCCTTTGCCCCATATTTTGTACTTTGTCTGTTGAGAAATACAGAGCTTTTCCCTTACATCAGTTTTAACCAGACATGCAACTGTCAGCGGAACTCAAGTCTTGTGATGGAAAGCAGAAGATGGAAAAGCAGATGTTTGTTAAGAATAGCATCAGCATCCAGACTAGCGGTCGATTTACTGTAGACAATGGTGACTGGAAATTCCCCTGGCATAGCAACCAAGGCCTAGTTTTGAGGACCAATCAGCAGGGGTCGGGGGCCAGACATATATGCTTAGCTATAACCAATTATAATGATTTTAATGTCTGTAACCACACCTTTTTCTATGGGTATAAGAGGCTATGTAATCAGGAAATAAACACAGTTCATCTCTCTTTTCTGTTCGGCAAGTTAAGAGCATGAACCTAAGATAAAACAGAATTTCAGTCTTCTGTCTTTTCTTATCCAAATGTGCACGCATGCTCAACTAATTTGGAGTGTCTGAGAGAAGAGTGTAAGGCGGGATTGGCCCGACCCTGACAGCTGGCGCCCAACGTGGGGCCATCCCCGCTGATACCGTACACCCGAGGACCCGAACCAGAGGACGGAGGACGAACGCTTGTCCACACCAATAGAGGACCGCGCGGCCTCACTGAATCACGGTAAGTTAATGCATATTATATATGTGTTGGACTTCCCTGTGATCATTGGTGTGGAATAAGTTAGTAGCTTCTGATATTTTCCGGGTCTAAGGGCTGATTGTCTGAGTGGTGAGACTCATTTTCTTTACGGTGATCGCTGGGATGGTTCAGAACTGATGTATAGTGACACTTCCCTATGGTGTGTCACTGAATAATCACCACGCCTCATTCTCTCAGGCACTGAGTCAGACCTCTGGGTGGAAAGTGAAAGTCAAAGGCTTCATTGTGACATATAGAGTCTCTGCCCCCCTTCTGTAGAAGCTGGGGAGGAAGTTTGCGGACTGAGAATAGTACAGATTGACATCCTCTGTTCTGGGGATATTGGGCACTGGTTACGTGTCCGGATTGTTTTTATTGTTTGTATTGTTTTATTGTTTTATACGGGGGGGGGGAGGGAATTAAGGTGGTCTAGGGTTAGAGACCGTGAAGATAAGCATTGGCTCACTAGGAGACCGGCTGATTGGGGTACCGAGGGAAGCACGGTTTTTGAACTTTAAATAAGTTCTAACGGGTGTGTGTTCAGTGGTTTTTGGTAGGTTAGGGACTTTGTTATTTTGCTGACACACGACGGTGAGCTGGGGCCCCTGCGTTGAGTGAGTAGCTACACCAACGTGTACCTTGTGGAACATGATGTTAGGTGTGTTTAAGAAAAGGCATACACTCCCCGAGGGGGCAGAGACTGCAGTCGGGCTTGTTGAAAAAAGGGAAGGAAAAAAGTATGTTAATAATTGTGCGAGGTTGTACAAGTATGTTGATATGCCCTCAAAGGGAAGGCTACAGCCTTCAGTGTGGAAGCAAATTCTAACCACAAGTAGAGGTGTGTTAGAAGATAAGGGCATACTGGAAGCTGCTCAGGCTCACTACAGAGTGGTCAGAGCATTGCAAGTTGAATGATGGTCAGAAGTGCGAGGAGATGGTAGTTCAGCAAAAGCAGAAGTGCTATATGGATATGTGAAGCCTTTAGATAGAGATGTGAAATGCGGAACCAAAATGGCGACAGTGCCATGTGCCCAGCCACAGCCCTATAATGGCGGCCAACCCGGTCCGGAAGGGTGGACCTGTAGAGTGTGTGGTTTACAAAACCTGGAATGGGCGGAGTCATGATAAGAATTAGAAGAATTAGAATTAAAAGGACGGTGAGAAAAAAAAAAAAAAAAAAAAAACTTGATTAGATTTTTAAATAGACACTTAGAGCCTCTGACTTTGACAGACGGACACCAGGACAGAGTGACAGGAATTCTTCAGAGTGCCCGTTGAGAAGGAGACAGGTGATAAGGGACATTTCAGAGATTTTGATGTGTAGAGAATTTGAGAAAAAGAGATTTTATTTCTTGATGGCTAAATTTCTCCATAGCTGCTTGTAATTGGTGTCTGACAACTGGCCTTGAAGCGATCAGTGACTTTGCAAGTGCAAGTTTACAAGAAGGGGGGGCGACAGAGGGAACTGTGACTGAAAGACAGAGGGAAATAAAGACTAGTGTTTCACAGACCACACCAAAGTATGACTGACAAAAGTTTCGATTCCGGAGGAGCCCAGTTCAAGGGGGCGTGCTTCCACTTGCTGGGAGGAGATATTACTGAAGTGACTAAAGTGAGTGGCTATATTCTAATATAGGTAACTAACGAGGACGTCAGTAAGAACATCCCCCCAGACAGCTTCTCTTATTGTCAAACCCTCCCCTGCTAGCCCAGTGATGATTTTAACCCATTCACAGTCAAGAAAAAGACCCAGAAAGAACAATATACATGTAGGATGGTCCATGGTCTCCAAGCTGCTAATGAGTGTCCCACACTGGCAGCAGTCCCCGAGAGTGACAAATTATTCACTGTTATTGATTTGGCAAATGTTCTACTTTTTGTGCCCCTGCATGAAAATTGCCAGTATCTATTTGCCTTTACCAGTTCAGTATTTTAGAACACCTGATGTAGATTCCCACAAGGGGGGGTAAAACTCACCCAGCCAGTACCCCACGGCCCTACAGGGAGTAGACTGACAGACTAGCCCCTTACTGGATGTTCTCCTTATCAGTATGCGGAGGACCTACTGTTCTTGTTTGCCAGGATGCATTTATTGACCTTATGTGTTTTTTGTTCCAGAAGGGTTGCAAAGTTTCCTGAGACAAGCTCCAGTACTGCCAGGAGAAGGTGGTCTTCCTAGGCCACTGCTTCTCAGCCACAGGCAGACACCTGACAGAGGAAAGAAAGCTGGTGGTCCAGAATATGCCCCTGCCCTGAGGCCCTAAGCCTCTTTACATGATTCTAGGACTGACCAGCTCCTGCAGGCCTGGGATAAGGTCTGCTGCCTCCAGCCTGATGTTGCCCCTTGATAAACTGAATTGCCTCTTCCCCATTTGCCCTTAGTCAGGAGGCAATTGATGCATTCCATATCCCTAAGCTGGTAAATCCTGTCTGCCCCGGCCCTAGGCACATTCCACTGAACCAGACATTTTATTTTGCTTTGAGTATCCAGTCCATGCCATAGATGTTTTAGCCCAGGAATATGGTGGCCTCCCCAGTGACCCACTATTAGGCCCGGTTAGACTCAGTCGTGAGGGGAGCCCCTCATGTGTCAGTAGTTGCAGCCAGCAATCTGCTCAGCAAGGCCAGTGAGCTGATCCTAGACCCTAGATCACTCAGTTACAGTGCAAAACCCACTTGCCTTGCACAGTGTCCTCACCCAAGTACAGCCCAAGCATCTGAGCAAAGGCCAGACAGCTCAGACTCCAGTGTGCACTCCTGATTCCCCAGGATACACTGATAAGGTGCACAGCTCTGAATCCTGCTGTTCTGTCACCAGTCTTCCAGGATTCAGAGAGGGGGGGGAGAAGGGTGATTAACCCAGATGTTGAGTTTTTTCTCATAGATGGCTCCAGGTCTGCAGGAGAAGACAGATGGTTCTATGCTGGATATACAGTGGTCAGTGGCGCACATGAGGTAGTACAAGCAGAACCACTCCCTCCACACAGGTCAGCGCAGGAGGTGGAGTGACGGCACTCAGGGAAGTGCTACAGCTGGTGGAAGGTAAAAGGGCAAACATCTATACTCAAGGTATAGTCCTGGGGTCTAAACACGACTATGAACCCATATGGAAGGCTAGAGATTTCCTCACCTCTGCAGGGACCCCCTTTAAGCATGGCACGCTGGTTAAAGAGCTCATGGATGCTCTCTTACTTCCAAAAGAGGTGAGGATAGTAAAAGTAAAGCACACACAATTTGGTAACTCTACAAGCCAAGGGCAAGTATGTGGCTGACGGGATGGCGAAGGCAGCTGCACAGATGGAGCCCAGAGACTGTCCTGAAGTCTCAGCGGTGAGTTCTGAGCTAAAAGTTTGATCCACAGGTGTTCCAGTCCCTGGTGGCCCGAGAGTCATCAGAAGTGAAGGAAGTGTGGAGGAAAGCTGGAGCCCAGATGACGATGGGACCTGGATGCTGGGAGAGAGGGTGTGCCTGCCCGGAGCCCTGCACCCGACAGTAAGTCAAGTAGCCCACGGAAGCACACACACATATCCAAAATGGCCATGCTAGTGCTCATAAACCGCAAGTGGTTTGCCCCGGCATTACTACCCCTGTCACTAGACTAGTGAAAGCCTTTATAGTCTGTGCCCGCCACAACCCGGGTAAGGTGGAAAAGACCCCACAGAAGGTGACACCCAAGCTGCTGTATCCCTTCCAAAGACTGCAGATGGATTTTATCCAGCTACCGAAAAGTGGTACGTAGGAATACGTGCCTGTGTGCATTGATCTCTTTCCAGGGTGTCCAGAAGCTTCTGTCATGACCAAGGCTATTGCCAGAGCTGCAGCCAAGAAGTTGGTGAGTGAGATTTTTCTGCAGGTTTGGACTTCCAGAGACCATAGAGTCCGGTCGCAGAACCCACTTCACTGGACAGGTAAAAACCTGAAACATTGTCCCTCCTGGGTGTAGAACAGGCGAGTGCTTTCCTGCTGCCCACCATTCAGTTAAGACCACCTCCAACAGAAATATGGGATTGCCCCCTTTGAAGTACTTTTTGGCTGCGCACCTAGACTAGGCCCCTACTTTCCCACAGACCCTATAGCTGATGGCAGGAAACCAGGTGGAATACGCCACACAGCTGAGCCAGGCCTTGGAAAAGGTCCGCAAAAGTGTTTCTGATTCCTTTTTCAGATCCAGACAGAGACCTCAGGATGCATAACCTGGAGCCTGGAGACTACGTGGTGGTAAAGAGACACCAGAAAGAGAGTCTGGAGCTTTGTAACGACGGTCCTTTCCAAGTCCTGCTGACCAGTACCACGTCTGTGAAGCAGGAGGGAAGCCAGCATGCTGCCACGTTTTTTTATTGCAAACTTACTTATTCTTCCTGCTAGCTGGTCTCTTCTGACTGACTGTATGCTCAGGGACACCCCAACCATGACTATCACTGTAACCAGGATGCCCCCAGGAGTCATCAGGTGACATAGTCCACAACTTCCAACCAGGTGATCAAGTGTATGTGAAGAAGCATATTAGGAAAGATTGCTTCCAACCCCGATTCGAGGGACCTTACACAGTGGTCCTGGTAACGCCTACAGCGGTGAAACTTGAAGGGAAACCCACCTGGATACACGCGTCACACTGCAAGGGGAAGACAAAATGAAGTTCTATATCCTTTTCTGTCTAAGTTGTTTAATAGTCACAGATAATTGCCAAATCACAACTTTTTGGGTACACACCACAGCCCCGTATGAAGAGTATTTCTTTGATTTTTGTGATGTTGTAGATTGTCGAGGGACAGAGGATATTAGATGGGATCCATCATACCAGTACAAGGGCGAAGCACAGTTTTATATTTGTGTAACCCGTCCCGGGAATGAGAACTGTAATTCATGGTCAGATGTAGGGTGGAACACAGGGAAAAGGTGGGAATATAGACCCAAAGAAGGGTCAGAAAGGAAAGACAAACATGGTAAATCCCTCCTTGACCGGATGTCTTTATATCTAGGGGGAGTCCCGACTAGAACATGTAAATACCCAGGCAACTGTCTTCCTTTGTTTATAAGCATCACGATGCCTTCCCCAGGAGATCTAGGTAAATATGTGCTAGGATGCTACAGGGGGACGCTAAATGGGAAGCTTGGGATGTTTGAATTGCGAGACGCTAAATTGAGACCCACAAGTGCCCCAGTAAACTACATAGCAGGAGCAGATCAAGAACTACAGAAAGTAGTAAGCGAGGTAATACCTGTTCCCGGGTTAAAATGGGAAGAGGTTTTCTCTATGGAAACTCAAGTTGTCCCAAGAAAGAACTTATGGCTAGAATGGGTAAGGTATACTGTAAAAGCACACAACATGTCAGTCGGATGCATAGCTTGTGCAGGGGCGAATCCTCATCTGACCACCCAACCCTATGTGATCCCACACATAGATAAGCTGACCTGTTTGATGAAACTCTTAAAGGGCCAGAATACCTCTGACTGTTTGGAATATCTACCTTTAGTTCATGTTAAATCTAAGGTAAGACCCCCAGGAGAAATCTGGGTTGAGCAGGGGAACTATACCTGTGTATCCTCTGACATCACTAATGCCAAAACTCCCCTGGGGGTGTTTGAAAAAGGTTTTTGCCAAGAGATTGTCACCATAGACCCAGATTTATTGTCCGACCATACTTCTTTCCTTTATGATGTCTTTTGGCTTTGTGGGAATGGTAAGCTGAGGAATCGCCTCCCCCAATCATGGAGGGGTCAATGTGCCCTAGTTAAATTAGTCCTGCCTTTCTTGATGTTACCCTGGGATCCGACTCATAAAAATGAACAGGTAAAGATAAAAAGGTCACTAAGTAACACTGATTATGGACAAGACCCTGATGTTTACATAGATAGTATTGGTGTCCCGAGGGGGGTCCCAGACCGATACAAGGCTCAGGATCAGATTGCAGCCGGATTTGCTTCCATAATCCCCCAAGTGCAAATCAATAAAAATGTGGATTGGATAAATTATGTTTACTATAATGAACAGAGGTTTGTAAATTACAGTAGGGACGCTTTCACTAGTATTGTGGAAGAACTGGGCCCCAATACTAGAATGACTTTACAAAATAGAATGACCCTAGATATGATACTCGCAGAAAAAGGTGGAGTGTGTGGCATGATAGGAGAAGACTGTTGCACTTACATCCCTCAGAATTCAGGAGCTGGTGGTAAGACACTGATAGCAATAAAGAAAATTACAGCATTGGCAACTGAGATGAAGGAAAATGCAGGGGTAGATACCTCCTGGGCAGCATGGTTTACTAGCTGGGCAGGAGGATGGAAGGCCCTTTTCCAACAGATAGGATTGGTGCTACTCGGGATGTTCATCCTGGCTCTATTTCTCTTATGTTGTTGTATACCATTATACAAGAGGTTGGCCAAGAAAATTGCGAAGAACAAGGCTAAAGGAGTTTTCCCGAATATCGATAAACAGTCTGTTTGTTATATGTCCATGAGGAATAGAAATCTGCCCGATTTGCCTGAGATCTCAGTTCTGTCAGAACAGCCTGATGTTCCAGTTCTGGAACACCCAAATTCTTTTCTGATAGATGACCTACCTGCCATTGTGATCTCAGAATACTTAGCCCCCTCCCCAATAGTGGAAGCTTTAGTGTAAGGGAAAGAAGGAGGACTTCATGTGTTAGTAAGGTTAGTGCTGGGAAATTGATCCAGGTGTCACAAGGGCACGTTGGGTCAATGACTCAGTGAAGCAATCCACTCCCCTCTCCCACCACATGGACAGCCTATAAGAAAAACGAATCGCAGCGAAGTGTAGGGAAAAGCTCAGTATTTAGGGGGGAATTGTGAGGGCCAAAGTAATGATTTTATGCTTCTAATGATTATATGTTTTATGATTGTATACATGTGCCCTTTGCCCCATATTTTGTACTTTGTCTGTTGAGAAATACAGAGCTTTTCCCTTACATCAGTTTTAACCAGACATGCAACTGTCAGCGGAACTCAAGTCTTGTGATGGAAAGCAGAAGATGGAAAAGCAGATGTTTGTTAAGAATAGCATCAGCATCCAGACTAGCGGTCGATTTACTGTAGACAATGGTGACTGGAAATTCCCCTGGCATAGCAACCAAGGCCTAGTTTTGAGGACCAATCAGCAGGGGTCGGGGGCCAGACATATATGCTTAGCTATAACCAATTATAATGATTTTAATGTCTGTAACCACACCTTTTTCTATGGGTATAAGAGGCTATGTAATCAGGAAATAAACACAGTTCATCTCTCTTTTCTGTTCGGCAAGTTAAGAGCATGAACCTAAGATAAAACAGAATTTCAGTCTTCTGTCTTTTCTTATCCAAATGTGCACGCATGCTCAACTAATTTGGAGTGTCTGAGAGAAGAGTGTAAGGCGGGATTGGCCCGACCCTGACAGAACGAGGACATAAATATTCATATTTTTACTGTAGATTATTACGTATCACGTATCTTCTATTATCATGTAATTGTTCAAGGAAATGATTAAAGGGATTCTCCAGGCTAAAAGTATAATGGACCCAACGCCCCCCCATACAGATCCGTATCTGTTAGACAGTGAATAGAATAAGTAGCAGACAGCGCCATTCTCTTTGTAGTGGCAGATCCAAGTTATTGCAGCTTAGACAGCATTCAAATGAATAGAAGCTGATCTGCAGTAACCTGGTATGACCACTACACAGACAGGGGCGCTGCCTGCTTCCTGCACGATTCTCAGCGAAGAACTGTTGATTTTTGGGAGGGCTAAGTGTTGGAAAGTCAAGAATGTGTGGAAAAGTTGGATATTTTGTAATTTTTTTACTACCCCTTTGGGTTTTTAAGGAGTTTTCCTTAAAGTATAAACCATAGCTGCTTGTATTTAAATACAGTGTGATATATTTTATATTCCCTAAACTCCCCCCCCCCCCCCCGAAAAAAAAATATTGCTACAAATAATCACAGAGGCTTCCAATTCAAGATGAAAACTTCTTCCCACTGCTGAGCTCAGCTCTGCTACATCTGCACCGTACAGGTTATCTCACAATGTTGTCACACTACATTTACTCTCCCCTTCATACATGATGTATGTTCCAGCAGTTTATGTTGCACAGGTACCTCCTTGTTATAATGTAATTTTATAGATGTCACCGGTAATGAATGTATCGAGCGGGTGATATATGGCGGTAAGCAGGAGGAAAATAAGAGCAGGCTGCGCGCTATACGGGACGTAGTTATATATACAGCTGATGGGCTATTATTAGTAACATGACAAGCTTATTAGCATTATTACCTAGAGAACAGCCCTGATATATGGCAGCGCACAACACCGCAGAGAATCACTGCTCAGACCCATTAAGGCAAGTATTATAGTAGTTATATTCTTGTACATAGGGAGCAGTATTATAGTAGTTATATTCCAGTACATAGGAGGCAGTATTATAGTAGTTATATTCTTGTACATAGGGGGCAGTATTATAGTAGTTATATTCTTGTACATAGGGAGCAGTATTATAGTAGTTATAATCTTGTACATAGGGGGCAGTATTATAGTAGTTATATTCTTGTACATAGGGGACAGTATTATAGTAGTTATATTCTTGTACATAGGGAGCAGTATTATAGTAGTTATATTCTTGTACATAGGGGCAGTATTATAGTAGTTATATTCTTGTACGTAGGGGGCAGTATTATAGTAGTTATATTCTTGTACATAGGGGGCAGTATTATAGTAGTTATATTCTTGTACATATGAGCAGTATTATAGTAGTTATATTCTTGTACATAGGGGGCAGTATTATAGTAGTTATATTCTTGTACATAGGGGGCAGTATTATAGTAGTTATATACTTGTACATAGGGGGCAGTATTATAGTAGTTATATTCTTGTACATAGGGGGCAGTATTATAGTAGTTATATTCTTGTACATAGGGGGCAGTATTATAGTAGTTATATTCTTGTACATAGGGGGCAGTATTATAGTAGTTATATTCTTGTACATAGGGGGCAGTATTATAGTAGTTATATTCTTGTACATAGGGGGCAGTAATATAGTAGTTATATTCTTGTACATAGGGGGCAGTATTATAGTAGTTATATTCTTGTACATAGGGGGCAGTATTATAGTAGTTATATTCTTGTACATAGGGGGCAGTATTATAGTAGTTATATTCTTGTACATAGGGGGCAGTATTATAGTAGTTATATTCTTGTACATAGGGGGCAGTATTATAGTAGTTATATTCTTGTACATAGGGGGCAGTATTATAGTAGTTATATTCTTGTACATAGGGAGCAATATTATAGTAGTTATATTCTTGTACATAGGGGGCAGTATTATAGCAGTTATATTCTTGTACATAGGAGCAGTATTATAGTAGTTATATTCTTGTACATAGGGGGCAGTATTATAGTAGTTATATTCTTGTACATAGGGGCAGTATTATAGTAGTTATATTCTTGTACATAGGGGGCAGTATGATAGTAGTTATATTCTTGTACATAGGGGGCAGTATGATAGTAGTTATATTCTTGTACATAGGGGGCAGTATTATAGCAGTTATATTCCTGTACATAGGGGGCAGTATTATAGTAGTTATATTCTTGTACACAGGGGGTAGTATTATAGTAGTAATATTCTTGTACATAGGGGGCAGTATTATAGTAGTTATATTCTTGTACACAGGGGGAAGTATTATAGTAGTTATATTCTTGTACATAGGGGCAGTATTATAGTAGTTATATTCCTGTACATAGGGGGCAGTATTATAGTAGTTATATTCTTGTACATAGGGGCAGTATTATAGTAGTTATATTCTTGTACATAGGGGCAGTATTATAGTAGTTATATTCTTGTACATAGGGGGCAGTATTATAGTAGTTATATTCTTGTACATAGGGGACAGTATTATAGTAGTTATATTCCTGTACATAGGGGGCAGTATTATAGTAGTTAAATTCCTGTACATAGGAGACAGTATTATAGTATATTCTTGTACATAGGGGGCAGTATTATAGTAGTTTTATTTCTGAAGATAATAAGAGCAGTATTACGGTAGTTTTTCCCTGTATATAAGAGCAGGCTATTAAGCTGTTGCTTTCTATACATACCAGTACTAGACTGTTTCATGTTGCTGTTTTAAATCTCTCTAACTTAATTCTAAGTGTTGTCTGCAATCCCTAAGAGGGTTTTGCGATTTATTAAATTGCAGTCAGAGTACATGTCCAGAAAATCAATGAATACAATGGGGCAAATTTACTTACCCGGTCCATTCGCGTTCCAGCGGCGGCTTCTCCGCTCTGGATTCGGGTCCGGCCGGGATTTAATAAGGTAGTTCTTCCGCCGTCCACCAGGTGGCGCTGCTGCGCTGAAAGTAAACTCATCGCGCCGGAATGCACCGAGCTGGACCAGGTGAAGGTAAGCGGTCCTTATGCGACACATTTTCGGTTTTTAAATGCGGCGGTTTTTCCGAATACGTCGGGTTTTCGTTCGGCCACGCCCCCCGATTTCCGTCGCGCGCATGCCAGCGCCGATGCGCCACAATCCGATCGCGTGCGCCAAAATCCCGGGGCAATTTAAGTACAAGCGGCGCAAAACGGAAATATTCGGGTAACACGTCGGGAAAACGCGAATCGGGCCCTTAATAAATGACCCCCAATATGTCAATTAGTCAATTTTGTAGATCAAGTGGAAACAAGTGAGATCTCTCTCTTTACAAGCTGCAGCCTCGTCTTCTCGGGCACATATGGCGTGTGATTATCTCGGATGTCGGAGTAAAGTACGTGTCACTTCTGAATTCCTTTCTGTGATGTCATTTAAATTGTAAATAAGGACTTGAAACGCGGCCAAGATCTGAGGCTCATTCCAGCGCATTCAGCAAAGACAAAGCGAGAGAACAACACCCAACATTAAGCGCAGCCATCAGGTTATATGTCTGGGATATAAGTGATCGGAGCTCCATGTACCTGCAATGCATATTCATCCTCCACGTCTGATTCTAAATCACCAATAGAAGTGATTGATCTCATTGTGACCTGCAGAAAATAATCTATTTCAAGGCAGGGGCCATTATAGTCAATACCCAGACTTCTCCATATGTCCATTAATATTGCCGAGCTCAAAATATGAGACCAGTGTATTCAAATGTTCTCCCTATCCCCTTGAATATGGACACTCTCAAAATATGAGACTAGTGTATTCCCATGTTTAATCTATCTCGCATGAATACAGCTGGACTCAAGATATTTGACCAGTGTATTTGACCACCCATTATCCCCTCTAAATTTAGATGCTCTGAAACCTTGAGACCAGTATATTTTTATATTTCTTTAATAGAGATGGACTCAAGATATGAGACCAGTGTATTCCTATGTTTCCTCTATCCCCCATGAATAAAGATGTATATGGGATTCAGCAGTCCTGCTCCATACCTTTTTGCTGTGTGCAGTCTCTCTGTGATTCTTTGTTTACACATCCGATCTCTGAGGAGCTGCAGCAGGAGTTTATGGGGCTTATTTGGTAAGGGTCCGTGGCTGCACTTTCGTCCGCCGTTTTTGGATTTTGCGCAGTTGTGACAGGTATTTCACAGGGGATTGTGTCGCATGCGATTGGATTGTGAAGCAGCTGCGCCAGCTTTCATGCGACAGAAATTGGGGGGCAGTGCTGTCGGGTGATCCAACAGATTCGGACCAAGAGCAGGATTTAACTTTCAAATTGTGTCGCAAGTTCAATCACTTACATGCACCAGGAAGAAGAAGGTGAACTCTGTCGAAACCTGAAGTGAAACATGCAGGATACCGAGCGCACGATCTTAGTGAATTCGGACACAGTGCATGATCATCAGACAATGCACTTTCGGTGAACTCCTCCGGACAGGTAAGTAAATGTGACCCTATGTCTCATCCTGCTCCCTTCCTTTTTCTGTCAGGGAGAACAGACTGTGAGAGAGAGACACAGTGGGAGACGCCATTAGGACGTATGGAAGGAGTGAAAAACAGGTATTTCTGTATTTATGCAGGAGGCAGATGGTGAGAACAGGGAAAGGAGGCAAAGACACAGGGACATATACATGCAGAGGCAAGTCTTATCAGACACCGTTATTAAAAAGTGGCCAACCTGGTCTGGTCCAGCTGTCACTGCTATTGGGATTACTCCAAGAAGTAGCATCCTTGTGATTCTGTCATAGCAAAGGTTAAAAACAAACAGGATCACATGGATAACTCCCTGAAGATGAGCCTAAAGCCAAATGAAGCTGGTGGCTCAGAGGGTCCACATCCCATTGCTAGCTATAGAAGGTTTGTGGATGAACCTTCGCTTCAGCGCACCTCCTGTGATAGACAGAATCCTTTAACCCATGTTTCCATGCACTTAGTTAACATCACAAGTGAAACTGATTGATCAATGATTGGAAATACTGTGAGATGTTCCTCCTCTTGATCCCTCTCAGCTCTGCAGGATGAGGTGATACCTGATGAACCATCATAAAATTGTCTCTCCATGGGAGCAGAATTACGACTTGGATACTTTCCGACGGAAAGTGAAATCCTCTGCATTTTCGCTGAATAATTTCTTTGTCCTTGTTGATTTACTACAATGAATTTTTCCTGATCGTTCCTTTCGACTGAACAAAAACTGTCAAAATCAATGAAAGGCAATCTGGAAATCTAAATTCCAGGACAAGGTTAGCGGCTCTGCTATGACGGCGCCGCGCTCAGCCTGGATCGCTCGGCCTCCTCTCGCTCTTTATCCGGTGACTCTGATCCGATTGTTGCTTATATCACTTAGCGCTGTCAAGTCACAAACCCTTCACCAGAACGAATTTGATATTTAGTTGAAGATTGATACCGAGCGAGAGGGAAAGAGACAGGGAACGCACCTTTGCTATTCATGGGGCCAGGGGCACTAATGGCTTTTTCTTACTCAATTTTCATTTTTTCTTTGTAACGGTAATGAGACAATTTATCAAAGCTGCGTAGGCACTCGTAGGGCGCAGAGGGTGAGGAGAACTACATGGGACTTTTGTACCTGGAGTGACTGAGGCCCCTGGCAGGAACACGGACTCTCGCCGGCGCCTGTTTAATAATTTCATCCCTGGGAATCCATATTTCATCATTCAGAATATATTATTGTACGAGACATCTGAGTCCGTTCTACAACCATGCCTCCTCATCAGGATATTGCGGGATACAGAGGTAGCAAATGTGAACGGGACATTTAACACATTGAACACACATGCTGGAGGATTATGTAAGCCCCTCATCTCCGATGCGGTGGATACATCAGGAGGCTCCTTGCGCTGATGTACAGTTCTAGAATTGCGCTATCACAGTGCATAGGCGTGTAGTGTGATTTCTCCAGTCCTGTATTTCTGTACTTTATAAATCCGTATATACACATATATAAAAATGTCTATATGTGATGATTTTCATCCGTATGTACATGTAAGACACAGTGGGGCTTATTTACAAAGGGTCCGCGGCCACACTTTAGTCGGATTTTCCAACGTTTTCCGGATTTGCGCTGTTGTGACAGGTATTTAGAGATTGTGTCACCCGTGATCGGATTTTGTCACAGCGGCGTCAGCTTTCATGCAACAGAAATTAGAGGGTGGGCCGACGGACGATCCGACTGATTCGGACTAAGCGCAGGATTTAACTTTCAGATTGTGTTGCAAGATCAAGCATTTACATGCAAGGGGAAGAAGAAGGTGAACTCAGTCCGACCTGAGCGGGGAAGCGACACATGCAGGATATCGGGCGCACGATCTTAGTGAATCGCGGCAGAGTGCATTTCGGTCGGACAATGCACTTTCGGGGAATGTGTCAGGACGGGTAAGTAAATGTGCCCCAGTATCCGAATAAAATACGGTGCGCTGACAAACAACGGATGGCTGACTATTGGCTATCAGAATTGGTCCTGGATACTGCACTTATATACGGCAGTATACGGTGCACAGCCATATGCAGCACAGTGGGAAATACGACCATGTAAATAAATGCCAATATTGCCTGTTGAAAAGAATGTGGCCGTATGCTACCTGTGTATACGGCCGTTTTCATACTTATACAATATGAAAATGAAAGAAATTCTAGGGGTCCTTCCATGTGGCCCACTACAGGTACTAACAAACAAGTGAATACAAGGTAAGCAAACACCACTTTTTTTTCTTTTCTATATGGTTTTTGTCACAGGATACAATAGTATATGTTGCCCATAAGATCCTATGTAAACCGTTATTTTGAAGTATTAAATAAATGGTTTTCCTATTAAATAAAAAGGTCTTCCTTTCTCAGCTATAATAATAATCTTAATACCTTTTCAATCATTTGAAGGACAAAATATACCATATATAAAGTTTATGATTTTGACCATTTATTAAAAAGAAAATTGTTAGTTTGGTTAAAAAAAAATCTTTTATTATTATTTTATTATACCATATTATATACATTTTTTTATTATATAATTTATTATTATTTATTATTCTCGTCCCTTTGGTCCAGCAAACCTCTTGCTCAGAGCTTTTTTCCTCTACTTTCAAATGAAGGTTTATTAGTAGAGATGAGCGAACATGCTCGTCCGAGCTTGATGCTCGGTCGAGCATTAGGGTACTCGAGACGGCTCGTTGCTCGGACGAGTATTTCCCCTGCTCGAGATCGAGCATTTAATTAAAAAAAACACAGTGAAGAACAATGAAGAATAGAATAAAAACAGTGAACACAGGATCATTTAAGATAAAAACACAGTGCAGAACACAGTGCAGAATAGATTACAGATGTTCGGCACATCTGCTTACTTGTCGGGAGATACCCGCGGAACGGCGCGAACAAAATAGCATGTGAAGAACAATATATATGTGTGAAGAACACATTGCAGATGTATTTAAACATCTGCAATGTGTTCTTCACACACATATATATTGTTCTTCACATGCTATTTTGTTCGCGCCGCTCCGCGCGTATCTCCCGACAAGTAAGCAGATGTGCCGAACATCTGTAATCTATTCTGCACTGTGTTCTGCACTGTGTTTTTCTCTTAAATGATCCTGTGTTCACTGTGTTCACTGTGTTCACTGTTTTTATTCTATTCTTCACTGTTCTTTACATCTGCTAACTTGTCGGGAGATAATATACGCGCGGAACAGTGAAGAATAGATCGCAGATGTTTGCAAATTATCAGAAGACATTATTTTTCAATTAAATAACACATTTTATTCCTGAACCATGGTCCCTTTGAAAAATGCTCGGGTCTCCCATTGACTTCAATGGGGCTCGTTACTCGAAACGAGCACTCGAGCATCTGGAAATGTTCGGCTCGAGTAACGAGCACCCGAGCATTTTAGTGCTCGCTCATCTCTATTTATTAGCTCTAAGATCTCGGAGATGAGCTAAATTGTTTCACATCTGTGCCCTTCCATGTACCAGAGTCTTTTCCTTCAGCTACAACGAGTCCCTCCATACACGTGTCACCAGCGGATTCCGGCTCAGGACTGCAAGTCCCTGCATTCCCAGCATGTGCCAGCTGACAATTCATTTGGATTGAAGGGAAGCACTGAACTTCAATACCGGTGCAAACCTGGAACTAAAGCACCAGTATCAGGCTTGAGTCAATTAGGTGATGGCTACATCTGTGCAACAATCAGTTTAGAGTCATCAGGTAACGCATTAACTGGATACGGTAACTTTATGATGAACATAACCAGAGTATCAGCCACTTCTAAATGCACAGTGATGTGTCTGAGGGAAACCTTTCAGTAGAATATAGAGAGTTTGGGTCGGGAAGTAAGAGTTCTCCTTACAAAGACTTTGCCAATTAAGGCCGCCTTGCAGGCATGTGGAGTCTTATACCCATGGATGCTCCACTAGGGGGATTCTGGAAAACAATGAAAAGTTTTGCAGGATGGGATAAAGAAAACCACTCCTCTTTTAGCTCCTTGTAAGACAGCACCATTGACATCAAGCATGACCTACAAGAGGCCTTATAACATGAAACCAGTTAAATATGAAACCTTAAAACCAAACCAGTTTATCTATTCCAGAAGGAACAAATTCCCAACTGTAGACAGCGCTGTTTAAACCTGATTAGGACTCCTCAGTACAGTGTAGGGAACTGGTTTAGCTGTGTGAGAGGCTTGTGACTAGGGTCAGGAAGTAAGAGATCACCTACAGAGTCATGAGGTAGAAGGTTTGGGATCAGGAGACTTTGCCAACTACGGGAGTGTGGAGACTTATAGCCATTGATGCTCCACTGGGGGATTCTGGAAAATATGCAAATAAGTTTTCCAGGATGGTACCAGGAAAACCACACCTCTTTTGCTACTTTGTATGGCAGATCACTCACCATCAAGTATGACCTTCAGGAAGCCTAATGACATGATATCAGACTAAAGCCAAACCAATATATCCATTCCAAAATGAACAGATTCCCAACTATAGACAGCACTGTTTCGATGTGGTTCCATCTCTTCAGTACAGTGTACTGAACTGGTTTGGCTTTGCCAATCAAGGCCGCCTTGCAGGCGTGTGGAGACTTATAGCCATTGATGCTCCACTAGGGGATTCTGGGAAACATTCTGGGAATTTTCTAGGATGGGACAAGATAAACATTCTACCTTATGAGGCAGCCCCCTTATGGGTTTAGGGTATCAGAGCACTGATCACATACTTCTAGCAGGATTCCATAAAACCTCTTTTATATCAATTTCATTTACAAAGTCATTAAGTTCTTAGGAGACTCAGCAGGAATCTTAGGTGTGCGTGGGATGCTCCTTGGATGGCGGCTCTCCGGTCCGCTACGCTCCCCCGCTGTTCTTCGTCCAACACAAGTTTCCATTTGTCTTGGAGCTGTAAGGAAATTGCTGATTTGTAGAGGATAAGTTTCATGTTTCTTATCAAATAAAAAAATCTTCTCTCCGAAATGCTGACACCTTAGTATTTCCTAGCTGAAAGCATCTGGAGGAGGAAGCTCCTGGATCTGTCTAGTCTTAAAAAAAAAACAACAGCAAACGTAAGTAGCAGTTTCAAAGACGTGTCAGGGAAGACGGGATCATTTCCTTCACAACGGAAACCACATCAAATTATTGTAACAGGTTGTCAAGTTGTTCTTTTATAGGATGTCAATGATGTGACAGAACATTTCTGAGGCTCCACACTTCTGAGGCTTTATCCTCTTCTGTCATGAGTTTCCTCTTCTCTATGTTCTTCGGGAGACAGCGAGTTACGCAAGGCGCGGCGTTCCTCCACATCCGTCGTTATCGTTACGTGATTGGAGATGTCATTATCCCAGGAATCGTCGTCAATGTAGTTAACATTTTACATCTGTGATCTCCACAGATCTTCTGAATGTAGGGGGTCCGACTGCTTGGACTTGGTAGAATGAAGCTGAGATACGGCTTCTGTATACTGTACTGTCCCATAGACTGGTGGGATTTTGGGATTTATGAACTGACCTTGGACACTGGTCTGAACTACTTAACGCAAACTTTGGAAGTTAGACCAGTGTCTGGGGGGAAGGGGAGGGTGCGGGCGAGGGATCAAGTGCAGTGTAGTGTTATGTGTATTATGTGTTTGTTATTATATTTAAAAAAAAAAAATGGGTGTGGGGTGGTTTGTTATTACAGGGTGTGGGGTGGGTTTATGTATATTTATGGTCATTTATGTTTATTTGTGGGTGTGGCTTGCCTTTGTTTATTGGTTTGGTTTAGGATTAGAGATGAGCGAACATGCTCGTCCGAGCTTGATGCTCGGTCGAGCATTAGCGTACTCGAAACTGCTCGTTGCTCGGACGAATACTTCGCCCGCTCGAGAAAATGCCAGCTCCCGCCGTTTTGCTTTTTGGCGGCCAGAAACAGAGCCAATCACAAGCCAGGAGACTCTGCACTCCACCCAGCATGACGTGGTACCCTTACACGTCGATAGCAGTGGTTGGCTGGCCAGATCAGGTGACCCTGGGATAGACTAGCCGCTGCCCGCGCTGCTCGGATCATTCTGTGTCTGGATGCCGCTAGGGAGAGAGCTGCTGCTGGTCAGGGAAAGCGTTAGGGTGTTCTATTAGCTTACTGTTAGGCAGGAGTGATTCTCCAAGAACCCAACAGCCCTTCTTAGGGCTACAATAACGTTCTACTTTTTTTTTTTTTATTTGCATCTAGTACCATTTTGTGAGGAATTAGCAGGGGGACTTGCTACCGTTGTGTTTAGCTCTTAGTGGCACACATATCCACCTCAAACACCAAAGTGGGAAAATTTATTAGGGGTTTGATTTCAATTAGGCACAGTCTGCCATTAACTTTTTTTTTTACGTTTATTTTGTTTAATAACTCAGTGTCATCTCATCTGGCATAGTAGTGTGCTTTCATACTTGGCTAGAAAATAGCCATAGGAGAATCCAAACAGCTTACTTACGCCTACAGTAGCGTTCTATATATTTGATTTCTGGTTGATCTGCTGGTGGCTGTACTTGCTGCAGTGCATGTACTAGGCAATTCTGAGCAATTTGTAGTGAGACTTGCGACCGCTGTGTTCTGCGCTTAGTGACGCACATATCCATAGCAAAGACCGAAGTGGGAAAATTTAGTAGGGGTTGGATTTCAATTAGGCACTAACTCAGTGTCATCTCATCTGGCATAGTAGTGTGCTTTGATACTTGGCTAGAAAATAGCCATAGGAGAATCCAAACAGCTTACTTACGCCTACAGTAGCGTTCTATATATTTGATTTCTGGTTGATCTGCTGGTGGCTGTACTTGCTGCAGTGCATGTACTAGCCAATTCTGAGCAATTTGTAGTGAGACTTGCGACCGCTGTGTTTTGCGCTTAGTGACGCACATATCCATAGCAAAGACCGAAGTGGGAAAATTTAGTAGGGGTTGGATTTCAATTAGGCACAGTCTGCCATTTGTCCTTTTTTATTTTACGTTTATTTTGTTTAATAACTCAGTGTCATCTCATCTGGCATAGTAGTGTGCTTTCATACTTGGCTAGAAAATAGCCATAGCAATAGGATAGCATCGTTTGGTTTTAAAAACTCAAAAACACAAAAAAAAACAAAAAAAACAAAAAAAAACAAAAAACACAAAAAAAAACAAAAAACACAAAAAAAAGTTAAAAAAAAATTAAAGTTATAACTCTCATTTTAAAAATGTTTAACCCGAGGGCTAGGGGTAGAGGACGAGGGCGGGGACGTGGGCGTCCAACTACTGCAGGGGTCAGAGGCCGTGGTCCTGGGCGGGGTGAGCCACCACCTGCTTATGAGGGAGCAGGGGAACGCCGCAGAGCTACACTCCCTAGGTTCATGTCTGAAGTTACTGGGACTCGTGGTAGAGCACTGTTGAGGCCAGAACAGTGCGAACAGGTGATGTCGTGGATTGCTGACAATGCTTCGAGCAATTTGTCCACCAGTCAGTCTTCCACGCAGTCCACCCATGTCACCGAAATCGCCACTCCTCCAGCTCCTGCACCTCAGCCTCCTCCTCCCAGTCTGCCCCCTCCCAGGAAAATTTGGCATTTGAACCGGCATACTCTGAGGAACTGTTTTCTGGACCCTTCCCACAGTCACAAACCACTTGTCCGGTTGCTGCTGAGCAATTTTCCGATGCCCAGGTTTTCCACCAGTCACAGTCTGTGGGTGATGATGACCTTCTTGACGTAGTGGAAGTGAGTAAAGAGGTGTCCGACGATGAGGAGACACGGTTGTCAGACAGTGGGGAAGTTGTTGTCAGGGCAGGAAGTCCGAGGGGGGAGCAGACTGAGGGATCGGAGGATGATGAGGTGACAGACCCAAGCTGGGTTGAGAGGCCGGGTGAACACAGTGCTTCTGAGACGGAGGAGAGTCCTCGACCAGAACAGGTTGGAAGAGGCAGTGGTGGGGCCAGACGGAGAGGCAGGGCCAGAGCTGGTGCATCAGCGCCAAATGTGTCAACTAGTGAAGCTCCCGTGGTGAGGGCTCTTGCGGCGAGGGCTAGATCTTCAGAAGTCTGGAGGTTCTTTAAGGAAACACCGGATGACCGACGGACTGTGGTGTGCAACATTTGCCAAACCAGGCTCAGCAGGGGTTCCACCACTACTAGCTTAACTACCACCAGTATGCGCAGGCATATGAATGCTAAACACCCCACTCAGTGGCAACAAGCCCGTTCACCTCCGGCCGTGCACACCACTGCTCCTTCCCCTGTGTCAGCTGATAGTCAGCCCCCTGCCCAGGACCCTGCCACAAAAACCCCATCGTCGCCTCCACGATCCTCCACAGCATCCACCAGCGTTCAGCTCTCCATACCCCAGACGCTGGAGCGGAAACGCAAATATAGTGCAATCCACCCGCACGCCCAAGCCCTTAATGTGCACATCTCCAGATTGCTTAGCCTGGAGATGCTGCCCTATAGGCTAGTAGAGACCGAGGCCTTTCGCAACCTCATGGCGGCGGCCGCCCCTCGGTATTCGGTCCCCAGCCGCCACTACTTTTCCCGATGTGCCGTCCCAGCCCTGCACCAGCATGTGTCAGACAACATCACCCGTGCCCTGACCAACGCCGTTTCTGACAAGGACCACCTGACCACGGACACGTAAACGAGTGCTGCCGGGCAGGGCCACTATATATCGCTGACGGCACATTGGGTTAACTTGGTGGAGGCTGGGACCGAGTCTGACCCTGGGGCTGGTCATATACTGCCGACGTTGAGGATTGCGGGGCCTACCTCGGTCCAGGTGTTTCAGGCCTACTATGCCTCCTCCTCCTCCCACCCCTCCTCCACCTCCTCCTCCGAACTACCATCCGTGGGCACGGCGCCATCAGTCGGTAGCTCTAGGCACAGCAGCAGTGCCGTCGCTAAGCGACCTGGTGGCGGCTCTGCAACTCGGCAGACTGACACATGTGCCATGCCTGGCCCATGTGTTAAATCTGATAGTTCAGCGTTTCCTCAAGACATACCCCAATCTGTCTGATTTGCTCACGAAGGTGCGCCGCATCTGTGCGCATTTCAGGAAGTCCAGCCCAGATGCTGCCACTCTCAGGGCAGCGCAGCGCCGCCTCCAACTGCCCGCTCACCGACTGTTGTGCGACGTGCCCACGAGGTGGAATTCAACACTGACCATGTTATCCAGAGTTTACCAGCAGCGCAGAGCGATTGTAGACTGCCAGATGTCAACTTCCACCAGAAGTGGTAGTCAGGTCAGTCAGCTTCCTCAAGTCTACAATGAGGAGTGGACGTGGATGTCTGATATCTGTCAGGTGCTGAGTAACTTTGAGGAGTCAACACAGATGGTCAGTGGCGATGCCGCCATCATCAGCCTCACCATCCCGCTGCTTGGCCTGTTGAAAAACTCTCTGATCAGCATGAAGTCGGAAGCTTTGCGCTCGTCACAAGAGACGGGGGAAGAAGATTCCCTTGTTGATAGCCAAAGCACCCTCAGGTCTGTTTCTCAGCGCATATCGGAGGAGGTGGAGGTGGAGGTGGAGGAGGATGAGGAGGAAGAGGAGGAGAATGTTGGCGAGACACAAGAGGGGACCATTGTTGAGTCCTTCACTGTTCAGCGTGTATGGGCAGAAGAAGAGGAGTTGGAGGAGTTGGAGGAGGAGGAAATGGACAGTCAGGCCAGTGAGGGGAGTGAATTCTTACGCGTTGGTACTCTGGCGCATATGGCAGATTTCATGCTAGGCTGCCTATCCCGTGACCCTCGCGTTCAAAGAATTTATTCCAGCACCGATTACTGGGTGTTCACTCTCCTGGACCCACGGTACAAGCAAAATCTTTCCACTCTCATCCCTGCAGAGGAAAGGAGTGTGAGAATGCATGAATACCAGCAGGCCCTGGTGCACAAGCTGAAACAGTATTTCCCTTCTGACAGCGCTAGCGGCAGAGTGCGTAGTTCTGCGGGACAAGTAGCGAGGGAGAGTAGGCGAGCAGGCAGCTTGTCCAGCACTGGCAAGGGTACGCTTTACAAGGCTTTTGCCAGCTTTATGTCACCCCAGCAAGACACTGTCACCTGTCCCCAGTCTCGGCAGAGTAGGGCTGATCTTTACAGAAAGATGGTGAGGGAGTACGTAGCTGACCATACCATCGTCCTAAATGATCACACAGCTCCCTACAACTACTGGGTTTCAAAGCTGGACATGTGGCACGAACTGGCGCTGTACGCCTTGGAGGTTCTTGCCTGCCCTGCCGCTAGCGTCTTGTCCGAGCGGGTTTTCAGTGCAGCTGGTGGCATCATCACAGATAAGCGTACACGCCTGTCGACTGACAGCGCTGACAGGCTGACGCTTATTAAAATGAATAAAGGCTGGATTTCTCAGAATTTCCAATCTCCACCAGGTGAAGGAAGCTCAACCTGAATAATTGATCCACTCCTCCTCCTCCTCATTTTCCTCCTTCTCCTCCTCTTTGTACAGTAAAACAGAGGAAACTGGCTATTTTTTGACAGGGCCCACTGGCTCTTGCTATAGTACTTTATGCATTTAATTTTTCTGGAGGGCCACCTACCCGGTCCTCTGTTTGAAACAATTTTTGTGAGTGCCACATACAGGCACTCAATCTATTCCATTTTTCTGGAGGGCCACCTACCCGGTCCTCTGTTTTAAAAAATTTTTGGGACTGCCACATACAGGCACTCAATCTATTCCATTTTACTGGAGGGCCACCTACCTGCTCCTCTGGTTTGAAAAATTTTTGGGACTGCCACATACAGGCACTCAATCTATTCCATTTTTCTGGAGGGACACCTACCTGCTCCTCTGGTTTGAAAACTTTTTGGGACTGCCACATACAGGCACTATCCAAATTAAATTGTCTCCATAGCAGCCTCCACACGTTGTCTCCATTGCTACCTCCAAAAGTCGTCCATATAGCTGCCTCCATACATCCTCCCCTTATCAAACGAGGTGTGTCAGGCAGAAATTTGGGTTGTTTTCATGGATTCCACATCAAAGTTGTTAACTTTGTCGCCACCCTGCTGTGTTATCCACAAAATATACTGGCAAACTTTTATGATTAACCGATATTATTTCAGCGCTTCTTGCGCAGCTGTTTACATTCCCCTCACCCGCCATATCCTAAACTTATAAGAACGCTACTACACTTGATCTTATACAAAAGGTTCTTAGAAGTGCTGTTTGGGGAGTAGCCTATAGACAGGGGCTTGGATTGGCGAAAGCTCGCCTGGCAGCGGAGCGCCAGCTCCATGCCAAGATCCAACTAACATAGTTTTAACTGCAGAACCTTTAATCTACTACTAGTTCACTGCCTCCATACATGGTCCCCTTATCAAACGAGCTGTGTCAGGCAGAATTTTGGGTTGTTTTCATGGCTTCCATGTTAACTTTGTCGCCACCCTGCTGTGTAATCCACAAAATATACTGGCAAACTTTTATCATGTACCGATATTATTTGAGCGCTTCTTGCTCACCTCCTTTGGTTCCTCTCTGCCACCCATTGGTTTGAAGCCTGAGTCCAATTAGGGTATGTCGCCATGCCACTCTCTAGCCTGCTGCCGCTGCCTCTGCATGAAGTCCCCTATAGTGTCAGGGTTAATTATTGGATGTTTTAGATGCTATCTAGCTTCATTCTGTCACTCTGTCATGGCCATGCTGTTGCCCATAATTTTGGCATAATGGTATGATTAAGCAGCCTCAGAGGCATCCATGCATGCTGCCCCTGCTGTTTCCTGTCCATTTCCGTGGTGTTTCCATCCTTTTCTGAGGTTCCCAGGTGTTTGGCCAAGCTTCCCTGTGCAGAGCCTTGGTCCCCTTGAAAAATGCTCGAGTCTCCCATTGACTTCAATGGGGCTCGTTATTCGAGACGAGCACTCGAGCATCGGGAAAAGTTCGTCTCGAATAACGAGTACCCGAGCATTTTAGTGTTCGCTCATCTCTATTTAGGATGTAATAATCGGTTGGGTGGGGGTTGTGGTATTTGGTGTTTGTTCATTTCGGTGTATTTTAAGTTATTGTTTTTGCTAGATGTGAATGGGGCTGGACCAGCAGGTAAGATATTGTATATATTGTATATTATGTTTGGTTTTTGTTATGTATTGTTATGTTTTTTTTTTTTTTTTTTTTTTTTCGTTTTCAAAAAAACTTTATTGTAATAAAACTCAGCACTTACATTATTTTTCAATAATACTGTCCATTTACAAGGTCAACCTTTATATCTGCAAAAGGATACTCTATTCCTTACATCCGTAAGACAGTATGATCTGCAATAGGGAAAGGGGGGGACAAAAAGGAAAAGAAAAGAAGATCTGGATGGGATAGGGCTTCAGAGGGCTTAAGGTGGTTAGGGTGAGGTGGGGGAAGTGGGGATAGGGAAGGGTATAAGAGATGGGTTGTTAAACTAGGGGTTTCCAACCTTATCAACTAATGACACATTTAAGGTAAGTAGCTTCTTATTGGTAAAAGGTAAGGAGTAATGCACAGATAACTATTTGAGCAACCAATAGTATCTCTGACTAGGTCAGAGTAGATCCGGGTGGTCCACATGTCCATCCTTATTCTTTTTTTTTTTTTTTCCTACTGTTTGTCTATTTGTTTACTATTAATCCAGCGTTCAGTATGTCTGATCTAGTAAAGGGTCAATGTGTCTGTTATCCTATTTATCCCCCTTTAATGAACCATCTGGAATAAGATGTGGGGTTGCTTTGAGGGGGATGAATAGTATGAAGATTTTTTTTTTTTTTTTTTTTTTTTTTATTAAGATTATTTATTAAGATTATTTACAAAGATCATTTACACCGCAGAAGAGGCTCCGGTCAACTTTTGTATTTAATCCAATTTTCCCAAGTCTTCAGGAAAGATTCATGTGTCCTATCTGTCCAGCTAGCTATTTCCTCTAATCTGAAAATCTGGTTTATTTTTTCCTCCCATTCTTGGATAGTTGGAGGTGCGTTACTGAGCCATTTTAGTGGGATTAGCGACTTAGCTGCCTGAACCATAATTGTGGGGAGATGATTTTTCTTGGGTTTCCAAGTTTGATTCGGTAGCCACAGTAAAACTGATTCAGGTGATAATTTAATATTTAAATTAGTGATCCTATTTATAGCGCCCGAGACTTTTTCCCAGAACGGTTTGATTTGGGGGCATGTCCAAAATATATGAAGATGGGACGCTCCGTTCAAATTACATCTCCAGCATTTGCTATGTGGGATTAGTCCCATTCGTTGGAGAGAGACTGGGGTTCTATGCCATCTCGATATAATTTTAAATGAGTTTTCCTGGAGTTTTGTGCATCTAGAAAACCCGTGTGTATTACTCATTATTTTCCGTAGATCACTTTCAGAGATTGTTAGGCCTAAGTCGTTTTCCCATGCTAATATATGTGCGGGTTTTGTTCCCTGGTCTTCCAGAGATAATAATTGATGGTAGAACTTGGATAAAAGATGTCTTGTGGTAGATGTGAGAAGGATCTGTTCTTCTAGCCACGATGTTGTTGCATTTACTTTTGCCATAGCTGCTACTTGCTTACATAGGAGTGAGATGTCCAATTTGTGTATGAAATGTAGGTTCGGAAGGATTCTATTCAGGTAGTTTAGTAGGGTATCTGGTTGGTCTGCTAGCGCTAGTAGTTCTTTTGTTGTGAGGTGTTTTAGGTTTTCCCAAGCCCCTGATATTTCCTTGTTACTCTTCATACTGATATATGGTATTAAGTTGGCCGGCATAGCTGGCGATAGGGTGCTTGGTTTTGGAGCAAACTGTTTGGCTACTGTTAGGGTACCCTTGGATATTACACTTAGAAACTTGGGGTTTATGCTAGAGGTTGGATCCCAAGCCCATGCCAGAGTCATTGGTGGAAGAAGGGAAAGTTCTAAATCTGTCCCTAAAATGTTAGCTGATTTGTTATTTAGTTGAACCCACCTCCTTAGGTGAACTGCAAGGTAGTATTTTCTGGGATCTGGAAGGCCAATTCCACCCTTATGTTTTGGCTGGATTAGTCTGTTGTAAGCTAGTCTAGAGCTACCGCATTTCCACAGGAACTTCCTGAATATCGATCTTACCGAGGTGAAGAAGCTTATAGGTAAGCTTATGGGGATCATTTGCAGTTTATATAGAAGTTTGGGCATAATAAATGTTTTTATCAAATTTTTTCTGCCTAGCCAGGATATGTATGGGGCTACTATTGATTTTAGTTGCTTTTCAATTTGGATGAGTAGTGGGTGGTAGTTATCTTTATATAATGAAGAAGGATTGCTTGAGATAAATATTCCTAAGTATTTAATTTTTGATGTTTGCCAGGAGATTGGGTATCTACTTCGTAAAAAATTGATGTGGGATGCTGGCGCTGTAATGTTTAGAGCTTCTGATTTGTTAAAGTTTATTTTGAAATTGGAGACATGTCCAAATGTCTCCATAAGCTGGAAAATATGGGGAAATGCTGTTTTAGGGTTAGTTATCATCATTAGAAGGTCATCTGCGAATGCAGCATTTAGGTGGTCGTTGGGGCCTAGCTTAATTCCTTGAATGTGGGGATGTTCCCTGAGAGCCTGTAGTAGTGTTTCCATAACCATCACGAACAATGAGGGAGACAGAGGACACCCTTGTCTGGTACCGTTATTGATATTAAAAGAATCTGAGTAAGTGCCATTTATCTTTATCCTAGCGCTGGGTTGGGTGTATAATGACCTAACTGCTCCTAAGAAGGGTTCTGGGAAACCAAACCTCCTCAGGGTTTCAAACATGTAGAGCCAGCTTATCCTGTCGAAAGCCTTCTCGGCATCAGTGCCAAGAAGGACCAGGTGTATATTTTTCTGTATGGCATAGTTAATAGCATGAATTACTCTGCTGGAATTCTGGTTTCCCTCCCTTCCTGGAACAAATCCTGCTTGGTCGGGGTGTAGAAGCTTAGGCAGTACTTTGTTTAATCTTTGAGATAGGACTTTTGCCCAAATTTTTATATCTATATTTAAAAGTGATATAGGGCGGTAACTACCACATTGCTCAGGGTCTTTACCCTCTTTGTGGAGGACAGTAATAGTCGCCTCTAATGCTTGTTTTGGGAGTTGAGCACCTGTGCGAAGAGCTTCACACCAATTAACTAGGTGCGGAATTAAGACATCTGCAAACTTTTTATAATAAGAGGCGGGAAGACCGTCTGGTCCGGGGCTTTTGTGTAGTGGCAGGGAATTCAGGATCTTACTTATCTCCAATTCTGTTACTGGGCTCATTAATTCTTCAATTTCTGTGGGATTGAGGGTGGGGAGATGAATTTCATTTAGGAAGTTTTGTATTTTTTGAGTTAAGTTTGGGCCATCTGTTGGAACATGGGGTGGTATGTTATATAATGTTTTGTAAAAGTTTTTGAACTCTCTGGCTATTTCTCTAGTGTCTTTGGTTATGGCAGTGTTTGAAGTGTAGATGGATTTGATATAAGAGGTGGTTCTCTGTTTATGGAGGAGCTGAGCCATCATTTTATTGCCCTTATCTCCATGGGCATAATGTAGATATTTAGAGAACATGTAATTTTTTGCTGCCTTCAGGTTTAGACAGTCTTTAAGTTTATTCCTGTAAGTGGTGAGCTCCTCCAGGACAGAGATCGCCTGGTTTCTCTTGTGAGCTATTTCAAGGTTATAAATTTTGTGTAGCAAATCATCAATTTGCTTTGTTTTCTGTTTTTTCACTGCCGCCCCCAGGGCCATGAATTCCCCCCTAATGAAGGTTTTATGTGCCTCCCAATTCAGTGGGATCGAAGTATCTGTTGAGGCATTACGTGCAAAAAATGCTAGTAATTTCTCTCTTATTTCTTTTTGTCTAGTATCTGAATCTATGAGAGTCTCATTCAATCTCCATAGTCCCTGGGGTCTTGGTAGAGTCTCTATTATCATTTGAGCTGAAACTGGCGCATGATCTGAAACTGTCATGCTCCCTATTGACACTGATTGGACTGCCGAGAGTATTGGATTCGGAAGGAATATGTAGTCTAGTCTTTGATAAGAGTCATGAGGTGTGGAATAGAAGGTGAAGTCCCTTACATTGGGATGCGTGAGACGCCATATATCTATTAGATCTAACCTCTGGAGAGCTTTGTGTAGTTTGGCTAAGGCCTTCTGGGACTGAGTTGAAGTCCCTCTTGATGAATCTAGAGTGGGATGAAGGACTAGGTTAAAGTCTCCCCCAAGGATGATTGTGCCTTCTGCATAGGTTTGTAATTTGTCTAGTGTATCTAGTATCCACTCAATCTGGCCTGAGTTCGGGGCATATAAGTTTGCTAAAGTAATTTTAGTGTTTCCTAAGCTACCTTTCACAAACAAAAATCTGCCTTCACTATCCTGGAAAACTGAGTTTAGTTCAAATGGTATGTTCTTCGCTATGGTGATTGTTACCCCTCTCGCTGCCTTCTCATAAGTGCTATGATACCAATTTTGGTACCAATGTGTGGGTAATTTGGGGATTCTCTCGTGTTTAAAATGAGATTCTTGTATGAAACAAATACCAGTGTGTGACTTGTGTAGCAGAGAAAATACCTGTGACCTCTTCTGCGGTGTATTCAGACCCTTAGTATTAAATGTTGTTACTGTTACTGTTGCCATACTTGGGTATCTCTTGAGTATGAGTGCTGAATAATTCTTGGTGAAAGGTGCTGCTGGAGATGTGGACCTTCCCGTACGAAACAATTTTGGACCTGTGCAAAAACATAAACATAAACCATAAACATTGAGTAAAACATAGGCAGTAAAAAAGCTTGTTTTGTCTTTTTCATCTTGGAGTTTAGTTCTTGTTCTATGTGGGTTAGGTATTAACCTCTTTTTCTCAGACCCCAATTATTGGTGGTCTAAGGGGGGGGGGGATAAGTGTTCCTGATCGGTGGCTGTGGCCAATATAGCCTTTAATTAGGTAATTCAACTAGGTAGTGGTTACTAGCATGGGAGTGAATATCTAGTATATGAGTGAGAGAATCTCTTTTTTTTTGCTTTTGAGGGGCATACAGGTAACAGTTAATGCGTTCCTTATGAGTATATTATATGCAGAAGTTGTCGCTATTCTTGTAAGGGAAACTTTGGGGAGTGTGATTATGTGTGTCTACTCATAGGGTGTAACTGAATCTTTTTAACCCGGTTAATTTCGGGATACAAGGGTGTTACATGTTGTTCCATTCTATTTGGTTTTTAATGTCCTCGGCCTTTAGTTAACGTGCTTCTTTCTTCGTGGGGACTTCCCTTTCGCAGTTGTGGCCAGGGCTCATTCGTTGGTAGTGCTGGTAAGTCCATATATTGTTCAGGTACAGCGGACCACGAGACTATGTCCAACGGTTCGATTTCCAGGACTTCCCAAGCTGATGTCAGGTCTTCTGGATTTCTTATTGTGCACCTTTTCCCTCCTTTCTGGAATGTTATCCCAAATGGGAATAGCCAGCGAAATAAGATGTTATGTCCTCTGAGATAGTCCGTTAGAGGTTTTAGCTGCCGCCTTTTGTTGAGTGTAGTAGAGGATATATCCTGGAAAAGTAGAATTTTTTCTCCTTTAGCTCTAATTTCTTCTTTGTTTCTAGCAGCTTTCAAGATGGCAGCTGTATCTACGTATGACAAGAGCCCACATACTACGTCCCTTGGTGGTTCGTCCTGCTTAGGAGGGGGTCTCAGAGCTCTATGTATACGTTCTATTTGTATGCCTTCTGATCTGCCTTCCCCCAGCAATGCGACAAAAATCTCTTTGGCTGCCTCAGGTAGTTCTTCATGAGAGATCGATTCAGGCATGCCCTTAAATCTGATATTCTTTCTCCTGCTTCTATTTTCCTGGTCTTCCAGAAGGGTAAAAGCAGAATTGAGCGCCCTTAATTGGGCTTTATACCCTGTTTCTAGCGCAGAGCTAAAGTTGATGACCGCCTCCTGCTTAGTCTCCAAGTCCTCCACTCTCGCGCCCACATGTTGGAGCTCAGATTTAATATCTGCAAGTTCTCTCATGACAGGGGTCATAGCTTGCATAAGGGTCTTTTTTAGGAAGGCCCTGGTTATTGGTACCTCCGTATCCCTCGGCGGGTCTCCTGTAGTGGAGAGGCTGTCTGCCTCCGAGTCATCCGCCGTCTCCATTTCATGCCGCGTGTCCGGCGCCATCTTGCGCGCCAGCGCCGAGGGAGAAGCAAACCTTTTCTTAAGGAACTTGTCCATGTCGCCTTGCATTTTCCTCTGCCGAGGCGTACTTAGATGGTCTCCAGACTTCTCTCTGTTTGGTTTGCCCATGTTTTCGCCAGGTAGGAGCAAAATTTATAAGGCTTTATTGGCTAAGCCGCGGGAGCTCACACTGAAGCGTCCGTCTCTCTCTGCGGTCAGGCTCCGCCCCCCATGTATTGTTATGTTTTTTGATCATTCTGTGCTCCATTGATTCCTATGGAACATCTGGGACGGCTTACAAAATGGTCAATCTTGGAAGTCCCAGTCTTTGTGGGCAGGTTCTGTAAATCCCCAGGGGTCCCAGTGTGCTGACCTTGGCAGTCAGACATTTATCTCCTGTCCTGATGAAAAAAAATCCCTTTAAATGTGGTGATCTGTAACGTCTACAAATGTGTTCATATGTATATAAGGGTATATGAAAGTAAAGTCTTCCTCATTTTTCCCCTTGGCAGGACATGCCCAGATTTGTGTCTAATAAGATGAGCAAATTTTCAAAATAATGGAGTTTGGCAACAATGGGGCACATTTACTAAGGGACCGCCGACCGCGATTCTGTCAGGTTTCCCAACTATTTCTGTTCTGCGCTGAATCGCACAAGGGATTGTGCCGCACAAGATCGTATTTTGGCCCAATTGCGCTGGCTTTCATCCATCACAAATCGTGGCTGTGGGACGATCCGACTGATTCGGACAAACCGCGGAATTTAAAATCCAAATTGTGTCGCAAGATCAGCACTCACATACACCGCGAAGAAGATGGTGAACTCCGATGGACCTGAGAGGGGAAGCGACACATTCAAGAAATCGGGTGCACGCTGTAAGTGAATTGCGGCAGCTCCGAATCCTCGGCAGACATTCCTGATCGGCGGACGCAACAGGATGGGTAAGTAAATGTGCCCCATTGTATGACAAAGCAACCTCCTACTTGTGGCCACTAGCAAAACCACTAGTGGCGGCAAATGGACACGGGTAGGAGGTCACTTTGTGATTGTGACTGAACCCTCAGTTACAATGTTGCTTTGTTTCCCAAAATTGATTTAGTGAGAAATTAAAGGTAAAGAAAAGCTGAACATATGTGTGATATAAGATGCGGTTCTATTCATTAGATCATGATATGAGGAGCTACTTTCTAAATCTCTGTGACTTGTAAGTCAATTGGCTTGGATAAATCTTAAGGATGAACTCTGCATTGTCCTTGTTACTTAAAGGGGTGTTCATGTTTTGTTATGCAAATGTTATTGCTTGTACAATTCTATATTACAAAAGTTATGCAATTTTCGAATATACCTTCTGTATCAATTCCTCACGGTTTACTAGATCTCTTCTTGCTGTAATTTTTTAGGAAGTTTCTATGTTTTATTTCCTGTTGATAAGAACCATCACCATGGTCATGTGATGTCGCACAGGTGCATGGCTCGTTATATCCCTGGTCATGTGATGTCACACAGGTGCACGGCTCGTTATATCCCTGGTCATGTGATGTCACACATGTGCACGGCTCGTTATATCCCTGGTCATGTGATGTCACACATGTGCACGGCTCGTTATATCCCTGGTCATGTGATGTCACACAGGTGCATGGCTCTTTATATCCCTGGTCATGTGATGTCACACAGGTGCACGGCTCGTTATATCCCTGGTCATGTGATGTCACACATGTGCACGGCTCGTTATATACTCAGTCATGTGATGTCACACAGGTGCACGGCTCATTATATCCCAGGTCATGTAATGTCACACAGGTGCACGTTTTCGTTATATACTCAGTCATGTGATGTCACACAGGTGCACAGCCTGATATATCCCTGGTCATGTGATGTCACACAGGTGCATGGTTCGTTAAATTCCTGGTTATGTGATGTCACACAGGTGCACGGCTCGTTATATACTCAGTCATGTGATGTTACACAGGTGCACGGCTCGTAATATCCCTCGTCATGTGATGTCACACCGATGCATGGCTCGTTAAATCCCTGGTAATGTGATGTCACACAGGTGCACGGCTCATTATATCCCAGGTCATGTAATGCCACACAGGTGCATGGTTCGTTAAATTCCTGGTTATGTGATGTCACACAGGTGCACGGCTCGTTATATACTCAGTCATGTGATGTCACACAGGTGCACGGCTCGTTATATCCCTGGTCATGTGATGTCACACCGATGTACGGCTCGTTAAATCCCTGGTCATGTGATGTCACACAGGTGCACGGCTCATTATATCCCAGGTCATGTAATGTCATACAGGTGCAAGACTCGTAATATCCCGGGTCATGGGATGTCACACAGCTTCATGGTTCCTTATATCCTTGTCATATGATGTCACACAGGTCCACTGGTCGTTATATATCCCTGTTCATTGGGTGTCACACAAGTCCACTGCTCGTTATATCCTCAGTCATGTGATGTCATACAGATGCATGGCTCGCTATATCCCCGGTCATGTAATGTTACACAGGTTCATGGTTCCTTATATCCTGGGTCATTTGATGTCACGTAGGTGGACGGCTTGTTATATCTTTAATCATGGGATGTCACACAAGTGCACTGCTCGTTATATATCCCTGGTCATGTGATGTCACACAGGTGCACGGTTATGCTCTTTTACTAATATTTGGGTATATTAATAAGTTATATTTATAAATTTATTGAATGATTGTTGTAATGAATGTTCTTTTTGGAAGGTATATAGTACTGTGGTTACGTATGAATGGAGTGTGCTCATTACTTACATGAGGGGGTTATGGGGTCATTAAAAAAAAAAACTGCAATTCCCCTTTAAATAAAGTTAAATCAAGTTTTTCTGTATCAACTTATTTTTTTTTTTGCTGAAAAAATAGTCATAAAAGCTGCATGAAAACTGCAGGTGTGAACGAAGCCTTTCCATGTGTCTCTGCCCTGTGTGAGCAGCGTCCTGTGTCCGCTCGGTCTATAGAGAGGAGATTTCGGTGAGTGTGCTCTCCTCCTTACACATTCCCCCTCCGTCCCATTAGCTCATTTTGCAGGGAGTGGGGACCTGCAGCCTTTGTGCTGTAATGGAGCCAATTATTCGCGTTATTAAACTAATTTATACGGGAGCCGAGGCCGCGCCGCTGAAGGTAATGTCTCCAATAACGCCGTCATTTTCATAATTCCCCAGCAGTTTCCTGAGAAACCAAAGTTATTGGAAAGTTATTTATTTGGGAGAAAAATTAATTTACAAATAACTTTTATTTTATTTTACTATTTACATGACGACAATATTTAACTTTACACTTCTACACGGATGAAGCTAAAGACTCATAGAGACTTCTGCTTATACCTGCCAGCTGCTACCTGTATATAATGGCAGCTTAGATACAGCGGCTCTGCACTATGCATGGTATATACCTATAAAATGAAAGCTTAGAAACAGAAGCTAGGCTTTTTGTAAGGTACATACCTCTATAATGGCAGCTTAGATACAGCAACTCAGCTCTATGTATTTTAGATACCTCTATAATGGCAACTTAGATACAGCTACTCAGCTCTATGTATAATAGATACCTCTATAATGGCAGCTTAGATACAGCAACTCAGCTCTATGTATTTTAGATACCTCTATAATGGCAACTTAGATACAGCTACTCAGCTCTATGTATAATAGATACCTCTATAATGGCAGCTTAGATACAGCAACTCAGCTCTATGTATTTTAGATACCTCTATAATGGCAACTTAGATACAGCTACTCAGCTCTATGTATAATAGATACCTCTATAATGGCAGCTTAGATACAGCAGCTCTGCACTATGCATGGTATATAACTATAAAATAAAAGCTTAGATACAGAAGCTTGGCTCTTTGTAAGGTACATAGCTCTATAATGGCAGCTTAGATACAGCACCTCAGCTCTATGTATAGTAGAAACCTCTATAATGGAAGCTTAGATACAGCTACTCAGCTCTATGTATAGCAGATACCTCTATAATGGAAGCTTAGCTGCAAAAACTCAGCTCTATGTATAGTAGATACCTCTATAATGGCAACTTAGATACAGCACCTAAGCTCTATGAATGATAGATACCTCTTGAATGACAACTTAGATACAGTTAAATATACAAATACGTTTTCCTAAATGGGACAAAGAAAACCATGTCTCTTTTGCCATCAAGCATGACTTTCAGGAAGCCTAATGACATGATGTGGGATTAAAGCAAAACCAGTACATCTATTCCAGAAGGAACAGATTCCCAAATGTAGACATGGCTGTTTCAACATGGATGCATATCTTCAGTACAGTGTAGGGAACTGGTTTGGCTGAGTGAGAGGCTTTTGAATGGGGTCAGGGAGTAATCATTCTTCTCATGGAGAGTTTATCAATTAAGGTCGCCTTGCAGGCGTTTGGAGACTTAGAGCCATTGATGCTCCACTACTGAGCTGTCTACAGCTGGGAGTCTGCCCCTCCTGGAATAGATATACTGGTTTGGTTTAATTCAGCAACATGTCATTAGTAGAGATGAGCGAGCACTAAAATGCTCGGGTACTCGTTATTCGAGACGAACTTTTCCCGATGCTCGAGTGCTCGTCTCGAATAACGAGCCCCATTGAAGTCAATGGGAGACTCGAGCATTTTTCAAGGGGACCAAGGCTCTGCACAGGGAAGCTTGGCCAAACACCTGGGAACCTCAGAAAAGGATGGAAACACCACGGAAATGGTCAGGAAACAGCAGGGGCAGCATGCATGGATGCCTCTGAGGCTGCTTAATCGCACCATTATGCCAAAATTATGGGCAACAGCATGGCCATGACAGAGTGACAGAATGAAGCTAGAGAGCATCTAAAACATCCAATAATTGACCCTGACACTATAGGGGACGGCATGCAGAGGCAGCGGCAGCAGCGGAAGGCTAGAGAGTATCATGGCGACATACCCTAAATGGACTCAGGCTTCAAACCAATGGGTGTCAGAGAGGAACCAAAGGAGGTGAGCAAGAAGCGCTCAAATAATATCGGTACATGATAAAAGTTTGCCAGTATATTTTGTGGATTACACAGCAGGGTGGCGACAAAGTTAACATGGAAGCCATGAAAACAACCCAAAATTCTGCCTGACACAGCTCGTTTGATAAGGGGACCATGTATGGAGGCAGTGAACTAGTAGTAGATTAAAGGTGCTGCAGTTAAAACTATGTTAGTTGGATCTTGGCATGGAGCTGGCGCTCCGCTGCCAGGCGAGCTTTCGCCAATCCAAGCCCCTGTCTCTAGGCTACTCCCCAAACAGCACTTCTAAGAACCTTTTGTATAAGATCAAGTGTAGTAGCGTTCTTATAAGTTTAGGATATGGCGGGTGAGGGGAATGTAAACAGATGCGCAAGAAGCGCTGAAATAATATCGGTAAATGATAAAAGTTTGCCAGTATTTTTTGTGGATTACACAGCAGGGTGGTGACAAAGTTAACAAGTTTGTTGTGGAAGCCATGAAAACAACCCAAAATTCTGCCTGACACACCTCGTTTGATAAGGGGACCATGTATGCTTACAGTTCATGCCAGTCGCTGCACTGGCTGCCAGTCTCCTTTCGAATACAGTTTAAAATAATAACCCTCATCCATAAAGCTCTGTATAATGCTGCACCCCCCTACCTCTCCTCTCTTATCTCAGTCTATCGCCCAACCCGTGCTCTTAGATCCGCCAGTGATCTTAGATTAACCTCTACCCTAGTGCGGACCTCCCACTCGCGTCTCCAAGACTTCTCTAGAGCTGCACCAATTCTATGGAATGCTCTGCCCTGGACTATCAGACTAATACCTAACCTCCAAAGTTTCAAACGTGCTCTTAAAACCCATTTCTTTAGGCAAGCCTATAACACTCATTAACTGCATGAAGTTTTAACTCTTCTACTAACCCGTCCTGTGTCGTCCTCCCATCTGTTATCCAGCAACCAACAGGCACCAGACTTCTCTACAGTCCCATTCACCCTGGACCTGGTATATAAGATGACGGCTGAGTGGTTCAAGCGACAGCAATTCCATTTATTATATTTTGTTCTATTCCCTAAGAAGAATGGCTTGACCATTAAATATTCTTTTACCTCGTGTTACCCCATCATCTTCATAAACCGTAAGCTCTGGCGAGCAGGGACCTCACTCCTGTTGTTCCATACAAATGTTGTGCTCTGTTACATTACATTTGTATTTGTTTCCTATGATTTGTAAAGCGCTACGGAATATGATGGCGCTATATAAATAAAGATTATTATTATTATTATTATGGAGGCAGTGAACTAGTAGTAGATTAAAGGTGCTGCAGTTAAAACTATGTTAGTTGGATCTTGGGATGGAGCTGGCGCTCCGCAGCCAGGCGAGCTTTCGCCAATCCAAGCCCCTGTCTCTAGGCTACTCCCCAAACAGCACTTCTAAGAACCTTTTGTATAAGATCAAGTGTAATAGCGTTCTTATAAGTTTGGGATATGGCGGGTGAGGGGAATGTAAACAGATGCGCAAGAAGCGCTGAAATAATATTGGTAAATGATAAAAGTTTATTAGTATATTTTGTGGATAACACAGCTGGGTGGCGACAAAGTTAACAACTTTGATGTGGAATCCATGAAAACAACCCAAATTTCTGCCTGACACACCTCGTTTGATAAAGGGACGATGTATGGAGGCAGCTATATGGACGACTTTTGGAGGTAGCAATGGAGACAACGTGTGGAGGCTGCTATGGAGACAATTTAATTTGGATAGTGCCTGTATGTGGCAGTCCCAAAAAATTTTCAAACCAGAGGAGCAGGTAGGTGGCCCTCCAGAAAAATTGAATAGATTGAGTGCCTGTATGTGGCAGTCCCAAAAAGTTTTCAAACCAGAGGAGCAGGTAGGTGGCCCTCCAGAAAAATAGAATAGATTGAGTGCCTGTATGTGGCAGTCCCAAAAAGTTTTCAAACCAGAGGAGCAGGTAGGTGGCCCTCCAGAAAAATTGAATAGATTGAGTGCCTGTATGTGGCACTCCCAAAAATTGTTTAAAACAGAGGAACGGGTCGGTGACCCTCCAGAAAAATTGAATAGATTGAGTGCCTGTATGTGGCACTCCCAAAAATTGTTTAAAACAGAGGACCGGGTCGGTGGCCCTCCAGAAAAATTAAATGCATAAAGTACTATAGCTAGAGCCAGTGGGCCCTGTCAAAAAATAGCCAGTTTCCTCTGCTTTACTGTACGAAGAGGAGGAGAAGGAGGAAAATGAGGAGGAGGAGGAGTGGATCAATTATTCAGGTTGAGCTTCCTTCACCTGGTGGAGATTGGAAAGGCTTTATTCATCTTAATAAGCGTCAGCCAGTCAGCGCTGTCAGTCGACAGGCGTGTACGCTTATCGGTGATGATGCCACCAGCTGCACTGAAAACCCGCTCGGACAATACGCTAGCGGCAGGGCAGGCAAGAACCTCCAAGGCGTACAGCGCCAGTTCGTGCCACATGTCCAGCTTTGAAACCCAGTAGTTGTAGGGAGCTGTGTGATCATTTAGGACGATGGTATGGTCAGCTACGTACTCCCTCACCATCTTTCTGTAAAGATCAGCCCTACTCTGCCGAGACTGGGGACAGGTGACAGTGTCTTGCTGGGGTGACATAAAGCTGGCAAAAGCCTTGTAAAGCGTACCCTTGCCAGTGCTGGACAAGCTGCCTGCTCGCCTACTCTCCCTCGCTACTTGTCCCGCAGAACTACGCACTCTGCCGCTAGCGCTGTCAGAAGGGAAATACTGTTTCAGCTTGTGCACCAGGGCCTGCTGGTATTCATGCATTCTCACACTCCTTTCCTCTGCAGGGATGAGAGTGGAAAGATTTTGCTTGTACCGTGGGTCCAGGAGAGTGAACACCCAGTAATCGGTGCTGGAATAAATTCTTTGAACGCGAGGGTCACGGGATAGGCAGCCTAGCATGAAATCTGCCATATGCGCCAGAGTACCAACGCGTAAGAATTCACTCCCCTCACTGGCCTGACTGTCCATTTCCTCCTCCTCCAACTCCTCCAACTCCTCTTCTTCTGCCCATACACGCTGAACAGTGAAGGACTCAACAATGGTCCCCTCTTGTGTCTCGCCAACATTCTCCTCCTCTTCCTCCTCATCCTCCTCCACCTCCACCTCCTCCGATATGCGCTGAGAAACAGACCTAAGGGTGCTTTGGCTATCAACAAGGGAATCTTCTTCCCCCGTCTCTTGTGACGAGCGCAAAGCTTCCGACTTCATGCTGATCAGAGAGTTTTTCAACAGGCCAAGCAGCGGGATGGTGAGGCTGATGATGGCGGCATCGCCACTGACCATCTGTGTTGACTCCTCAAAGTTACTCAGCACCTGACAGATATCAGACATCCACGTCCAATCCTCATTGTAGACTTGAGGAAGCTGACTGACCTGACTACCAGTTCTGGTGGAAGTTGACATCTGGCAGTCTACAATCGCTCGGCGCTGCTGGTAAACTCTGGATAACATGGTCAGTGTTGAATTCCACCTCGTGGGCACGTCGCACAACAGTCGGTGAGCGGGCAGTTGGAGGCGGCGCTGCGCTGCCCTGAGAGTGGCAGCATCTGTGCTGGACTTCCTGAAATGCGCACAGATGCGGCGCACCTTCGTGAGCAAATCTGACAGATTGGGGTATGTCTTGAGGAAACGCTGAACTATCAGATTTAACACATGGGCCAGGCATGGCACATGTGTCAGTCTGCCGAGTTGCAGAGCCGCCACCAGGTTACGGCCGTTGTCACACACAACCATGCCTGGCTTCAGGTTCAGCGGTGCCAGCCACAGATCAGTCTGCGCCGTGATGCCCTGTAATAGCTCTTGGGCGGTGTGCCTTTTATCGCCTAGGCTCAGCAGTTTGAGCACCGCCTGCTGTCGCTTAGCGACGGCACTGCTGCTGTGCCTAGAGCTACCGACTGATGGCGCCGTGCCCACGGATGGTAGTTCGGAGGAGGAGGTGGAGGAGGGGTGGGAGGAGGAGGAGGCATAGTAGGCCTGAAACACCTGGACCGAGGTAGGCCCCGCAATCCTCGGCGTCGGCAGTATATGACCAGCCCCAGGGTCAGACTCGGTCCCAGCCTCCACCAAGTTAACCCAATGTGCCGTCAGCGATATATAGTGGCCCTGCCCGGCAGCACTCGTCCACGTGTCCGTGGTCAGGTGGACCTTGTCAGAAACGGTGTTGGTCAGGGCACGGGTGATGTTGTCTGACACGTGCTGGTGCAGGGCTGGGACGGCACACCGGGAAAAGTAGTGGCGGCTGGGGACCGAATACCGAGGGGCGGCCGCCGCCATGAGGTTGCGAAAGGCCTCGGTCTCTACTAGCCTATAGGGCAGCATCTCCAGGCTAAGCAATCTGGAGATGTGGACATTAAGGGCTTGGGCGTGCGGGTGGGTTGCACTATATTTGCGTTTCCGCTCCAGCGTCTGGGGTATGGAGAGCTGAACGCTGGTGGATGCTGTGGAGGATCGTGGAGGCGACGATGGGGTTTTTGTGGCAGGGTCCTGGGCAGGGGGCTGACTATCAGCTGACACAGGGGAAGGAGCAGTGGTGTGCACGGCCGGAGGTGAACGGGCTTGTTGCCACTGAGTGGGGTGTTTAGCATTCATATGCCTGCGCATACTGGTGGTAGTTAAGCTAGTAGTGGTGGAACCCCTGACTTCTGAAAATCTAGCCCTCGCCGCAAGAGCCCTCGCCACGGGAGCTTCACTAGTTGACACATTTGGCGCTGATGCACCAGCTCTGGCCCTGCCTCTCCGTCTGGCCCCACCACTGCCTCTTCCAACCTGTTCTGGTCGAGGACTCTCCTCCGTCTCAGAAGCACTATGTTCACCCGGCCTATCAACCCAGCTTGGGTCTGTCACCTCATCATCCTCCGATCCCTCAGTCTGCTCCCCCCTCGGACTTCCTGCCCTGACAACAACTTCCCCACTGTCTGACAACCGTGTCTCCTCATCGTCGGACACCTCTTTACACACTTCCACTACGTCAAGAAGGTCATCATCACCCACAGACTGTGACTGGTGGAAAACCTGGGCATCGGAAAATTGCTCAGCAGCAACCGGACAAGTGGTTTGTGACTGTGGGAAGGGTCCAGAAAACAGTTCCTCAGAGTATGCCGGTTCAAATGCCAAATTTTCCTGGGAGGGGGCAGACTGGGTGGGAGGAGGCTGAGGTGCAGGAGCTGGAGGAGTAACGATTTCAGTGACATGGGTGGACTGCGTGGAAGACTGACTGGTGGACAAATTGCTCGAAGCATTGTCGGCAATCCACGACATCACCTGTTCGCACTGTTCTGGCCTCAACAGTGCTCTACCACGAGTCCCAGTAACTTCAGACATGAACCTAGGGAGTGTAGCTCTGCGGCGTTCCCCTGCTCCCTCATAAGCAGGTGGTGTCTCACCCCGGCCAGGACCATGGCCTCTGACCCCTGCAGTAGTTGGACGCCCACGTCCCCGCCCTCGTCCTCTACCCCTAGCCCTCGGGTTAAACATTTTTAAAATGAGAGTTATAACTTTAATTTTTTTTTAACTTTTTTTTTGTGTTTTTTGTTTTTTTTTGTGTTTTTGAGTTTTTAAAACCAAACGATGCTATCCTATTGCTATGGCTATTTTCTAGCCAAGTATGAAAGCACACTACTATGCCAGATGAGATGACGCAGAGTTATGAAACAAAATAAATGTAAAATAAAAAAGGAAAAATGGCAGACTGTGCCTAATTGAAATCCAACCCCTACTAAATTTTCCCACTTCGGTCTTTGCAATGGATATGTGCGTCACTAAGCGCAAAACACAGCGGTCGCAAGTCTCACTACAAATTGCTCACAATTTGCTAGTAGATGCACTGCAGCAAGTACAGCCACCAGCAGATCAACCAGAAATCAAATATATATAACGCTACTGTAGGCGTAAGTAAGCCGTTTAGATTCTCCTATGGCTATTTTCTAGCCAAGTATGAAAGCACACTACTATGCCAGATGAGATGACGCAGAGTTATGAAACAAAATAAACGTAAAATAAAAAAGGAAAAATGGCAGACTGTGCCTAATTGAAATCCAACCCCTACAAAATTTTCCCACTTCGGTCTTTGCAATGGATATGTGCGTCACTAAGCGCAAAACACACCGGTCGCAAGTCTCACTACAAATTGCTCACAATTGGCTAGTAGATGCACTGCAGCAAGTACAGCCACCAGCAGATCAACCAGAAATCAAATATATATAACGCTACTGTAGGCGTAAGTAAGCCGTTTAGATTCTCCTATGGCTATTTTCTAGCCAAGTATGAAAGCACACTACTATGCCAGATGAGATGACGCAGAGTTATGAAACAAAATAAACGTAAAATAAAAAAGGAAAAATCGCAGACTGTGCCTAATTGAAATCCAACCCCTACTAAATTTTCCCACTTCGGTCTTTGCAATGGATATGTGCGTCACTAAGCGCAAAACACAGCGGTCGCAAGTCTCACTACAAATTGCTCACAATTTGCTAGTAGATGCACTGCAGCAAGTACAGCCACCAGCAGATCAACCAGAAATCAAATATATATAATGCTACTGTAGGCGTAAGTAAGCCGTTTAGATTCTCCTATGGCTATTTTCTAGCCATGTATGAAAGCACACTACTATGCCAGATGAGATGACGCAGAGTTATGAAACAAAATAAACGTAAAATAAAAAAGGAAAAATGGCAGACTGTGCCTAATTGAAATCCAACCCCTACTAAATTTTCCCACTTCGGTCTTTGCAATGGATATGTGCGTCACTAAGCGCAAAACACACCGGTCGCAAGTCTCACTACAAATTGCTCACAATTGGCTAGTAGATGCACTGCAGCAAGTACAGCCACCAGCAGATCAACCAGAAATCAAATATATATAACGCTACTGTAGGCGTAAGTAAGCTGTTTGGATTCTCCTATGGCTATTTTCTAGCCAAGTATGAAAGCACACTACTATGCCAGATGAGATGACACTGAGTTATTAAAAAAATAAACGTAAAATAAAAAGTAAATGGCAGACTGTGCCTAATTGAAATCAAACCCCTAATAAATTTTCCCACTTTGGTGTTTGAGGTGGATATGTGTGTCACTAAGAGCTAAACACAACGGTAGCAAGTCCCCCTGCAAATTCCTCACAATATGGTACTAGCTGCAAATAAAAAAAAAAAAGTAGAACGTTATTGTAGCCCTAAGAAGGGCTGTTGGGTTCTTGGAGAATCACTCCTGCCTAACAGTAAGCTAATAGAACACCCTAACGCTTTCCCTGACCAGCAGCAGCTCTCTCCCTAGCGGCATCCAGACACAGAATGATCCGAGCAGCGCGGGCAGCGGCTAGTCTATCCCAGGGTCACCTGATCTGGCCAGCCAACCACTGCTATCGACGTGTAAGGGTACCACGTCATGCTGGGTGGAGTGCAGAGTCTCCTGGCTTGTGATTGGCTCTGTTTCTGGCCGCCAAAAAGCAAAACGGCGGGAGCTGGCATTTTCTCGAGCGGGCGAAGTATTCGTCCGAGCAACGAGCAGTTTCGAGTACGCTAATGCTCGACCGAGCATCAAGCTCGGACGAGCATGTTCGCTCATCTCTAGTCATTAGGCTTCCTTAAATTCATGCATGATGTCTTACAAGGTAGCATAAGAGGTGTGGCTTTCCTTGTTTACTTATTTCCCAGCATCCCTTAGCGTAGCATCAATGGCTTTAAGTCTCCACACGCCTGTAAGGCAGCCGTAATTGGCAAAGTCTCCCTAAGGAGAACTCTTACTCCCTGAACATGGATATACTATACTATGTATAGTACATACCTCTATAATGGAAGCCTAGATATAGTAGCTCAGCTCTGGGTATGGTTGATATTTCTATACAATGACATTTTATATACAGCAACTCAGCTTTATTTATGGTAGATACCTCTACAATGACAGTTTAGATAAGTAGGTTAGGTATATACTTCTGTAATGGCCGTGTGACATCTGTGCCAAAATATCCCTCATTCCGCAGTTGGCAGAATAGTTGGCGTTAATTTGTTTCTTGTGTGTGAACTGTGGCTCAGGTTTAGGTTTATAAAGCTACACCCTGCTCTCTGCAGTGCAGCCCTGTCCAGCAAAGGGTTACTAAATCGATGGTCGGCCACTCCAGTCTGCTCACGGTGGCGTGTCTGGGAACTGCCTTATATACCTGCCCACTCCCATCAGACATTGCTGGTTCTTCAGTCTTCTTTGCTGCTAAGTGCTATTGTGTTGTTTGCTATTCTGTGTATATGACTTGTGTCTCTTACTGACCATTCTATTGCTATTCGATTCTGTACCTTTGCCGACATCTTTGTTTTGACCCGATTCTGTCCGACTCTGCTTTGTGTGTCTGTTGTTTGTCCATCAGTGTCGTACATGACCACCGCTTTCCCTCTCTTAGACATGTGTTGGTTTGTTGTGTGAACACTGGTCTATATTTGTATTATTGTCACCTGTCTGCTCCGCCATCCAGCAGCTGCCAGAGTAAGTCTTCCCTGTCACCTTGTTAGGGCCACTCAGGGACCATTAGTTAGGTTCCTGATAGTAGGTTTGCCCTTGTCAGGGCACCTTATTTGCTGCAGGCAGGGCCTTAGCCCGCAGGGTGAGTTCAGAACCACTTACCTAGTCTGACGGCTAGCTCCATGTCTGGTTGAGGTTGTGCTGTCACTGGACAAGGTCCTTTACAGGCCATTTAGATATATTATATGGGTTAGATATTGGTGCTTGGCTCTAGTGATTGTGAGTACTTTTTTAAAGACAGCTTAGATAAAGCAACTAAGCTTTATATTAGGTAGATACCCCTACAATGGCAGATTGGATACAGCAGTTAGCTCTATACAGGACAGATGGCTCTATATAGGAAGGTCTTCGGTGTAAGTCCAGCTGCTCAAATTATATGGGGGCTCAATGTGATGGGGGGGGGTGGTCCAGCTAGTGGGTCCCCAAGTCATCTCCTATGTATAGAGGAAACAGGTTCTGTCTGGAATAACCCATTTAATTTACAGAAAGTTTAATATGGGATACAAATAGATTGTTGTGAAAAGTTGTAAGACAGTAAGAAATACACTACAACTACTCTACCTCCCCCCGCGAAAGGAAATTAAGTGAACGCCATTAGTAGATATAAAGCGATTATCACAACGGCGGTGGATATAATTGGAAGCCCCACATTTCATGAATACATTGACAGCAGGTCCTCGCTTTCCTGCATCGATAAGCGCATCATTATTAGCTGATATAATGGCTTCCATAATGGACTGATAATGGCAGAGGCACAAGCTCATCCCAATTTTCCTTTTCACTTCATGGCGCTAATGTCATCCCGGATATTGGTCAATAAACTTTAATATATTTCATATAGAAGGAAAATTAATTACTATGTAGAATAGAATGGGGGAAGGGCTGGATCATGGGACCACATGGGCTCTATCGCTCCACGTTCATCCACTAGACTATAAGTATATTCCCGTATGTTCCCGAAAGAGACCAATGACCTCCCCCAGCGTATGATGTGCGGTATTATGGCTCCTCAGCATCAGACAACTCTTTTGACCTTCTATTAGTTCTTCTTCTCTTCCAGCTCAATGTGATTAAGGTGCAGGAACACAACCTACTAGATAAAGAAATACAGAAGGTGAAGGATGATAGAATACAAACTCCGACTGGTTCATGATGATACAATGAAATACCGTATCATGATCTCTGTAAACTCTGCTCTCAGACAATGTATCTGGTTTCATATTACTGCTATATGCTGAGAAATAATTAGTTTTCACTGAGGATGTAATAGAAAAATATGTGTACGTGCAGAAACTAGAGAACATAAGCTATAACTACTATAATACTGCCCCCTATGTACAAGAATATAACTACTATAATACTGCCCCCTATGTACAAGAATATAACTACTATAATACTGCCCCCTATGTACAAGAATATAACTACTATAATACTGCCCCCTATGTACCAGAATCTAACTACTATAATACTGCCCCCTATGTACAAGAATATAACTACTATAATACTGCCCCCTATGTACAAGAATATAACTACTGTAATACTGCCTCCTATGTACAGGAATATAACTACTATAATACTGCCCCCTATGTACAAGAATATAACTACTATAATACTGCTCCCTATGTACAAGAATATAACTACTATAATACTGCCTCCTATGTACAAGAATATAACTACTATAATACTGCTCCCCTATGTACAGGAATATAATTACTATAATACTGCCCCCTATGTACAAGAATATAACTACTATAATACTGCCCGCTATGTACAAGAATATAACTACTATAATACTGCCCCCTATGTACAAGAATATAACTACTATAATACTGCCCCCTATGTACAGGAATATAACTACTATAATACTGCCCCCTATGTACAAGAATATAACTACTATAATACTGCCCCCATGTATAAGAATATAACTACTATAATACTGCCCCCTATGTACATGAATATAACTACTATAACACTACCCCCTATGTACAAGAATATAACTACTATAATACTGCTCCCTATGTACAAGAATATAACTAGTATAATACTGTCCCCTATGTACAAGAATATAACTACTATAATACTGCCTCCTATGTATAAGAATATAACTACTATAATACTGCCCCCTATGTACAGGAATATAACTTCTATAATACTGCCCCCTATGTACAAGAATATAACTACTATAATACTGCCTCCTATGTACAAGTATATAACTACTATAATACTGCCCCCTATGTACAAGAATATAACTACTATAATACTGCCCCCTATGTACAAGAATATAACTACTATAATACTGCCCCCTATGTACCAGAATATAACTACTATAATACTGCCCCCTATGTTCAGGAATATAACTACTATAATGCTGCCCCCTATGTACAAGACTATAACTACTATAATACTGCCCCCTATGTACAAGACTATAACTACTATAATACTGCCCCTATGTACAAGAATATAACTACTATAATACTGCCCCTATGTACAAGAATATAACTACTATAATACTGCCCCCTATGTACAAGAATATAACTATTATAATACTGCCTCCTATGTACAGGAATATAACTACTATAATACTGCTCCGTATGTACAAGAATATAACTACTATAATACTGCTCCCTATGTACAAGAATATAACTACTATAATACTGCCTCCTATGTACAAGAATATAACTACTATAATACTGCTCCCCTATGTACAGGAATATAACTACTATAATACTGCCCCCTATGTACAAGAATATAACTACTATAATACTGCCCCCTATGTACAGGAATATAACTACTATAATACTGCCCCCTATGTACAAGAATATAACTACTATAATACTGCCCCCTATGTACAGGAATATAACTACTATAATACTGCCCCCTATGTACAAGAATATAACTACTATAACACTACCCCCTATGTACAAGAATATAACTAGTATAATACTGCTCCCTATGTACAAGAATATAACTAGTATAATACTGTCCCCTATGTACAAGAATATAACTACTATAATACTGCCTCCTATGTACAAGAATATAACTACTATAATACTGCCCCATATGTACAAGAATATAACTACTATAATACTGCTCCCTATGTACAAGAATATAACTAGTATAATACTGTCCCCTATGTACAAGAATATAACTACTATAATACTGCCTCCTATGTACAAGAATATAACTACTATAATACTGCCCCCTATGTACAAGAATATAACTACTATAATACTGCCCCCTATGTACCAGAATCTAACTACTATAATACTGCCCCCTATGTACAAGAATATAACTACTATAATACTGCCCCCTATGTACAAGAATATAACTACTGTAATACTGCCTCCTATGTACAGGAATATAACTACTATAATACTGCCCCCTATGTACAAGAATATAACTACTATAATACTGCTCCCTATGTACAAGAATATAACTACTATAATACTGCCTCCTATGTACAAGAATATAACTACTATAATACTGCTCCCCTATGTACAGGAATATAATTACTATAATACTGCCCCCTATGTACAAGAATATAACTACTATAATACTGCCCGCTATGTACAAGAATATAACTACTATAATACTGCCCCCTATGTACAAGAATATAACTACTATAATACTGCCCCCTATGTACAGGAATATAACTACTATAATACTGCCCCCTATGTACAAGAATATAACTACTATAATACTGCCCCCATGTATAAGAATATAACTACTATAATACTGCCCCCTATGTACATGAATATAACTACTATAACACTACCCCCTATGTACAAGAATATAACTACTATAATACTGCTCCCTATGTACAAGAATATAACTAGTATAATACTGTCCCCTATGTACAAGAATATAACTACTATAATACTGCCTCCTATGTATAAGAATATAACTACTATAATACTGCCCCCTATGTACAGGAATATAACTTCTATAATACTGCCCCCTATGTACAAGAATATAACTACTATAATACTGCCTCCTATGTACAAGTATATAACTACTATAATACTGCCCCCTATGTACAAGAATATAACTACTATAATACTGCCCCCTATGTACAAGAATATAACTACTATAATACTGCCCCCTATGTACCAGAATATAACTACTATAATACTGCCCCCTATGTTCAGGAATATAACTACTATAATGCTGCCCCCTATGTACAAGACTATAACTACTATAATACTGCCCCCTATGTACAAGACTATAACTACTATAATACTGCCCCTATGTACAAGAATATAACTACTATAATACTGCCCCTATGTACAAGAACATAACTACTATAATACTGCCCCCTATGTACAAGAATATAACTATTATAATACTGCCTCCTATGTACAGGAATATAACTACTATAATACTGCTCCGTATGTACAAGAATATAACTACTATAATACTGCTCCCTATGTACAAGAATATAACTACTATAATACTGCCTCCTATGTACAAGAATATAACTACTATAATACTGCTCCCCTATGTACAGGAATATAACTACTATAATACTGCCCCCTATGTACAAGAATATAACTACTATAATACTGCCCCCTATGTACAGGAATATAACTACTATAATACTGCCCCCTATGTACAAGAATATAACTACTATAATACTGCCCCCTATGTACAGGAATATAACTACTATAATACTGCCCCCTATGTACAAGAATATAACTACTATAACACTACCCCCTATGTACAAGAATATAACTAGTATAATACTGCTCCCTATGTACAAGAATATAACTAGTATAATACTGTCCCCTATGTACAAGAATATAACTACTATAATACTGCCTCCTATGTACAAGAATATAACTACTATAATACTGCCCCATATGTACAAGAATATAACTACTATAATACTGCTCCCTATGTACAAGAATATAACTAGTATAATACTGTCCCCTATGTACAAGAATATAACTACTATAATACTGCCTCCTATGTACAAGAATATAACTACTATAATACTGCCCCCTATGTACAAGAATATAACTACTATAATACTGCCCCATATGTACAAGAATATAACTACTATAATACTGCCCCTATGTACAAGAATATAACTACTATAATACTGCCCCTATGTACAAGAATATAACTACTATAATACTGCCCCCTATGTACAAGAATATAACTACTATAATACTGCCCCCTAAGTACAAGAATATAACTACTATAATACTGCCCCTATATACAAGAATATAACTACTATAATATGGCCTCCTATGTATAAGAATATAACTACTATAATACTGCCCCCTATGTACAGGAATATAACTTCTATAATACTGCCCCCTATGTACAAGAATATAACTACTATAATACTGCCTCCTATGTACAAGAATATAACTACTATAATACTGCCCCCTATGTACAAGAATATAACTACTATAATACTGCCCCCTAAGTACAAGAATATAACTACTATAATACTGCCCCCTATGTACAAGAATATAACTACTATAAAACTGCCCCCCATGTACAAGAATATAACTACTATAATACTGCCCCCTATGTACAAGAATATTACTACTATAATACTGCCCCCTATGTACAGGAATATAACTACTATAATCCTGCGCCCTATGTACAAGAATATACCTACTATAATACTGCCCCCTATGTACAAGAATATAACTACTATAATACTGCCCCCTATGTACAAGAATATAACTACTATAATACTGCCCCCTATGTACAGGAATATAACTACTATAATACTGCCCCCTATGTACAAGAATATAACTACTATAATACTGCCCCCTATGTACAAGACTATAACTACTATAATACTGCCCCCTATGTACAAGAATATAACTACTATAATACTGCCCCCTATGTACAAGACTATAACTACTATAATACTGCCCCTATGTACAAGAATATAACTACTATAATACTGCCCCTATGTACAAGAATATAACTACTATAATACTGCCCCCTATGTACAAGACTATAACTACTATAATACTGCCCCTATGTACAAGAATATAACTACTATAATACTGCCCCCTATGTACAAGATATAAGGAAGCTATGTCCTCACATCTGGATTTTTGTAGATAATGTTGGACGCTTTCTATATATCCCTCTATTCCATGAAACTTCAACAACGTGATCCCAGTAACACAATATTTTCCATTGCAATTGGAATATTTTCATACCGAATGCTCTTGGGATTTGCTTTAAAAGCAAAGTTAGTTTCCCAAAATGTATTTCTGTCCTTAGGGCCCAAGTTAAAAGTCTGTCTCACCTCTGCTTCCCCCTCAGACATTGTCCACAGATGTTGATAGTGGCAGTGAGATGTAAGGACCTGTAGGGATCACAGTGTCCTCAGGTCACAACATTCATATAGAGGAGAGACGGAATGAATATTTATTCAAGGGCTTGTCCATATTCTCCACACAACCGATATGGATTTCCATGGAATACACAACATGGCACACAGCGGCTTAACTGGTTAAATCCGCAGCGCTCAAGGATCCTAGAATAGATGAAATGTATTGACATAAGCCGACGCTCTGATCAATGGGAAAACTTTCACTGCCCCGACCTTCAGCACCCACACAAGTCCAGTCATTTATAATTTATTCAATATTTTGCATTTTTAAAATGATTTAAGTCCCCTTTCTAATATGTTTTTGAATTTTAATTATCGAAATTTTTCATATTTTTTTTAGTTGACTTTTTCATTTTGTTCTTTTTATTTTATAACTATATTTCTTATTACTTTAAGTTTATTTTTTAGACTGTATTTTTACTTTTTTTTTATTTTTAAGATCGTTGCGGTTGGGTTGCGCTTGTTGTGAATGTAGAGCACACCAGTCCTCCTGTTACCTTAGGTATGATTATGTTTTTTTATTGGTTTAACCTGCTCTTAGAATGGGATTTAAGGGGTGTTTATTTGTTTCACAAGTTCACTGTGAAAAACAAAGTTAACTCTTACCTGAGGTTAAACGCCTGTCGGGGAGCGGCTTCCACATTCTATATACTTTTTTCATATTGTACTCCTCTGTTTCCTTTGATTATGTTATTGCGTTACTTTATATAAACACATAGGGGCCCATTTACTTACCAGGTCCTGTCGCGATCCCCACTGTGCGTTGTCCTACGATAATGAACATCTGCCGTGATTCACAAAGATTGTGCGGCCAAATTTCCTGCATCTGTGTCTTCCCCGCACAGGTCCGAGTTCACCTTCTTCTTCCTGGTGCATGTAAGTGCATTGTCTTGTGACACAATTTTAAAGTTAAATCCCGCACCCAGTCCGAATCACTCAAATCATCCGTTGGCCCGCCCCCCAATTTCTGTTGCATGAATGTCGGCACAATTGTCCCAAAATCCGATCGCGTGCGACACAATCCCCTTCTATATACCTGTCCCAGCGATGCGAATCCCCAAAATTTCCACAATCCGACGAAAGTGCGTTCCGCGGACCCTTAGTAAATGTGCCCCATACTGTTTGTTTAACGGGGATGAGTGTACTAGTTAGTAGATTTGTCTACATGAAACTTAGCACATTAGGTCTATTCAGTGACAGGGTGAGCTTCAATTCTCTGTATGTTCCCTACTTTAACTGTGTGTTTTACTAATTATAGAACAATAAAGATGATTTTGTTTATGTTATACACTGCGGTCATTGTTCTCTAGTTTTGTTGTACTTAAAGTACAACTGTAAAGTATAAAAAATTTGCAGAGGTTTTACCTTGTCCCGCAGTCTAATCTCCATTTCCCATGCTTTCTGGTAATCATGGAAAACCGTATAGAACAGCTAGAGACCAGGAAGCTTGTTGGGAGTGTCAGTAGTAGGAGGGTAAGAAAATAGGACCTTGAGTGATGTCACAAGCATGTTATCCCTAAGGGGGCAGAAAAAGTTAAGCTCTGTGTCTAACTCACTGTAGAGGGTCATGAAATATTTAGGTTTTTGATATATATATATAATATAGGGACATATCTCTGTCATTTTTATGCAACCCAATCCATGAACCCCAAGAAGGACAGATATAGTGACGTCCTCACCACTTCTTCTCCCATCTCATAAATGTCTCCACAAATTTGGACAATATAAAAAGTAAAGTATAAAAGTTCTGCCTCGGAAAGAGTAAATCTGCAGGTGATTACGGCATCACATAACATTCAATACAATCTATAGACACGGATAAAACCATGGAGGAGAGAGATTTATCAATGATTGCCTCGACCTGGCGGAGCCCTGGTGATTGTCTCGGGAATAACCGAAGCCCGATCCTCTTATAATAACGCTCTTTACTCGACTTTGAATCAAGATGGGATAAAATATTAGATAAGTCAGTTCTCCGCTCTTGTCCGGAAGAATACATACATACACAAGCAGATCTCCCAGAAACCAGAGACAATTAGAATATGAATCAGTCTCCATTACAAGCTCCGAGCCCAACTCCTTCAAAACTTCTACAGGAGATGTAATTGGTTCTGGGAAACTTCCAAGCTGAGACATGTCGGGCCGCTCAACGCCGCGTTAATCCCGCTCAGGTTTGATTGACGTCATCTTGTAGTGGGAATCATTTGAAGGAAATTACAAGGTGGAGGAAGAATAAGATGAAGGAAGTCGGCAGCAGTCATGGCCCCAGGACCTCGGAGAAAGAGAAAGGAGAAGAAATCTTCTGTCTTTGTGAATATTTTTGCCTTCATTGTTGTCAGGTGAACCATGTCAAAGATAAAACAGAGATCAGGGCGTGATGAAGAACTGACCTACTTTACTGACCTTGGAGAGAAGACTAAACTTCTGAGAGGGCTTCACCACTAGATGAGATGTCCTCACACATCACTGGCTATAGCTTTATAAAAGAACCTCAAATTACATTGTAAATATTGTGCAAAGATGTGAAGGGCTGAATTTGTCAAAAGAGTAGAAACTGCAATAAGGGTATTTGGGTTGTTGGGTGAGGTCAAAGAGAGGGAGTTTTACTCTGCAGCACCTATCCAGGGGCTGGCCAATCTTTTACATAAGTTGCCCATGTACCTTTACTGCCTTAATAATAATCCCTGAACGTTTATCAAGGAATTCAGCAGTTCTGCTACTTACTTTTGTGTTGTGTGCAGACCCTTCGTATATCTCTGTTTACATGTCTGAGTCCTGATAAATAGGAAGAGATGTAGCAGGAGATTATGGCTTATCCTGCTCCCCCCCTCCCCTCTCCTCTCCCTCTCTATGTCAGTGAAAGAAAGTATGGTGAGAACAGGGAAAGGCTGAAGTTTTCAAAGGAGGTAAAGACACAGGTGCATATACAACCAGAGACGTGTCTAATGGAAGATATTTATTGAAAAGTGGCCAACCCCTTTTTTATGGATTTATTCTGTTGAAAAATTGAAGTATGTAACAGAGCAGGAGAAGCTGACGATATTGTACATAGTGTCCTATCTGCAGGCAGCATGTTATAGAGCAGGAGGAGCTGAGCAGATTGTACATAGTGTCCTATCTGCAGGCAGCATGTTATAGAGCAGGATGAGCTGAGCAGATTGTGCATAGTGATCTGTCTGCAGGCAGCATGTTACAGATAAGGAGGATACTTGTGTTATAGAGCAGGAGGAGCTGAACAGATTTAACAAAATGTCTTAACTGCAGGCAGCATGTTATAGAGCAGGAGGAGCTGAGCAGATTGTACATAGTGTCCTATCTGCAGGCAGCATGTTATAGAGCAGGAGGAGCTGAGCAGATTGTACATAGTGTCCTATCTGCAGGCAGCATGTTATAGAGCAGGAGGAGCTGAGCAGATTGTACATAGTGTCCTATCTGCAGGCAGCATGTTATAGAGCAGGATGAGCTGAGCAGATTGTGCATAGTGATCTGTCTGCAGGCAGCATGTTACAGATAAGGAGGAGCTGAGGACGCTAGTGTCTTACCTGCAGGAATTGTGTTATAGAGCAGGAGGAGCTGAACAGATTTAACAAAATGTCTTAACTGCAGGCAGCATGTTATAGAGCAGGAGGAGCTGATCAGAAAATACAAATGCAATAGATAAAACTATTAGTATTATGGCAACTTTCTTCTGCATCTGACACCCAGGAAATTACAACAGGTTCATGATGGGCCGCTCTGGATAATGATGGGCCACATCTTAAAGAGTCCCTGCAACTATAGACTTAGTCCTGAACTTGTCATTAGGTTAATGAAAATCACCCCTGGACTTGACAGTATGCTCATGATGAGCAAAAGGGATGAATGAACTATAGTGTTGGATCCAGACTTCCGGGTTCAGCTTTCCGGCTCACCCCTAACACCCACAATTGGTGATTGCTGATTGAGGGTGGTAGTTCTATAGATGGCGGTGGCATGCGTGCACTGGAATTTATATTAGGATCGTTGCTTACCCAAACCGAGCTTTCAGGCCTGGTGTGGTGCGTTACACCGGGTTGGATCTGCTCATCTCTAATGGGCAGCCCTGGACTTAACAGCAAGTTTGTGATGTGCAGCCCAAGACTCGATGCGGCTCATTTACTAAGGGTCCACGGAGCGCACAAATGTGGGATATTCAGACAATTACTGATTTGCACTGCATTTATTATTATTATGTATTGTGGCGCACGCAACCGAATTTTGGCGCAATCGCGCTGGCTTTTATGCAACAAAAATCCAGGGGTGGGCTGTCTGACGATCTGACGTATTCGGACTGAGCGCAGGATTTAACATTTAAATTTTGTGTGGCAAGACAATGCACCAGGAAGAAGAAGGTGAACTCCGGCGGACCTGAGCAGGGAAGCAACATATGCAGGATATCGGGCACAGGATCTTAGTGTATCGTGCAAGCAGAGCTGGATTAAAGGAGGGGCTCCTGGGGCTATAGCCCCGGGGCCCCCACCACTTTCATTTTTTAAGGGGCCCCCAACAGTTTCTGACAGTCAGCGACTCAGCTCAGCTGAGTCACTGACTGTCTTTGTGTGCGATGCGCTGCGGCCTGTGGCCGCCCGCATTGCCCATAGGGGTCTAGGATGTCTCACTGACACAGCTGCCATCGCTGGGGGAGTTCGAGGATGCACTGTTTTGGCGGCAGCAGGTTGTGATGGGACGCTGGTGGCAAGTTATGACATCACGCTGTCGGCGTCCGATCACTACATGCTGCTGCATGGGCGATCTCCCCCAGCGATGGCAGCTGTGTTTTCAGTGGCCGGCGGCTGCTTGAAGAGCAAGGAAGAGCCTGCAGCGTTGTGGGATCACTGGAAGGGAAGGTGAGGTAAGTATGAAGTTTATTATTTTGCGGCCATTTTCTTCAGGGGGCTGGTGGCTGTATATTATAGGGGGCTGCAGGCTATATACTAAGGGGTCTGGCAGGCTATATACTACAGGGGGCTGGCAGGCTATATACTTCCAAAACCATTGTTGCGCCCAGGGGCCCCCCTCCATCCTTAATCCGGCCCTGCGAGCAAGAGTCCATGATTGTCGGACTACGCACAGCGGGGTAAGTAAATGTGCACCGATGTGTGGCGTGTGATGGACAGTTCTGGAGCAGACAGTAGGAGAACATGAAATATTGCTCCACCTGCACCTGTTGCCCAGGCCACTTGTCTCCCCTGCTGTAGGATATCTGCACTCGGCGCGACTCTTCTGATTTCAGAGTTAAGGTTTTCTCATGTTTGTTTTTCTGCGGCTTCATCATTCTAATTAAGATCCGTTAATGTTTAGCGTTGCCGTTTGTGGCAGGTGTTGGGAAATAATAGCACAGATGGAATCTACACCTTTTAATCAAACGCACTCCACATTTCGAGTATTTACTCAAAGTGGATAATGCAAATCTATACCGGCCCCATAAATCCCCCCTCCCACCCGTAAACCCCGGCACACTTAACTTCATCCTCCTCTCAGATGTTTCTCAACTCAGAGAACAATTTGCAAATAAAGTATTGTCTGCGAGAGAAAAATCTGTGCGGAGTTCCTCCGACTCGCTTGATTATTATGGTAAATGTTGTTCAACTCTCGGGCGGTGAATGGAGCATTAATCCTCAGCTGCGGCTCCATACACATTGTTCTGCGCAGCGCTCCTGCGTCTATCAGGGCCATGCATCAGCTCAAACAAGTGCTGCCTGCAAACAGCTGTGGAGGCCGCCATCTGCCGAGGGGGACAATCAATATCCAAACGCATACGGGAAAAGCTACGACAAATGTTTTTGTTTTTATTTTAAGGCGAGATGGAAGAATTAAACTTGTTTTGCAAAACTAATTTCTGGCTTCTAGGAGTGTTTTTTTTAAAAGGGAAACATTCAGTTCTGCAAGTTTCTTTGAAGTTTCTGAGAAATTTCTTTGGCGTCTAAGGGATTTTTGCATCCGGGGACATTATTGTAACGGTCGCAATTGCTCGGTCAATAATCTAGGTGTACCTGCATGCCACTGCACATTCGTTTGATCTTCACTAAACTCTCCCTATTAAACATCATAAATCCTTCTCCTTTACTCTGTGCACTGAGATTTATGACATAAGCTGCCAGACATGGTTCCTCCTCCTTAGATGATCGTTAAAGGCATTTGCTCATGAAAGAAAGCTGCCATTATATAGACATCCATCTTAGATAGAACTGAGCTGTATCTAAACCGGCCTGCTAGAAAACATATATTATTAATGTTTCTGAAAAAATTTTGGGGAGTGAGGGGAATAACACCTTTGGGCTTGTGATCCTTGACAACGATCCCGGCTTCTAGTCCTGATTATTGGGTCATGGGAGCTGCTGAAAGTTACCCATGAACATAAGGACAAGTTGTATATGGAACCAATAAGTCTTCAGTTTCACCCGTTATCCATTTTGAGGTATTTATGATCTATCTACGTGATGGGGCTCATTAACTAAGGGTCGCAGATCGCACTTATTTGCGCAGCTTTGACAGGTATTTAACAGGGACTAAGCGCGGAAATTAAGATTCAAATTGTGTCACAAGACATGCACTTACATGCACCAGGAAGAAGAAGGTGAACTCCGGCGGACCTGAGCTGGGAAGCGACACATGCAGGATATCGGACATACGATCTTATCTGCGGACAATGCACTTTAGGTGAACTCCAAGGGACAGGTAAGTAAATCTCCCCCCGATATGTCTGAAAATTCAGTAGTGAAACTCGGCCCACAGTGGCTGGACCAAGCAGAGTGCTGGCTACATATGAGAAGTGCTCCCTATCCAAATCTTAGGGAGAGTCAAAAATTCCTGAGCAGATGGTTATTTTCAGCTTTTCCATAAAGGTGAATGGAAAGCGGCATGGGGTGGGGGGTCCTAAATTTTGGAACCATGAAGTGGATAATTTTCAGCTTAGTTCACACAAGGCACTGGAAAACCGCCCAACCGAAACGGGAGGACTGGAAGGGTTGAGTCTAGGGATCAGCGGACCTGTCCAAGTTTGACAAATTTTAAACCAAAACGCTTAACCCCTGGTAACAAGTACAATCGGTGGTATTACCCTTCAAATGCCACTGGCAAAGCCTCTATTTTCCAGGGGTTCATGGCTCAACTCATCAGGGAGCGATGATCCGAGAGTAAACGGTGCCACACACATTCTATGCTGGCAGCAGAGTTAAGACCTACCCTCAGTACAAGCACCAATTGCAGGTAATACCGGCAGGGGGTCCAGGTTCGGGGATCCAAATCCACAATGTACTGCATGGACCCGAACATTGCATTTCCGGTCCGCTCATCACTAGTTGAGTCCTTAATTACAAAACTTTTCTGCCTGTAATGTTTAAGCTATGCTTTCCTGCTCTGCCACTACACCCCTGTCCCCCGAAATCTGCCTCATGTGGTGGGTCCGGTCGCAATGAGCTGGGCCGTCTGGGCACTTCTACACCAGGTTTAACCTGAATTGTGCCTTCACCTGCACCTGTACAGAGCATTCCTGCCATGTTCCGCCCTATTACCAGTAGTGTATTATAATATAGGCGGTACCCCAGGGCCCAAGCCTCCGGAGGCCCATGGCCACCTAAACCACCCACCAATTTGATACTGAAAGGAGCTTACACCCATGAAATCCCATGTATACAAGAATCATTTCAGGACCTTTGAAGGTCCTCCAAAGTTCTTGAAACAGCAGATTGAAAGCAGGTAGAAGGGACACATCCGCCATTCCCCAAGAAGCTGATTCTAGTACCAGATGTAGGAAGTAAATTCCAAACTTGCAGGGCTTATAATAGTCATAAAACTCAGAGCCCATGGCAGTCATAATCCGCCCCTGCCTATTGCATGGAGGTGGCGCAATGGGGGGAAATAGGCGCAATATCAGATGTCACATTGACATCTCTTCCTGGTCTCTCCTCCTTCTCAGCCTAATTGTTGGCTCTCGTGTTGATTTCATCATATTGCCTCCGGATCTTCCTTTACTGGTTCACGATGGAAACCGGATCGTCAAGTAGCGGACTATTCCAATAAACGCAACGGCTGCAAATGAGAGCTCACTGAAGCCCGACAAGTGGCTTTGAAGTGATGGGTGACAGGCGCCGAGTAGCATTTTGTTTTAATAAGTTTGTCACAGCTGACAAATACTTCCCTTTCATCCCCCCCTCGTGTCTTATGGCCTTGTTCCCCGTCGATGGTAACAATCTCTGCGGGAGGTTGCGCGACGTTAGCATTCGTGTTCGCCATGATAAATCTCATTCATGTAAACAAAATCCTTCAGGGCTTTCCGGCGCTGCCTGTTCCGGAGATGACAGCTCCCTGCAAAATGAAGGCTTAGGAAAGTCTGGGAGATGTGTTATTAATGATACGGCTCGGCTTCCTTAAGACGATGCTGGATCCGGCTGGTTATAATGTACAGATGGAGCAATCCGGAACGTGGCTCTGATTACATGTAGCAATGGAATCAGGTCAAGTTAAGGTTTGCTGCAGCTCTGTTACTACTCAGAGGTCTGACATTGCAGGATTGTAGATTGTTCAAGTGTCCTCACACTGCTGTGCTCTGAGTTCTCTGCATTGATATGCTCCATTCTTCTTTGCATGTCTACTGTGATATCCGGCCTATTGGTTATTCAGACCAATGATGAAGGACTGTGAGAAGATCAAATAACAGAGTACAGCAGTGTGAGGAATATAAACTCATATTTCACACTCATATTGCTACAGACAACATACACAAAGGTTTGATTACACATCTCTCCAGGGACAATACATAACACTGTCCGCAGAGAGCACAGAGCACAGCAGTTTGAGGACAAGCCACCAGTGCAATCCTGGAAAATAAAAAAAAAGCATATACAAAGGTCTAAATGCACATTGTTCCAGGGACAATACATAACACTTTGTGCAGAGAGCACAGAGCACAGCAGTGTGAGGACACTACCCCAGTATGCTTGGAGAAGCTACAATCCTGGAATATAAATCCATATCTCACAGTCCTGCTGCTACTAACAACACAAACAGTGGTCTGGTTACACATCTCTCCAGGCACAATACATAACACTGGCGGCAGTCTATATTGTCACTGACAGGTTCCTTCAGTAACAGTTGTAATGATATAGGTCACCCCTGTTATTTAATACCGTATGTGGATTAGCATTCAGGGATGTACATTGTACTCAGTGCACCCTATAATACCTGAGCAGGGCCCCTCAGCTACCTCTCTGAGAGCACTTATTCTCCCTTGCACGGATGCACAATGTGTTACCTTTATTTATTTTTATTTTTAACTCAATGTTTTTTTTATTCACAAGATGAATAAATAAAGCGACTAAATAAATAAATTGTTGCACTTCATGGATTGTCTGGCGAGAGAAGCTACAGAAATATGGAAAAATATACAATGTAATATTAACCTAGTTATATATAGGACAATTCTGAGCAGAGAGGAAAGAGGAACTGGAGAGGAAAAGTTCAGATTTAAAATACTAATCTATTAAATATTTATCTATGTAATTATCTCTTATCTATCTATCTATCTATCTATCTATCTATCTCCTATCTATCTATCTATCTATCTATCTATCTATCTATCTCATATCTATCTATCTATCTATCTATCTATCTATCTATCTATCTATCTATCTATCTCATATCTATCTATCTATCTATCTATCTATCTATCTATCTATCTATCTCATATCTATCTATCTATCTATCTATCTCCTATCTATCTCATATCTATCTATCTATCTATCTATCTCATATCTATCTATCTATCTATCTATCTATCTATCTATCTATCTATCTATCTCATATCTATCTATCTATCTATCTATCTGCAACATCCCCCACTGGGGCCTAACCTTTTCTTGGGGCCTGGAGTCAGCCTGAGCCCGCAGTACCTGAGTGGCTGGCGGTTGCGGCCTAAGCACGCTTGTGTCACGGTGCTTGGTATGGGGAACCGGAGGGCTGTCCTACAGCCTGGCAGGTCTCCAGCATGGTGGTGTTGGCAAGAAATGATGAGGGAGAGGCTGCTATAGCGGATCTCCCTGGGGCAACCCTTTGGTGTCTAGAGTATGAGTCTCTGTGTGGTGGACAGGGTGCCGATGATGATGGGAGTTGTAGTAGCAGGGACCAGACGGAGGCAGAGGTTGAACAGAAACACTTACAGTTCTTTATTGGAACCGACAGGAACATCAGCAACGTGCCTTTAACAAGATGGTGGATTGCTGGAGAGGTACTTGGAGGAAGCCACAGGAGGTAGATCGCCAGCCTGGATGCAGAGGGCAGGCTGGGAGGCAGCTGTGTCCTAATAGGAAGCTTCAGCTTGATCCTGGATATCTTCAGGTATCACCCTTGAAGGTAGGATGATACCCCTTTCCTCACTAACTAGCTATTAGCTCCACTTCAGGCAGGGGCTAGGCTCTTCCTGCTCTGGTCTGGTGTGCTAGCTGTACAGACTCCGAAGAGTCTGTACTGGAGAGACTCCAGTCTGCTTCTGAGCTACTGCTCAGCTAACTGCTCTCTAGAATATTCTTGGCCAGGGGTTTTTATTATCTCCCCTTGGTCAGGTGGTGGCTGCTCCTCCAATTACCTCTCAGCTCACAGAGACAGGATGTAACACAGATCATTGGATAATAGACTCTTACATCATACACAGATTAACTTCTGCCTTGCCAGGCAGGATTAACCACTGCAATGTCCCCTGTGTGATGTGGTGACATGCTATGGGGCTTATTCGCAAGCACTCCTTCGCCATTGCACCGGCGAGGGTGTTGCATACCCCCGGGGCAATTGAAAGAGCCGCCCTCGGCTCGACTACAGATGGTTTGAGGTGGATAGGGGCACTTCGGGGAAGTGCAGGCTATGTGAGGTGTAGGGACAAACCGCCCATGGTCCTGGAGACAGGCACCTGGGTTGGTGTCGGACTAAGACAAAACATGTAAGTGCTTGACAGTTGGTCGCTGACGCCATTAAACCGGACTGTACAGTAGGAAAGGTGTGGTGTCATGTCCTGTAATCCACTCCTTGCACCAAGGCCTGTATATTTGTTATATCAACACTTCTTCCCTGGCGACAAATATATAATGTGTATATCTGCATTGCATTAGCATATGCGACACGAGTACCTCCTGACTGACATCCTTACCCATAGTATGAGTGGCATCCAGGTGCTAGCTCTGTAACACCCCCGGTCCCCGAAGGACCCGCAGTTTACGGACTACCCCCATGTGCAAACCTTGGTTTGGGGGATAAGGTAGCGGTCAGTGTTTTACAAAAAGACGGTCCGACACAGCCACACTACAACCTGTAAAGCCTATGAAAGGGTTAATCCAGACTACTGGCATATACTTTGACAGTGTGCAAACAGTAGGTAAATTCACATTGGCTTAGGAGCCCAATGGGTACACATCTTGAACGTTACAAACGTTACAGGAGGTAATTAGGCTACTCAGGGTAGCAGGATCAAATGTCTCTTTACCTGAAAAGGAAAAGGCATAGTAGTGCATGCAGAATGTCCATACCTAAAAGGAAGGCATTAAGTGCAATATAAAAATAAGTCAGTAAAGTAGCAACTTTTCCCTGGAGTTGGCAAAAGTCTCACAGAAGGTCTTTAATAGCAAAGTCCATCTTCTGGGTACAGCCCTTGATGTGGGGAAAAGTGCAATAAAGATGCAAAGGATCTCCTCTATGTGTAGGGGGACAGAGTCATTTGTAGGAATCTCTGCTGTGGCAGAGGAAGGGTGCTATCATAGCACATGACAGTGGGCAGTTTAAGGAGAGTCTCTTGACTGAGATAAATAAGGGTGAGAGTCTCAGGAAAGTTTCTGGCTCTATAGGGTATAATGGAAATAAATATACAATATGTACACAGTACCTGAAGAAGGCTTTCAGCCCTTCAGGGTTAATCTTGCTGCTCAAGAGCAATGGCTGCAGGCATGAGAGCAGGAACTGCAGGGTGGACATCATCAGCCTGGGTGAAGAAAGCAGTGTTGAGATCAGTCACCTGAAGACATCTGGTGGTAGAAACTGGAACTGCTGACATGGGGCACCCAGAAGCTGGAGCTGGAACAGCAGGGAGGTCATCTGCGGCGGCAGGCATCTCAGCAAAGGAAGAAAGCAGGCACTTCTCTGGCTGACCTTCTGTAGCTGGGGGCGCTGTGGAGCGCATAGTGATGACCGCAGGAGCTGAAACTTCTTCATTGCTGACAGTTGAAGGATTGTTGTTCCTGGACTGACCTGTAGCTCTTGGGGGCGCTGTTGCGCTGGCGGTGGTAACCTCTGTAGCTGGCAGGACGTTCTCACCGGATAGCCTGGGCCTCTTAGCAGGTGGTCCTGGATACTCCGTAGGACGGTCAGCAGCATTAGATAAGGGGTCAGGCCCCTTTAAGAGAGTCCCTTTTGTAGTCGGGCCTCCTATGGGGAGATGTTGGCCCTCTGCAGGGAGGCCGGACTGTACCCCAGCCGGGGCTAAGGGAGATATAGTGACAGTCACTGTGATATAGGCCCTGGGGGCCATGGTACTCACATCCACGGTGGTCCTAAGGAGGTCCGGAATCGGAGGAGGCAGCCGCTGTGGAGAATCCGCCATTGGAGACTGCGTACGGGAGACAGCAGTAAGCGGTGCAGCAGAGGAAGGTGCCCGAGGCTCGTGGGCAGGCCATGCAACACTTGGTTCTTCATCTCGGAGGCTGTGCGGCATGTCGGCGGGACAGAAGACAGCACGTGGAGAAATCCAAGATGGCCGATTAACCTCTCTGATGCTGGATGGCGGCTGCGCTGACTCTGAGGTACCTCGTGGGTTCTCACTGGCGTTGCAGCGTGGGAGAGTTTCGCGCCAGAGGGCGGAGCTTGAGTCTTTCCCGCCAGGAGTTGTGGCGGGCTGAATTTTCTGCTGCGCCACAGCGCGCTGAGGCAGGATTCGCGCCATACGCGCTGGGGGCGGAGCTTAGCGATGTCTCTGGGTTTCCCGCCAGTGAAAGTTTTGGCGGGCTGGAATTACTTGCTGCGCCACAGTTTCGTGAGGTAAATTACTTCAGGCGCGGCAGCGCCGGATGTAGCAGAGCTGACAAAGTTCTTTGCAGGGTTTAACCTCTTGAGTGCTGGAGCGGAGCTCGACAGCACGTGGCAGCAGTAATACAGTTCAATGTGAAACACACAAAGTCACTTGGGCCTATACCCGAATGGCAGCAGGGTTAGGCAGTACAATCGTTTCTTAATAAAGTACAGTCTTTAGTGCCAGGATAAGGCACAGAAGTATATATCCTGTGATCGTGACGCCACTTGCAACATCCCCCACCGGGGCCTAGCCTTTTCTTGGGGCCTGGAGTCAGCCGGGGCCCGCAGTACCTGAGTGGCTGGCGGTTGCGGCCTAAGCACGCTGGTGTCACGGTGCTTGGTATGGGGGAACCGGAGGACTGTCCTACAGCCTGGCAGGTCTCCAGCAGGGTGGTGTTGGCAAGAAATGATGAGGGAGAGGCTGCTATAGCGGATCTCCCTGGGGCAACCCTTTGGTGTCTAGAGTATGAGTCTCTGTGTGGTGGACAGGGTGCCCGTGATGATGGTAGTTGTAGTAGCAGGGACCAGACGGAGGCAGAGGTTGAACAGAAACACTTACAGTTCTTTATTGGAACCGACAGGAACATCAGCAACGTGCCTTTAACAAGATGGTGGATTGCTGGAGAGGTACTTGGAGGAAGCCACAGGATGTAGATCGCCAGCCTGGATGCAATGGCAGGCTGGGAGGCAGCTGTGTCCTAATAGGAAGCTTCAGCTTGATCCTGGATATCTTCAGGTATCACCCTTGAAGGTAGGATGATACCCCTTTCCTCACTCACTAGCTATTAGCTCCACTTCAGGCAGGGGCTAGGCTCTTCCTGCTCTGGTCTGGTGTGCTAGCTGTACAGACTCCGAAGAGTCTGTACTGGAGAGACTCCAGTCTCCTTCTGAGCTACTGCTCAGCTAACTGCTCTCTAGAACATTCTTGACCAGGGGTTTTATTATCTCCCCTTGGTCAGGTGGTGGCTGCTCCTCCAATTACCTCTCAGCTCACAGAGACAGGATGTAACACAGATCATTGGATAATAGACTCTTACATCATACACATCTATCTATCTATCTATCTCATATCTATCTATCTATCTATCTATCTATCTATCTATCTATCTATCTATCTCATATCTATCTATCTATCTATCTATCTATCTATCTATCTATCTATCTATCTATCTATCTATCTATTTATATATCTATCTCCTACTATCTATCTCCTATCTATCTATCTATCTATCTATCTATCTATCTATCTATCTATCTCATATCTATCTCATATCTATCTCTCTATCTATCTATCTATCTATCTATCTATCTATCTATCTATCTATCTATCTCATATCTATCTATCTATCTATCTATCTATCTATCTATCTCATATCTATCTATCTCATATCTATCTATCTATTCCATGTGCAATGTTTCTGTATAAAACCTTTCTCCAGGAACAGAGTTGAATAACTTTTCCTGATACACATTTTCTGTTTTCCTTCCATATTTATGTCCTACCCCTTTAAATAATCCAGCCGCCGGATAGTTATACTTTTGATAAATGTGGAGTGTTTTCGGGTCATTATCCATCATTTGCTCTTTATTCAAACCTCTGTAAATAAGGTAAATTTACAGCAGAACTTTTTTTTGTCATTTCACATCGCTCTGCAAATTCCCCCGGACCAGGCGGGAGCGGGATGTAATCTCATAATATAATAGTGCTGACATTTACTTTGTAGATCACTGAGCAGGAGATATCATGCAGAACAAAAGTGGAACCATCTTGTAAGCAAAAATCCACCGAGGCGCAACAAACACACAAAAAACACATATACAGGCGTCCACGCGCCTACCCAGAATTGCGTCTGCGAGGAAACGTTGACTCCGGGAGATGCAGCGGATCAATCTCCTGTCAAACAGACTTGATCTTCAAACTCCAGTGGCCATAAAACACAAGACACCGATCAATAGTGAAGCAACGCTCAGGATCGCTATCAATCACCGCTGGCGAGCCGGAAAGTAGAGGGATTTATGGAGCGCACATATACGAGAGGAAACTTCTAATTCTCTCTTATTTCTAAGTAACAGTCCTGGGATGAGCCCACTAACCCTAAACTTCTCTCTTATCCGGTTCCAAAAATGTTTTTTTTTACTTCCTGCAGCCACCACTAGGGGGAGCTCCCTTTGCCAGACAGAAATAGCTAAATTTCATTAAGTACTTAAAGGAAATCTATCACCAGGTTTTACCTTACTAAACTACCAGCCCCATCAGTTAAGCTATGAAATGTCCTTTCTAAAATTCCCGCTTTTATGTGAAATCCCACCCATTTAGTTACAAAAAAATAAATTCTCCCCCAAAGTCAGACAAATATGACTCTTCTTACTTCATTTTTGCATAAGATGAGTCAAGTTTATCGGTTGCTGGTCTAGAGTCACCTCAGAACCCCCTATATTTGGTTCTATAGCACTTAGAAACATGCTTCTGTGTCTAATAAAAGATCCCAATCTCATATTTATTGGTTCTTTGAGCTACAGAAGCGGAACTACAGACAGTTACAAATGGAGAGGAACTGAATCCTTATCTGTAGCTCACATTTCCAATTATTTCTTCAGTTGTCTGTATGTGTGGCTCTGTAGCACACACAGCCTGTTGAGTTTATTATCTTCAATATGACACCAGCAGCATGTTTTTTGGTGCTATAGAATAGAAGATAGGGGCTTCTGAAGTGACACCCCTTGTAATGACTAAAATTGACTCATCCCTTGTGAAAATGAGTCATATTTGCCTGACTTTTTGCCGTTATAACGGATTTCACATAAAAGAGGGTATTGTGGAAAGGACATTTTATACCCTACTTGACTCTTGTGTTAAGTGTCCAGTTTTTAGTTACTCAGTATCAAAATCATTAGGAGCTGCATAACCTGTACAGAGAGAGCTCCCTCTAGTGGTGTCTAAAAGCATCATGCAATTGTCTAACTGACTCTTCATATAATCAGCACAAATAAGAACAGAATGGTAATGGTGCCAAGAGCTGGATGTGAACCTAAAGGGTTATAATACACCAGCAGTATGGTGATGCCTGGTAATCCCTTTAAGGTGTTCCCTTTAATCATTGCCATTCCTCAGAGAGTGTGTCTATTATTAAAATCTAGTGTAGAAAGAGGTGGTGCAGCAGTTGAAAACACAATTCATATTGTGGGGACCATAATCTTTGGAGCCACTACTGGAGCAAGGGCTCCTTACTGACAGATGACGGTGGTGTTTTTAAGTTTCTTTCGAACCATCAATAAAACTTCTACTAATGTGGGTTTTATTATTAATTTTTGTAATTGTTGAAAACCGGCTTTAAATGATTGCTATCTGTCTGCAGCAACCACCTGGGGCTGCTCCTTATAGGAAAATGGTCAAATAAAAGGCTCCGTGCTGTGAGCTCCCCCTAGTGGAGACTACTTGTAGAAATATTTTCATCATGTTCACTCATGTGTCTATGACTGAGCAGATGACCTAGTTAACCTTTAACCTACACCACAGATCTAGCAGGAATAACCTAGGACTCTCAGGGTTCTGAATTATACGGCAGTAAATGTGAAGTAAGTCATAGGTGATGACGTCCGACCGTCACATGGACACACACCACAGAGGTAGGCAGGGCAGGCACACTGGGTATACTTGGGCAAGTGCCGGGGGCCCAGAATTCCGTGGGGGCTCACATAAGGCTGTATATAATGAATTCATAGGGGCCAAAGGGGGCTATACATAAGAGGAATCTATGGGGTGAGGGGAGCTTTATATAAAATATCCATGAGGGAGTTTTGTGGTATGATAAAATATGTAATATTTTAGGGGACAGGAGACTGTCACTTCTGAATTTCTAATGCCCCCCCCTACCCCATGAGTTCATTGCAAAGGGTCCTACTGAGGCTCTGTCACCCAGGGGCCTACCGAGGCTCTGTCACCCAGGGGCCTACCGAGGCTCTGTCACCCAGGGATCTACCGAGGCTCTGTCACTCAGGGGCCTACCGAGGCTCTGTCACCCAGGGGCCTACTGAGGCTCTGTCACCCAGGGGCCTACCGAGGCTCTGTCACCCAGGGGCCTACCGAGGCTCTGTCACCCAGGGGCCTACCGAGGCTCTGTCACCCAGGGGCCTACTGAGGCTCTGTCACCCAGGGACCTAATGAGGCTCTGTCACCCAGGGGCCTACCGAGGCTCTGTCACCCAGGGGCCTACCGAGGCTCTGTCACCCAGGGGCCTACCGAGGCTCTGTCACCCAGGGGCCTACTGAGGCTCTGTCACCCAGGGGCCTACTGAGGCTCTGTCACCCAGGGGCCTACTGAGGCTCTGTCACCCAGGGACCTACGGAAGCTCTGTCACCCAGGGGCCTACCGAGGCTCTGTCACCCAGGGGTCTACCGAGGCTCTGTCACCCAGGGGCCTACCGAGGCTCTGTCACCCAGGGGCCTACCGAGGCTCTGTCACCCAGGGGCCTACCGAGGCTCTGTCACCCAGGGGCCTACCGAGGCTCTGTCACCCAGGGACCTACCGAGGCTCTGTCACCCAGGGGCCTACCGAGGCTCTGTCACCCAGGGGCCTACCGAGGCTCTGTCACCCAGGGACCTACTGAGGCTCTGTCACCCAGGGGCCCACTGAGGCTTTGTCGCCGAGGGGCCTAGTGAAACCTGGAGCCGTATTGAGACATAGATCAAAGTTAATCTAATAGGGGTGATTCATCCCTGTGCCACCACATTGTACTCCCTGGTAATCAGCCTCATAGTGTAGCCCCCATCATTGACACTCACCAGAACCCATGGTTATATAGTCATAGACATGAATGGCTTGTGGGTCCCAGACTTGATAACCCAATCTATTAGATATTTGTGACTGACATGAATATATCCTTTTCTATTTTACTAAGCCTTAAAGGGGCAGATTTAGCAATGGCTGGTGTTGCGTCCTGAAGCAGAGGCTATAGGTACTGCGAAGGTTCAGGATCCCTGTTTCGGGTCACTGGATGGTCGGGCAGCGCTCTCTCCCTGCTCAACCGGCATAGAGGGTGAATAGTTGCAATTCACGCCAAGGGGGGTGTAGAAAGGTCAGGAAGGGGGTGCGGCTGGCTGGGGTGTGGGCATGGCCGGCTGCATTTATTCCTACACCAACCCCTGCGTTGCGCAGGACCCCACCGGATACATCAAGAGGCCAGAGTCTCATGATGTAGCGGCTGCAGCGGAGCAGCGAGGCCATCATAAGGCGATGAATGAATGTTGGTGTATGATAAATAATCCCCATAGTCAAAAAATGCCCCTTAACAGAAGAAGGACAAAATTTGTCTAACTTAAACCACCACTAGGGGGAGCTCACTAGGGAGAAGTTTCCATAAATATCTGTATGTGTTAGACTATATCCCAGATTATTATTATCATCATCATTTGTATAAATTGATATTTATATTACATTTGTATTGTTTTAGTAAATGTTAGTATTTTATTTTAGTTAACGGTAAACAGTAAATACTAAACGTAACTTCTTTTTTTTAATTATTGTTTTAATAATTTGCTATTATCGTTATTTTTTCATTTTCAATAAACAAGACATAGAATATTTACTATTTATATTATAGTGGATCCTGCTTGGAGACAGTGGGGCTCATTTACTAAGGGTCGCGGATCGCACTTTCGTCAGACTGTTTGCGGTTTTACTGAATTTGTGCAGCTTAGACAAATATTTAACAGCTGTTTGCGCTGGGATTGTGTCGCACGCAATCGGATTTTGGCGTTGCTTTCATGTGACAGTAATCCGGGGGGGGGGGGGGGTGTGCCGTCGAATGATCCGACTGATTCGGACTGAGCGCGGGATTTAACTTTCAAAGTGTGTCGCAAGCCCAAGCACTCACATGCACCAGGAAGAAGAAGGTGAACTCCGGGGGACCTGAGCGGGGAAGTGACACATGCAGGATATCGGACGCACAATCTTAGTGAATCGCGGCACAGGGCATTATTGGCGGACAATGCACTTTTGTGAACTCTGCGGACAGGTAAGTAAATGTGCCCCAATGTAGCTGGAAGAACAGCGCCACCCTCAATATAGTGGCAGGGCTGGTAACTGCAGCTCCTCTACCATTCTCATCTTGTTCTACACATCAAATATTGAACTGTTGATTTTGTGAAACATAACAGGTAGTGACGATCGGACCTGAACTGCATTTTTCAGCCAGAACTTTGGGTTCAGCATTTAGTCTCACCCCCCAGAAACACCTGTACTTCTGGTACGTGCTGGAACCAATAACTGGTGTTAACTCTTCAAATGCTGCAGGCAAAGCCCTTGGCAAAGCAGCTCGGATCGTCCACTCAGGTCCCTACTCAACCCCCTACAGGGTTACAGGGGTTTCTGCCCCCCCCCCATAAAGTTTTCACACCACTGATGAGGGTCCGACACCTGGACTCCCTCTGCTTCCAGCTCCTTCCATTGTATAGAAACATCTGATGTGATGACTTTTCCTGAATCTGGATGATTCTTGGGGATTCCTCGCTAATGTGCCTGCAGTCCAGTACATGATACCGTAGTATAGGGAGGTGTACGACACCGCAGCCTCAGCTCTGCTACATCACTTATTTTCCGGATGCTACTGCCTTCACCTTCACATTCTGCAGATTCTGTTTCATCGGATGACACATTCTCCGCCTCCATCCGCCGCGCTGGAAACACTTTGCAGGATAAAAACATAAAATGTGATAAATGTTGTCAGCAATCAGAGACGATAGACATTGTGATACCTGCATTAACTGCTGTATCTAATGTATCCGCCGTCTCCCCCTCCAATGTCCTGCTGTTGCTAAGCAACGCCGCCAAATTGTCTTCTATCAAACGTGTTTTTATAGTCCAAAAGGGAAAATGGTTAAAATAACCAAAATATTGATTGTATAAGAGGGAAGGAGAGAGCGGAACGCACAACGCCGAAGGGGCAAGAAGTCACATCACATGATGTATCTATAGTGCGGAAATCTCTCACCACTCACATGATTGGCTGTGAATTTTGGGACAGATTTTGATTTAATTTTGCTTACTGTCACCCAATCAGAGCTCTTCATTCAAGACGAGAGCTCTTCAGCATGGAGGACGCGATATACAGACACATTTGGGCACATTTACTTGAACCCGAATGTCCGTCGAGCTTGAAGTCTGGCGTGATTCACCATATCCTGCATGTGTCGCTTTCCCGCTGAGGTCCGCCGGAGTTCACCTTCTTCTTCCCGGAGCATGTAAGTGCATTGTCTTGCGACACAATTTGAGATGTTAAATCCCGCGCGTGAAAGCCGGTGCCGGTGCACCAAAATCCGATTGCGTGTGACAAAAAACCCTTCTGAATGCGGCACACGTCGGATATTCCGATAGTGTGGACCGCGGACCCTTAGTAAATGAGCCAGCAGTATAAGGTTTTGGGAATTTGTTGGGTCACAGTGACTGAAAGCAAAGTCAGTAACAAGGTCCAATGACGTGGACTGACATGAACATGTGGGTCAATGAGGCACTATGGTTCCATTTGGCAAACAGGGACCCCAAGAAATAACAGGAACTGGGGAATTCTAGTTGCACTTGGTATTAAGAGACCCCTGGGGTTCACATGGACTGGACACCCATGGATCCATTTGGTGCACCCCTATCAATCACAGGGACTAGACCCACTGGTAACATTGGACGGAAAGGGACCCCTAGTGATCACAGTCGCTGGGCTGCCTTGGTTCTGTGTGGTATACATGGACTCCTGGTGATCACAGTGACTGGGCCACCTTGGTTCTGTTTGGTATACAGGGACTCCTAGTGATCACAGTCACTGGGCCACCTTGGTTCTGTTTGGTATACAGGGACTCCTAGTGATCACAGTCGCTGGGCCACCTTGGTTCTGTTTGGTATATAGGGACTCCTAGTGATCACAGTCACTGGGCCACCTTGATTCTGTTTGGTATACAGGGACTCCTAGTGATCACAGTCGCTGGGCCACCTTGGTTCTGTTTGGTATACAGGGACTCCTAGTGATCACAGTCACTGGGCCACCTTGGTTCTGTTTGGTATATAGGGGCTCCTAGTGGTCATAGGAACTAGACCCTCTGGTTATATTAGACGGAAAGGGACTCCTAGTGATCACAGTCGCTGGGCCGCCTTGGCTCTGTTTGGTATACAGGGACTCCTAGTGATCACAGTCGCTGGGCCGCCTTGGTTCTGTTTGCTATACAGGGACTCCTAGTGATCACAGTCGCTGGGCCACCTTGGTTCTGTTTGGTATACAGGGACTCCTAGTGATCACGGTCGCTGGACCACCTTGGTTCTGTTTGGTATACAGGGACTCTTAGTGATCACGGCCGCTGGGCCACCTTGGTTCTGTTTGCTATACAGAGACTCCTAGTGATCACAGTCGCTGGGCCACCTTGGTTCTGTTTGCTATACAGGGGCTCCTAGTGATCACAGTCGCTGGACCACCTTGGTTTTGTTTGCTATACAGGGGCTCCTAGTGATCACAGTCACTGGGCCACCTTGGTTTTGTTTGGTATACAGGGGCTCCTAGTGATCACAGTCGCTGGGCCGCCTTGGTTTTGTTTGGTATACAGGGACCCCTAGTGATCACAGTTGCTGGGCCACCTTGGTTCTGTTTGGTATACTGGGACTCCTAGTGATCACAGTCGCTGGGCCGCCTTGGTTCTGTTTGGTATACAGGGACTCCTAGTGATCACAGTCGCTGGGCCACCTTGGTTTTGTTTGCTATACAGGGGCTCCTAGTGATCACAGTCGCTGGGCCGCCTTGGTTTTGTTTGGTATACAGGGACCCCTAGTGATCACAGTTGCTGGGCCACCTTGGTTCTGTTTGGTATACTGGGACTCCTAGTGATCACAGTCGCTGGGCCGCCTTGGTTCTGTTTGGTATACAGGGACTCCTAGTGATCACGGTCGCTGGGCCACCTTGGTTCTGTTTGGTATACAGGGGCTTCTAGTGATCACAGTCGCTGGGCCGCCTTGGTTCTGTTTGCTATACAGGGACTCCTAGTGATCACAGTCGCTGGGCCACCTTGGTTCTGTTTGGTATACAGGGACTCCTAGTGATCACCTTGGTTCTGTTTGGTATACAGGGACTCCTAGTGATCACGGTCGCTGGGCCACCTTGGTTCTGTTTGGCATCCTGGGACTCTTAGTGATCACAGGAACTGGGGGTCTATGGCTACATTTGACATACTGTGACCCAACACAATTACAGGAAATAGAACCCTATGGTTCTATTTTGCATAATGGAAACCCCAATGATTAAAGGAACTGGGAACCTATAGTTACATTAGGAATACATGGACCTCTAGTGATCACAGTAGCTGGACCTCGTGGTTTTCTATGTGGCATACAGGACCCCTAAGGAGGAATTGGGACCCTATGGTCCCCTACATTTCCAAGGAATTGGACTGCTATGGTTCCATTTGACATACTGAGACCCCTAGTGATCACAGGAATTGGGGCCCTACGGTTACCTTTAGCATAGTGAAATCCTAGTAATCATATTTGGATATTTGGCACACAGGTACCCCAAAAATCAAAGGAAACGGACCCCTATGGTGACATTGGACATACAGTAATTTGTACATTAGGCATGCTGTGACTCCCTCATCATTAATAGTAATTAGGTCTCCACGTGTTTGATGGAAAAGGGGGGGGGGGGGGTGATCACGTCTAACTCCATTGTTCCTTCTTCTTCATTCAGCAGTTGTAAGGTTAAGCTCACACATACTGACCCATCATTAACATATGGTGCTCAGGACCTCAGTTCTTGGGGTTTCTGTATGGCTGATAGAACCATCTGTAGATCAATGGGGATCACAGGGATTAGTAATGTCCCCAATCCATATAGACCATGAGAATTCATGAAGGATCTAGGACATAGAATGATGTAGTTCTGCTCATACCCGAGCTCATACATTGATCGTATCTGCACCAAAAAAATGCCGGGATTTTACAGGTTTAAAAGAATTATTGCGGTTCATTTATAAGAGTTTGTGCCTGAAAAAACAGATGTTTCCGACTATCCCGATTCCTCCGGGGTTTTTTTGCACAAGTCGGCATGGTCTAACTTTTCCACATTATCCGTCACATTTATGTGTATTCTGTCGGCATTTTTTGGTGCAAATTTTAGTAAATTAGTAAAACCCCCCCATTGTTTCAAGACTTTTTTATGGCCCTGGATAGGTGACAATATTGTGGCTTAGGGTGAGGGAGTCCCTGATACAGTGGACACAGTTTACGGGCCCTTTGCATCCAATACCTAACCATTGGGCCCCTCATCCCATATGGGTCACAGTATCTTAGGACTCTCCCAGTAGAACTTGGTGTCCCCTCACTAATGGGTCCCTAATGATACTGTATCCCCCTACAGGATGTGTCCTTCCTCTGGATCTATTTGGCCTGAATGCAGTCGCTGTCACTTTTGCTATGATGTTCCCTCCGTCACCGCTCACTTGTACGGTAGCCAGACGTCCGCTCCAGGAGCCGAGGCTCGTTCTTCATCCTACGATCAGCACAGAAGCCATCGCTTCATATTCATCATCCTGCGGATATTTCTATGTGTGGGAGAAATGATCTGCCATGTACTGACTGATATTGTACATCACCGGCCGCAGTGATTCTGTCTTCTGATCTAGTGGGACCATTTAAAGGGACATGACCCGGGTCTTAACAGTATTGCCCTGGTATGGTCACTGAGTCTGATAAAAGCGTTTAGGGGTTTCTACTATGACAGTGATGGCGAACCTTTTAGAGACCGAGTGCCCAAACTACAACAAAGACCCGCTTATTTATCGCAAAGTGCCAAGACAGAAATTTAATTTATGATTTATACTCCCTTCTCGGTCACAGTTTTCATTGATACCAGCACCTGAGGCACCAATAAAGCAGAAAATAGTCCCAGGTACAGCTGTCACTTTAAAATAGCTCTGTGCACAGCAAGTCCTGGGCTGTCTGTGACTGCAGGAAGATACCTGGAGTCATCTCTGGTGATGGCCTGAGTGCCCACAGAAAGGGCTCTGAGTGCCACCTCTGGCACCAGTGCCATAGGTTAGCCATCACTGTACTATGAGATAGGGTCACATCGTCACTTTGCTTCATAGCAGGTTCCAGAACTTCTTATCCATTTTACTTCTCCATGACCCTGGTGCTCCATATAGTCAAAAACCATCCCAGCCCCTAAACTGAGCATTAGAAGGGATTATACTACTGATACATAGAATCTAGAAGATTATTGCTATAGTATCCAGGGTTCTGCACTTATCCTATGAACATTCTGGGGCACACTTACTTACCCGTCCTGTCACGATCCCCGATCCGGAATGTCCGATGAGGATTCGGAGCTGCCGCAATTCACTAAGATCATGTGTCCAATTTCCTGCATGTGTCGCTTCCCTGCTGAGGTCCGCCGGAGTTCACCTTCTTCTTCCTGGTGCATGTGAGTGCTGATCTTGCGACACAATTTGAGTTTTAAATTCCGTGGTTTGTCCGAATCAGTCGGGTTGTCCGACGGCCACACCCCCCAATTTGTGTCGCATGAAAGCGCCGATGCGCCACATTCCCATCGCGTACGCCAAAAACCCGGGGCAATTTAGCACGAAGCGGAAATAGTCGGGAAACCCGATGGAAATCCGTCCAAAGGACCCTTAGTAAATTTGCCCCTCTATGTCCATCCTGTCGAGGTGTCTCCTGGGTCCTGCCACTAGCCCTGGCAATACATACAAGATGCACATTAAAGATGTTGTCCACTTTCAGCAAATAATCAATATTGTTTATGTAATGAAAAGTTATACAATTTTACTATATACTTTCTAGATCTCTGCTTGCTGTCATTCTATAGAAAGCATCTGTGTTTACTTCCAGTGGATAGAAATCTGTCCATGGTCAAGTGATGTCACACAGGTGCACGGCTTGCTATACCCCTGGTCATGTGATGTCACACAGGTGCACGGCTTGTAATATCCTTGGTCAAGTGATATCGTACAGGTGCAGGTCTGGTTATATCCCTGGTTATGTGACATCATACAGGTGCAGGGCTTGTTATATCATTGGTCATTTGACATCACACAGGTGCACGGCTTGTTATTTCCCTGGTCATGTGATGTCACACAGGTGCACAAGCAGGGCCGGCTCCAGGTTTCAGTAGGCCCCTGGGCGAGAGTGCCTCAGTGGGCCCCTTTGCAGTGAACTCATGTGCCAGCATTAAAAATTCAAAAACTAAAAAACTGTCTCCTGTTCCCTGAAATATTCCCCAGTTCATCATCCCAAACAGCCGTGTCACGGTCAGGGCAGTTTTGAGGTCATTTAACCAACAGGGCGAACATAAAAATGTGTGCCCCTCCACTCTGCCACGTAATAAAACTTAAACTTCAACTCAGCTGCTGCAGAACCTCATAATACACACTTTAGCTGCAGCAGAACCTCATACACACACCTCAGCTGCTTCAGAACCTCATAATACACACCTCAGCTGCGGCAGAACCTCATAATACACACCTGAGCTTCTGCGGAATCTCATAATACACACCTCAGCTGCTGCAGAACCTCATAATACACACCTCAGCTTCTGCGGAACCTCAAAATACACACCTGAGCTGCTGCGGAACCTCATAATACACACCTCAGCTTCTGCGGAACCTCATAATACACACCTGAGCTTCTGCGGAACCTCAAAATACACACCTGAGCTGCTGCGGAACCTCATAATACACACCTCAGCTTCTGCGGAACCTCACAATACACACCTGAGCTGCTGCAGAACCTCATAATACACACCTGAGCTGCTGCGGAACCTCCTAATACACACCTGAGCTGCTGTGTAACCTCATAATACACATCACTGCTTACACAGAACCCTCTCTGCTTCTCATGTACATTTGAGATGATTAATATCATTCACACATCCACACAACCAGCAAGACATATATACAGGCAGATAGATACATGCATACAGCTACAGAGACATGCATACAGCTACAGAGACATGCATAAAGATAGACAAGCATGGAGGCACACACACACTGACAGACAGATACATACAAACAGACACACATGCAAGCAAACACATCATTACACATACCATACACTCACTATATGTATCAGTAATACACATCCATACATGTCACATACCATACACTCACCATATGGATCAGTAATACACAGCCATACATGTCACATACCATCACACACACTGTGGTGTCTGCAGCAGCCCTGGCATCACACAGAGGAGTCTTCAGGCTTCTCCTCATCCTCCTCTTCCTCTTCGTCCTGATTTCTGAGCTGCCGGATTTCAGCTGTACTGCAACTCCATGTGAAGAGGTGATGGGGGGGATGGGGAGGGGGGTTAACCCATAATATGCTGCACCACACAGGCAGCTCTGAAGCCTCTACCTGTGCTATGTGTGCTATGTGTACTTGTCCGAGTGGGGGAGGAACAGTGCAGGACACAGCTCAATCACAGGAAACTGGCACTTGCCCAGTTATGCCGGGTGCTGGAGCTGGACCTGTGCACAAGCCATTAGTATCACAGGGAGTCATCAGAAAAGTATGATAATAATGGCTCCTACAACTGTGTGACATTGCATGATCATGGACAGATTTCTATAAACTGGAAGTAAACATAGAAGCTTTCTATTGCAGGACAATAAGCAGAGATCTAGAAAACCAGGAGGCATTGATATAGAAACTATATTGGAAAATGGTGTTACTTTTTCTTACACAAACCATCAATAGGTAGTGTATTCCCAGGGGTTGGGCTTTGGATTTGATGCATTTCAAAAAACAACATGTGACTTGTCTGTGCTGCTCACTCCTCAGCTCTCAGCCCCCACCTTTGCACTCCAGTACAGCTCCTCCCTCCCCCACTGATATCAGCTCACCAGGCTGTGAGCTCTTTGAAGGAGCAGGAGGGAGGAGCTGTACAGGAGCACAAAGGTGGGGGCTGAGAGCTGAGGAGTGAGCAGCACAGACAAGTCGTATGTTGCTTTTTCAAATGCATCAAATCCAAAGCCCAACCCCTGGGACTACACAGAGGATTCTTTCAGGGTGCAAGGTAAGTTAGAACACACAATTATAGTGTAAAGGGCTTCTGTAACTCGTCTTTAGTGAAAATGAGGTCCCTGGTGACAGGTTCCCTTTAAGTAAAAATATGATGATACCTTTCCCTCACACCTGGTAAGAAGGTCCAGTAATGACGGACTCCGTGTCGTGTGTCCAGGACTTATGGCAGAGGAGTCTTTACTTATTAAGTATAATTGCTGCTTGTAATGAGATGAGATTCTTATTAATAACTGGTTGTAATTAGCACAGAAGAAAGGTCTGGGGGATAATTAGATTAATCTACACAGGTAGAAATATCCTTCATTATCCTAATGTAACTGATGAACTGCAAATATCCAGAAATTACAGGCTCCGAGGTCAAATTATAATGATCATAGTTATAATAGTCATTTTAACAGTAAAAATAACAATTATTTTAAATAATAATAAGTTAATTGGGGTTTCATAGGGAAGCAGTAGCATCATTAGATATAGATTGCATTGTGTTGTATGAGCAGAAGACCCCCTGGAGTTCTGGAGATTTAAAGGCAAAGTTCTGGCTTTTCAAAGTACAGAAACAAAGTTAAAGGGAACCTGCCACCAGATTTTACCCGTCTAAACTAATTTCTCCCATAAATAGGGGATAATTCCAGTGTCAGGCAAATTTTAATCTCTTTTTCACCTGAAATGAGTCAAGTTTAGAGGCTGCAGGTGGAGGGTAAATTCAGAAGCCCCAATCATTGGTTCTATTATACCTAGAAATATACTGCTGGTGTCATATTTAACATAAGGATCCTTGTATCTCTTTTTCCAATGAGATGAGTCAAGTTTGGAGGCTGCAGGTAAAGGGTCAATTCAGAATCCCCAATCATTGGTTCTATTATACCTAGAAACATGCTGCTGGTGTCATATTAAAGATAAGGACCCTCTCATCTCTTTCTCCAATCAGATGAGTCAAGTTTAGAGGCTGAAGGTGGAGGGTCAATTCAGAGGCCTCAATCACCGGTTCTATTATACCTACAAACATGCTACTGGTGTCATATTAAATATAAGTATCTTATCTTACAGACATAGTTGGAAATGCATACTGCAGATAAAGATCCAGTCCCTGTCTATATTTTAGCTGCCTGTATGTCCAGTTCTGTAGCACACAGAACCATTATGTGATCTGAAAAAGCAGAGATTATTATCTTTAATGTGACACAAAAAGATTGTTTCTAGGAGCTATATAACATATGATAGGGGCTTGTGAAGTGGCACTCCCCCTGCGTACACTAAACTTGACTCATCTCATGTGAATATGAGAAGAGTCATATTTGCCTGACTTTGGAGGAAATCATTTTATATGTAAACGGGTGAGAATTCACATAAAAGAGGTAATTCTAGAAAGGTTATTATGGGACACATTTACTTACCCGGTCCATTCGTGATCCCACAGCGCGTTGTACTACAAGGATTCGGGTCTGCCGGGATTCACTAAGGTCGTGCGCCCGATATCCAGCAGGTGTCACTGCTGCGCCGAGGTCCGCTGGAGTTCACGTTCTTCTTCCTGGTGCATGTGACCTTGCGACACAAATCTTTTTTTTAAATACCGCAGTTTTTCCGAATCTGTCGGGTTGTCCGACAGCCACGCCCCCGATTTCTGTCTGATGCGCCTAAATCCGATCGCAATATTGGTCGAAGGACCTCCTTGTTTGCAGAGATGCAAAATTTGTAAATAAATCCGATCGCGTGCGCCAAAATCCCGACAATTCGGCGCAAAATGGAAATTTTGCCGTGAAAAGTGCGGTGTTTGGACCCTTAGTTAATGAGCCCCTATATCTCCCACCTGAGGAGCTGGTAGTTTAGTGAGTTAAACCCTGGTGACAGGTTCCCTTTAAGAAAAGTGTTTGCAAATTTCCAAAATTGTGAATTTTGTCCTGCAAATCAAACCCATGGTAGAAAGATTTGCGGACATCAGATTTCGGGATAATTTTGTCTTCCGGAATCCTATCAGGACAGATATCAGCTTTTCCGCAAGATAATTAAGAAAAGGTGTGAAACGCGAGCTTCACACCCTCCCCCCTCGATGCGACGCCCCTCCTGAATATTCCTCTGAATCAGAGCAGTAACATTGTTGCAGCCGCACGCTCAGCGCCTTTCATTAAGTAACACATTTGGTAACGAGTTGCCGTCTTGATTGATTCATTAATTTTGCGCTCACAAGCAGCAAGCGCCGAAGAATGGATTATTTACAGCAAACTTCCCGACCGGCGGCCGCCGTGAGACACGACTGATACGCTTCTGCTGAACCGCAGACTTCGTGCGAGGAGAGGACTCGCTGCCCACAACGCTGAAATTAATTTCGGACGCAGGGAATATTTTTTATGTCAAATGATTCTTTAATATTAAATAGAAACGTGTACGTTTCCCGCTGTGCGGCCGGGTCCTTGTTTTTTCAGTAAAATACAATTTACTAAAATTTACGTCATATACAACATTTTTGTAATTCATTTTGAGTTTCATTTTATTTAACTCTTCTTGTTGTGATGGACCCACTGGGGCACATTCACCTTCCTGTTCGACAAAGTGCAATGTCCACCGATAACACACTGTGCCGCGATTCACTAATATCGTGCGTCCGATATCCTGCAAGTGTCGCTTCCCCGCTCAGGTCCAAAGGAGTTCACCTTCTTCTTCCTGGTGCATGTAAGTGCTTGATCTTGCAACAGAATTTGAACGTTAAATCCCGCGCTCAGTCCGAATAAGTCGGATCTTCTGGCGGCACGCCTCCCAATTTTTGTTGCGTGGAAGCAGTACAGCTGGGCCAAAAATAATCAAGTGCATCACAATCCCAGCGCAGACACGTGTTAAAAACCTTTCAAAGCCGTGCAAATCCCAAAAATGGTTCAAAGTTCAACGAAAGTGCGATCCGCAAACCCTTAGTAAATGAGCCCCACTGTGTTAATATACTGATTGGACTTGGATCTACTCCTGACTACACTGAATGGTTCCCTGGTATTTGCTATTTAGCCCTTATATGTGGATCCAGATCTACCTCAGTAGATTTATTAAAGGGAACCTGTCAGTCCAATTAACCCCCAAATTAAATATATTTTCATAAACTTCCATTGGATAGCATTGCCCCTGCCCCTACATCTACACCTCCCCATACCTGTAAACCTAAACATTCAGTTCCTGAGGTTGTGTCCAAATGACCTGAGGTGAGTCCAATCAGCATCTTCCCTGAAGCTGAGTCCAGCTTATTCATGAATCTCCTGCACAGCCACACCTCCTAGTTCTTGATTGACAGCCGGTATGATGATCCCACATGCTGAGCTGTGTGTGATCTCTATAGTTCCTTGTGCTGAGTGGAGAAGGAGGTCACTGGCCGCCCCTTCCCTCAGCTCCGTCCTTCTCCATCTCAAAGAACTGTATGCAGATTGTGAGAGGAGCAGGGATTCAGCTGCCAGCAGTGAGGCTTGAGGTTGGTGCAACCATTGAGCTAAGGGAAGGTTACAGGATGCAGGGGAGGGAACTAGTAGTGGATAGGGAGGTCAGATACTTCATATAGCTGCTGCCTTATCTGTGTCTCTCATAGGCAGCAGCTAAAGCCAAATAATTACTGAGACAATGCTTTACTTTACACAGAAAAATCAGCAGGGGAATGGAGTTGGAAGGGTTAACAGAGAAGTCTCTGCCTGGCTCAGCTTCATCACTATATTTATAAAGAAAATGGGACTCACAATCTAATCAACCTACCAGTATGTTTTGGAGTGTGGGAGGAAACTGGAGGACCCGTAGGAAACCCACACAAACACGGAGAGAGAACATACAAACTCTTTGCAGAGATAAAGCCTTGGGATGGGCTCATTGTGAGGTCCTCTAAATAGTGATGCCAGAATTAGTGAGAGAGATCTGCTGACAATTTCCCTTTACAGCAAAAGCATAAAACATTGTTGCTTGGCACCAAAGGATCAGGCACAGGACATTGTTATGGAATAAGCCGAGGTCAAAGCAGGCAAATAGTAAATGGAAATCTTTACAGGACAGGAGGCACTGGGCACCCTTTGCTAAGGCACCTTACAGTGTAGCCATCTGATTCCACATAGTCTTTGCTGGTCTTACTACTATTTATTCATCCAGGTCTCGACCTTGGTTTGTCTTTGACTGTCTCTTTGACTCTCTCTTCATTCCTTTGGACCTACATTTTATTCTTCTTTTGGTAGTTGATGCTGGCTCTTTTCAATGACATTGGTCTTGACCTTGTATCTAGAAATATCTAATTAACAACAATTGACAACTCTTTGATTGCCTGTGACCATGTCTAGCACATATAGTACATTATATAATTATAAAATTATAATACACCAATCTTGGACAACTCCAGGAGTATGACTTGGTTATACTCTATAGCAGTGATGGCAAACCTTTTAGAGGCCGAGTGCCCAAACTACAACAAAGACCCGCTTATTTATCGGAAGGTGCCAATAGGAAAATTTAATTTGTGATTTATACTCCCTTCTCTGTCACAGTTTTCATTGATACCAGCACCTGAGGACACCAATAATGCAGAAAATAGTCCCAGGTACAGCTGTCACTTTAAAATAGCTCTGTGCACAGCAAGTCCTGGGCTGTCTGGGACTGCAGGAAGATACCTGGAGTCATCTCTGCTGATGGCCTGAGTGCCCACAGAAAGTGCTCCAAGTGCCACCTCTGGCACCAGTGCCATAGGTTAGCCATCACTGCTCTATAGTAACCCCAGATTTCTATATAGGTGTTAAATGTTAAATACCAGGGAATGAATTAGACCTCAGTTTGGGAGGTCCCAGAGCTCCAGATTCTGGGACCTACACCTTAGACATTTAAGTTACAAGTAAAATCCCTTCAATGTAACATCTCCATGACCTTACGTTGCGATGACTTTTTACCCATCCAGGACCATAATGTTCTCTTCTGCTTTCTGATATATAAACAATTTAACCATCAACTTTTTAGCTTCTTTTTGTAATAACGATTGAAAAAAAAAAACGGCATTATAAAGTTGACCCCCAAAAACTCTAGTGTATACTAGGGACAAATAACCAAGCAACAACTTGGGGGTCACGGAGATCGAGCGTCAGAAATAAATACATTTGATATGTGAGGATCGGTTCTACGTTACCGCATTGCCGAGGTCAAAGGGGTCGAGATCCCTTTAACTTCTCAGTTCGATTGCCGTCTTTATTTCGCGGGCATGTGACTTCTCTGTAGAAACTTTAATGAAACGGCTTTAATTAAAGAATGGCTTCAGACCCTTTAAAGTCTCAGTGGATAAAAGACATATTGATTCCTGTGCCAGATTGTCCACTGGCTTCTATTTGTGAGATAGCCTTGAACTGCTCCCTTTCAATGAGACGGAGTGAGAGAGATGACTCCACATATTTATCTGTCACTCCGTCCTTTACGTCTCCTTGGTGGTCAATATTGATACCGCGGATTCTGCTCAACCTTATTTACTTCTCTTACAATTCTCCTTCGTTCTATTCTTTATCATCAAGGTAATTCATTCACTTCTGGAACATGTTGTAATGTTCTGGAAAATAAAAGAAGTTACCTGTAACGTCATCCAAGCCAATCCAAAGACATGATTGAAAGCTCTCGGGCTCCAGTGATAGGGCTCTGCCCACCATTCATGCTGCGTATACAATACTGGCTTACTTAGGACAAATATATATGGGTCCACCAAGTGGCTACGAGATTTTCCTTAGGACTTAAGCATCGTTGACTGTGATGGTAACCTTGAGTATGAACATAAGGTCACCATCAAAGTTATCCTCTTGTAGTTACAGGGACTTAAAGGACATCTAGCACCAGGATGACGGATTGAAAACCAAGCGCACTGACATACTGTTGTGCACCCCCTCTGTCAGGATTTGCTCTTCTTTTGCCCTGATTTTCTTTAAAAAGGCTTTTAAAATTATGCAGATACACCTGAGGGGCTTCGGTCTCCATGTAGTGTTAATGGAGCCTGGAGCCCCTTAGGTTAATTAGCATAATTTACAAACTTTTTTTTCTTGAAAACAAGGGCATAGAAAGCTTAAAGAAGAGTGGATCCTGCCAGAGGGGGCACACGCCAGTATGTCAGTGTGCTTGGTTTACAATACTTTATCCTGGTGGTAGATTTCCTTTAACTCAAAGCTCTTGGGTTCCTATAACAGGGTCCCCACTCTCTTACCATGTACCATTAATAATATTGGTTGGAATAAAGCCAATTGATACGAGGATCCAATCAACGACCCAAGGGATTTGGGTCAAGGCTAAGCTTGGGAAAGTCTAAAGAACAGAGATGTCTTCACCATTGATCAATGTGATAGAATATGTTTGGCTCCTCAAGGTTACCAACAGAGTCAAACATCTTACAATCCAGGGACGTGACCCAAAAAACTTTGGGCCCAGTGCGAAATCTTTAACAGGGCCTCATCCACCCATCTTGTGGCTAATAGGTTAAGCCTATGCCTAAAGGGCAGAGATGTCTTCACCCTTGACCACTACGATAGAGTTTGGATGGTTCCATATGGTGACCATTGAAGTCATCCTCTTACAATCCCGAAACATGACTTGGATCATGGGGTCCAGTGTAAAACCAAGAAGAGATCCCCAGCTTCACTTGCCATTTACAATTATTAGTTAAACTACTAAACTAGTGGCTAATTGATTTGACTTAGGACTAAACCAGGGAGGGAAGTTTAAGGACTGAAAGTACAGACGTTGCCATATGGAATCCCCCAGTCTTATTTCCACCATGAGTATCACCCATTGTACAAGCAACCGGATGGATTAGCAGCAACTAGGAAGGGAAGGTTGAACACCTCTGCTTGACCTTTGCACCCTCTCAGCAGTTACAAGTTTTAGAGTTTTTCTTTACACCCCTGTGGCTTTCATTGAAGGTCATGCACATGGAGGAGGCTGATGGATTACCCCTGCCCGAGGAGGAAGATTTGCTATTCTTGGCTGTAGTAAAACCTAGGACACCAGATTAGATGTTTATAACGTTTCCTATAAAGAATTGACTGAATATGTTACCATCTTATTATGAGGTGGGGTCAAGGATTTTCCACCCATTATGATATTGTTAAGGTAAACTATAATGAAGGCTGGGCCTCTCACCACTGCAGTCAATCATTGACTTCCCTGACAAAGTCCCCCTGACCCAGAACATCCTCACAGAACCGTAACACGCAGAGTCCGTCTTACCTCCCCTCCCTTTACTCCAACTGTACCTCAAACATTCCTAAAGGGGTTGTTATATCATATTATAAGAGTAGTACAGTTCTGCACCCATATATACAGGATAGGAGTAGTAGTACAGTTCTGCACCCATATATACAGGATAGGAGTAGTAGTACTGTGCTGTGCCCATATATACAGGATAGGAGTAGTAGTACAGTTCTGCACCCATATATACAGGATAGGAGTAGTAGTACTGTGCTGTGCCCATATATACAGGATAGGAGTAGTAGTACAGTTCTGCACCCATATATACAGGATAGGCGTAGTAGTACTGTTCTGCACCCATATATACTAGATAGGAGTAGTAGTACTGTTCTGCACCCATATATACTAGATAGGAGTAGTAGTACTGTTCTGCACCCATATATACAGGATAGGAGTAGTAGTACTGTGCTGTACCCATATATACAGGATAGGAGTAGTAGTACTGTGCTGTGCCCATATATACAGGATAGGAGTAGTAGTACTGTTCTGCACCCATATATACTAGATAGGAGTAGTAGTACTGTTCTGCACCCATATATACAGGATAGGAGTAGTAGTACTGTGCTGTACCCATATATACAGGATAGGAGTAGTAGTACTGTGCTGTGCCCATATATACAGGATAGGAGTAGTAGTACTGTTCTGCACCCATATATTCTAGATAGGAGTAGTAGTACTGTGCTGTGACCATATATACAGGATAAGAGTAGTAGTACTGTGATGTGCCCATATATACAGGATAGGAGTAGTAGTACTGTGCTGTGCCCATATATACAGGATAGGAGTAGTAGTACTGTCCTGCACCCATATATACAGGATAGGAGTAGTAGCACTGTGCTGTGCCCATATATACAGGATAGGAGTAGTAGTACTGTGCTGTGCCCATATATACAGGATAGGAGTAGTAGTACAGTTCTGCACCCATATATACAGGATAGGAGTAGTAGTACTGTGCTGTGCCCATATATACAGGATAGGAGTAGTAGTACAGTTCTGCACCCATATATACAGGATAGGAGTAGTAGTACAGTTCTGCACCCATATATACAGGATAGGAGTAGTAGTACTGTTCTGCACCCATATATACAGGATAGGAGTAGTAGTACTGTGCTGTACCCATATATACAGGATAGGAGTAGTAGTACTGTGCTGTGCCCATATATACAGGATAGGAGTAGTAGTACTGTTCTGCACCCATATATACTAGATAGGAGTAGTAGTACTGTTCTGCACCCATATATACAGGATAGGAGTAGTAGTACTGTGCTGTACCCTGTGAGACACTGAAGGGGTTAACTGTGGATGGGCGGTATGTTTCCCCTAGGTTTTCCTATTATGCAAGGCCTTAGTGCTGAGGTTGGGTGTCCAGCACCTTGGACACAGGTGATGGGAGCAGCCCAATCAGTCTTTTTTTTTAAACCGCTCAGCAGAGCTGGAAGTGTTGTCTTTCTCTGGAAGGAGGCTGGAGAGAAAACAGCCCTGACCTCTGTGCCTGGAGCAGCCAAGTGATTTTGTATAGTGGTGAGTTAGTGGAATACCTGTATAGTTAGCACCCTGACGGGTAGGATTTTTGTTTATTTAATGCCTGAATGTAAAGGCTGTTTTATTTTGCTGCTACAATAAACGCAGGCGAGACCTGTTTTGGACTAAACCTTGGTGTCACTGTCTTGAACTGCATCACAGCACCCCGCTACCACGGTCTCTACTGGGCCAAATCTCCCACAACCCATATATACAGGATAGGAGTAGTAGTACTGTGCTGTGCCCATATATACAGGATAGGAGTAGTAGTACTGTTCTGCACCCATATATACTAGATAGGAGTAGTAGTACTGTTCTGCACCCATATATACAGGATAGGAGTAGTAGTACTGTGCTGTACCCATATATACAGGATAGGAGTAGTAGTACTGTGCTGTGCCCATATATACAGGATAGGAGTAGTAGTACTGTTCTGCACCCATATATACTAGATAGGAGTAGTAGTACTGTGCTGTACCCATATATACAGGATAGGAGTAGTAGTACTGTGCTGTGCCCATATATACAGGATAGGAGTAGTAGTACTGTTCTGCACCCATATATACTAGATAGGAGTAGTAGTACTGTTCTGCACCCATATATACAGGATAGGAGTAGTAGTACTGTGCTGTACCCATATATACAGGATAGGAGTAGTAGTACTGTGCTGTGCCCATATATACAGGATAGGAGTAGTAGTACTGTTCTGCACCCATATATTCTAGATAGGAGTAGTAGTACTGTGCTGTGACCATATATACAGGATAAGAGTAGTAGTACTGTGATGTGCCCATATATACAGGATAGGAGTAGTAGTACTGTGCTGTGCCCATATATACAGGATAGGAGTAGTAGTACTGTCCTGCACCCATATATACAGGATAGGAGTAGTAGCACTGTGCTGTGCCCATATATACAGGATAGGAGTAGTAGTACTGTGCTGTGCCCATATATACAGGATAGGAGTAGTAGTACAGTTCTGCACCCATATATACAGGATAGGAGTAGTAGTACTGTGCTGTGCCCATATATACAGGATAGGAGTAGTAGTACAGTTCTGCACCCATATATACAGGATAGGAGTAGTAGTACAGTTCTGCACCCATATATACAGGATAGGAGTAGTAGTACTGTTCTGCACCCATATATACAGGATAGGAGTAGTAGTACTGTGCTGTACCCATATATACAGGATAGGAGTAGTAGTACTGTGCTGTGCCCATATATACAGGATAGGAGTAGTAGTACTGTTCTGCACCCATATATACTAGATAGGAGTAGTAGTACTGTTCTGCACCCATATATACAGGATAGGAGTAGTAGTACTGTGCTGTACCCTGTGAGACACTGAAGGGGTTAACTGTGGATGGGCGGTATGTTTCCCCTAGGTTTTCCTATTATGCAAGGCCTTAGTGCTGAGGTTGGGTGTCCAGCACCTTGGACACAGGTGATGGGAGCAGCCCAATCAGTCTTTTTTTTTAAACCGCTCAGCAGAGCTGGAAGTGTTGTCTTTCTCTGGAAGGAGGCTGGAGAGAAAACAGCCCTGACCTCTGTGCCTGGAGCAGCCAAGTGATTTTGTATAGTGGTGAGTTAGTGGAATACCTGTATAGTTAGCACCCTGACGGGTAGGATTTTTGTTTATTTAATGCCTGAATGTAAAGGCTGTTTTATTTTGCTGCTACAATAAACGCAGGCGAGACCTGTTTTGGACTAAACCTTGGTGTCACTGTCTTGAACTGCATCACAGCACCCCGCTACCACGGTCTCTACTGGGCCAAATCTCCCACATATGGTGCTTCGGATTGCGGGCAGTTCAAAAGACACACACCTGAAAGGCTCGCTACATCCTGCAACATTGCATGGCCTGGGTGAAAGCAGCAGGCAAATTGCAGGATAAAGCCAAGATGGAGGACTTTATTAAAGCCATGCTCCAGCAGCAGGAGGAGAGATCCCGCCAGCAGCAGGAAGAGTCCCAGGCTAATCGGCAGCTGCAGCAAGCCATGCTCCAGCAGCAGGAGGAGAGATCCCGCCAGCAGCAGGAAGAGTCCCAGGCTAATCGGCAGCTGCAGCAAGCCATGCTCCAGCAGCAGGAGGAGAGGTCCCGACAGCAGCAAGCCATGCTCCAGCAACAGCAGGAAGAGTCCCGAGCCATGTTCCAGCTGATGATGGAAAAGTTTTCTGGCGTTATGGCAGCACCGCAAGTGACGACTACTGAGGGGTCCCATACTGGTTTGCAAGGGTACCCGGTTGTCCAGCATTCCGCACGGGCTGCAGTGCAGAAGGCTTTACAAAAGATGACGGCGACCGACGACGTGGAGGCTTATCTCACTGTGTTCGAGCGAGTAGCTGAGCGAGAGGAGTTACCAGCTGAGCAGTGGGCAGATGTCCTGGCGCCGTTCCTGACGGGCGAATCGCAGAAGGCCTACTACGACCTGAGTGAAACTGAGGCCCGTGAGTACCCCCAGCTAAAGGCGGAGATTCTGGCTCGTCTTGGGGTCACCATTCAAGTTCGTTCCAGCCGGGTCCACCAGTGGGCATACTCTGAAAAACTACCCCCGCGCTCCCAAATGCATGACCTGATCCATCTTGTCCGGAAGTGGCTACAACCCGAGGATTGCACCCCAGCACAGATGGTCGAGAGAGTGGTTCTTGACAAGTTCACCCGTTCTCTGCCCTCTCGGCTCCAGCGGTGGGTTGGACAGGCCGGTCCCACAAATGCCGAGGAACTTGTGTCCCTAGTAGAGAGGTATCGGGCTACGGAGGATCTTCTACTTATCCCTCCCACACGAAGCAGTGCCAGTGACAAGGCCATTAAACCATCTGGTAAGACTGCTACTGCAGAAAAAGGGAAACAGGTCAGGTTGGGAGGGGGTACACTGGGGGGCTTGGATACACAGAAACCCAGTGAGGCTCGTGACAGAGGTCATAGCCGTATCCAGTGCTGGCGATGCCATGAAATGGGCCATATTGCTGCCAACTGTCCCCTGTCAGTGGAGCCAATGGACTGCAACCAGACCCGGCGAATGTCCCTGTTTGCCCGGCCGGTTCTGGCTGCCGAGTCAGTCACGGATGCAGAACCCCAAGTGTGTATGGTCACAATCGGTGGTCACACGGTGGAAGCCTTGCTAGACTCAGGGAGTCTGGTTACCCTGGTGCGGGGAACTTTGGTTGATCCTGGACTGTATAGTGGGCGTAAAGTGGGAGTGTTATGTATACATGGGGACACTCGCGAATATCCCACTGCTGTCATCAACCTACATACCCCTTGTGGTACTATTACCCATGAAGTGGGGGTGGTGGGGACCCTGTTTCATGAGGCTATTATCGGCAGAGACTTACCGGTGTTTTGGGACCTCTGGAGACGAAGACCCACCTCAGGTGCTGTTGCAGATAATAAACGACAGGTATGTCCGGCCTTGGCCCCTGAACCCTTTGAGGCCGATGTACCCACACCAGCAGTAGGGGTGACCCCATGTGATGAATTCTCTCCCCTAGAGGTCCTAGCTGGTGAGGTCGAGGGCCACGAGGAGGTGGCCGACATGCCGGACCTTGAGTTTTCCCGTGAGAATTTTGGGGCTGCACAGCTACAGGACCCTACCTTGTTTAAAGCACGGGAGAATGTTAAGGTGATAAATGGGGTACTCCAAATACCAGGGGCTGACAAAATATACCCCCGAATGGTGATTGTTGGGGAGCTGTTGTACAGGGTCGACCAGATACGGGGTGAGGAGGTTGAGCAACTTGTAGTACCCCAATCTCACCGTAGGCTGGTGCTAGAGTTGGCACACAAACATGTGCTGGGAGGGCACTTAGGTGCTGAGAAGACCCGGGAGAGGATCCTGCAGAGATTTTTCTGGCCCGGGGTGTGGGAGGAGGTAAACCGGTATTGTAGCTCCTGCCCTGAGTGTCAACTTACTGCCCCGGTGTCCCACTTCAGGAGTCCTCTGGTCCCGCTACCAATCATAGAGGTGCCATTTGAACGGATTGCAATGGATCTGGTTGGCCCCATAGTCAAATCCTCAAGGGGGCACCAATACATCCTGGTTATCCTGGACTACGCTACGCGGTATCCCGAGGCGATTCCATTAAGGAACACCTCCTCCAAAAATATTGCTAGGGAGCTGTTCCAGGTATGCTCACGCACAGGCCTCCCCAAGGAAATCTTGACTGACCAGGGTACCCCATTCATGTCTAGGGTGATGAAGGAGATGTGTAAGTTACTGCAGGTTAAACAGCTCCGCACCTCTGTGTATCATCCTCAGACAGATGGCCTAGTCGAGAGGTTTAACAAGACCTTGAAGGGGATGCTAAAGAGGGTGGTCAGCAAGGATGGGAAGGACTGGGATTGTTTGTTGCCCTATTTGATGTTTGCCATACGTGAAGTTCCCCAGTCCTCCACGGGTTTCTCACCCTTTGAGCTGTTATATGGCCGTTCCCCACGTGGGCTTTTGGATATAGCCAAGGAGACCTGGGAACAGGAGAGGACCCCCCACCGTAGTGTGATAGAACACGTCTCCCTTATGCAGGACCGCATAGCGGCGGTTATGCCCCTTGTAAAGGAGCACATGACAAGGGCACAAGAGGCCCAGTCTAGGGTCTACAATAGATCAGCCAGACTCAGGACCTTTAACCCAGGCGACAGAGTGCTAGTTCTGGTGCCCACCGTTGAGAGCAAGTTCTTGGCAAAATGGCAAGGACCATATGAGGTCATGGAGAAAGTAGGGGAAGTAACCTACAAGGTATCTCAGCCGGGGAGGAGGAAACCCGAACAGATATACCACGTGAACCTCCTAAAGCCATGGAGGGAAAGAGAGTCCCTGATGGCCGTGGGAGTAGAAAAAGCGTCTGTCCCCAAGAAGGGGACACCGGAGGTAGGTGTACCCGATGCCAAGGTGCCTGAAGTACGGATTTCGGAGTCCCTCTCCAGGGCCCAGATTCAGGAAGCGAAGGAGTTTGTGCTCCGAAATGTGGATGTGTTCTCTAAGTTACCGGGACGTACTTCAGTCATCAAGCATGATATCATAACCGAACCCCACATCCGGGTACACCAAAAACCCTACCGGGTCCCTGAAGCGCGCCGGCTTGCCATATCCGAAGAAGTCAGGCAGATGTTAGACCTGGGGGTTATCGAGGAGTCTAAAAGTGACTGGTCGAGTCCTATTGTGTTGATTCCCAAACCTGATGGTTCCCTACGGTTCTGCAATGACTTTAGGAAGTTGAACGAGGTGTCCAAATTTGATTCTTATCCCATGCCCAGGGTTGACGAGTTGATAGAACGACTTGGACAGGCTAGGTTCTTCTCCACCCTTGACCTGACGAAAGGGTATTGGCAGGTACCCCTTACTGACAGGGCCAAAGAGAAGACCGCTTTTGTTACTCCTGATGGGCTTTTTCAGTACGTGGTACTCCCCTTTGGGCTACATGGGGCTCCCGCCACATTCCAGAGGTTAATGGATCTCGTCCTAAAACCTCACCGGAGATATGCCTCGGCCTACCTGGATGACATCATAGTTTATAGTAACGATTGGGAGAGTCACCTGGCCAAGGTGCAAGCAGTGGTAGACTCCCTGAGGGCAGCAGGGTTGACAGCAAACCCCCAAAAATGTGCACTGGGTCTGGAAGAGGCCCGTTACCTGGGGTACCGTATTGGGCGAGGTGTCATCAAACCCCAAGTAAATAAAGTGGAGGCGATTCAGCAGTGGCCACGACCTATGAGCAAGAAGCAAGTGAGGGCTTTCCTAGGCATAGTGGGCTATTATCGCCGATTTATCCCCGATTTTGCTACCATAGCGGCACCCCTGACTGACCTGACCAAGGGTAGCAGGGCGGTGATGGTAAAGTGGAGTGAAGAGGCTGAGGGGGCGTTTCAGCGACTTAAGACGGTTTTGTGCGAGGGACCGGTACTGATCACCCCTAACTTCACCAAGACCTTTATTGTGCAGACTGACGCTTCTGACGTGGGCCTAGGGGCTGTCCTGTCCCAAGTAGTGGAGGGTGAGGAACATCCTGTGACATTCCTGAGCCGCAAGCTCACACCCCCTGAGAAGAACTATAGCATAGTTGAGAGGGAGTGCTTGGCGATAAAATGGGCTCTAGAATCCCTGAAATACTACTTGATAGGGCGACAGTTTACACTAGTGACCGATCACTCTCCCCTCACCTGGATGAGTCAGGCTAAAGAGAGGAACGCCAGGGTCACAAGGTGGTTCCTAATGTTGCAGAATTTCAAATTCACGGTAGAACATCGAGCAGGAAAGCTGCATGGGAATGCCGATGCCCTGTCTCGTACCCACTGTCTGATGGCCAAAAGTGTTCGCCCCCACAGGGTCAAACAGAGGGGGAGGGTATGTGAGACACTGAAGGGGTTAACTGTGGATGGGCGGTATGTTTCCCCTAGGTTTTCCTATTATGCAAGGCCTTAGTGCTGAGGTTGGGTGTCCAGCACCTTGGACACAGGTGATGGGAGCAGCCCAATCAGTCTTTTTTTTTAAACCGCTCAGCAGAGCTGGAAGTGTTGTCTTTCTCTGGAAGGAGGCTGGAGAGAAAACAGCCCTGACCTCTGTGCCTGGAGCAGCCAAGTGATTTTGTATAGTGGTGAGTTAGTGGAATACCTGTATAGTTAGCACCCTGACGGGTAGGATTTTTGTTTATTTAATGCCTGAATGTAAAGGCTGTTTTATTTTGCTGCTACAATAAACGCAGGCGAGACCTGTTTTGGACTAAACCTTGGTGTCACTGTCTTGAACTGCATCACAGCACCCCGCTACCACGGTCTCTACTGGGCCAAATCTCCCACAACCCATATATACAGGATAGGAGTAGTAGTACTGTGCTGTGCCCATATATACAGGATAGGAGTAGTAGTACTGTTCTGCACCCATAAATACTAGATAGGAGTAGTAGTACTGTTCTGCACCCATATATACAGGATAGGAGTAGTAGTACTGTGCTGTACCCATATATACAGGATAGGAGTAGTAGTACTGTGCTGTGCCCATATATACAGGATAGGAGTAGTAGTACTGTTCTGCACCCATATATACTAGATAGGAGTAGTAGTACTGTGCTGTGACCATATATACAGGATAAGAGTAGTAGTACTGTGATGTGCCCATATATACAGGATAGGAGTAGTAGTACTGTGCTGTGCCCATATATACAGGATAGGAGTAGTAGTACTGTTCTGCACCCATATATACAGGATAGGAGTAGTAGCACTGTGCTGTGCCCATATATACAGGATAGGAGTAGTAGTACTGTGCTGTGCCCATATATACAGGATAGGAGTAGTAGTACAGTTCTGCACCCATATATACAGGATAGGAGTAGTAGTACTGTGCTGTGCCCATATATACAGGATAGGAGTAGTAGTACAGTTCTGCACCCATATATACAGGATAGGAGTAGTGGTACAGTTCTGCACCCATATATACAGGATAGGAGTAGTAGTACTGTTCTGCACCCATATATACAGGATAGGAGTAGTAGTACTGTGCTGTACCCATATATACAGGATAGGAGTAGTAGTACTGTGCTGTGCCCATATATACAGGATAGGAGTAGTAGTACTGTTCTGCACCCATATATACTAGATAGGAGTAGTAGTACTGTTCTGCACCCATATATACAGGATAGGAGTAGTAGTACTGTGCTGTACCCATATATACAGGATAGGAGTAGTAGTACTGTGCTGTGCCCATATATACAGGATAGGAGTAGTAGTACTGTTCTGCACCCATATATACTAGATAGGAGTAGTAGTACTGTTCTGCACCCATATATACAGGATAGGAGTAGTAGTACTGTTCTGCACCCATATATACAGGATAGGAGTAGTAGTACTGTGCTGTACCCATATATACAGGATAGGAGTAGTAGTACTGTGCTGTGCCCATATATACAGGATAGGAGTAGTAGTACTGTTCTGCACCCATATATACTAGATAGGAGTAGTAGTACTGTGCTGTGACCATATATACAGGATAAGAGTAGTAGTACTGTGATGTGCCCATATATACAGGATAGGAGTAGTAGTACTGTGCTGTGCCCATATATACAGGATAGGAGTAGTAGTACTGTTCTGCACCCATATATACAGGATAGGAGTAGTAGCACTGTGCTGTGCCCATATATACAGGATAGGAGTAGTAGTACTGTGCTGTGACCATATATACTAGATAGGAGTAGTAGTACTGTGCTGTACCCATATATACAGGATAGGAGGAGTAGTACTGTGCTGTGCCCATATATACTAGATAGGAGTAGTAGTACTGTTCTCCACCCATATATGCAGGATAGGAGTAGAAGTACTGTGCTGTGACCATATATACTAGATAGGAGTAGTAGTACTGTTCTGCACCCATATATACAGGATAGGAGTAGTAGTACTGTGCTGTGCCCATATATACAGGATAGGAGTAGTAGTACTGTGCTGTGCTCATATATACAGGATAGGAGTAGTAGTACTGTGCTGTGACCATATATACAGGATAGGAGTAGTAGTACTGTGCTGTGCCCATATATACAGGATAGGAGTAGTAGTACTGTGCTGTGACCATATATACAGGATTGGAGTAGTAGTACTGTGCTGTGCCCATATATACAGTATAGGAGTAGTAGTACTGTACTGTGACCATATATACAGGATAGGAGTAGTAGAATTGTTCTGTGCCCATATATAAAGGATAGGAGTAGTAGTACTGTGCTGTGTCCATGTATACATGATAGTAGTAGTAGTACTGTGCTGTCCCCATATATACAGGATAGGAGTAGTATCACTGTGCTGTGTACAGGATAGAAGAAGTAGTACTGTACTTTGTCTATACATAAAGGATAGGGGTAGTAGTACTGTGCTCTGCCCATATATACAGGATAGGAGTAGTAGTACTGTGCTGTACCCATATATACAGGATAGGATTAGTAGTACTGTACTTTGTCTATATATAAAGGATAGGGGTAGTAGTACTGTGCTCTGCCCATATATACAGGATAGGAGTAGTAGTACTGTGCTGTACCCATATATACAGGATAGGATTAGTAGTACTGTACTTTGTCTATATATAAAGGATAGGGGTAGTAGTACTGTGCTGTGTTTAGGATAGTAGTATATACACACATATTACATACACAGACAGACTGTTATTCCCCCTGTTCTCTTCTCTCTCTTGTGCTGAGGATACAGATATAGTAGAAGTTGGGACTAGCAGGGGGTCGTCTGCTTTTGGGCCTGATCCTGCTCACCCTCTTCCCTCCGACTGAGACGGCCATGATAACGAAGTAAAGTTCTCCTTGTTTTACAATGTTATTTTTGAAAATATCTTCAGAAATATCTGAGTGTGCCACTTATATTATTATCAGTCATGACCGGATTCTCTCTATAACATTTGTTCTCCTTCATTAGATTTTGTTCCTGGCGACACTAAAATCCATACAGAATGTCAGGAATTTCTCTTTGCTCCGCACTCGGTGCAATATTCATGTTTCTAGTTAGTTTGCCAAGTTACAAAGGCGGCAAAGTCTACAAGGTCTTGAAATGCAGAATCATAGCGTTGCGTCTGACCTTATACCGTACCAGATACATCATTAAAATTCCCTGTACCTAACAGAAGCTGCATTGAATAATGATATGGGCCGCTCCGAAAAAAAAAAAAAAATCCATATTCATGAGGTTTAATCGCAAAAACCCTTCAATATGAGGTGCTCCGCGGTAAGTGACATTAAATGGCTTCATCATTTGGCAAAGTTTTCAAAAACGAGACTCCGGAGCCATTAATTATCAATTGAAGCAAACATTTGTGTAGTGACAGCTCCGCGATTTATCACGCGAGACGGTTTTTACGGGCGGACTAGAATCCCAGCAATTAGAAAAGGTTATAATTATCTTGTAAAGTTACATTTTTTTTTAAAAAGGATAAATACATTGAGCGGGATTGAAGGATGGAGTTGACATTTTTTGCAATTATCTTCGTGATGTGGAATTTTCGTGAATGTTGAGGACCCGGCGTTTTGTTACAGTTTTACTTTAAGGTTTAAAAGTGACGACCACTGACACAAAAATGGTTTTTTGATGAAGGTTTTGAGTGACTTACAGACCCCTTGTCATACATTAAATTGGTTTAGGGGCATTGGATATAATACTATGCAAGACTAATTCTAGGGAATCAAAAAACATTTCTAAAAAGTATATAGAAAAAGTAAACCAATAAAATAAAAAATAAGGATTTAACTGTGTAGCTGCTCCAAAGGCGTGACAAAATGGATTTTTCGAAGGCAAATCTAGCAAAATGCTGAAATGTTCATGCAGATGGACTAGAAGATGCTATGGGTCAATTGTAAGCCAGGCGCACCGGAAATAGAGACGTTCCAAAGGTGCAAGGTTAACTCTTAGGGTCGGTTGAATTCCGTTTATTTGAAGATAAAACAAGGAGACAACGCGTTTCACACCCTTGTCACTGGTGCTTCATCAGCTCTAAAAATAGAAAAAAAACACCCATTTTTTCGCAACTCTATTATCGATTAAGGTTTAAAAAAAAGAGTATGGGATCAAAGTCACATCCATGTTCCTCAATCGGACAGTCTACACCTAAGTTCCGTTAATATCAAGGGTTAAAAACATGAGTCATTATGGGGCACATTTACTTACCTTGTCCTGTTACGATCCACCGAGGATGAAGTCCGGCGCGATTCACTAAGATTGTGCACCCGATATCCTGCATGTGTCGCTTCCCCGCTGAGGTCCACTGGAGTTCACCTTCCTCTCCCCGGTGCATGTGAGTGCATTGTCTTTTGACAGAATTTGAATATTAAATCCCACGCTTAGTCCGAATCAGTCGGGTTGTCCGACGGCCACGGCCCCCTATTTGTGTCACATGAAATCCAATTGCGTGCGCCAAAAACCCCTGTTAAATACGGCGCAAATCGGAAATAGTCAGGAAACCTGACGGAAATGGGGTGTGTGGACCCTTAGTACATGTGCCCCAATATGTTTTAGAAGATCATAGAAGTGGTGGACAAAGTGGTCATAGTATTGAATTGAATAAGAAATCGTAAACTTAGTCATGGAGGTGGCTGAGGAAGACATAGAAGTGGTGGCCATAGTATTAGAAGTGATTGGTTTGCTTAAAGGTGGTGGTCAAGGTCATCATCATTGTGGTGACTGATCTCAGACTCGGTCACAAACACGGTTGACAATCACAAACATGATGATAGTCGAATATGTGGAAAAAGTCATAGGAGTGGTTGGCTGAAATGAGTGATTGATAGAAGTTGGATATAGTGTTATGTAACGTAGTGTATGCTCAGTCACAGGAGTGGTATAAAAAGTAATAGAAGTGGTTACCATTTATGCAGATTTTGTGGATATTGTTTTAGAATGGGTTGACTTAGTAAAAGGTAGGAATAAGATCATAGAAGCGGGCGTCAATGTGATGGCTAACCTAGGCATAGAATTGTTAAATATGGCTGACCTTACAGACCTGGTGAAGGACACAGCACCAAGCACCAATCCACACTGTACCTGTAAGGTGTATGTGTAAAAATTTTTTTCTTAATTATTGTTTTTGCTATTTACTTGTCACAAATATACAGGCAGTCCCCGGGTTACATGCAAGATAGGGTCTGTAGGTTTGTACTTAAGTTGAATTTGTATTTATGTTGGAACTGTATATTTTATAATTGTAATCCCAGGCAGAATTTTTCTTGGGTCTCTGTGACAATTGGATTTGAAAAATGTTGGGTTGTCATAAGAACCAGGATTAACAATAAATCTTAATTACAGACACCTCTGTACTATTACAGCTGTTTATTGTAGCCTAGGACTAAAGCGCAGTAAATTACCAATATCCAGAGGTCCAATTGTAATTAGGGGTCGTATGTAAGTCGGGTGTTCTTAAGTAGGGGACCGCCTGTACTTGGAATGTTCTTCCGCTCTTAAATGCTATACCTTAGTACATACACTTAAAATGATAACAGTTAAAATGAGATATTATACATAACAATATACAACTTCTTTAAGATCTCAGGCTGGGCTAAAGAGAGGCAAAAATGGCACTTATAGGGCCCAAGTGCACATTTTATGCCTTATAAAATGCTGGATATCGACTACAAAAAACATTGACCGTGAATACAATGGTGTTATTTTTATGATGTTGTTTGAAGTCCTTGTAACTATTTTGTTGTTTTGTTGGTAATTTCCGGAAAAGCTTAAGATGTTAAGGAGGATTGAGACATTATATCTTTAAGCTGTCCGTATCTCCTTCACTGAAATTGGATGTTAATGTCTCTGTGATATACTGCGAGAGAGAGTGAGTGATAGAGGTCCTACATGGATTTAGGACACAAGTCCAACAATATACATTTGTTACATCCGTGAGGACTTTTAGTTGTTCATGTATAAAGTCACACTCATATGAAGATGTATCCTCCTTGAGATCCGGTGCCTTACAATAGTGGAGATCGTCTCGGCGTCCTCCGAGTGAGTGTGCGCATGCGCAGGTGCGCTCCACTCCGTCAGGTTGTTTGAGCTGCCGGACTCCAACTGCAGGACGGACAAGAGTGGAAGGAGGATCCGGGAGGTATAGAGCAAGTCTCCCTGGATGATGATAGTGCTTGTATACCCTGTTAATGATTAAAACGAGGATAAAAAATGGATAAGCAATCCTCCTGGCTAATGATGGTGCCTGTGTGCACTGTCAGCGGTCCGGAACTTCTCCACGGTATGATTTGTAGTCCGGTTCAATCTGTACAGTTAAGCACCTGCATGTCACCTTTAGCACACCCACTGTTCGGTTTGCATCAATGTTGATATCGGGGTAGTGTTGGGATGAAAAACTTTTTTTCCTTTACACAGTTGTAGAAATGGTTGACTCACCCATGGAGATGGTGGTCTTAGAAGTGGTGGTTTACTCATTCAGTGGTGGTGGACAGGGGTGGTGGCTGACCATAGAAGTGCTGGAAGAAAAAAAAAACATAGTTAATGTTATGGACCTGATGAATTTAATTGTATAGAACGTGGTCATGTTTGAAGAAGTGGTGGACTCAATCGTAAACATAGTTGACACACTTTTAGAAGGTGTTGACTGACTTGTAGAGGTGATGGACATGTTTAAGAAGTAAATAACCCGGTGATAGGTGCTTATCCATTTCAGAAGAATACACATAACCATAATGGAACCTTTGTAGATGGTATCTGGGGATACATTAGGGATACACTAGCTATGGTTCACCATTAACTAATTTTAAGGGATTAGGTCCACTCCACCAAAGAAACAAAACTGGAACATGTCTACATCATGGCCGTTGAGGAGGAATCCTGTCTAGATGGCTACATTAGATTGCTAAAATGTAGTTTCTGTATGGTGATAGCAAGTCGCTCACCCTACAACTCAACTGTTTTACAGGCAGAGTAAAGGAAACAGTGGTAATAAATAGATAACTTTTGGTTACTGGGCTGATATTTACTATGACCAGTGTGGACCTGGCAGCTGGAAGGCTATTGTTGCTGAACCCAAGATGAATGTGTTCTGATACTAAGCCCATCATCTGGTGGTAAAGTCTTTGCTAATAGTGAAATTGCTGTTATTGACTTAGGTGTATGGTAAAGTCAATGGTGTTGGTTCTCATGGGCTTCATGGTTGGAAAAAAGGATAGGGAAGACGAAGGGGAAGGGCACAGACCCTGGTGTACTATGTTTTAGTACATTGATATTGGAAATAAGCTCTTTGAAACATATGATGGTTATGGAAGCCAGTGTCCTCCTACTGGTTCAAAAAAAATACAGTGGGGGGAATTTACTAATTCTGGCGCAAGCATTGGAGATCAGTCTCCGGAAAGCACGGCCCGATGTATTAAAGTGGCGCACGGCTGTAAGTAAATAATGGGTAGACGGTAATAATCAGTTGTGCGCCATAAAAATGCCGACATCAATGAGATGTGTGCCAAAATCTTACATGGACTGCGCCTTAATTTTGCTCTCTGACCAATTTTTTCCTTGTCTATTGTGCGCCAAAATTTGCGCCTAAAAATGCCGACAAAAAACACATAAATGTGACGGATAATGTGGAATAGTTAGGCCACACCCACTTGCGCCAAAAAAAGATGGAGGAGTCGGGATAGCCGGAAACATTTGTTCTTTCTGGTGCAAACTCACTATAAATGATCTGAAACAATTTTGCGCCCAAAAACTGCTTAACTTCTATCTATCTCAGCGGCAGACACTGACCACAAATGACATCTGGTTTTGGTTCAGACCATAATCTTCACAGACTACATTCCTCCTTCAGATTTACACAAAGGGGCACATTGTCTGTGCAGTCATCAAGAAGAAGAATTCGCAGCTTGTGCCCATCTACTAATCTGTCAAAAGGAATTTAATTCCATCAGAAGTGACTGCGTCTGACAATATGAGGTGAGGAGCGCTGGAACCATCTTGTGATCGGAGTCTGTAGAGACTCTGGCAGAAGCTTTCTCACTTTGCCTGAAGGCAAGGGCGCAGCACAACAGTTCTTGCCTTGGGTGCTAAAAACTCCTGTTCTGCTCCTTTAAACTAATAGGTTAAAGGAACTTTTAAAGTGAAATAAATAAGTAAAAAGTAACAAATATAAAGGACTTCTGTATTGTGCATCACTTTTCAATGGAGCCAATGCCAAAGACAGTGGATGAGATCCTTCTGTACAATACAACAAATGTATCTACATAGGAAATTCTCTTTATTTGGACTAGCTTGATTGATGATTCAAAGGTCTTGATCATAAGAGGTTGTGCACATGTTCTGTATAAATTGTCCCTGGACTGCAGAATCATCTCCTATGGTGGTCTCAAGTTACCCGAGTCCTTTCTAATCTCGTTTCATATTCCTAACATTTTCTGAATCCTGTGTAGTGATACCCAAGTCTTACATAGGACCCAGTCATTTATTTGCTTCAACATCATCTCCAATCATTTGATTCTTCTCTTGGACCTTTAGTGACAATTATTGTTTGGAAGTCAATGCATAGGGGTCTCTTATGGGTTCACTTGAGTCTGTTTCTCATGGTTTGTGTCAAAAATAGCCTAAGTAACTGCACACATGTTCTGTTTAGATAGGCTTGGCTTATGGCTGACCTTCTATTAACCTACAAGTAACCTTAGTCATCTCTAATCTCTATTGTTTACATTGGGGGTCATTTACTAAGGGCCCGATTCGCATTTTCCCGACATGTTACCTGAATATTTCCAATTTAGGCCGATTTCTCCTGAATTGCCCCGGGATTTTGGCGCATGCGATCGGATTGTGGCGCATCAGCGCTGGCATGCACTCGACGGAAATCGGGGGCGTGGCCAAACGAAAACCTGACGGATTCGAAAAAACCGCCGCATTTCAAAAAAAGAAAAGTGTCACGGGACTCGGACTTACCTTCAGCTCGGGACTCGGTCCGGCTTGGTGAAGATCAGTGCATTCCGATGCTCTTCAGCGCAGCAGCGCCACCTGGTGGACGTCGGAAGAACTACCTTAGTGAATCCTGGCCGGACCCAAATCCACATCTACATTTTCTGAAAACTTTAAACCGTATTATCACAGATGTCTGCTTTTTTCTTCTGCTCTTATATCTTCACAATCTGACAGTGAAAACCTTGGTGGGTTTTCAATAGAAGACATACAGAAGGAATTGAGAAGGGGCAAAAAACTGGTATGTGGTTAAGTGTGGGTTTCTTTTTTTTTTTACATTTTGTTGTAGACACTAAAAGGCATATTGTTGTGGATATTAACTTAACAACATGTGACGTAACTGTATGTCACATGTTTGCTAAGGAAGCCGCTACGTACACTGAAGGTGTTAACTGCATAATGCAGCTAACACCCGTGATCGTTGCTGGCACAGATGCACTGGAGTCCTGGGTTCTAATCCACCCAGGTCAACATCTGCAAAGAGTTTGTATGTTCTCTCCATGTTTGCGTGGGTTTCCTCCAGGTACTCCGGTTTCCTCCCACACTCCAAAACATACTGGTAGGTTGTTTAGATTGTGAGCCCCATGGGGACAGGATCCAATTTCATAGTTTCATAGTTTATATGGTTGAAAAAAGACACTTGTCCATCAAGTTCAACCAAGGAAGGGAAGGGATTGGATGAGGAAGGGATTTAGGGGAAACAATCCTATATAGAATTTGTCATGCTTTGTGCAGCGCTGCGTAATCTGGGTGCGCTATATAAATAAAGAATTATTATTATATCCAAGGAACCCAAATTGAACACTAGATCAAAGTTTAACTCTAAGCTCATCTACAAACGGATCTACTATGCAGGTCCAAAATAATGATAGCCTTGTATAACCTTCTTGTTTACATTTCATAAATTATCCAGATCCTATATAGTGTTAGACTTCACTAAAATATCTAAGGACCTTTGGTGGTTCCAGGGCACCTAAAGGCATCACTGGATCCAGCCATAGATTTGGTTCAAGTTCATCTACAAACTTGGCTTCTTCTGCTGGACCATGTATGTTATAGCACAAGAACTAGAAGATCCTTAGTGGTCCCAAAGAACCGAAGTATATTCCTGTACTCAGCCATGAATTAGCTTCAGGGTCAACTTTAAAGTTGGAGTCTTTTGTGTTTTTGTCACAGGAAGTGTCTGACTGCGCTGAGTCACCAGAGGAGCCTAAGTGATCCCAAGAAACCCATGTCTACCTCTGGACTTGGGGGGTTTCTTCTGCTGGACCATATCTGTTTTTGCCACTGGAGCTGTCAGATTACACAGAGTCACTGGAGGAACCTTGGTGTTGCCAAAAACCCAAGTCTACAACTGCAGCCAGCCATAAATGTTCTCTCAAAACTTAGGTTCTTCTCCTGATGGCCTTTATTCGTTTCAAAATAAAGCATACTGTGGCAATCTTCAATCTCCATGGTCTTTTGTGAAGCTGAAGGTGATTATCCTCTAAAGCATATTAACCATGAATGTCGCATGACTATGAACTGAAACCAGTCACCGGCAGGACAACGCACAATTATAGCAGAAAAACGTTAAGCTAAAGAGCGTGCACTCTATCGGGCACAACCACTGGTTTCATGTTAGGTAAGAGCCATGTTCTCTCTCTCGACTGAAGTCGCCCAACTGTGTCTTATCCTTTACCACGCAGCGGAAAAATAACAAGACAAAGTGACTTAGGAAAAACATGAAATGAAGTTGGCGCCTTTGTGTAGACTCGGCGCCACCGCTGTCAGGTGTTTGTAATTGCCAAATTACCCCAATAATTCTTTTAAGAGTCATTTACAATGTTTTAATGACACACGTTCCCCTCATCTGTAATGGCCAATTTAGATTACAGGAGCCAGTGTTCCCAAAGCTGAACTGGAAAAACACGTAATTACACCGTCATTTTCTAGTCGTGCAGAAGAGAAATTGGAGTAAAATTACAGCTTGGCAAACGCGTGATCTGATGTAATTACTCCACGGCGAGGACTGATGCTACCTGGGGGCAGTAGGGAGGACTGATAGAGGGGTCTGCCCCACCCTGCTGGAAGACATAGAGATATTACATATAAGAGACATCGAGAGACATTGTTACATTTACTACGTGTCTGTGTGAGGCTGGAGATGTTCTGGATATGCCCATTTTTATTACTTTGGGGCTTTAATAACATTTTTATTTGGGTCCTCAATAAACTCAGAGAAATCAGATGAGACTGAAATTTCAAGCTTCCTCCACTTTAAGAGGTTCATATTTTCACACTCCAAAAGGCGGGATATGTTTTTAAAAAATGTTTTTTTTTACAATATGTATAACACACACTTAACCCTTTATGGAGCACTCTTAAATGATAACATATGGATTGATGAAATTCACTATGGAATATTCATGTGTTTTTTGTACATTGTAATTATTTTCACACCCCAACCATTAACCAATGAAATGAAAGGTTGGCCTTTATATGTTTGATTCATGGAACACTATGCTTGATAAAGGGGCTTTGCCACCGAAACGTCGCAGCATGGAATAAAGACACCCTGCTTTCTCACTTGAATTTTAGAGTGCTGCCTTGTTCCTGAAGCTGTTCCTTGCGACCTGTTTGACCTCCCGTTGTGACACTGGACCTGTTCCTGATTCTGCTCCTCCGCTACCAGCCCTGATCTCCTGCTCCATTCCAGACCCTGAACGGTTGCTGCCTGTATTGACCTACTGCCTGTCCCCGAACCATGAGATTGCCTGCTGATTCTGTACCTCGATCTTGACTGCCACCATGGACAAGTCGCTCCTGTGGAACAACCTGGTGGTACCACGCTGCAGCAAGTCCATCCCGCTTTGTGGCGGGCTCTGGTGAAAACCGGGTACCACTTAGACTCCGGTCCCAGGTTTCAGCTTGTGTCATCATCCGCGGTGGTCCAGGGGGTTCATTACTTGGTCCAGACACAGGCTATAGCACATCTCCACGCCAGGAAGGAACAACTTCTATGCCTAACTTTCTGCATATAAATCCAGAGGTCAGAGCCTCTCCTATCTATCTATATGATTATCTATCCAACAAAAATGAATCAGCACTCCGGATAGTTGGTGTAAAAAGAGGGTGTGATTTATTTCAAGACAAGCCGTGTACCTGGACTTTGAAGCCTTGTTTTGCACCCCCCCCCCCCCCGCCCCACATTGAGGCTTATTCACACTGTGCTGCAAAAATACTTTTTTCTCTTTTCTATCTAATTATCTATTTATCTAAATTTATATATATATTTTGATCATTTTCTTTTATCTTGTTACATGAATTCACAATGGATGCAAAAGCACCAGCTCCTGATTTCCGTGTGATAGAACGGCACAGCCACTCACATATGAGTACAGGGGTTTATCCTCTAATATCTAGAAGAATAAGTGTGTAACACGTTGTTTTATGATTCCGCTGTCAGTTCATTCATCTCAGACTTAAGAAACTTGGTTCAAGAGCGAGAAGTAGAAAATCTGTAATTTATGTCATTGAGACTTTTGACTAGAAATGGTTTATGTCTGATTTTCACGGCGTTTATATTCTGCTTTCTCCGGCCGTCAGCGACTCTGAAATGTGCTGTGATAATCTTCATACATCTGCAGCCTGACAGCCGCTGAAACCACGGAGGGAATCGCCACTCCATTTGTTACTTATCCTGGCGCTGGGAGTCAATTCTAAATTTGTCTCTCAAATAAATTGTGTGGAGCGGTAAATGCTGTGAATCAGCCACCAGGGTTTGGCCGTGTAAATAAACTTCAGCACCTTAAAGGGATTTTCCAGTTTTACAGCAAGACCCCTAGGTGGACAATAAAAATAAAAAAGTACTTACCGCACTCTAGTCTTCGGACACCATGGTTTGACCTCTCAGTCCAACATTGACACTCCCGGAAATCTTGACAACTACATGACCCTTTGACCAATCAGTAGCCTCAATGTTCAGAAAAGGGAGGACGATAAAGTTTAACAGGATTGTGAACTCCTGAGGTCACTGATTGGCAGGTCATTGAAAAGCAGCCATGTTTAAGAAACCCAAAACCCAAGTCTGGCTTCGATCTTAGGGTTCTGTTGGTCATTACATTTTTGGAGCCGGATGATTGTTCTTTTAATCTCCTTGAAAGAGCAAAATGGAACCTTAACAAAGGAAGTATCAAAAGTGATTGTATATTCGAACATGCCACCTTAGGGTTAGGTCAACAGACCATCATAGATATGAGGTCATTGGTTTCCACCACAATTTGGGTCACACAGCAAGGCCCTCTAAGTCTGCTCTGAGCTATCTTGCAGCTTGGGTCATTCGGCATAACCTCCCACCTCCTGCTTCACTCACCACGCCCTACATGTCTCCTATGTTCTTGTAATGTGCCAACTCTCCCTCTTGCTCTGAGAACGAACCCTAATGGAATCATCTCCAACTCTTCACAACCTTAGCAGGATATATTAGCTAGGAGACCCATTGTGGCTAGTTAGTCATTAACCCCTCACCTAATCTCTGGGTCCTAGACCCTCCCATATAGAATGAAACTTTTCAAAGACTCAAAACAACGTCCTTCAAGATCTTGCCTCTTTGGATGGTTCAGCCATCATAACTTTCCTACCTACTGTAAACAGGTATATAAGTTCTATCTGAAAATGTTGAGGTATCCATAAAAAATAGTAACCTCTACCAAGAGGAAGTCTTTGAGAACAAGTATGTAGGACTTACTAGAGGTACTGGTTCTTGTCTTGTCCAATGGATCACCGGTTGTAACCTTGGCAGTGCAATCATTTATCGGAGGCTTTACTACGGCTAGTGATGAGTGAATCCAAACCCCAAAGTGATGCCAGCCAGACATTTGGGCTTTGGGTTGGGGAAAATGTAGAAAAGCTGGATCATTGACTTCTGGGCAGCCAATCAACCAGCTTTCGACCCTTAACAACCACAAGCGATTCCAACCTACCTGGTGTTTTTTTAGCCCCATTTCTAACCTGATGTAGAAGAGGAAGGATTTAGGTTTGTGCTAAAAAATTCAAGTATATACCGTACTCATCTATGGGGCAACTTTTTCTGGAAACGTCTAACCAAAAACAGCAGCAACAAAATGATTACAAGTTGTATAGCACATGATGGGTGGATGCCAAGCACAGACCTATGTGCCTAATTAGTTTATCAATTAATTGCAGGCACCGCCCATCATATCTGCAGTGGGGGGGCTTCTGATTTAAGATTTAGTAAGTAAATCCGGGCAAAGCGAGCGCAGGTTTATTTAGTCTCCAATTTAATTATAAAAAATAAATGTGTAAAAATTCTCCAACTACTAAAAGTCGTCCGGCCACGGCCATAATGAAGTGCACTGTGCCCGATCCAGCGTCTAGATCTCAGCCATTTATTACCTGATTATTGACTCCTTATATAATGACAGAACAGGGAAACATCTAGCAATTAGATCATAGTAATGATGACGGCTCCGTCACCGGGATCAATACTTATCTTGCGGGGACTCAGGCGATGGCTCTTTGTTCTGTGGATCAAGGTCCTCCGTGGATAATTAAGCTTCTTAAGAAATGTAATCAAGAATGTCCAGTTGTCATCTTGTATAAGTCCCACTAATTGAGAGGAGGGGGTGCTTTTTACCTTCTCCTTTACTTTTTAGTATTTGCTGATTTTTAACTTTGCTCCTTTGAGCTATTTCTATGACTAGTGACGATAACTCAGCTGAGATGGAGTCTGTAATAGTCTAAAAATCGTTCAACTGGGACTGTCTCGTACACCTGTCTTACCAGGGACTGTCTTGTTCTACTGTCACAAAAGGGGCTGTCTTGTTCTACTTTCCCAGTATGGACTGTCTTGTTTTATTGTCTCAGCAGGGACTGTCACGTTCTACTGTCTCCAATGGGACTGTCACATTCTATTGTCTCATCAGGAACTGTCTCGTTCTACTGTCTTACCAGGGACTCTCCCATTCTTCTTACCCGGTAGGAACTGTGTCATTCTTCTATTTCACCAGGGATTCTCTTGTTCTAATGTCTCACCCGGGACTCTTTCGTTCTACTGTTCCGGTAGGGACTGTCTCATTTTACAGTCTCACCAGGGACTCTCTCGTTCCACTGTCTCACCAGGGACTCTTTTGTTTTGCTATCCCGATAGGGACTGTCTCATTTTACTGTCTCACCATGGACTCTCTTGTCCTATTGTGTCACCAGAACCTCGTTCATTCTACTGTCCTGGTAGGGACTGTCTCATTTTATTGTCTCACCATGGACTCTCTTGTTCCACTTTCTCACCAGGGACTCTCTCATTGTACTGTATCACCAGGGACTCTCTCATTGTACTGTATCACCAGGGGCTCTCTTGTTCTACTGTCTCAGCATGATCAGTGATCCCCATAAGGCAGTCAATCTGAAGGGTGAGGGTCAGACTGCAGGGTAGATGGAGGAGCAGGTCCATGCTTTATACTGCAGCTCTAATCCATTAGCCCCCGCATGACCCAGCTGCATCGTCTATTGGAGTCTATGGAGGACTAGTGCTATTTCGCTCCCCAATGCTTTACGTGGCATCACTGCTAAATCCAGAATATTTACATAACATGTACATCTTTTCATAGACCCTATAATGAGGTTAATAGAAGATTCTTTGAAATCAAGGGATTAGGTATAACTTAAACACTCTGTGCTGCTGTGCTACTTGCACCTTCTACAATGCAATTAGAAAATATGTATAATAATAATTTTCTGTGATCTAATATTCGAGATAGTGAGATACTGTAAGACTCCCTGCGGTGCGGTGGCCTGATGTATGGATGAGTCCTGTGTACCTTGGCGATATATTACTAATAAAGGAACCATCAGCCGCCCCTATAATATATGGCGCAGCTCAGCCATAAATAACCCTCCTCCCCGTCCTCACTCATCTCCTAATGCTCAGGACGGACCCTTATGAAATCCGGCTGATACCTGCGAGATGACATTGCAGAATATGTCTAGTGAAGTGTAATTTTCTCTCATATTTGGAAAAAAAAAAGATCATTTAGTCTTTAAAGATCATAAATTATCTCCAGCGTCTGCACGGAAAATGAATGGTTTCATCTCTTCCATCTGCAGAGATTTATTCGCAGGACGGGCGCTTCTTACAGGAGAAAAGCTTGTTAGGGACACGTCCGGAGGAGATACAGAAAAATTAAAAACCATTCTCGTAAAAATGTGTAATGCTGGATAAATCATAGCATGTTTCTATCAGTTATTTTGTTTTAGGACACCCCCCCACACACACAAAAGTCCCCCCCCCCCAAAAAATAAAAAACAACATTGGGGCACATTTACTTACCCGTCCCCTGAAAGTGCATTGTCCGACCGGAATGCACATCTTCTGCGATTCACTAAGATCGTGCGCCCGATATCCTGCATGCGTCGCTTCCCCGCTCAGGTCCGACAGAGTTCACTTCTTCTTCCTGGTTCATGTAAGTGCTTGATCTTGTGACACAATTTGAAAGTTAAATCCCGGACGGCACCGCCCCCCCCCCCCCCCATTTCTGTAGCTCGAAAACCGGTGCCACTGCGCCAAAATCCGATAGTGTGCAGCACAATCCCAAGTTAAATACCTGTCACAGCGGCGCATATCCCAAAAACGTTGGAAAATCAGACGAAAGCCCCTTTGTTCGGTATCCCCTGGAAAATAGTTTGTGGAATTGGGGCAGACTGAGCACTGATAGAGGATAACAATTCAAAAAGTTTCAACAGTTTGATAAAAAAAAAAAAAAAAACTTTAAAGGAAATCTACCACCGAAATCCATCTTGATAAACCAGGGACATTACTCATAGATCCAGGCACCGGGACTGTGGTATCTTCTTATATTTGTTATCCATGGCCTCCTTCCTTCTAACATCAACTTTTATAATTATGCTAATGAGTCAGAAGGGCTCTCGGGGGTGTAACCAGAGCCAATCCGTGCTGTAGCTTCACAGGGAGTTATACTGTCTCCCCTCCCCCTTCTCCCTCAGTACTTCCCTTTCCCTCTTCCTGATGTAAATTCACACATTGAGAGGGGGGGGTGCTCCTGCACAGTGTAACAGCCTGTGAAGCTCTGGTAATGCCACCATTAGCATAATTATTAAAGCTGAAGGAATGAGGCCATGGATAATAAATATAAGAAGATACCACAGTGCCGGTCCCTGGATCTATGAGTAATGTCCCTGGTTTATCTTGATGGATTTTTGGTTTACAATAGTAAATAACTGATTTTGATCAGTAAGTTTTTTAAAAGTTTTTTTTGAAATGAAATATTTATATATAATTTTTTTTATATATAAATGTCTTTAATCAGTGTTAAGGGCTCAGCTTTGGGTGTGAAGTTTCATGTGTAAATAATGGATATTGTAGCAGTGAAATTGTTTGTCTTCAGCTTTTTAAACACAAAGTTATTTTTTATTTTTATTTATTTGGTTTTCTGTTTCGGCATCATTTCTTTCTCTTTGTATTTCTCCTCTCCGGGAACATTTATGATAACACAGAATTAATATGCGCCTACAGGATGAATCCCCATATAATGGAGTCGCTCTAGATAACGCAGGGTTATTGTGAGTCCTCCGCCCGTTGTTATAAATCACTTTTCTAAGCTTTTTAGTCATTCACTTTATTAATCTGACTCATTACACTGTCAGGTTGCAGTACACAAAACGGAGGGAAATGAATCGCTATGGAAACTTTTTCAACAAAAAAATGAATGAACATCACACAATGGGCGACCACAATCCTTTCTGCCAGAGAAATCTGTGGGGGAAATTGCTGCTTCTGGGATCTTCTTGGATTGTGGATGATGATTTCATGAGCGAGAACCAGAACAATGGGGCAGATTTACTTACCCGGTCCTGTCACGATCCCGCGGTGCGTTGTCTGACGAGGATTCGGGTCCGGCACGATTCACCTAACTCGTGCGCCCGAGTTCCTGCATCCGTCACTTCTGCACCGTGGTCCGCCAGAGTTCACCTTCTTCTTCCCGGTGCTTGTAAGTGCGTGTCTTGCGACACAATTCTAATTGTTAAATCCCACGCGTTGTCCGAATCTGTCGGGTTGTCCTACGGCCATGCCCCCCGATTTCTGCCGCGTGCAAGCCGGCGCCGATGTGCCAAAATCCGATCACATGCGCCAAAATCCCAGGGCAATTTAGCGCAAAATGGAAATTGACGTGAATTGTGCCCATTGTCGGGAACTACAATGATAAAATATACAGTTTCGACTTAAGAACAAAACTACAGACCCTGTCTTGTGCGTAACCTGGGGACTGCCTGTACTCTAGGTGCACTGCAGATCTAAGCCTTTGGATTTGTCATATTAATGTCAGATAATGGTCATCACCCCCACAATCTACATAGCAAGTTTGGTTCTGGTACTGTATCTATATACAGGCGGTCCCCTATTTACAGACGACCCCTAGTTACAAACCGTCCTCTGGATGTTGGTGATTCACTGTTGGTAATAGCCTTTGGCTATAATAATTAGCTGTAGGAGTTATAAAAGGTGTCTGAAAATAAGATTTATTGTTAATCCTGGTTCTTATGACAACCCAACATTTTTAAAATCCAATTGTCACAGAGACCAAAAAAATTCTGGCTGTGGTTACAATTATAAACTATACAGTTCCGACTTATATACAAATTCAACTTAAAGTGCATCTACCACCAGAATGAAGGAGTGTATGCAAATGAGTTTGGATATGGCACTGTATGCATGAATTTAGCTTGGTGCTGGAACCATATCCATAAAGTAATATTGATCTGCTACTGTATCCCTGTAATAAGCTTGGTTCTAGTACTGTATCTATATTACTTGGTTCTGGTATCATAGGTAAGGCTCATAATCAGGCTTGAGCCTCCCCCAATTCTTGTAGATACTTATTTTTGGGAGGCGCTGCTCACTTTTTATACCTTATGAATAGTTTTATAATGTAGCATCCCAATGAGTTACCAAACATAAAAATATTTGGGTCTATAACTTCAAAATCTGATGGATAATTATAATTTTCCATCCAGTCTTTTATGTTCTATGAAGGAAGCCCCATTTGTTTTCTTTGAGGCTTTCGATGTCTTAATGAGATTCTTTTTTTTTCAGTTGCAGACAAGGAGCGAGGATATTACCGGGTAATGAGCAGATGGTGGAACCAGCACCTGGATCCAGAAATAACCGGTGACTGCAAAAGAGACAAATATTTAGTAATCAGTTATCGGGGAAGAGGGGCGATCCACCGCGCTCCTGGCTGACGACTAAACCTGCCGCTATTTTTTAAGTCCTAGTAATCTAGTTACACTGTTCTTCTTGGATCGCTCTGTTCCTTACACTAGTTTGTTTATGTCTCTGATCTGCTTTGCTAATCTGCTGATTCTAAGTGACCATCCCAGGTATACCTGACATTGAACCTTTGCTGTCTGACCTGTGGCCTATCCCTAATCTCTAGAGCTCCTCTTGCCCTGACTTTGGCTTATTATTGGACATTTTCCTACTGCTTTGATCACCTCACGCTTTGCATCAACATCTCTTGACCTGCCCAGGTTATCAGCCGCTGACACCAAGACTATTCTGAGAGATAAAGATCTTGCAATCCCATAACAGTGAGGACCAGATTCCTGTATAGGGGCCTAATGGTGGAAACCAACGATGTCTATTGGATCGGCCGACTGGGAAACCTGGTTAGACGTCATGCTGGACCCACTGCCCGTCACAATTTTTATGGTTGGAAGGCAGCCTTGTTCGGGATGAAGTATTGAACACTATTGATTGCCAGATCTAATGGGTCAAACTTCAGGAATCTGGATTTCTGTGCCTATTCAACGATGAACTTTAACTTCCAACTTAGTGCAGCTTAAAAATATGGCAAAGCAAAGGTCCAACATGGAGGGATCTCCATGGTCATTACAAGGGGATTTCCCAAGTCATAGAATAGTCACCAGTCAGTCCCAGATGTTCTGTAGGAAGAATCAGAGTACAAGTAAAACCAAGGCTTGTCATGGGAAGAGGCGTAAAGATGGAAGAAACCAAACGAAATTAACAAATACAGACTAGGGTTAAAAACCAAGTGATAGGACAACAAGTACTGTCAGGGCTGGGAGTCTGTGGACCCTCGGGACCACCGCGGGAGATAGTACTATCCGACCTGGGACTGGAGTCTAAGTGGCACCCGGTCTTCACCAGAGCCCACCGCAAAGCGGGATGGTCTTGCTGCGGCAGGATACCACCAGGTCATTCCACAGGTGCAACTAAACCGCGGTGGCTGCCAAGGTAGTAACACAGGAGACAGTCAGACAGACAGAGTGGAGGCAGGAGAATAGCACAGGAAGGCACACTAGGACTCACGTCAGGAATCGCAGGAGCTGGCACGCAGGGCAGGAACGGACTGACACACAGGAATACAGTAATCACAGAAATGGACAGGCACACAGGAACACAGGAATCACAGGAGAGCTTTCTCTTCAGGGGAAGCTTGAAGATCCGGCAAGGGTCACAGGAAGAGGCAGGAATTTATATCAGACCAGTGCCAATTATCAGCGCGCTGGCCCTTTAAATCTTAGCGAGCCAGCGTGCCCACACCCTAGGAGACAGGGACGCGCGAGTCGAGCCGTGGGAGCAGCGGAGATCGCCGCTGGAGCCAGGGGAAGTAAGCAGTGACGGGCTCCACTGATACACCGAGAAAAACAAGGGTGCGCCCGCGATCCGAGACAGGGATCGCGGGAGCACCCGTGACAAGTACCTTATGTAATGACCTTCAGGTTGGGTCTTTTCTAAATCCTGCACCCAGTTAGCTTCTTGTGGTAGTCTAGAGAAAGCCTGGCCAGCTCTCCCATATCACCTTTGAGTCCATAGCGCCTTTGAGTCTGGGTCACTCCTTTACATGCCATCTACCACCTTAAAGGGAACCTGTCACTACATTTTCATGAATACAGCTAATGACAGGTTCCCAAAGAACACTTCTTTAAATAGACTTTATATTGTAGCGTCCCGATGAGTTACCGAGCATGACAATATATTTATAATTTTCCATCCAGTCTTTTATGTTCTATGAAGGAAGCCCCATTTATTTTCTTTGAGGCTTTCGCTGTTTTTAACGAGATCTGTTTTTTTCAGTTGCAGACAAGGAGCGAGGATATTACCGGGTAATGAGCAGATGGTGGAACCAACACCTGGATCCAGAAATAACCGGTGACTGCAAAAGAGACAAATATTTAGTAATCAGTTATCGGGGAAGAGGGGCGATCCACCGCGCTCCTGGCTGACGACTAAACCTGCCGCTATTTTTACACGCAATCTGTGTTTGCTGTTAACTACCACTAAATCAACCATGTGAACTCCCGACTACCCGAACCTCCCATGGCTCAGGTGACAGATCAGTAGTCATAGATTCATCATATTCACTAACACAAATAGAAAAAAAACTTTGAAAAATATTTCTGAGAATATAAAATTTCATTCACTGCTGAGTATTTTTACGATGAAACGGGTCTCATTAGTGATTTCCACAGGATACAAGAAAAATACATTTTTGGGGGCAATAGGGTTGGACCGGCAGCTCCTACTCCATGGGATTGGAAACCCTGTTTTTCTGACTCCAAGCTTATGAGGACAGGGGATAACTGTGTGATGTTGGGTGGTCAAGCAGAGACCTACATGACGCCCATAGAGGCCCTTACTTTCAGCATCTGCTCATCCTCATCCTACAAGCCATGGAAGTACCAAAGCAATCTATGGAGCTCGGAATAAAAACTCATCTTCAACTCCATTGACTTCTATGGGACCTCTCGCTCGCTAAAATTTTTTACAAATTTGGCTAAGGATATTTCACATATACAATACTACAACCTGCTAACAACCACTGGCTAGTATCTCGTTACAGAGTATTGTAGCCATTGTTGTATTGAAAAGTTGGTCATCTCATGACATGTCCAGCTTAGATGGAATCAGAATTTAGCCCATTTTGATTCAAATGAGTCAGTTAGGAAGTATTGGCACCAAGTGTGTGACTATGGGGGTGCAGAGGTATTAGTCAGTGAAAGCCACAGACCCCACAGACAAACCCAAGTAGGAGTTCCTAAAAGGTTCTTGTCATGTGTTGGACATGGTGATCATTCCATGGGAACATCTAGAAAACTAAACAATAAGATCTGGGGAAGATCTTACTCCAAGGTGGTAAATGGCTGGCTGATGGATGTCACGGTAGTCATCTCCCAGGCTTGGGCCTCTTTCACCATGAACGGGTTTACCGTTTGAAACGCGTTGGCCTACAAACGCACTGGGATTTTAATCACTATGCCTTAAATAAAGCTTGAATTATCTTGGATACGGAATCCTTTTTGCCTCGTAATTGGGCCTCTTCCACACCTATCAGATTTGCATGGTGTTGAGTTCCCTCTGTGGCACTCTAGTGTATATGGTGGGTCCCAGCTTATGTTAAAGCGGAGGCAAGTGATGTTCTGCAGCTTGAAGCCCGGGACATTCGCTGGATAATTAAAAATAAAAACTCACAGCTCCTATTAAAAGAATAAGGCACGGTTCCATCCCGACAGCAACATATATAAGTCCAACCTTCCACTTGAAGTGGCATGTAAGCCGACCCAACTGGCTGGTGTGAAGAGTTTGACGGCTTCTTCCCTTAGATAGGGGCTGGAACTGACACTTCAGCATTAGGAAGAAAGTTCACATTTACGACAGTAATCTCCAGTAGAAGAGGAAAAGACAACTAACTGAAGAACAGGAGCAGAACAAGAACCATCTGGAGCCAGGGAAGAGGATTAACTATTATAACCTCCTTCCCTGGAAGTTTCCAGCAGACCAGCCAATCAGTGACAGCCTGCATCTCTCTGGGTGTCTGCAAAAGATACATTAAAACATAAGAAAACTTTTTGTTGACAACACATACATGAATAAAAACAAAAATATCCTCCCAGAACAGTAGGTGACAGCCTGGGATACCCACAGGTCAGAAAAGTCCTTAAAGAGAACCCATGATTCAAATTAACCCACATAAAATAAATATGTCATTAAAAACTATGAGTACAAATCTTTGCCCTTATCCATAAATGGCTCCTTTCTATGGATGTAATGTTAAAAAAATTAGTTTGTAAACATATATGCAAATCACTGATGTGAGTCCAATGACAATAAGTGATTCCAAAGAGCCCCAGCTTATTTAGTAGTTACTGAATTGCCCTGCCTCCTTGTTCCTGATTGACAGGTCTCACTGCTGTGTGGAAACATTGAGAAAGAGCTATTTTACATAATTGGCCACTTCATGTCATGTGACCAGGGTGATTTAATCTAAAGTCCTGTTACATCTGCAACGTCATCCCCATTTATGCATCTAAATTCACAGCAGACTGATGGAGGCATTGTGAGGAGTAGAAGTCCATGGAGACTGCTGTGATTTCATGTGATGAGATATATACATGGTGTTGATGTTACAAATGCAACAGGACCTTAGATGATATCACCCTGGTCACATGAGTTGCTAAGAAAAGGCATGGGACATAGAGAGAAGTAGATGGGAGGGGTCTAGCTAAGCAGGACACGCCTCTTTGATGCCAGGAAATATAACATAAAGTTGATTTTATATGCAAGGAAGCATCTTTTTTATCTAAAAGAAGGGTGTCAGTTAGTCAGTAGGGCTCTTTGGGAACCTGTCACTAGCTGTATTTGTGAAAATGCAGAGACAGGTTTCCTTTAAAGTGGTAGATGGCTTGTAAAGGGGTGACCCAGAATTAAAGGAGCTATTGACTTAAAGGTGATATGGGAGAGCTGGCCAGGCCCTCTCTAGACTACCACAAGAAGCTAACTGGGAGCAGAATTTAGAAAAGACCCAACCTGAAGGTCATTACATAAGGTACTTGTTGTCCCATCACTTGGTTTTTAACCCTAGTCTGTATTTGTTAATTTCCTTTGGTTTCTTCCATCTTTATGTCTCTTCCCATAACAACCCTTGGTTTTACTTGTACTCGGATTTTTTTACAGAACACCTGGCACCAACTAATGAGTACTCTATGACTTGGGAAATCCCCTTGGAATGACCATAAAGATCCCTCCATGTTGAACTTCTGTTTTGCCATATTTTTTAGCTGTGTCGAAAGTTAAAGTCCATTGCGGAATAGCCACAGACATTCAGATTCCTGAAGTTTGACCCATTAGATCTGACGATCAATAGTGTTCAATACTTCATACAAAACATGGCTCCTTTCAAACCATAAAAATTGTAAAAGGTAGTGGAACCACCACCACGACTAACTAGGTTTCACAGTCGGCCAATCCAACAGGCATTGATTAAGAGACTCCCTTGGTTTCCACCCTTTGGCCCATGTACAGAATCTGGACTTCACTATTATGGGATCAAACGGTTTTTGTTTCTCAGAATAGTCTTGGTGTCAGCAGCTGCTTGACCAGGACAAGTCAAGAGATGCTGATGCAAAGCATGAGAAGATCAAAGCAGAAGGACAAGCCAAGGTCAGGGCAAGTGGAGCTCTAGAGATTAGGTATAGGCCACAGGTGAGGCAGCAAAGGTCTATCTTGAATGGTCACTAAGAATCAGCAGATTAGGAAAGCAGATCGGTGACATGCACACATAGGAACAGTGCTTCTTTGTTTGGAGAAACCTAGATAACTAGGACCTATATTGTCCAGGTACCTTATGAATGTGAAAGACCCTACCTAGGGGTGTTCTGAGATTGATGGGACACAATGGGGTACATTTACTTACCCGGTCCTGTCACGATCCAGCGGCGCGTTCTCACTAATGTTGTGCGCCCGATGTCCACTAGGTGTCACTGCTGCGCCGAGGTCGGTTGAGGTCCGCCGGAGTTCACCTGGTTCTTCTCGGTGCATGTGAGGGCTTGATTTTGCGACACACTTTGGGCCACATTTATCACTTGTTTTTTCAGTTGTTTTTGCGCCTTTTCGTTTAGGCGCAACGTTTTTGCACCATTTTTGCGATTAAACGTCAAATTAGCCGCGCAGCTAAAATAACCACCTTTCCCTCATCTATCGTTCAATTCCAGATGTTTTGCTGGGCCTAATGATATTCATCACGGGCGACTTTTGCATTTACAAAATGGAAGGGTGAAGCACAGCTATAGTGTATGTGAGCCAGATACACAAAAACTAAATCGAATCCAAACACAAGAAAAAGAATGTATCCAAAAAGGCTCATTGGATGATGCAAAAATCAAAAGCAAATTTTATTGATACAAGACAGATAATAAACAACATGTTAAAAACATTTAAAATACACAAAGTGTATACCAAAAACCATGTACGGTGACCGGATATGGGTACACCGTAACTGCCCACTGTCAATCACTGAGTAGTGATATATTACCTCCCAAGGATTCTCAGCCAGATCATCAATAAAGTGCCACAAGTGCCAAAAAATGCAATATCCAAAAAGCAATCAACAATACTCAGTATATCCAGATCTGAGAGAAACCCACTAGCATGACAAGGTGCATCTAAAGGTGCTAGTTATAATGGTAAACGTGACAATAAATGAGGAGAAAAAATGAAAGGAACACGAGTTACCACAGTGGAAGGAGGTAAGTGGAGACAGAGGCAAAGGGCTCCCCACGCGTTTCGTCGCCACAAAGGGCAACTTCCTCAGGGGTGTACAGCCTTCCCCTTTATATTTCTTATACACTTTCTTATATCCCCCTTACCCTTCATTTTGTCTTAATTCACTTCTCAGCGATCACTATTTATTGTTCACCTATTATCCCTATCACAATCACACCTACACGGACCGCATTCTTCTTCCTTTCTTTTTTCTTTTTTTGTCTCTTTCTTACTTCTTCTTTCAGCACTTCTTCTCTTGTTCACCAGTCTTATCACCAGTTGTAGTCAGGGCCCCTCTTGTTCCTTCGGCCCCTCTTAGTCCTGGACCCCTACGGCCCTCTTATCACACATCACAGCACAGTCCCCTTTTACCTTTTTCTTTCACAGTCTCACCTACTTTCACCCATCTCTTTCCACTTTCACTCCTTCACTCACACACACTTTCCAGCAACCATTTCTACCTTTCATTCACATGTTTTCCAGCATCCATTATCAGTTTTACACTATCACCAATTCCACTCCAAAATCGGATTTATTTAGATATTAGTATATATTCAGTTGTTATTTTATCTACGCTAAAGCATGTTATTAACCCTAGTACGATTTATTCATATACTTCTTTGTATTATTATTATTTTTTTTTTTTTACGGCTTTCTCAAATACCGTGAGAACCGGCACCTTCAAATTTGTTGTCCTACTCACTTTGACTAACTCCATATGTATATATATGCATTCTTCCCAGATGCCGTGTACCACAGTTAGGACTTTTAAAAACTTTACAAGGAGATCACTATCCAACTACTACATCCAGCAACCTTGGAATCCTTGAATATAACTACCTAGTGGAACAAACGACCAACAGACGTATTTTAAGGATCATCAATGATACAATTAAGTTTCCTCTGTGTCTTGTTTCTTCAACCCACCTGTTTTGCATCCTTGTATGTTATCAGTACCTGGGGATCGTAACTGTTATGGCCCTAGCAAAATTGACTTTCGACTCTTTAAGCCTGTGCCCATGTCATAGCCTACTTTTTTACTGTATTGTATATATTGAGATTCTCAGTTCTGGGTCCATTTGCTCTATTATATGCGACCGATTTTATTTATTTTTGAGTAAACTAAGCACCACTCTTGATTTACCTGGCATTTGCTATAATCTATATTTCTTTAGGATAAGTGCTCTAGGACGGATAATTACTTCGATATTAATACTGGCTACAATGTACGATACAATTCAAGGCCATGAGTGTCAAAACCTCCGTCTTTGCAGTCTTGCATGTTCGTTATTTAAGTTACATTTACTGTGCGCCATCATGTCATCATTTTACGCCGGTTGGCATGCACCGCTTGACATCTTTCAACGTCTTACTTACCTGTTTGTTGCCTAGGCAACATCCAAACACTTACACCCCGGCCGGGGATGCGCATGCGCCAGACTTTCTAACTACTTCCGGTTTACGCCGATTAACTTCCGGTCATGCGCCGTGGACCGAGTAACACGCCGGTTGCCTTACAATTCACATGCGGACTGTATAAAAGGTGAGACACTCTCGTCTAGGGCTGTACACCCCTGAGGAAGTTGCCCTTTGTGGCGACGAAACGCGTGGGGAGCCCTTTGCCTCTGTCTCCACTTACCTCCTTCCACTGTGGTAACTCGTGTTCCTTTCATTTTTTCTCCTCATTTATTGTCACGTTTACCATTATAACTAGCACCTTTAGATGCACCTTGTCATGCTAGTGGGTTTCTCTCAGATCTGGATATACTGAGTATTGTTGATTGCTTTTTGGATATTGCATTTTTTGGCACTTGTGGCACTTTATTGATGATCTGGCTGAGAATCCTTGGGAGGTAATATATCACTACTCAGTGATTGACAGTGGGCAGTTACGGTGTACCCATATCCGGTCACCGTACATGGTTTTTGGTATACACTTTGTGTATTTTAAATGTTTTTAACATGTTGTTTATTATCTGTCTTGTATCAATAAAATTTGCTTTTGATTTTTGCATCATCCAATGAGCCTTTTTGGATACATTCTTTTTCTTGTGTTTGGATTCGACTTTTGCATTTAGGCGCAAAAACACTCCAGCCCGAAGGTGGCGTTATCTGAGAAGAAAGCAATGAGCTCCTTTGCAGAACAGCTCATTTCTAGCAGCAGAGCTCAGCCAGACACTGGAACATATAATAGATACATTAGATACACTGCAGACACTGGTACATATAATAGATACATTACATACACTGCAGACACTAGTACATATAATAGATACATTAGATACTCTGCAGACAGGAGCTGCAGACTCTATTTACAGTTCATCACCTTCTATTTACAAAACATTCTGCAAACGCTGAGCTCACAGCAAGAGAAGTTTGCACAAGTTTGCAGAAGTTTGCAGATACTACAAACAAGTGTCCCCCATGTAATTCTGCACAGTATCACCAGTGTTTCTGAAGGGGATACTGGGCAGAATTACAGGGGTGCAGCAGGAGACCAGCACTGGGGGATCCCCTCCAGGAGAAGCCCCTGCTGAGGAGGTCACTGGGTGCTGGGTGTCACACACCTGGGTGCTGCTGTGAGTGTTATCTTCATTCTGGGCTGTGGGAGAAGCAGAGAGGAGCTTGTAGCAGGATCACATGTAAGTGCCCGAATCTAACATTGCGCCTAAACTGCGCCTAAACTGTGTTAAAGTAAAGTGATTAATAAGAGGCAGAAAATATACTTATCACAGATGGTTGTAGCTTGTGATAATTCTGGCAAAACAGTGCGCCCGAATTTAGGCGCAACTACTACACTTAGGCGCACAAAAGTGATAAATGTGGCCCAATGTTTTTAAAATTCCGCATTTTTTCCGATTTCTGTCACGTTAAAGCCAGCGATTTCTGTGGCGCCGAAATCCGATCCCGTGCGCCATAATTCCGGCGGAAAAAACCCAACGAAAGTGCGGCCGCAGAGCCCTTTGTAAATGATCCCCATTAACTATGAGCATAAACATTTTTGGACTTGTGCTGTGGCTGATGAAACAAAACTATATCTTGATACAAACTTCAGATCGAAAAGCCTCTAAAAGCCATTCCAGGTCCCACCGTTGTCTTCATATCCTTGTCCATCCTCCACATGAAATTATTTACGATGATAATGAACTCGTCGTCGTCCTTAGAACAATCCATGTTTACAGTCGGAATAATAAAGAATAGCAGGTTGCGTCCGTCGTCCCTAATGAGAACTCGGATGAAACGTATCTCGCTGTGCATTAAAATCCAATCTAATTCTGCAAAAAAGTAAAAAAATAATTCTGCTCGCCGCAGCCTCTCGCTAATCACCATTAATGCAGCGCAAATAGGGAGAAGCGCGGCGTAATGTTAGCTATCGAGGACGAGTCGTGTGGATCTGTTGGACGCGGGATTTCATTTATATTCCTGTTCTATGCAAATGATAAATATAAACATACAGTAAATTTATGAACATGGCGCCGGGCGTAATAATACTCATTAGGACTAATCGTCTTCATTGATGACTTCACACAACCCGGACGGCTCCACCGCGGCGGCGGCTGATTACGGGGGAAGGTTGTGGCGAGATCCGACTTTATTGAGAAAGTTTCTTGTTTTCCATGCATGGTAATGAGAGCAATCACACGGGCCGGGCGCGTCGTTAGCAGGCTCAACGTTAACAAACACGTCCAATTAGCTCGCTTATACTCATTACTAATTTACATATCTAATGATAAGCAACGTAGAGGGAGAGCTCGCTGTTCAAAGTGACATATTAGGAGGATATACAGTGACATGGGCTCGGAAAGGGGGGAGATCCACTAATTGGATGCAAATTTGATGATTTTTGTGTAACGTCAAATTAATAGATTTTATGAATAAAAAAAATACTTGTGAAAAACTAGAAGTAATTTTATGGTTTTTGTTACTGTATATTATTTTACAAGACAGGAAAGTCCCATGGTCTAGGTAGGGAGTCTAATAGGGCAACAATTGGTTGGTGATGTCATAGCGTCAGTGCGGCGAGGTCACACAAGTTGGTGTCTGATGTCACAAATGTTCATGTGATAATATTAATAATAATAAGAAGAATAATAATATAAATCTTAGTATAGTGATCATTTTGTAGAGTGAGTGCAGCGAGGTCACAAAGTCAGTGAAGGAAGGCAGACTGAAAAGGTGATGATGTCATAGAGTTAGTTCGATGAGGTCACACAGGTTAGGGTTTGATTTGGATGATGACATAAGTGAGGTCACACAGTCAGGGTGACCTCATGATTGGACGATGAGATCCAAGAGTGAATGCATTGAGGTCACAGAGATTGTGATTGTGATTGGTTGGTGATGTCATAGATTAAGTGCAGGGAAATCGCAGATCCCAGTATCTGATTGGGTGAAGATATAAGAGTGATGTGATGTCATATGGTCAATGTGGCAGATCAGTAGGATTGGAAAGTAATGATATCACAGTAATTCCAGAGAGACCACTCAGGTGCAGCGGGTGATGTCACAGAGTGCCTATGGTGAGGTCATAGAGTCTATGATGTTAGTCAGACTGTTATTGGTGGGTGATGTCATAGAGTGCCTAAAGTGAGGTCATCCACTCTGTGTAGCAGTTGAATTTAATACTGTTTTATCGTGATATCACACAGTGGGGCTCATTTACTAAGGGTCCGCAGAGTGCATTTTCATTGGGTTTCCTGATGATTTCCGTTTCGCATCGCATCGGGGATTGCATGCGACAAAAATTGGCGGACGGGCCGTCAGACAACCTGACGGATTTGGACTACGCGCAGGTTTTAACATTTAGAATTGTATCGCACTTACAAGCACCGGGAAGAAGAAGGTGAACTCCGGCGGACCTCGGCGGGGAAGCGACGGATGCAGGATATCGGGCACACGATCTTCATGAATCGCGCCGGACTTCATGCTCGTCGGACCATCCGGATCGGGGATCGCGACAGGACCAGGTAAGTAATTTTGCCCCAGTGAGTGACGCCACAGATCAACCTTTGATTAAAAGATGATATCTCAAAGAAGAGATGCTGAAACTTGGTTAAAAACTCCAGTTTCCCATTAAATCAATTTAATACACAACTATTGCAATATTTTATCCTAACCAAGGACGATGAATTCATTAAGGCTGCAGAGGATCCAGTGTGTGATTGGATCAGAATGGGAGGTTTGGGCTCATTTGTTCCTACTTGATGATGTCACTAATGAATCTAGTGATGTTAAACAATAGAGCCAGACTGTGACTGGTGATGTCATAGAAGAATTGTTATGACATTGTATAACGTGTAATGGAGGAAGATGACATCACATAGTCCATATAGATGCTCCACTAATCCGGTCCATTGGTTATACTCCCAGGACCCTGAGAATATGACGTAGGAGCTCTGTGCCAGTTATATTTCTAGATTTTGGCTAGAGGAATTCTATTAAAGCCACTTTGAACAATGTCATCATGTTTGATATTATTGTATTATATTTAGAGGATTTGTAGGAGGCGCTGGTACAGTATACGGATGAGGTGCAGATGGCCGCATGGTGTCTTATATTTCTCTCTCCTTCTGCCTAGTATATACTAATGAAGGCATCACTCAGTGCTACAGCGAGGATCACCTACCTCCTGTAGATCGCCACTGCTGTTTCTTAATATATAACAACAGCTTGACTACAAATACAAATAGCCGGAGGGATTGGGGGTGCACCACGCGGCATATGTGGGTTTCACTGGTGTAAAACAACACACTCTATCATTGTCAGGCAAATGGGATCCTGGAACCATCAAGCGCAAATGTTCTCTTCTATTCCACTTTAACACTGACTGTGCCAGGAGATACATAGATGTACAGAGCTCCACTGGTACAGAGTACTACTACTCTCAGCAGGGCTTCCAGACAAGGAGATATATATCGACTTTCCTCATTACACTGGGGTGAGAGTTTGATTTAGATCTTTACATCTTGTAAGCACAGTGGGGCTCATTTACTAAGGGTCCGAACGCCGCACCTTCGCCGGGTTTCCCAAATATTTCCGATTTGCGCTAAATCGCACGGGATTTTGGCACATGTGATCGGATTGTGTCGCATCGGCGCCGGCTTTCACGTGACAGAAATCGGGGGGGGGGGGATTTCGCAAGATCACCGGGAAGAAGAAGGTGAACTCCGGTGGACCTCGGCGCAGCAGCAACACCTGGTGGATATCAGGCGCACGATCTTAGTGAATCCCGGCAGACCCGAATCATCGCCGGACAACGCGTCGCGGGATCATGACTGGACCGGGTAAGTAAATGAGCCCTCTATCAGTAAGAGGCGTGAAAGCAGCCGGCTACAAATACAGGACAATGCTACAATCATATATAATAATAATATATTCCTTTATGAAGGTCACAGAGTACGGAAGGGTCACACAGGTCAGTGTTTGGGTAGATGATGATGTCACAGATATGTGATGTGTGATTGGATGTTGATGAAGTCATAGAATGAGTACAGGGAGGTCACGTCGAAGGTTAGTGATGTCATAGACAAAGTTAAGCAAAATTACACTGTTCATATAGAAAGTCAGTCTGTGATTGGTTGAGGATGTCACATCAGTGGCGTAACTAGGAGAGGCAGGGCCCCACAGTCAACTTCTGAATGGGGCCCCACTTACCCATTAAAAATATGCTTACAGTATATACACACCGTATATACATAGATACATAAAGTGTATACACACCATATACACAGACATACAGCATATATTAATTTCACATAGTATATATATTTAGAGCATATAAACATCACAAATACACACATACAGCATATTCACTTGAAATACCATTATTGCTGGGGCCCCCTGATGTTATGGATCCCATAGCAGTTGCTATGGCTGCTACCACTGTAGTTACATCCCTGTGTCACATTGTGAGTACAGCGAGGTCACACGGTCTATGTGGAAAGTCAGCCTCTGATTGGTTGAGAATGTCACATTGTGAGTAGAGCAAGGTCACATGGTCTATGAGGGAAGTCAGTCTCTGATTGGTTGAGAATGTCACATTGTGAGTAGATATGGAGCTGTGATGAGTGCGGTGATGTCACACAGGTCGGCTTTTCATTAGATGATGAAGTCACAGATTACAGATGTGTCCACCTATTTCTCCTATGGAATATTGGGGGAATCTAAATCTTTGCCTATTGATTATCACCCATATTTTAATAAAAGTATATCTCATTACCGGAAGTCCCTTCTGTTATGTCACTTTGGCACCTGAATACGGGGCGGCCTTGCAGCTCTCTATCTCTCTGTATATATATATATATATAATGCCCCACTACCATGAAAGGACAGCACATAACCCCACACATACCCCATGAGAAGTAATGCCCCTCTGTAGCCCATTTATTGCACAACGACCCCATTGTTTTTCTCCCAGTTACAACTGCCCCCATGTTTTGCCACTCATAATTATCCCCAAACCCCTCTAATTGCTGCATGCCCCCACACATCTGATTGTTTCCAACCACCCATGCAAGCTCTAGTGACAGATTACCCCCTGTCAGACTGCTCCCTTCCATATTCCTATAAGAATTTGTTATCTGTGTCCTCCTTTCTTCTAAAAATCAACTTTTAAAATGATGCTAATGAGCCAGAAGTGCTCTGGGGGTGTTACCAGAGACCATACTTGCTGCTGTTTCACAGGCTGTTACACCGTCTCCCCTCCCCCTGCTCCCTCAGCACTTACACCGTCCCTCTGCCTGATGTAGTCTCACACACCGGGGCTCATTTACTAAGGGTTCGCGGAGTGCATTTTCGTTGGGTTTCCCGACGATTTCCGTCAAATTGCCTTGGGATTTTGGTGCACCCGATTGGAGTTTGACGCATCAGCGCCGGCTTGCACGCAACAGAAGCCAGGGGCGTGACAGTCGGACAACCCGACGGATTCGGACAACACGCGGGATTTAACATTTAGAAAAGTGTCGCAAGACATGCACTTACAAGCACCGTGAAGAAGAAGGTGAACTCCGGCGGGGAAGCGACGGATGCAGGAACTCGGGTGCACGATCTTAGTAAATTGCGGCAGACCCGGATCCTCGTTGTACAACGCGACAGGACCAGGAAAGTAAATCTGCCCCACTCGGTGGAATATGCTCCTACGCAGTGCAATTCCTAGCCCGCAGGCTAGCCCGCAGGCAGTGCTCGCCTCCCTCCCCCCTTCCCCCCCCCATTTTTGGTTTTGATTTAATCCCTCCCCCACTGTTTTCCCGTCCCCTGCTTGTGTATTTTAGCCATCAGGTGGCCAGGAAGTGTGCCTGGCCACTTGATGGCGCTAGTCTTGGGCTATTTAGCCTCGAGCGCGGAGCTAGTCCAACCTCTTTGGACTGCTCCGCGCTCAAGAGATTACTCCTGCAGGACTGCAAGTATGGCAGACCCTGCGCTGATGGCCTTTGTGGAGGAAAAGCTGAGGAGGGAGGGCTCCGGCTGGTTGGCTCCTTTACTGTCGCAGCCGGATCCCTCTCCTCCGTCAGCGGCGGCTCCCCTGTCACCACCCCCCACTTCCCGGCCTGCACGGCGCGGTCGCGCACCGTGCAGGCTCAGTCCCTCTCCAATTAAGACACGGAGCCGGGCGAGGGCTCCGTCTCGGAACCCGACCTCGGCTCCGATGTCGGCAGAGCCAAGTCCAGGAGTCGCGGGCCGGCCGCGACTGCAGTAGTTAGGCCCCCGCGCGTGGAGGAGGCCCAGGACAGGGCTGCTCCTGTGCCTCCTCCCCCTGGGAGCTTGCCTGCGCCGATAAGTGCAACGCAGGTTGCTGGGGCAGCCCGGTCAGGCCCACCACCCAAGCAGCCTGGTCGGTTGGCCAGGTGGTTTGGGCTGGGGGCCAGTAGTGAGAACACGCAGGCAGATACTGCCCCCGCCCCCCCTCCAGAGTTTAATGCATCGGCGCAGCTGCCGGCGCTTGCACCAAGCACCATACAGCCCCCCGCATACACATTCACGAACCCCCCCCCCACCCCATCATCCAGGTCCCGATAGCGAGAGTGATAGCGGGGATTTTAATGAACCCACGGATCTCCAGTGCACAGTTTCAGTGTCAGGCGGTTCGCGGGGCCGGCGTGAGAGGGGCTCCAGTCGCTCGAGCGTTGCCTGCAGTTGCGCGGTATTGCCGCAACATGGGTGTTGCTCGGGGGCTGGGTCCCGCGCGCGTAGCCCTCAGGGACGGTGTAGCCACCGCTCCCGTTCAGCCCGCTCTTTCTCCCGCTCCTCTTATGCGAGCCGCCGGCGGTCAAGGTCTCGTGGCAGAGACAGCAGACATTCTGGGAGATCCAGTTGGGGCCGGACGTGGTCCAGGCGCTCTTCATCCTCATCCAGTGGTGGTCACACCGGCTCAAGTGGGAGGGGGTCGAGGAGACGGCAAGACAGTTCCCACCCTCACGGGGTAGAAGATGCCAGGATGCCGCCGACGGTTCCAACCGCTGTGCTACCTAGTGCACCCATGGCACCTCCTCCTTCACCAGCGATGACCCAGGTCGTTCCCCCAGCGGGTGAGTTGTTGTGTGATAATGCTTGGAAAAAATCGTATCTTGCAGGGGATGATGTGGTAGGCGCCCTTAAGGCAGTATTAGCCAAGATGGAGGCTGGAGCGCCCCCAGGGGCGACGCAGTTGCCGCCTGAGCAGTCTCCGGGGTCGGCTGGAATGTTGTTTAGAGATTCTCATTTTTGTGGCGTTGCTCCTCTGGGGCTGCGCGTGGCAGCCGACCTCAGGGAAAAAATTGTGAAGTTCGAATATATTGATATTTGGTCGTTGTTGTCCCCTGAGTAGTTGACTGTCGCTAGGGCCTTTGGTAATTGGCTCCAGGCATTCGCGATTATGGCAAGTATTGTGGTTCAGCGAAGGCCTGAGTGTGCTCAGGATTTGTTTGTGTACATGGATACCATTTATACAGCTCACAAGTTACATGGTGGTGCGGGATGGTGGAGATATGATGAGGAGTTTAGGCAGCGTTTGGCTGACAGCCCGGAGGTGGGTTGGGCGTCAAAGGCGTCCGACGTCTGGATATAATTCATGATGTCACAGAAGCCACAGGTCCCCTTTCAGTCAGGAGCCGCCTCGGGCGCGCAGCCTGGGGTGGCCGCCAAACGACCGGGATCCTGCTGGCTTTTCAATGAAGGACACTGCCGCTTCTTTGCCTCCTGCAGGTTTAAACATGAGTGTTCCATATGTGGCGGGGCGCACTCTGCCCTCCGCTGCTTTAAGAGGAACAGACCCCCAGCTAAATCCGCTGCTCCAGGCAGGGGGGAGGACACCAGTACAGGTGCAAAGGATGCGGCCGTGGCTAGACAGCTACCATCTGAAACAGGAGGCAAAAGTGTTGCGTGAGGGCTTCACTTTTGGTTTTGTAATCCCCTTTGTGCCACAGGAAGGTTTGATGTTGTCTGGGAATCTTAAGTCGGTTAGGGATAATGAGTTGCTGGTGGTTGAGAAATTATTGAAGGAAGTGGAGTTGGGCAGAATGTCGGGCCCCTTTTCTGTTCCGCCTTTTGAAAATTTGCGGGTATCACCGTTGGGTCTAGTCCCAAAGAAAGAGTCTGGTAAATTCCGTTTGATCCATCATTTGTCATATCCGGCGGGTGAATCGGTGAACGATGGTATTCCTCGGGAGGAGGTGGCTGTGTCTTACACTTCTTTCGACAAGGCAGTGCTTTTGGTTAACGAAGCGGGCCCTGATGGCCAAGTCGGATATTGAATCTGCCTTCCGCCTCCTTCCGGTGCATCCGTCCTCTTTTCACTTGCTGGGTTGCAGAATTAATGAGTCTTTCTTTGTGGACATGTGCCTGCCTATGGTTTGTTCTATTTCCTGTAGATATTTCGAAATGTTCAGTAGTTTTCTTGAATGGGTAATCCATTTGGAGTCAGGTTCCAATTGGATTATTCATTACCTGGATGATTTTTTATTCATTGGTAAGAACGGTTCTGCGGATTGTTTGAGGCTGCTGAATGTTTTTCGCTGCATGGCTGATTATTTTGGAGTTCCGTTATCGGCTGAGAAGACTGAGGGTCCTACTACAAGGCTGACCTTTTTGGGCATCCTTATTGATTCTGAGGCCATGACCCTTGGCCTCCAAGCTGAAAAGTTGGAACGCTTGCGCGGAGACATTGATTTGTGTTTGTTGTCGGAAAAAGTTACGCTGCAGCGTTTACAGTGTTTGTTAGGGCAATTAGCTTTTGCATGCAGGATTTTTCCTATGGGTAGGGTTTTTTCGAGGAGGTTGTCACTGGCTACTGCCGGCACCGTCAAGCCGTATCATCACATTCGTTTGACTTCGGTCTTGAAGGCAGACCTGAAAGTGTGGCGGTCTTTTTTGACGGATTATAGCGGTGTGTCAGCCTTTCTGGAACAGAAGATTGACAACGCCGATTTGCAGCTATATACGGATGCGGCAGGGTCAGTAGGCTATGGCGCAATTTTTGAAAAAAAGTGGTCGGTGGAGCGTTGGCCCGTGCATTGGGTGGAGAGAGGTTTCACTAAGAATTTGACATTGCTGGAACTCTTCCCGATCGTGGTGGCGGTGGAGCTGTGGGGGCAAGAAATGAGAAATAAGAGGATTCGTTTTAGGTCAGACAACGAGAGTACGGTGCAGGCTTTGAATAATCTAACTTCAAGTTCACTGCAGGTGTTGGCTTTGCTCAGACATTTGGTGTTGCGCTGCTTACAATTGAATGGTGCACAGTTGACCCCACTGATGCAGTCCTAGTTGGCGGAGAGTAATTGGAGTAGCCATGGTAAGGCGTGGGGAGAGTGGTTTAGTTTGCTGTCAGCAGAACGAGGGGATGCGGTAACGGTGGCTAAGTCAACTACGTTGCGATACTTAGTCGGGCTGCGTTTGGCCGGATTTTCGGTCGTGGCTGTTAAAAAGAAGCTGGCCGGGGTGTCTTTTGTTCTAAGGCTGTGGGGTTTGCATGACGTTACGAAAGATTTTCAGGTTCAGTTGCTGTTGCGGGGTTGGGGAAAGGAGCCAGTTGTTAAGGATTCGCGTAGACCTATTTCTTTTGCGTTGCTGCAGTGTTTATGCATAGCCCCCGCGGATATATGCTCCTCGGAGTAGGAGGCATTACTGCTGCAGTGTAGCTTTGCGCTGGCTTTCTTTTGCGCGTTGAGGGTCAGTGAATTGGTTGCTGCGTCCAGCCGGGCGAAGGCTAGCTTAGTTGAGGGGGACGTTATCTTAGTAGGGGAATTTGTTAAGGTCTTGGTGAGAAGATCTAAAACAGACATTTATGGCGCGGGCCGCTGGCTGTCAGTCGACAAGGTGGGTGGCCCCTTTTTCCCTTTCCTTTTGTTGGGTAGTTTCATCGTGCAGCGCCCGAAAGCCCCCCCCCCTATTTGTGTCATCAGGACGGGTCCCCCCTCACGAAATTTCAGTTCAACTCTTTGTTTAAAAAGGCGCTGGCGTGTGCAGGTGCGCCTGTGTCGGAGTTTGGAACTCATTCGTTTCGGATTGGGGCCGCAACGATGGCTGATGCGGCGGGGCTTTCGGATGCTGATATTATGAGCATTGGCAGGTGGAAGTCGGATTGTTTTAGGCGTTGGATTAACATGTTTTTTCTTTCTTTCAGAGTTTACTCGTCCGAAAGTTTGGATTGTCGGCCATTCTTACATACATTGGGCTGCACGGAGGGCAGCTGTCCGGCCGGGAGGCCTGAATTTAGGCCTGGAGGGGAGTCCTGGAGGGGAGTTAAAGGCCTTAAATGGCTACAAGTGTTGCCGGAGGTGGTGGCCATCAGCAAGGCTTCTCCGAGGCCTACAATCCTCGTTGTCCACGCCGGGGGGAACGACATGTGCTCGACACGGCTCGCTGATTTGATTTCGGTGATGAAGTCGGATTTCGAGCGTTTTTCTGCCTTTTTTAGTGATCTACTGGTGGTGTGGTCGGAGATAGTGCCACGGGTGATCTGGGATGGTGCCCGCAGCCCCGATTCCATTGAAAGGGCTAGGCGCATGCTCAATATGCGGGTAGCCCGCTTTGTGAGATCCAGAGGTGGCGTGGTTATACACCATAGGCAGTTGGAGGGGGATGATTCGTATGAATTTGTATGATACCTGAGGATATGCCATCTGGAATATTGTGCCCATGTTTACATGGAAGAATCCCCTGACTTATAGTGGTGTGATATGAACATGACCCCTACAAAACTCCGGCGCACGTTATGCGCCACATAAGGTGACCATGATGGACTCACTGAAGTTTGAATACAATGTAACATCTACAACTGCCGCAGGAAAATGGAGACAAGACGGAAACAAAACGGAAACTTCATGATAGACAAAGATCAGATAAAGAAGCAGAAGTACAAAGTTAAGTTTCTTAGTTTAGAAAGCAGAGGGGGGGGGGGGTCGTACTTGACGTCCGCGGCCTTCCACAAATAATAGACGCAGCCTCATCTGCCGCATTATCTATAAGTGTCCATTAGATTTCATAACCCTTCTGCTTTTCACCACAACAAAGTAATGGTCATTACAAGCTTTGTTGTTCATCTCTAATGCAGCTATTACACTGAAACGAGACGAGGATCCTCAGGAAACGGCAAGAGCAAATTACGGACAATACGCCGCCCTCTAATCGCTTCACAATCGGGAGATTACAAGGTTCTTTCCAGGATAATTGTCTATTTTCTGTACATGAAAGAGAAAATGGCAACGAGTCATAGATGTGAGATAGATATGAAATAGATGGATAGTGATGAGATGAAAAATAGATAGATACATGATAGATGATAGATACATACATAATAGATAGATAGATAGATAGATAGATAGATAGATAGATAGATAGATATGAAATAGATGGATAGTGATGAGATGATAAATAAATAAATAATAGATAGAAAATAAATAGAGCTGGGGCGGGGACCATTAATGCTAAATTTTGGTGTAGATTTTGGTGTTTTTTTGCAATTTTTTTTGGAGCAGTTATTAGATTTGTCTCTTTTTTGGGTGCAGGCTAAGTTACAGCGCTTAGGGGTTTAAAACCCTGCTTCATATTTGATTTGATTTGTGTCCGTCTTTGTCAGATGTTTGCGCGGCCTCTATATTTATTTTGCGCCAAAAAAGACCTCCACAAAAACTCACCTGCTCTGAGCGGCTGCACTTAAAAAAAAAAACCCTCCCTTTTCATTACTAGATAAGAAGGTCTTCGTTTCCCAAATGGAAAATTAAGTGCAACTTGAAAAAGCCACACTTTCGTCGGGTTTCCCGAATATTTCCGTTTTGCACCGAATTGCTTTTTGGTTTTTGGCGCACGCGATTGGAATGTGGCGCATTGGCGTTGGCTTGCATGCAACAGAAAGCAGGGGCGTGGCCGTCGGATAACCCAGACAGGCCGCGGAATTTAAAAAAATATTTGTGTCGCAAGATCAAGCGCTCACATGCACCAGGAAGAAGAAGGTGAACTCCAACGGACCTCAGCGCAGCAGCGACACCTGCAGGAACTCGGGCGCAGGATCTTAGTGAATCACGGCAGATTTGAATCCTTGTCGGACAACGCACTGCGGGATTCCGACCAGACCGGGTAAGTAAATGTGCCCCAATACTTCAAAAAGTAACATTTCATCATCTTTCCATTAAAATGGCCTCAAGTAACAACTGCATCACATGATGCCTCATGATTATGTCACATGATGCCTCGGATGGTCAGAAGAAGCTCTCCCTCTCCTTCAGAGACAAGACTGCACCAACCAAAGCTTCTAAGCCACTCAATGACCACAGGATCTACTGTAGGTTACTTATCGATCCTGGCAATTAGATTGGGGACTCCATGCAGCTCTGAAGACGGCAGACATCATGAGATGACATCATCCCATCTGCTGCCTTCAGAGCCACGTACAGCATCACACAGAGGAGGAGAACAGGCTGCGGGGGAACAGGGAGAGGTGAGTATAAAGAAGGAGGGAGGAGAATCAGGGGCTACAGATGAACACACCATACTGTGGAGCATGCTGGGACAACCCCTTTGTCAGGATTCGGGGTATGGGAATCCCCTGGACCACCGCGGGAGGTGGTACCAGCCGACACCTGGGACCGGAGTCCAAGTGGCACCTGGTCTTCACCAGAGCCCGCCGCAAAGCGGGTTGGACTTGCTGCGGCAGAGTACCACCTAGTCGTTCCACAGGTGCGACTGGCCCGCGGTGGCAGCCGAGGTCTAGGTACCTTAACAGAAGACAGTCTCGTGGTCGGGTCCAGGCACAGGGTCAAGGCAGGCGGCAGAGATGCAAGGTGAAGTCCAATCCGGGGTCAGCAACAGGAGGTCCAGGCAGAAGGGGACGGGAACACAGGCACAGGAACACAGCAACATGGAGGAACACGGGTAACACAGGACTTGGGAGCGGAGACACACAGGAACGCAGGAATACACAGGAACGCAGGAATACACAGGAACGCAGGAATACTCGCTTGGAAGCTTTCTCTAAGGCTATGAGGCAAAAAGATCCGGCAAGGGTCACAGGAAGGGGAAGAAACTTATAGCAGGCCAGTGCCAATTATCTAAGAGTGACGGTGCACGCGCGCCCTAGGAGACGGGGACGTGCGCGCCGAGCTGCGGGAGCCAAGGAGGACATCGCGGGAGCCAGGGAAGGTGAGCGGGGCCCGGGACCGGGGGCAGCAGCAGGAACACGGGTGCGCCCGCGATCCGAGACAGCGATCGCGGGAGCACCCGTGACAGCGATTTAATTTTTCTTTTGCTTTAATTTGTTGAAAATTTTGATATTTATTTGAATCTATTTTTTTTGTGTCTATTAATTATATTATATTTATTTATTTATATTTGCTTTAATCCTTTACTTTTTCTTTTGTTTCTATATATTCATTGCAATCTTTGATTTGATGATTTATTTTATTTGAACCAATTTTCTTATTTTTTTTCTTTAAGCAGTTCTATATTTTGAAACATATTTTCTTGATATTATTTCATTCTATTAAATTTAGTTCCTTTTTACTTTCTTGATTTTTCTTTAGCTAATGTTTAGCTCTAATATTTATTTTTTTATTCGGTTTGTTTTTTGTTTTTTTACCCATTTTTCTGTTGTTATTGCCTTCCGCAGATGGTTGGGTACTGAGCTGCGGTGGACGTACACAGTGAAGTGTTTACTTTACCGAAATATCCAAATGATTCTATAATTGCTGTCCGACTTGTAGGCGTTAATGGATCTGCTCCTGGAACGCGCAATTCATGCTGGAAACTGCGATGCTTTGAATTTGTTTTGCAAACCATTATGACACAATCTTGAATTTCTCTTGTTCCTTTGACTCTAAGTCTCTTACAATTGCACTTGAGGTGTTCAGGCGGCTGCAGCCTCCGTGGTGGAATCCTGCCAACACCTCCCGTTTCCATGGCGTTATATAGAAGTCTCCGGTAAAAGTGGAGAGCGGCTTTATATTCATCATTCAATTCAATGCTGGAGACAGGAGAGTGTTCACACTGAGAGCACTTTCTTACATTGACTATAGAGGAGCGCGGCAAATTGATGGGAGATGATGAGTGTCTGACGCAATAAATCCAGACACATATTTGCCATTTATGGGATCAATCATGTGACGGATGCAATGGACAGGATTGTCACATGGATCTCAGAGGCGGTGACCACATATTACATTATGTTTACTCATAGAGCAACATCGTGATTCATAAAGCAATCAATATTCGGATGATTCAGCTCTGCTACATTCACATGTTTTATAGGGATATATACTGCTGTATGTGATCAATCTGCACCTTGTAGTTTACATATGACATTACTTATCCTGTACTGATCCTGAGTTACATCCTGCATTACACCCCAAATCTGCACTCACTATTCTGCTGCTGGTGCAGTCACTGTGTACATACATGACATTACTTATCCTGTACTGATCCTGAGTTACATCCTGTATTATACCCCAGAGCTGCACTCACTATTCTGCTGCTGGTGCAGTCACTGTGTACATACATGACATTACTTATCCTGTACTGATCCTGAGTTACATCCTGTATTATACCCCAGAGCTGCACTCACTATTCTGCTCCTGGTGCAGTCACTGTGTACATACATGACATTACTTATCCTGTACTGATCCTGAGTTACATCCTGTATTATACCCCAGAGCTGCACTCACTATTCTGCTCCTGGTACAGTCACTGTGTACATACATGACATTACTTATCCTGTACTGATCCTGAGTTACATCCTGTAGATCTTTTATTTTATATAAAAGTAAAAAAACATAACAATACAAACAAAACATAATATACACTATATACAATATCTTATCTGCTGGTCCAGCCACATTCACACCTAGTAAAAACAATAACTTAAAATACACCGAAATGAATGAACACCAAATACCACAACCCCCACCCAAACGATTATCACAACCTAAACCAAACCAATAAACAATAAGACAAGCCACACCCACAAATAAAACATAAATGACTATAAATATACATAAACCCACCCCACACCCTCTAATAACAGACCACCCCACACAGATCACATCCCACACCCATTTTTTTTTTTTTTTCAATATATAATAACAAATACACACAACACTACACTAAACTAAATCCCTCGCCCGCACCCTCCCCTTCCCTCCAGACACTGGTCTAACGTCCAAAGTTTGCGTTAAGTAGTCCAGACCAGTGCCCAGAGTCCAAGGTCACTTGTTCATAAATCCCACCACCATCACCCCCCTCCCAACCTAACACTATGTCCCAAACCCCACTATATACAATATATACAATATATACAGTATTTGCAACATAACAAAGAAAACAGAATACAAATTAAGTCTAAACAACATAAATACAAACCACATAAAGCCCAGGTTCGGCGCCTGCAAGCCCAACATCACTACATGCCCAGAACACAAAACAAAAATCTACAGTGCAGCATCAGCCCAACACCAGGAGAGGAGAAGACAGACTAAGGGACACTAAAGGAGAAACCCCTCCAAAGGAGAGAGGCCCTCCCCGTGCCCAGCCTCTCATACTCCAGAGAGCGCACCTTCACCAGGTCACCCAGAATGTTCCTAACCACCTCATCCACCGGGAGGATTTTACGCTGCGTCGATACTAAACACCGTGCGTTCCACGTGTGGTACCTGACCACTAGACTGACTAGGAATAACGTGCAGCGGTCCCGGCCACCCAGGCCTCTGAATGCTCCATAGGCCCACTCCGCATAGGAGAGACCGGCCAACCCGGGCCAATGGATGGAAGCGCCCACCCGGTTGTACACCTCTGTGTTAAAGGGGCACTGAAGCAGGAAGTGGTCCATGCTCTCCAGCAGGCCACCGCACTCCTCCCGGGGACAACCCCTTTCCTCAGAGCTCCTACACTTCAGATTGTCCCTCACACACAGCTTTCCATGGAAGCAGCGCCAAGTCACGTCCCAAAACTTCAAGGGGATCCTGATGGAATTCAAAAGACCTAAACCCACCCCCAGATCCCGACTTGGGCAATCCCTGAGGGCCAGAGGCTTCTGGAAATGGGTCAACAGAACCCTTTTGTCAAGGATTTTCCTCGACATGGTCCTGATCTCCCACATTCCCAGACTCCACCGGCGAATCACCTTCAGAACCGGGGAAGCGTAAGCCGGAAGATGCCCATGTGGTGTACGGAAGAAAGGCCGGAACCATCCCCTGCAGGAGTATACCCACGGAGGAGCCCTCTCTTTCCAGAGGTTTGCTACATTGATCTTAAGAAAGGTATTCACTAGGAACACCACAGGGTTGACCATACACAACCCTCCTTGTCTCCTCGTGCGGTAAGTAACCTCCCTCTTGATAAGGTTCAGCCTATTCCCCCATAACAGCTGGAAGAACAGACTGTAGACCCGAGTCCAGAGGGGTTCTGGCAACATGCACACACTGCCCAGATATATCAGCAATGGGAGCAGGTAAGTTTTGATCAGATTAACCCTTTCTCTGAGGGTCAAAGACCAACCCTTCCACTGGTTCACCTTCTGAGCGGCGATCTTAAGCCTGCCGTCCCAGTTTTGCATGGGGTAATCCCCCTGGCCAAATTCGATGCCGAAAACTTTGGCGGAGTCCTGGGGCCCTGGAAGAGTGTCCGGGAGATCAAAGCCTGGACCTCCCTCTCCCAGCCAGAGACTCTCACACTTATCCCGGTTGATCTTGGACCCAGAAGCCTCTGAGTAGCGGTCAACCTCTGACATCACCCATTGCGCCTCCCCTCCCGAGGACACGAAAAGGGTGACATCATCAGCATACGCTACCACCCTTAGAGTGGCTTCCGGTGCTGCCCGATCCATCCCGACTCCCACCAACGGCCCACGATCAACCCTCCTAAGGAATGGGTCAATCGCGAACACGTATAAAAGTGGGCTCAGAGGACAACCCTGGCGAACACCAGACCCAACCTCAAAAGAGCGGCCAATCCAACCGTTCACAAGCGGGAAACTCTCTGCCCCTGCGTACAAAACTTTCAGCCAATTGACAAACTCCCCCGGCAGGCCATACCTCAGAAGGACAGACCAGAGGTACTCGTGGTTAACCCGATCAAACGCTTTTGCCTGATCCAAGGACAGCAAGTACCCCTTCCAGTTACCAGCCCTGCCCTGCTCCACTGCCTCCCGAACACAGAGCACAGCACTAAATGTACTGCGGCCTGGAACAGAGCAGTGCTGGGTCCCCGAAAGGAGCCGGGGTGCAAACTGCACCAGCCGATTAAACAGCACCTTTGCCAAAACCTTTCTGTCCGTATTGAGAAGCGCTATGGGACGCCAGTTCTCAACACAAGATCGGTCCTTACCCTTTGACAAAATGATCAGGGCTGACCTCCTCATTGACTTCGGCAGAGCGCCCGAGGAAAGACACTCATTGAATACCTCAGTCAAGAGGGGAACCAAGGCGTCCTTAAAGGTCTTATAGAACTCAGATGTTAAGCCATCCGGACCTGGCGATTTCTTGAGGGCGAGCCCTTCAATCGCCCGGCTGACTTCCTCTTCCCTGATCATCTCTGTCAAAACATCAAGAGAGGGGTCTACTCCTGGCTCAGGGACAGTTTCAGCCAGGAAAGCCGACATCACATCCCGATCTAGATCCTTCCAGCCCAAGAGGTGCGAGTAGAAGGATCTGACGACCTCCAGAATCCCTGATCTGGACCTTTTCAGGGATCCCGTACTGTCAACCAGTCCCGTGACAACTTTACCATTCACTGACATCTTGCAGTTTCTGTAAGGGTCGGGCGAGCGGTATTTCCCGTAATCCCTCTCAAAAACCAAAGATGCGTGTCTATCGTACTGACACCTCTTCAGCAAGGATTTCACTCTGGAGATGTCCTCACGACTACCTCCAGTCGAGACGAGATGCTCGAGTTTCCTCCTCAGGCCCTGATACAGGCGGTACCTGTCCAGGCTCCTGAGGCTCGAGAGCTGGCGGAAGAAACTTCCTTTTCTTGAGCATCTCCCACCACTCTGACTTACTGCTACAAAGGCCCAGTAAAGGTACCTGGCTCTGAAGAAAGTCCTCGAAGGATTGTCTTATCTCTGCTTCTTCCAGGAGAGACGAATTGAGCTTCCAGTAGCCTCTTCCCATCCGGGGGGTCTCTGTAACATTCAGAGAAAACAAAATTAGACAGTGGTCGGAGAACTCCACCTCAACAACGGACACTGGTGAAGAAATGGCTTCCTCCTTTAAATAAAACCTGTCTATTCTAGACCTGCAGCTACCCCTATAATAGGTGAACCCCGCGTGGCCTGGGGTGTGCCGGATGTGGACATCCACCAGGCGAGCCTCACTGGCTATACTATTAAGAGCGACGCTATCATAAGTCAGCTTGTCTCTGGAACCTCCCCTATCCTGGGACCTCGTGACAGCATTGAAGTCCCCTCCAAAGACCACCTGCCGACTTGTAAAAAGGTAGGGCTTGATCCTCATAAAGAGACACTTCCTGTCCCACTTGGACTGGGGACCATAGATGTTAATTAGACGAAGTTCTTGTCCCTTCATGAGGACATCCAGGATCAGGCACCTCCCCATTTCTAACTCAATAACTCGTCGGCATTCTACCGGTGCGGTAAAAAGGACCGCCACTCCGCTATACGGCTCGGCCGCAAGAGACCAATAGGAAGGCCCGTGTCTCCATTCCCTCTTAGCTTTAAACACGGCCGCCAAATCTGGCAGCCTGGTCTCCTGCAAAAATAAAATGTCGGCTTCAACACGGCCGAGAAAATCAAAGGCCGCAAATCTAGCCGCATCAGACTTAATGCTGGCGACATTAATGGACGCCAGCGTCAACGGAGTGGGTGCCGCCATCATGAGTGATTGAGTTAGACGGCTTTCTTTTTACCCATCTTACCACCACCCTCGGGAAATGAACACCCCCTTTTTAGACATATTGTGGTGTCCATCTCCCGCACCTCTGATGCTTCAGGGGCAGATCCAGGACCTGCCCCCTCATTCTCGTCTCCAGACTCTGGGCCAGTCTCCCCTCCTGAGGACCCTGACTCCCCAGGGGGAGACTCGGCACCCCCTGCAGGCTCCGCCACCTCTGGCCCTTCACCCTCAGCCCCTCCATCGACAGGAGAGGCTCCATCCAGGGCCAGAAATCGATTTGAAAGTTCGACCAGCGGGGGGTCGGTTGCACCTTCCTTGGGTACCTTAGTCAGGGAGGGAGAAGATCTTACACCTCCCTTGTTTTTACCCTTTTTCTTCTTTTTGGCGCCACGCTTACGCTTTTCCTCTAGCCACACCCTATTATCCTCATCCATACTCTCATAATGGGAGGAGTCTGAGGACGTGGCACCTTCCTCTCTCTCGATCCTCCTGACTTCCTCATCCAGTACATCATCCCCTGGGGCCTCAGCGACAGGTGTGGTCTCCAGGACAGCGCCAGAGGTTGTCCCAGCAGCCCGAGACTCCCCCCGCTCTCTCTCCTGTTGACGCCTCTCTAGACGCCTTAGCTGGGCAGGCGTCTTTTTCCTGTCTTTCTTCCCTGGCCCCTCCATTCCTCCACCTCTGCTAGTCCCCTCCCCAGCAGATTCAGCCTCATGGCTTTCACCCGCTGAGGCTGAGCCCGCATTAGCGAAGGAAAGAGGACAACGACTGTACGGGTGACCGAGATCACCACACAGGTTACACCTAATCTGCCCTGTACAGGATGCGGCGAGATGGCCGACACCCCCACACAACGCACACTTCTGCACCGTGCAGTTTGCGCTGAAATGTGTGGGGTCACCGCACCTGTGACACAGCTTAGGCTGCCCCCGGTAGAAGATCAGGATCCGATCCCTCCCCAGGAAGGCTGATGAAGGGATGTGGGCGACTGAGTTACCTGAACGTCTCAACTTCACCATGAATGTCCAGGCCCCTGACCAGATACCATACTCGTCACGATTTTTCTCTGGTACTCCCAGTACCTCTCCATAACGATTCATCCAGGTCATGATGTCAAAGCAAGATAGTGATTCGTTACGGGTAAGAACGGTCACTTTCTTGAGTTCGCTCTGGCGGGACACTGCTTGCACAGCAAAGTCCCGCCACTCGGGCTCGTTATATCTCAGCTCATAGTTGGACCAGAAGAACTCAAGCCCCTCCGGCCGAACAAAGCTGATATCAAACTCAGATGTACCATAGGGATGGATCAAGGCAAAGATGTCAGCCGCCTTGAAGTCCATCTTCAGCAGCAGCTCAACTACCCGTGCCCGAGGGGGACACACATCACTGCCACGCCACCGAAGACGGACCACCTTCCTACGGTTAGCACCCGGCCCGGTTGTCGGGAGCGACCATGATGTCTCCCTGCCTCTTTGCTCTCGGAAGGCAGACAGGCCGTGCCTCTCTATCCAAAATGACAAATCAACCTCCTGCTACATTGATCGTCCTTTCTCCCTTCTGTAAGGCCTGCAGGAGGCGCCGTTGCAAAAAGCCGTCCCCAGAGCCCAGAGACGAGGATGATGGAACCCTACTTCCCCCAGCAGCGACACTGGCATAGCTCTTAACGGGGGCCGCCACTGGGGGAGCAACCGGACCAACCCCTGCACCCACTTCATTAACACTACCCACCTCAGCCGCGCCACCCACACCACCAGTCACTCCATCACTCACTCCCATAACTGGTAACGGTTCTCCACCACTCACACCATTCACATTATCCACCACAACATTACTGACACCATTCACACTGGCTGGACCAGCACCAACATCAGGGGACATGACCACCTCCGCATCTTCGGGCACAAGGGACGGGGGTCCCCCCACAGCGCATCGCCCAAAGGGGACCACAACTCTTGTCACACTTGTGCCCTCCGCATCATCGGTAGCAGATGTTATTTTACTTTTTCTGTTGCTTGGTAACATTCGCCGCTGCTCTTTAGCCGGTGTGAGGCGCCGCTGATCTCCAGTCTCCACAGAATGTGCATTATCCCCAACACCGACACAAAATAATACTTTTTGTTTGGGAGGTTCGGAGCCCTCAGCCTCAGCGACCCCTCCACACTGCCCCCGCCTCTCAACTGGGTGATCAGCGGCAACAGCATGAAGAGGCGCCGAGGCACCGGAAGCTGCCACCAGTGCCGGGCTATCCCCCCCTCCCACTGGGGGACGCACCACAGCACTGGATTTTGATGTTATCGCCACATCCGAGCCGCCCTGACTGTCCGGCCTTGCGGCCGATGCCTCCCCTACTCCCCCACTGTTACCACAAACAGAGACGGAGCCCATCGCCACACCAGATGTCACACCTGTAATCTCCCTGCACCTTTGCACCGGGTCCACAGCAGAACTCGGGGGGGTTTGGGTAGCAGGGCTTGCACAGTGAGCTGACCCTGCGCTTTGCCCGGGGGGGTGTACAGGGAGGGGGGTAAAGATGAAACGTACCTCTTCTTGCTGCTTTGGCCTGGTCTTCTTACTCTTCCTCCGGCTGCTCCCCCCAGCGGCTTCCTCTGGGAGCTCATCACCAAAGGAAAAGTTCTCCATGCGCACTGGGGACTCGAGCAGCCGGATCTCTGCCATGAGCGCCCCTCCCTGGCTGCCGGTGTCACTGTTCTCCCCCGAGCGAGGTGTTACTGCTGGCTGTCCTGCAGGGGGCCCACTGCACGAGGCCTGCTGATCTTCCTGCAGGCCGCCAGGTGGGAACTGCTGCTCGTTATCATCATCATCATCCTCCTCCTCCACCTGGCTCACAGGCTGCAACCCCTTCAGCCTTTGCTCTCTGGTATCAGCCATTTGAGCAAATCTATCATCATTAACAAGTTTTTCTTTGAACGGACCGCTATTATCTAATATGAAAGTTTTTCTTTTATCAAGCTTAGCAATCTCTGCCTTCAGGTGGTTAATTTCTCCATTAATTTCTATTTTGCGCTTCTTTTGCGCCGTGTTCGCCCTGGCTCGGGCACAACGCAGCTCCTCCCGGAACCTCCTGATGGTCTTAGTCGCCTCTTCGTACTCACAGAGGTGGCTCTGGACCCGGGAGGCATAGGTGGACAAAGACTCCCGGGGCCCCTGCACCGCCCAGCCTCCCCCCGCATGGTCAGCCTTACCTCTGTGAGCACTCCGCTTCATGGCTCCAGCCCCGGAAGGACCGCTCTCACCCGCACCATCATGGACGTCCGGCTTCTGGGTTTGCCTCTTTGCACTGGACCCAGGGGGAGCAGGAGCAGTATTACTACGACTCCTGGTGGAACGTCTCACCCCTGAGTCCTCCATAGCGCCGGCCGGTTCCTGGCTACCCCTGCCCCCCGCCGGCCTGGCCCGGGAAGCAGGAGCCTGGGGCTTGCCGCTCTGGCTCATGCCTGGAAACCCACCCCCTCCCTGGAAGGGAGAGAGCAGGCCCCAGGTGGAGGTGGATTATTCCTGGAGCTCAGAGCAGCAGCAGCACACAGCCTCTCACAGCAACACACAGAGCTTAACGATGTAACGAGCTCCAGAGATGCACTCACTATCTGCTGCTGGTGCAGTCACTGTGTACATACATGACATTACTTACCCTGTACTCATCCTAAGTTACATCCTGTATTATACTCTAGAGCTGAACTCACTATTCTGCTGCTGGTGCAGTCACTGTGTACATACATGACATTACTTATCCTGTACTGATCCTGAGTTACATCCTGTATTATACCCCAGAGCTGCACTCACTATTCTGCTGCTGGTGCAGTCACTGTGTACATACATGACATTACTTATCCTGTACTGATCCTGAGTTACATCCTGTATTATACCCCAGAGCTGCACTCACTATTCTGCTCCTGGTACAGTCACTGTGTACATACATGACATTACTTATCCTGTACTGATCCTGAGTTACATCCTGTATTATACTCCAGAGCTGCACTCACTATTCTGCTGCTGGTGCAGTCACTGTGTACATACATGACATTACTTACCCTGTACTCATCCTAAGTTACATCGTGTATTATACTCTAGAGCTGAACTCATTATTCTGCTGCTGGTGCAGTCACTGTGTACATACATGACATTACTTATCCTGTACTGATCCTGAGTTACATCCTGTATTATACTCCAGAGCTGCACTCACTATTCTGCTGCTGGTGCAGTCACTGTGTACATACATGACATTACTTATCCTGTACTGATCCTGAGTTACATCCTGTATTATACCCCAGAGCTGCACTCACTATTCTGCTGCTGGTGCAGTCACTGTGTACATACATGACATTACTTATCCTGTACTGATCCTGAGTTACATCCTGTAAATCTTTTATTTTATATAAAAGTGAAAAACATAACAATAATAAACATAAATGAAGCCATAACTTCTGGCAAAAGAATTACAAAAGAACAAATATAAACGAAAATAAACTTACAAAACCTCCTGGCCCAGCCACACACACACCACACACTCAGCATGAAAACAAACAAAACCTTCACCCAGTCCCACCACCTAATTTTTTTTTTTTTTTATATCGAAATACACAGCAAAATACACATAAATAAATAAACAATAAATAAACACAGAAATAACAATGAATATAAACGGAAATAACATTAATAACATTAAATAACATTAAATATAACTAACTAAATCCCACGCCCATCACCCCCCCCCCCCCCCCAGACACTGGTCTAACGTCCAAAGTTCGCGTTATATAGACCAGACCAGTGCCCAGGATCGTACAGTCCAAGTCCAGTCCACCCCCCCAACACCAACACCCCAAAACCAACCAACCTATATACACAAGAACTATAACCACATATAACTATATACACACTGTACACAAGATACAAACACATTAAACATATCAACATATATCAAAACCCCATAAAGCCCAGGTTCGGCGCCTGCAAGCCCTACATGTCTATAGGCTCAGATACAAAACAAAAATCTACAGTGCAGCATCAGCCCAACACCAGGAGAGGAGATGACAGACTAAGGGACACTAAAGGAGAACCCCCTCCAAAGGAGAGAGGCCCTCCCCGTGCCCAGCCTCTCATACTCCAGAGAGCGCACCTTCACCAGGTCACCCAGAATGTTCCTAACCACCTCATCCACCGGGAGGATTTTACGCTGCGTCGACACTAAACACCGTGCGTTCCACGTGTGGTACCTGACCACAAGACTGACTAGGAATAACGTGCATTTGTCCCGTCCACCCAGGCCTCTGAATGCTCCATAGACCCACTCCGCATAGGAGAGACCGGCCAACCCGGGCCAATGGATGGAAGCGCCCACCCGGTTGTACACCTCTGTGTTAAAGGGGCACTGAAGCAGGAAGTGGTCCATGCTCTCCAGCAGGCCACCGCACTCCTCCCGGGGACAGCCCCTTTCCTCAGAGCTCCTACACTTCAGATTGTCCCTCACACACAGCTTTCCATGGAAGCAGCGCCAAGTCACATCCCAAAACTTCAAGGGGATCCTGATGGAATTCAAAAGACCTAAACCCACCCCAAGATCCCAACTTGGGCAATCCCTGAGGGCCAGAGGCTTCTGGAAATGGGTCAACAGAACCCTCTTGTCAAGGACTTTCCTCGACATGGTCCTGATCTCCCACATTCGCAGACCCCACCGGCGAATCACCTTCAGAACCGGGGTAGCGTAAACCAGAAGATGCCCATGCGGTGTACGAAGATCCTTCACTTGCCCTCCTGTCTCCCATTCCTGGAAGAAAGGCCTAAACCATCCCCTACAGGAGTATACCCACGGAGGAGCCCTCTCTTTCCAGAGGTTTGCTACATTGATCTTAAGAAAGGTATTCACTAGGAATACTACAGGGTTGACCATACACAACCCTCCTTGTCTCCTTGTGCGGTAAATAACCTCCCTCTTGATTAGGTTCAGCCTATTCCCCCATAACAGCTGGAAGAACAGACTGTAGACCCGAGTCCAGAGGGGTTCTGGCAACATGCACACACTGCCCAGATATATCAGCAATGGGAGCAGGTAAGTTTTGATCAGGTAAACCCTTTCCCTGAGGGTCAAAGACCAACCCTTCCACTGGTCCACCCTCTGAGCGGCAACCTTAAGCCTACCGTCCCAGTTTTGCATGGGGTAATCCCCCTGGCCAAATTCGATGCCGAGAACTTTGGCAGAGTCTTGGGGCCCTGGAAGAGTGTCCGGGAGATCAAAGCCTGGATCCCCCTCTCCCAGCCAGAGACTCTCACACTTATCCCGGTTGATCTTGGACCCAGAAGCCTCTGAGTAGCGGTCAACCTCTGACATCACCCATTGCGTCTCCCCTCCCGAGGACACGAAAATGGTGACATCATCGGCGTACGCTACCACCCTTAGAGTGGCTTCCGGTGCCGCCTGGTCCATCTCGACTCCCACCAACGGCCCACGATCAACCCTCCTAAGGAATGGGTCAATTGCAAACACGTATAAAAGTGGGCTCAGAAGACAACCCTGGCGAACACCAGACCCGACCTCAAAAGAGCGGCCAATCCAACCATTCACAAGCGAGAAACTCTCTGCCCCTGCATACAAAACCTTTAGCCAATTGCCAAACTCCCCCGGCAGGCCATACCTCAGAAGGACAGACCAGAGGTACTCGTGGTTAACCCGATCAAACGCTTTTGCCTGATCCAAGGACAGCAAGTACCCCTTCCAGTTACCAGCCCTGCCCTGCTCCACTGCCTCCCGGACACAAAGCACAGCACTAAATGTACTGCGGCCTGGAACAGAGCAGTGCTGGGTCCCCGAAAGGAGCCGGGGCGCAAACTGCACCAGCCGATTAAACAGCACCTTTGCCAATACAATTCTGTCCGTATTGAGAAGCGCTCTGGGACGCCAGTTCTCAATACGAGATCGGTCCTTACCCTTTGACAGGATGATCAGGGCAGACCTCCTCATTGACTTCGGCAGAGCGCCCGAGGAAAGACACTCATTGAATACCTCAGTCAAGAGGGGAACCAAGGCGTCCTTAAAGGTCTTATAAAACTCGGATGTTAAGCCATCCGGACCTGGCGATTTCTTGAGGGCGAGCCCTTCAATCGCCAGGCTGACTTCCTCTTCACTGATCATCTCTGTCAAAACATCAAGAGAGGGGTCTACTCCTGGCTCAGGGACAGTTTCAGCCAGGAAAGCCGACATCACATCCCGAACTAGATCCTTCCTGCCCAAGAGGTGTGAGTAGAAAGATCTGACGACCTCCAGGATCCCTGATCTGGACCTTTTCAGGGATCCCGTACTGTCAACCAGTCCTGTGACAACTTTACCATTCACTGACATCTTGCAGTTTCTATAAGGGTCGGGCGAGCGGTATTTCCCGTAATCCTTTTCAAAAACCAAAGATGCGTGTCTATCGTACTGACACCTCTTCAGCAAGGATTTCACTCTGGAGATGTCCTCACGACTACCTCCAGTCGAGACGAGATGCTCGAGTTTCCTCCTCAGGCCCTGATACAGGCGGTACCTGTCCAGGCTCCTGAGGCTCGAGAGCTGGCGGAAGAAACTCGCCACCCTTTTCTTGAGCATCTCCCACCACTCTGACTTACTGCTACAAAGGCCCTGCAAAGGTACCTGGCTCTGAAGAAAGTCCTCAAAGGATTGTCTCATCTATGCTTCTTCCAGGAGAGACTAATTGAGCTTCCAGTAGCCTCTTCCCATCCGGGGGGTCTCTGTAACATTCAGAGAAAACAAAATTAGACAGTGGTCAGAGAACTCCACCTCAACAACAGACACTGCTTTAAATAAAACCTGTCTATTCTAGACCTGCAGCTACCCCTATAATAGGTGAACCCCGCGTGGCCTGGGGTGTGCCGGATGTGGACATCCACCAGGCGAGCCTCACTAGCTATGCTATTAAGAGCGACGCTATCATAAGTCAGCTTGTCTCTGGAACCTCCCCTATCCTGGGACTTAGTGACAGCATTGAAGTCCCCTCCAAAGACCACCTGCCGACTTGTAAAAAGGTAGGGCTTGATCCTCATAAAGAAACACTTCCTGTCCCACTTGGACTGGGGACCATAGATGTTAATTAAGCAAAGTTCTTGTCCCTTCATGAGGACATCCAGGATCAGGCACCTCCCCATTTCTAACTCAATAATTCGTCGCCATTCTACCGGTGCGGTAAAAAAGGACCGCCACTCCGCTATACGGCTCGGCCGCAAGAGACCAATAGGAAGGCCCGTGTCTCCATTCCCTCTTAGCTTTAAACACGGCCACCAAATCTGGCAGCCTGGTCTCCTGCAAAAATAAAATGTCGGCTTCAACACGGCCGAGAAAATCAAAGGCCACAAATCTAGCTGCATCAGACTTAATGCTGGCGACATTAATGGACGCCAGCGTCAACGGAGTGGGTGCCGCCATCATGAGTGATTGAGTTAGACGGCTTTTTTCTTTCCATTTCCCTTCCCCCGACTCTCCTCTGAAGATGATCCCTTTTCTCTTTTCCCTTCAGAATTGGGGCAACTTCTCTTTAATGAAATCGAGGTGTCCATGTTATTACTGGCCCCCAAGGACCCACCCGGACCACCCTCTCCTTCGTCCTTGTCTCCTGACTCTGAGTCAGTCTCCCACTCTGAGGACCCAGCATCCCCAGAGGATAGAGACTCGGCTCCCCCTGCAGGCTGCTCCGCCGCCACCTCCAGAACTCCACCCTCAGCCTCTCTTCCCGAGGAGGCGATCTTATCGAGGGTGAGGAACGGGTTGGAAAGCTCAACCAGAGGGGAGGAAGTTTTCCCTTCCTTAGGTACCTTAGATAGGCCGCATTTTTTCTTTTTCTGCTTGCGCTTATTTTTTAGCCAAATCCTGTTATCCTCATCCATACTCTCATAATGGGAGGACGTGGAGGACATGGCACCTTTCTCGTGCTCCATCCTCCTGACCTCCTCATCCAACTCATCATCCCTCAGGGCCTCAGTAGCATGACCAGCCTCTGAGGAAGGACCCAGGGTCACCCCAGCAACCTTAGGCTTCCCCAGTTCTCTCCCTTTTTGTCTGGCTTCAAGCCGCCTTAACTGAGAAGGTGACTTATTCTTGCTTTTCTTCACAGGCCCCTCAGCTCCTCCACCTCTGCTGGTACCTTCCCCAGCAGAAGCAACCTCATGGCTCTCCTCCACTGGGGTCACAACCGCATTGGCAAAGGAACGAGGACAACGGCTGAAAGGGTGACCGAGCTCACCACACAGGTTACACCTAATGTCCTTACAGGATGCAGCGAGATGACCTAGCCCACCACACAAAGCGCACTTCTGCACTTGGCAGCTGGCGCTAAAGTGTTTGGGGTCACCGCACCTGTGACAGACCTTCGGCTGCCCCTGGTAGAAAATCAGGATTCTGTCCCGCCCAAGAAAGGCTGAAGAAGGAATGTGGGCGACTGTGCCGCCTGAACGCTTTAACTTCATCATGAAGGTCCAGGCCCCAGACCAAATGCCAAATTCATCACGGTTTTTCTGAGGTACCTGAACTACTTCGCCATAACGACTGAGCCAAGTCAGGATGTCCATGCAAGAAAGTGACTCGTTACGGGTCAAAACGGTCACCTTCTTGACTGCGTTTTGGCGAGACACTGCTTGCACAGCAAAGTCTCGCCATGCGGGCTCGTTCTTTGCCAGCTCATAATTCGACCAGAAGAGCTCTAAGCCCTCCGGCCAAACAAAGCTGACATCGAACTCCGGAGTACCATAAGGATGTATCAGGGCAAAGATGTCACTAGCCCTGAAGGTCATCCTCAGGAGGAGCTCCACCACCCTTGACCTGGGTGGGCATGCGTCACTGCCCCTCCAGCGAAGACGAACCACATTCCTACGGGCAGCTCCGGGCCCGGTTGTGGGTAAAGACCATACAGTCTCCCCCCCTTTTCTCTTGGAAGGCTGCCAGGCCATGCCTGTCCGTCCAGAAGTGATTGACTTTTCCCCTCTCCAGCAAAACGCTATTGCCAGAGTCAGGAGACATGGAGTTAACCCCACTTGCCCCAGCGGCGACACTCGCCTAGCTCCTTATGGGAGCGGCCACCACTGGGGGTGCAGATGGATCAGCACGCACACCAGGATCCCCCCCAGCACCATTCACCACCCCCACATTCACCACACTATGTGCATTACTGCCTCGCTTCCCTGCATCACTCACACCAGCTGGGCCAGGAGGACCTGGGGTTGCCTCAGCGTCACTGGGCACTGGGGGTAGAGCCACCTCCATAGCTGATTCAGCCTGAGAAGAGGCAGCTCCAACCCCGATCTTACTTGTGCCCTCTGCCTCATTGGCATTAACCCCTTGTTGTCCAGCTTTTCTTTTAATGTTTGTCCACCGCTGCTCGCTGGATGGAAGAGGCCTCTTATCTTTATTGAGTCCGGACAGTCTCTTAGTGCCATCTCCAGGGTCTGATGCCCCAATGCAAAACAACATTTTTCCTTCGCCCTTTCCCGCAGGCTGCACAGGACGCTTGGGAGGCGCCGCACCACAAGCCCCAGCAGCCCCATCACACTGCCGCTGCTCACTGGAGCTAGATGCAGCCACAGCGCTAGGGGCCACAGGAGCCACCGCCACTGCCCCTGGCACTGGGCCACCCCCTCCTCCCACTGGAGGGCAGCGCACAGTACCAGGACTTGCTGGATCGCCCTCACTGTCCGGCCTTTCGGCCGATGCCTTCCCTGCACCATCCTTGCTACTACAAACAAGGCTGGTGCTCTGCGCCATGATGGAACGTGGCTTCGCAATCTCCCCGCACCCTGGCACCGAGTCCACTGCAGGATTCGTGCTGGGCTGGGTAACGGGGCCTACACGACAGGCTGGCACTGCTGCCTGCCTGGAGGAAACAGGGAGGGGACGAAACACCAGATTCACCTCCTGAGACGCCTTGGTCTTCTTGGGTCTCTTCTTCTTCTTTTGGGCCTCATCTGGCATATCATCACCGAAGGAAAAGTTCTGGAGGTGAACTGGGGACTCAAGCTGTCGGATCTGACCCATTAGCGCCCCATCCTGGCCGCTGTCATCACTTTCCTCCTCCAGGTTGGCAGAGCCGCAGCCTGATGGTAATGGCGCTTGCTCCGCAGGCAGCCTGTCGTGCGAGGCCTGCTGGTGTTGGCGCAGGCCACCAGACGGACACGGCTGATCTTCCTCATCCTCCTCATCATCGCCATCGCCTTCATCCGCCTGGATCTCAAGCCCCTTCTGCTTTCTCAGCTGCTCCAGGCGCATCTCCTCAAACCGGGCGTCATTCTCCAGCTTTTCCCTGAACGGACCGCTGTGCTCGCGGATTAGATGACGCTTTTCCTGCAGAGCGGTGACCTCGGCTTTAAGTCTGTCTATGGTGGTAAGAAGATCAGACTTTTTCTTTCTCTGTGTAGCCACCCCCGATAGGGCCAAGGTCTCCCGTATCTCCTCCTGGAGCCTCCTCAGCGCTTTTCCAGCTTCCTCGTACTCAAGGAGGTGCTCAGCAATCCGGGAGCCATAGATGGAAGCAGACTCCCGGGCTTTTTCAACACCTCCGTGAGCACCCAGCTTTTCAGCTGAACCACCCAGCTTTCCCGCACAGTCAATCAGCTTTCCAGGAGGAGCACTCAGGCTGATGTTACTTGCCTTGATCTTCTGTGAACCGGAGACCTTGCGGCTTCCCTGGGTCTTGGGGGTGGCAGCCGAGGTCACATCGCTGCGTCCTTGGCTCCGGGCAGATCTTCTTACCCCCTCCGCTTTGGGCGGTAACTGGTTTTTTTTGCCTCCCGCCGGCCTGGTCCGGGAGGCAGAAGCCTGGGATTTTCCTGCAGGATTCATCCCACAGAACCCACTCCCTCCCTGGGGAGGAGAGAGCAGGCCTGGGTGGATTGAGATTGCTCCAGGTGGTGCAGGAGCTCAGCAGCAACAACCACACCCGTCAGCAGTTCACAGCAGAATGAGAATGCACGCACTATTCTGCTGCTGGTGCAGTCGCTGTGTACATACATGGCATTACTTATCCTGTACCATACCTCCCAACATTTGTGAAAACGAAAGAGGGACAAAATGGCGGCACGCTTAGCGTGCCGCGGCGATCCCCCTAAGCCACACCCCCAATCACTCCCTGGCCACGCCACAAATTTTAGCCATATTAAAATAATAAAAATCATTTCAATAAAAAAAAAAAAAATATCCTCATTGGGATTTGAACCCAGAACCTGCAGTGTCCATGTACAATAATAACACAGCACCTTAAACCACTGAGCTATAGCCTCTGTGATTAACAAGGTGGAGAATTTTGGTAACTAAGAACTATGACTATATACTGCCATGGTATATAGGGAGGGATCTTCTCAGATTATTGTAATTATTGAGACTATTATTATTATTATGGAGATTATTATTATTATTATTATTATTATTGAGATGATTATTATTATTTTTACCATTATTAATAATCATCTCCATAATAATAAAAATAATAAAATTTATAATAATAATAGTCTCAATAATTACAATAATAACCTCTGAGAAGATCCCTCTCTATATATCAGTGCATTAGTCTGTGTCACAGTGTAAATGGCAGATAACAATTCTTAGTTACCAGAAATCCCCAGCTCTGTATCACTGGGCTTATAGCTCAGTTAGTTAGGCTCCTGTCTATGGTGCAGAGGGTCCCAGGTTCGAATCTCAGCCTGGTCAAAACTTTATGTAATTTAATTATATAAAGAGCTTGTGTCTGGGGAAGCCCTGGAGACCATATATGGACAGATAGAGATCTGAGCTGATGACTTGGTCCCTGCTCTCTGGCTGAGCCGACACTTCTCTGAAAAGGATTCCCTGCCCGATGTCTGCTCTGGGGAACCCTAGGAGATGCAGTGACCATATATGGACAGATGCTGATCTGACCTGATGACGTGGTCTGGGGAACCCTAGGAGATGCAGTGACCATATATGGACAGATGCTGATCTGAAGCTGATGATGTGGTCTCTGCTCTCTCCGCTAAGCCCGACACTTCTCTGAAAAGGATTCCCTCCCGATGTCTGTAGAAGCCATTCTGTACTGTGAGTTCAGACTTTCAAAGTATTTACTATGCGGACACAGCAGCGGGACCTGGGGGGAGAATCCGTGACAATATCATAGCTGCCCGTGACGCGGGGCAGAGGTACGAAAAACGGGAAAGTCCCGTCAAAATCGGGACGGTTGGGAGCTATGCTGTACTGATCCTATACAGGCAGTCCCCGGGTTAAGTACAAGATAGGGTCCGGAGGTTTGTTCTTAAGTTGAATTTGTATGTAAGTCAAAACTATATTTTATAATTGTAGATCCTGACAGTAAAATTTTTGGGCCCCAGTGACTATTAGAGTTTAAACATTTTTTGCTGTAATGGGACCAATGATTATCAATAAAGCTTCATTACAGACACCTTACAGCTGATCATTGCAGCCTGGGACTATAGTAAAGCATTCAGAAAGCTTCAGCAGAAGTCAGAGGGGTCTGTCTGTAACTATGGGTTGTCTGTAAGTCGGGTGTCCTTAAGTAGGGGACTGCCTGTACTGTTATTATACTCCAGAGCTGCACTCACTCTTCTGCTCTGTGTTAGGGATTTACAGGAATACAATATATTGCTCATTCATCATCCTCTTTTGTGCTTAGAAAATCCCCATAAATCTCAGTGACAGAAGAGGTTTATTTCCTATTATCCAGTATTTGTATATTCCTGCTGCATCCATAATGAAATTATTCTTGCTATTTCTCGCATCCTCCTTACTCTGCGACAGAGAGAAATCTGCATTTTCTTGGCAAGCAGAGAAGGGGTGAGGCAAAGATTAATCTGTGAAGTTTAAAAGAAAGTCGACTTAAAGTTCGAGATGATAAAATATTGGGACTGCTGGAAAATGTGACCTTTAATAGGAATGCCAGCGCCCCAAATTATGTTGTGCCTGGTGTGTTCTGTGTCACCTACTCAGCTAATTACACTGCACCGGAAACAATGGGGACTTAAAGGGGATGTGTGCGCTCAGCAATAATAAAGTACAGCAACAGCGCTACTCCTCTTCATTGGTTGTGTGTGACATTGCAGCATTCACATCAAGTGCAATTACACACACTGGCCAGAGACAAGAGTGGCGCTGTGCCTGAAACATTAAAGTATGGAATAGAATTGCCAAATTTAAGTAGTACAATAGCATAATATCACTTTGCAAATTAGTTCAGAGGGGTGTAGCTGAAAATGACCGATCCCCATAAAAAACATTTGACTGACCCTCCACCCCCTCTATAGCGGGTCACACTTTACAGAGAGGGAGCAGTCCTATGTAAGGTACAGATGAAATAAGAAGATGATAGTAGATGGTATTGCAGCTTTGGGCTTTTTATGGTGTGAGGCAGAGAAAGCTTTTAGCCCTGGTGACAAAATGGTCTTTAGGACATAATTACAGCACTATTGAAATACAGCAACAGAACCAGGCTCAGTAAATGAATACACCGCCAGAACACAGCACAGTTCATAAAAACAAGTCAAAAACCAAGCTCAGAAGATAAATATTGCTCCATAATTAAGTGCAGTGCATAAGTATTGCTTTGGGACCAAGTGCAGTGCATAAATACAGTCCCAGAACCAAGTGTAGCACATAAATGCAGCTAAAGAGCCAAGCTTGTTACATAACTACAGCTCCAGAACTAAGCCTAGTACTTAAATACAGCTCCAGAACTAAGCATAGTACTTAAATACAGCTCCAGAACTAAGCATAGTACTTAAATACAGCTAAAGAGCCAAGCTTGTTACATAAATACAGCTCTAGAATCAAGCACACATGCATGAATACAGCTCCAGAACCAAGCATAGTACATAAATACAGCTAAAGAGCCAAGCTCATTACATAACTATAGCCCCAGAACCAACTGCAGTACTTAAATACAGCTAAAGAGCCAAGATGATTACATAACTACAGCTCCAGAACTAAGCGTAGTACTTAAATACAGCTCCAGAAGCAAGCATAGTACTTAAATACAGCTAAAGAGCCAAGCTTGTTACATAAATACATCTCCAGAACCAAGCACACAACTTACATACATCTACCAAACTCACACTCCGTACATAGAACCAGAAGCACTTTACACATCATGATCCCTCCAGAACCAATACTAAACACTGACCCAGATGTATAATTCTGGCTGCACCAATTTTCTGTCTGACTTTGCACTAGAAAGAATGTCTTGCACATGTATTTATAAAGTGCCTGCGGCACTTTTGCTGGTTCTAATACACATACAGTATTTTTCGGACTATAAGGCGCACCTGAGTATAAGGCGCACCATCAATAAATGCCTGCTAAAACGTCTATGTTCATATATAAGGCGCACTGGAGTATAAGGCGCACCTGATTATAAGGATGAATGACCAGCAGGTGGCAGACCTGTGCACAGTTCAAGGCAGCTGTTGTCTGTAAGTACGGTTCATATAGAAGGTGCACTGGACTATAAGGTGCACCTTTGATTTCTGAGAAAATCAAAGGATTTTTAGTGCGCCTTAGTATGGTACACATCTCTGCAGAGGGCACACAGCAGTGTGATGACACCCCTCCAGTGCACAGCAGGATGATCTCCAGATGGATGCTGTAGGGGGTTAAAGAGTGAAGATCGGGGAGGTTTGGGGATGACTGAGCTGACACAGGTCCGTACAGACTGGACCCGATAGATTACTAATAATTCCTTACACAAACAGGACGGGAAGCTTCTCTCCTCCAGCCGAGTATTAAAGTGTTCATGCAATATTCAGCGCCTTCCACTATTAAGGAGCTCCTCGAGTGTCATGTTTATGGGACACAAGTTAATATTGATTTGATGTTCTCGTTTTTGTAACAACTTGCAAGTGTTATCTGAGAACGTACAGATATCCTGGGAAGAGCGCGAGTCAGAAGAGCAGAGACGCGGCCACTCGGAATCCTGATGAGATGATTAATAAACTCACACAGGGAGGTTGGGAGAGACTATTATCAGAGCGCCGCGCGCGCCTTAAACCGGCCTGAATTATTGAATTTACTTCCCGCAGTCAGAGACAACAACAACTCGACGCAGGGAAATCAGATAAAGGATATTACAGAGTCCTGGCAGGAAATTCCACCAGTGACTGCGGAGCGGCTGTGCATGAAGATGGATTGTGTGTATACAGCAATATCCATCCTGTAAACTATACAGCCATTGAATTAGAGTCACTGCTGCCAGGGACCTCCCCTGTCGTCGCCCTTTAACCCCTATACAGCGATCTTTAGGGAAATCACCGAGTTGCTACCTCCTGAAGTGGTCTCCACCAGGTGGCTACCTTTTGACTTGTCGTCCTGGGGTGGAAAATTGCTGGTCTTGGGTCAAAAGACAGCGGTGCGACTCACAACGGCTCAACAAGGAAATAGTCAGGTGCCACCGGAGATTAGGGGAAATGGAGCAGTATGGCACAAGGGGTCAACAAGCAAAGAGGCAGGTGCCACCTGAGATTAGGGGAAATGGAGCAGTATGGCACAAGGAGTCAACAAGAAAATAGTCAGGTGCCACTGGAGATTAGGGGAAATGCAGCAGTATCGCACAAGGAGGAGTGAGGTGCCAGCTGAGGTTAGGGCAGAATGAGTACTAGCTCACAAGGGGTCAAGGGCAGAATGAGTACTAGCTCACAAGGGGTCAAGAAACAAGTAGCCAGGTACCACCTGAGAAAGATAGAATACTAGCTCACAAGGAGTCAACAAGCAACTAGTCAGGTGCTAGCTGAGGTTAGGGCAGATGGAGAACTAGCTCACAATTCATCAAGAAGAAAGTAGTCAGGTGGCAGCTGAGGTTAGGGCAGAATGGAAAACTAGCTTACAAGGGGTCAACAAGCAACAAATCAGGTGCCAGGTGAGATGAAGGCAGATGGAGTACTAGCTCACAAGGGGTCAAGAAACAAGTAGCCAGATACCACCTGAGATTAGGGCAGATGGAAAATTAGCCTAAAAGGGGTCAATAAGCAACTAGTCAGGTGCCAGTTGAGGTTAGGGCAGATGAAGTACTAGCCCAGAAGGGGTTATCAAGTGAGTAGACAGGTGCCTGTTGAGGTTCGGTGGAGAGTGAGGATCATGGCTGAAAGCAAACGTTTGTCAGGCTGGAGTCAAAGGTGAGCAAGAGAATTGGAGTAAAAAAACAGATATGGTAGGAAAATTGGGAAACAGTAATCAGACAAAAACACAGAATACCCCTAGAGGCTGTAACATGTGAGGAGTTGTTTTTGTTTGTGCACCTTCAGGTGTGGAGAGGTTCCTTCAAAAACCTTGGCAACTGCATAGAGAACTCAACAGCCAAGAGTTCTCGAGGAAGCAAGATGGCCACTGAACACCGGTTGTCATATAACGTTTATATTGTATATGTGAGGGAGGAAAACCATGTTCAGTGCACTGGGGGAGTGGTCTCACACTGCTGTGCTCTAAGCTCTCTGCATTGAACTGCCCTCTACTCTACAGTCCTCTACTTTGCTCTTAGTTACTTCTGTAGCATCCAAGCAAAAGACGACTACAGCTTTTACTTACAGCAAAGTAAAGGCACTTTGTATCAATAGAAGGCACAAAGCTAAGAGCACAGCAGTGTGAGGACATGTACACAGTGCTACAATCCATGACAATAAATCTCTCTTTCAGTGTCCTCCTCCTACTAACAACATAATCAAATGTATGACTAAACAGGAGGACTATGGAAAAGTTCAATACACAGAGCACAGCAGTGTAAGGACAGGACTCCAGGGAATTTTGAGAAGCTACAATCTTGGAATATAAATTTGTTTTTCCATTTTGCAGTGAGATAATCTCCACTGGTAGGGGTCTTGTTTTCACATTTCTCTAGAGACAATATTTAATGCTGGTTTCAGAGAGCACAGAGCACAGCAGTGTGACGTAACACCCCTAATGCACTCAGAGAAGCTACAATCTTGGAATATACAGTAAATCCATATATCATAGTCCTGCCAATACTGACATTATACACAAATTTCTAACTACACATCTCTCCAGGGAAATGCCTAACACTAGCTGCAGGGAGCACAGATCACAGCAGTGTGAGGATACATCACTCGTGCACTTGGAGAAGCTACAATTCTGGAATATAAATTCATATATCACAGTCCTGCTGCTACTTACATCATACACAAACGTCTGATTACATATCTCTCCAGGGACAATACATAACACTGGCTGAGGTGAGGACAGAGCACAGCAGTGTGAGGATACATTCTTGGAGAAGCTACAACCCTGGAATATGAATCGATATATCACAGTCCTGCTGCTGCACATACACAAAGGTCTTGCTACACATCTATACAGGGACAATACATAACATTGGCTGCATAAAGTGTCTTGACATCTAGAATTTTCTGTCTAGTTATGGAAATAGTTAGTCCAGCCCTGTAATCTCTGATAATGGAGTTGGCAGAAAACACGGCTCATCAAGCAGTCCATGGAGTGTAAATGATTTACATCGGCAGTGACGACGCTGCAGTTTTGAGGGTTTCACTTTTAACATTTGACTTAAAAAGATTCTGTGAAATATTGTCTATAAAAGGCCGGGCAGAAGAAGAGAAGGATCCGCAAAGTTCATTAGCATCGGAGAGGGCAGAGCTTGGCATGTGATAAAGGTCTGAGGATGCAGCATGGGGGGGGGGGGGGGGCAGACACTTTCTGATGGATAATCACAATTTACTAAGAAGAAAGGAAGAAAAAAAAGAATAAAGGAACGTCCCCCCTCCCCATCACTAAACATGTCCTCTCCTCTCCTCGCAGATACCGAGTCTTCAGAATCTCTTCTAAGTGCCGTTGCTATAACACCAGAGATTCGCCTCTTATCTTCTGACTCTTCTGCATTTATTAGAATTAACCTTTATAGAAAGAATTTATCATTTTCATTTGTATCAAAAACAGAATATTAATAAACAAATAATAACTTATTTCCAGATTAGAATGTGACGTCTGGTTTGTATATGCTACTATCTCTATCTATCTATCTATCTATCTATCTATCTATCTATCTATCTATCTATCTATCTCTCTATCTCATATCTATCTATCTATCTATCTCATATCTATCTATCTATCTATCTATCTATCTATCTATCTATCTATCTATCTATCTATCTATCTCATATCTATCTATCTATCTATCTCATATCTATCTATCTATCTATCTATCTCATATCTATCTATCTATCTATCTATCTATCTCATATCTATCTATCTATCTATCTTTTTTTTTTTTTTATTTGCTTTTAAACAAGACAAAGAATTACATAACATTTTTTGCGATATCCAAATCATTAAATCATTACATGGTATATCTTAAAATCACTACATATCGTGTTACGAATAACCATATATACACAGGCTCCCTTCTTTAAGAGCCGTCATCCTATCGCAAGACCTGCTCATATTTCCGTCAGGATAAACCCCTCCCAGACCCACCCTCCCCCCCACCCTCTATCTATCTAATATCTATCTATCTATCTATCTATCTATCTATCTATCTATCTATCTATCTATCTATCTCATATCTATCTATCTATCTATCTCATATCTATCTATCTATCTATCTATCTATCTATCTATCTATCTATCTCATATCTATCTATCTATCTATCTCATATCTATCTATCTATCTATCTCATATCTATCTATCTATCTATCTATCTATCTATCTATCTATCTATCTATCTATCATCTATCTATCTATCTATCTATCTATCTATCTATCTATCTCATATCTATCTATCTATCTATCTATCTATCTCATATCTATCTATCTATCTATCTATCAATCAATCTATCTATCTCCTATCTATCCATCTATCTATCTCATATCTATCCATCTATCTATCTCATATCTATCTATCTATCTCATATCTATCTATCTATCTATCTATCTATCTATCTATCTCATATCTATCTATCTCCTATCTATCCCTCTATCTATCTATCTCTCTCATATCTATCCATCTATCTATCTCCTATCTATCTATCTATCTATCTATCTCATATCTATCCATCTATCTATCTCCTATCTATCTATCTATCTATCTCCTATCTATCTCTCTCTCTCTCTCTCATATCTATCTATCTATCTATCTATCTCCTATCTATCTATCTATCTATCTATCTATCTATCTATATATCTATCTATCTATCTCTCTCATATCTATCTATCTATCTCATATCTATCTATCTATCTATCTATCTATCTATCTATCTATCTATCTATCTCCTATCTATCTATCTATCTATCTATCATGCCCTTCTAGATAATCTCCTCAGAAGAAATACAGAAGGGTGAGATGAATGTAGATCCTCTACCTAGATTAAGACGATCATTACCAAGTGGATCTTGTGACCCAAGGATATATATATAGATAGCATTGTGGTTCCATGTGGGGTCCCCGATGAGCTCAAAGCAAGGAATCAGATTGACGCAGGGTTTGAATCAGCTCTTTTCTGATGGGGCACAATAAATAAAAATGTAGATTGGATAAATTATATCTACTATAATCAACAGAGATTTATAAATTATACAAGGGATGCAATCAAGGGAATAGCTGGGCAGATCGCACCAACCTCATTGATGACATGGCAGAATAGGATGGCATTGGATATGTTGCTTGTGGGGAGGGAAGGGGTCTGTAAAATGTTTGGCACTTATTGTTGTATGTTTATTCCAAATAATACTGCTCCCGACGGAAGCATTACTGAAGCACTACAGGGTTTGACGTCACTAACAGAATAATCAGCGGAAAATTCAAGACACACCTCCAATGAGCTTGAAGAAGTTACTTTCTTGGAATATGAATCCATATTTAACAGTGCTGCTGCTACTAACAGCATACACAAAGGTCTGATTACACATCTCTCCAGGGACATTACCTAACACTGGCTGCAGAGAGCACATAACATATCAGTGTGAGCAAACACCCCCAGTGCTCATGGAGAAGCTACAATCCTGGAATGTGAATACACATATCACAGTTCTGCTGCTACTAACAACATACACAAAGGTCTGATTACACATCTCTCCAGGGTCTCCAGGGACCAATACCCAACAAATTCTGCACATTGTACATAGTATAGTAGTGTGAGGAAACTGGAATATTAGACCATATTTGACAGTCCCGCTGCTACTAACAACACATACAGCGGTATGATTATACATCTTTCCAGGGACAAGGCCAACACTGGCTGCAGAGAGCAGAGAACATAGCAGTGTGAGGACGCCCCCTCAGTGCTCATGAAGAATCTATAATCCTGGAATATGAATCTTTATATCACAGACCTGCTCTGCTGCTACTAACAACATATCCAAAGTCTGATTACACATCTCTCCAGGGACAATACATACCACTGGCTGCAGAGAGCACAGAGCACAGCAGTGTGAGGACACATCCCCAGTGCTCATGGTGCAGATACTATCCTGGAAAAAAAATGATTGTGACATTCTTCAGCTTTTCCACTTTAAAATCCATAGGCTTCAGCTGCAATACCAGTCATGGCCTCTGGGCAGAAGTGATGATGATACTGGAAGAAAACTTCCAATTATTCTCTTATAGTACACTTCCCCTTTAAGTAAATGATATACTGGTTTTAGTTTCTAAAGAAGTTCCTCAATAGAAGCCAATACCTTGTTATCTGTGAGATTTTTGGCAGATTGTGTGCACTGATACAGTTTAGATCTGTGAAGTCTCCAGACTGTGGCGCTATACTCATCTTTGTCTTTGTAATGAGACCTTAGTCCCATTACCGTTCCCTTCACAGCACATTGCACAGCAGGTGACAGACTATTACACCCAATACAAATAAATGACATTAAAAAAGCTGTTTCCTTCCTCGATCTGTAATATCAGGTATCAGATCTCGCTAGAAATTACTGTAGAGCCGTCATCCATCCAGCAACTGCCGGAATCACCTGGAGAGATATCCCGGGAATCTCATGATCTATTATTATCTACAGACAAAGGAAGAAAACAAGCGACAGATGCGCCCCATAACAATGTCATCTACACATCCCCCATAACAGTGTCATCTACACATCCCCCATAACAGTGTCATCTACACATCCCCCCATAACAGTGTCACCTACACATCCCCCCCATAACAGTGTCATCTACACATCCCCCCATAACAGTGTCATCTACACATCCCCCATAACAGTGTCATCTACACATCCCCCATAACAGTGTCACCTACACATCCCGCCCATAACAGTGTCATCTACACATCCCCCATAACAGTGTCACCTACACATCCCCCCATAACAGTGTCACCTACACATCCCCCATAACAATGTCATCTACACATCCCCCCATAACAGTGTCACCTACACATCCCCCATAACAGTGTCATCTACACATCCCCCATAACAATGTCATCTACACATCCCCCCCATAACAGTGTCATCTACACATCCCCCATAACAGTGTCACCTACACATCCCCCATAACAATGTCATCTACACATCCCCCATAACAGTGTCCCCTACACATCCCCCATAACAGTGTCACCTACACATCCCCCCATAACAGTGTCACCTACACATCCCCCCCATAACAGTGTCATCTACACATCCCCCATAACAGTGTCACCTACACATCCCCCATAACAGTGTCATCTACACATCCCCCATAACAATGTCATCTACACATCCCCCCCATAACAGTGTCATCTACACATCCCCCATAACAGTGTCACCTACACATCCCCCATAACAATGTCATCTACACATCCCCCATAGCAGTGTCCCCTACACATCCCCCATAACAGTGTCATCTACACATCCCCCCATAACAGTGTCATCTACACATCCCCCATAACAGTGTCACCTACACATCCCCCCATAACAGTGTCACCTACACATCCCCCCCATAACAGTGTCATCTACACATCCCCCATAACAGTGTCACCTACACATCCCCCATAACAATGTCATCTACACATCCCCCCCATAACAGTGTCATCTACACATCCCCCATAACAGTGTCATCTACACATCCCCCATAACAGTGTCACCTACACATCCCCCCATAACAGTGTCACCTACACATCCCCCATAACAATGTCATCTACACATCCCCCCATAACAGTGTCACCTACACATCCCCCATAACAGTGTCATCTACACATCCCCCATAACAATGTCATCTACACATCCCCCCCATAACAGTGTCATCTACACATCCCCCATAACAGTGTCACCTACACATCCCCCATAACAATGTCATCTACACATCCCCCATAACAGTGTCCCCTACACATCCCCCATAACAGTGTCACCTACACATCCCCCCATAACAGTGTCACCTACACATCCCCCCCATAACAGTGTCATCTACACATCCCCCATAACAGTGTCACCTACACATCCCCCATAACAGTGTCATCTACACATCCCCCATAACAATGTCATCTACACATCCCCCCCATAACAGTGTCATCTACACATCCCCCATAACAGTGTCACCTACACATCCCCCATAACAATGTCATCTACACATCCCCCATAGCAGTGTCCCCTACACATCCCCCATAACAGTGTCATCTACACATCCCCCCATAACAGTGTCATCTACACATCCCCCATAACAGTGTCACCTACACATCCCCCCATAACAGTGTCACCTACACATCCCCCCCATAACAGTGTCATCTACACATCCCCCATAACAGTGTCACCTACACATCCCCCATAACAATGTCATCTACACATCCCCCCCATAACAGTGTCATCTACACATCCCCCATAACAGTGTCATCTACACATCCCCCATAACAATGTCATCTACACATCCCCCCATAACAGTGTCACCTACACATCCCCCCATAACAGTGTCATCTACACATCCCCCATAACAGTGTCATCTACACATCCCCCCCATAACAGTGTCATCTACACATCCCCCATAACAGTGTCACCTACACATCCCCCATAACAGTGTCATCCACACATCCCCCCATAACAGTGTCACCTACACATCCCCCCATAACAGTGTCATCTACACATCCCCCATAACAGTGTCATCTACACATCCCCCCATAACAGTGTCCCCTACACATCCCCCATAACAGTGTCACCTACACATCCCCCCCATAACAGTGTCACCTACACATCCCCCCATAACAGTGTCATCTACACATCCCCTCATAACAGTGTCACCTACACATCCCCCATAACAGTGTCACCTACACATCCCCCCATAACACTGTCATCTACACATCCCCCATAACAGTGTCATCTACACATCCCCCATAACAGTGTCACCTACACATCCCCCATAACAGTGTCACCTACACATCTCCCCATAACAGTGTCACCTACACATCCCCCCATAACAGTGTCATCTACACATCCCCTCATAACAGTGTCACCTACACATCCCCCATAACAATGTCATCTACACATCCCCCATAACAGTGTCACCTACACATCCCCCCATAACACTGTCATCTACACATCCCCCATAACAGTGTCATCTACACATCCCCCATAACAGTGTCATCTACACATCCCCCCATAACAGTGTCATCTACACATCCCCCATAACAGTGTCACCTACATATCCCCCATAACAATGTCATCTACACATCCCCCCCATAACAGTGTCATCTACACATCCCCCATAACAGTGTCATCTACACATCCCCCATAACAATGTCATCTACACATCCCCCCATAACAGTGTCACCTACACATCCCCCCATAACAGTGTCATCTACACATCCCCCATAACAGTGTCATCTACACATCCCCCCCATAACAGTGTCATCTACACATCCCCCATAACAGTGTCACCTACACATCCCCCATAACAGTGTCATCCACACATCCCCCCATAACAGTGTCACCTACACATCCCCCCATAACAGTGTCATCTACACATCCCCCATAACAGTGTCATCTACACATCCCCCCATAACAGTGTCCCCTACACATCCCCCATAACAGTGTCACCTACACATCCCCCCCATAACAGTGTCACCTACACATCCCCCCATAACAGTGTCATCTACACATCCCCTCATAACAGTGTCACCTACACATCCCCCATAACAGTGTCACCTACACATCCCCCCATAACACTGTCATCTACACATCCCCCATAACAGTGTCATCTACACATCCCCCATAACAGTGTCACCTACACATCCCCCATAACAGTGTCACCTACACATCTCCCCATAACAGTGTCACCTACACATCCCCCCATAACAGTGTCATCTACACATCCCCTCATAACAGTGTCACCTACACATCCCCCATAACAATGTCATCTACACATCCCCCATAACAGTGTCACCTACACATCCCCCCATAACACTGTCATCTACACATCCCCCATAACAGTGTCATCTACACATCCCCCATAACAGTGTCATCTACACATCCCCCCATAACAGTGTCATCTACACATCCGCCCATAACAGTGTCATCTACACATTCCCCCATAACAGTGTCATCTACACATCCCCCATAACAGTGTCACCTACACATCCCCCATAACAGTGTCATCTACACATCCCCCATAACAGTGTCACCTACACATCCCCCATAACAGTGTCACCTACACATCCCCCATAACAATGTCATCTACACATCCCCCATAACAGTGTCACCTACACATCCCCAATAACAGTGTCATCTACACATCCCCCATAACAGTGTCACCTACACATCCCCGCCATAACAGTGTCATCTACACATCCCCCATAACAATGTCATCTACACATCCCCCATAACAATGTCATCTACACATCCCCCATAACAGTATCACCTACACATCCCCCCATAACAGTGTCACCTACACATCCCCCCATAACAGTGTCATCTACACATCCCCCCGTAACAGTGTCATCTACACATCCCCCCGTAACAGTGTCATCTACACATCCCCCATAACAGTGTTATCTACACATCCCCCATAACAGTGTCATCTACACATCCCCCATAACAATGTCATCTACACATCCCCCATAACAATGTCATCTACACATCCCCCATAACAGTGTCACCTACACATCCCCCCATAACAGTGTCATCTACACATCCCCCCATAACAGTGTCATCTACACATCCCCCATAACAATGTCATCTACACATCCCCCATAATAGTGTTATCTACACATCCCCCCATAACAGTGTCATCTACACATCCCCCCATAACAGTGTCATCTACACATCCCCCATAACAATGTCATCTACACATCCCCCATAATAGTGTTATCTACACATCCCCCCATAACAGTGTCATCTACACATCCCCCCATAACAGTGTCATCTACACATCCCCCATAACAGTGTCATCTACACATCCCCCCATAACAGTGTCATCTACACATCCCCCCATAACAATGTCACCTACATATCCCCCATAACAGTGTCATCTACACATCCCCCCATAACAGTGTCATCTACACATTCACCATAACAATGTCATCTACACATCCCCCATAACAGTGTCACCTACACATCCCCCATAACAATGTCATCTACACATCCCCCCATAACAGTGTCATCTACACATCCCCCCATAACAGTGTCATCTACACATTCACCATAACAGTGTCATCTACACATCCCCCATAACAGTGTCATCTACACATCCCCCCATAACAGTGTCATCTACACATCCCCCCATAACAGTGTCACCTACACATCCTCCCATAACAGTGTCACCTACACATCCCCCATAACAATGTCATCTACACATCCCCCCATAACAGTGTCATCTACACATCCCCCCATAACAGTGTCATCTACACATTCACCATAACAGTGTCATATACACATCCCCCATAACAGTGTCATCTACACATCCCCCCATAACAGTGTCATCTACACATCCCCCCATAACAATGTCATCTACACATCCCCCATAACAATGTCATCTACACATCCCCCATAACAATGTCATCTACACATCCCCCATAACAGTATCACCTACACATCCCTCCATAACAGTGTCACCTACACATCCCCCCATAACAGTGTCATCTACACATCCCCCCATAACAGTGTCATCTACACATCCCCCATAACAGTGTCACCTACACATCCCCCATAACAGTGTCACCTACACATCCCCCCATAACAGTGTCACCTACACATCCCCCCATAACAGTGTCATCTACACATCCCCCATAACAGTGTCATCTACACATCCCCCCATAACAGTGTCATCTACACATCCCCCATAACAATGTCATCTACACATCCCCCATAACAATGTCATCTACACATCCCCCATAACAGTGTCACCTACACATCCCCCATAACAGTGTCATCTACACATCCCCCCATAACAGTGTCATCTACACATTCACCATAACAGTGTCATCTACACATCCCCCATAACAGTGTCATCTACACATCCCCCCATAACAGTGTCATCTACACATCCCCCCATAACAGTGTCATCTACACATCCCCCCATAACAGTGTCATCTACACATCCCCCATAACAGTGTCATCTACACATTCACCATAACAATGTCATCTACACATCCCCCCATAACAGTGTCACCTACATATCCTCCCATAACAGTGTCACCTACACATCCCCCATAACAATGTCATCTACACATCCCCCCATAACAGTGTCATCTACACATCCCCCCATAACAGTGTCATCTACACATTCACCATAACAGTGTCATATACACATCCCCCATAACAGTGTCATCTACACATCCCCCCATAACAGTGTCATCTACACATCCCCCCATAACAATGTCATCTACACATCCCCCATAACAATGTCATCTACACATCCCCCATAACAATGTCATCTACACATCCCCCATAACAGTGTCACCTACACATCCCCCATAACAGTGTCACCTACACATCCCCCCATAACAGTGTCACCTACACATCCCCCCATAACAGTGTCACCTACACATCCTCCCATAACAGTGTCATCTACACATCCCCCATAATAGTGTTATCTACACATCCCCCCATAACAGTGTCATCTACACATCCCCCCATAACAATGTCACCTACACATCCCCCATAACAATGTCATCTACACATCCCCCATAACAGTGTCACCTACACATCCCCCCCATAACAGTGTCATCTACACATCCCCCCATAACAGTGTCATCTACACATCCCCCATAACAATGTCATCTACACATCCCCCATAATAGTGTTATCTACACATCCCCCCATAACAGTGTCATCTACACATCCCCCCATAACAATGTCACCTACACATCCCCCATAACAATGTCATCTACACATCCCCCATAACAGTGTCACCTACACATCCCCCCCATAACAGTGTCACCTACACATCCCCCATAACAGTGTCATCTACACATCCCCCATAACAGTGTCACCTACACATCCCCCCATAACAGTGTCACCTACACATCCCCCATAACAGTGTCACCTACACATCCTCCCATAACAGTGTCACCTACACATCCTCCCATAACAGTGTCACCTACACATCCTCCCATAACAGTGTAACCTACACATCCCCCATAACAGTGTCATCTACACATCCCCCATAACAGTGTCACCTACACATCCCCCCCATAACAGTGTCACCTACACATCCCCCATAACAGTGTCACCTACACATCCCCCCCATAACAATGTCATCTACACATCCCCCCATAACAATGTTACCTACACATCCCCTATAACAGTGTCACCTACACATCCCCCATAACAATGTCATCTACACATCCCCCCATAACAATGTCACCTACACATCCCCCATAACAGTGTCATCTACACATCCCCCCATAACAGTGTCACCTACACATCCCCCATAACAGTGTCACCTACACATCCCCCCATAACAGTGTCATCTACACATCCCCCCATAACAGTGTCACCTACAAATCCCCCCATAACAGTGTCATCTACACATCCCCCATAACAGTGTCACCTACACATCCCCCCATAACAGTGTCATCTACACATTCCCCCATAACAGTGTCATCTACACATCCCCCATAACAGTGTCACCTACACCTCCCCCATAACAGTGTCACCTACACATCCCCCCATAACATTGTCACCTACACATCCCCCCATAACAGTGTCATGTACACATCCCCTCATAACAGTGTCATCTACACCTCCCCCACAACAGTGTCACCTACACATCCCCCATAACAGTGTCACCTACACATCCCCCCATAACAGTGTCACCTACACCTCCCCCATAACAGTGTCACCTACACATCTCCCCATAACAGTGTCATCTACACATCCCCCCATAACAGTGTCACCTACACCTCCCCCCATAACAGTGTCACCTACACATCTCCCCATAACAGTGTCATCTACACATCCCCCCATAACAGTGTCACCTACACATCCCCCATAACAGTGTCACCTACACATCCCCCATAACAGTGTCATCTACACATCCCCCATAACAGTGTCACCTACACATCCCCCATAACAATGTCATCTACACATCCCCCATAACAGTGTCATCTACACATCCCCCCATAAGTGTCATCTACACATCCCCCATAACAGTGTCATCTACACATCCCCCCATAAGTGTCATCTACACATCCCCCCATAAGTGTCATCTACACATCCCCCATAACAGTGTCATCTACACATCCCCCCATAACAGTGTCACCTACACATCCCCCATAACAGTGTCACCTACACATCCCCCATAACAGTGTCACCTACACATCCCCCATAACAGTGTCATTATAGCGGCACCTAAATAATAACCCATTAATGTTAATATTGATCCCATAACACATAATGAGGGGTAAAAATTAAGACATAGCAGTATTACAGACTTTAATTTTTAGCTATTTTGGTCCACAAAACAATAATATAACCACTTACCTTTCTGTGACTCCTTTCGTCTTCTTCTATCAAGCACCGCCCACACATAAGGCGGTCCTGGCGTGATAACGTCATGATGCAAGCCTTGTCATAATGTCATAGAGTGTCCTGCTTCTCAAAGAAGTCAGTGCCTGATCTGGCCGCACACTACAGTAAAGGGGCGCAGCATTAAGGAGATGGCAACAGCCTCCCTTCTCTCGTGCTGTGACCGGGTCCACCCGTAGGTGCGGGCCCCTCTCTCCATACGGACCCAGTCACGTTTGCACCCTCTACTGTGCACCATAATTGCTCATCTGGAATGAAGCTGCAATGAAGGGGACACCTGTAGATGGGTGTGGGATCTAAGGAGAAGGGAGACAGAGGACGGGGGATCTGAGGAGCAGTAGTAATGGGGAAGGGGGATCTGAGGAGCAGTAGTAATGGGGAAGGGGGATCTGAGGAGCAGAGAAAGGCAGCAAAGACGAGAAGTATGGACACAAGGATCTTGACTTCTTCCTCCCGCTCTCTTGGATGTCTTTCTCTGAGTATTACTGAAGAGGTCCTTAAGGCTACGGTGACAGATTCCCTTTAATTCTCTGCATTGTTTGTAATTGTCTCCGATGTCCCTGATTTCGAGCCAGCGGTTCTGTGGATGGACTTGGCTCTTCTTCTGATGGATTTGAAGCCCAGAGCCTCGGCTATTGCTCTACTCATTACATCCACCGCAGAGGGAGGTTATAGATGGTGTTCTCTCTCCCCCTCTGGAGACACATACTACCATCTCCTCCACCCTCACCTCCCCGGTGACCGCTTTCTTGGCCACAGATTCCTTCGTTCCACTAATTAAATATCAGAAAAACCTCAGACTGACCATCAGACTCAGTAAATCTACAGCTGAGGAAATGAAAAGCCTGTCCTGTCCCTATTTTCCAGCGAGTGGTTTCCTGGATGTAGGCCGCTCTAATGCTGATACATTGCAGGCCCAAGGCCACGGCTGGACATGATTACACAGGGGAAGATAGGAGCTGGAAATTCAAGGGGGACGTTCAGGACCACGGACAGCAGCCGTATCCTGTCTACAAGTACTCACTGCAGAGAATTAGCCCTAAAAGCAGTGTGAACCAAATTTAGCTCTTGGCTTATTCAAGTATATGGCAAAACATAAGTATATCTCTAAGATTTTTTTATATTTTCACTTAATTGAAGGGGGCGGCCATCTTGCCTGAGCTCAAGTAACAGCATTTAAAGATATGCTTTACAGCAGCCTCACAGCCATAGGAAGCTAGAAGTGTAGATTTGTAGTGTGTTAGTCACAGAGGCCTGTGGTGGGACCATATACACATAGAGGCCTGTGGTGGGAGCATATACACACATAGAGGCCTGTGGTGGGACCATATACACATAGAGGCCTGTGGTGGGACATTATACACATAGAGGCCTGTGGTGGGAATATATACATACATAGAGGCTTATGGTGGCACATTATACACTGATAGAGGCCTGTGGTAGGACATTATACACACATGGAGGCCTGTGGTTGGAAAATATATGCACATAGAGGTCCGTGATTGGACCATATACACACATATAGGCCTGAGGTGGGACCATATACACACATAGAGGCCTGTGGTGGAGCCATATACACACATAGAGGCCTGTGGTGGGACATTATACACACATAGAAGCCTGTGGTGGGACATTATATACACATAGAGGCCTGTGGTGGGATAATATACACACATAGAGGTCTGTGGTGGGATAATATATGCACATAGAGGTCTGTGGTGGGATAATATACACACATAGAGGCCTGTGGTGGGACATTATAGACTGCCCAAATAAAGTTAAACCATAAACCACCGGGAGCACAGGCCCCTTTTACCCAAAACCAATATTCGCCGATAAAAAACACACAGAGACCTGTATTAAAGTTGAACATATGTGGGTTGACGTGAGGGTCGGCCACAGCTTTATATATCATTGTAATAAACATTTCAACAAAACCCCTCCCACCTGTATGCCTGCCAGCCAATGGGCATGTAGGCCAAATAACCCAACTAACCGCCAGCTGTGACAAAAGCAACGCCGAAAATACATCAAACAAAGGGAGGGCGGGTGGGAAACGCAATCCAGAAAGAGGGTGAGTGACGTCTGCAGCCCCTATTTAAGCTATGCTCACTTCCTGTACCACCCACGACACAAGCCCGCCCCTAGTCACGTAGCCCCCACCTCCCTGGCATACGCAGGGAGACAGAAAGGAAAGGAAAAACCACCTCAGTCAAAGAGGGCCTATTCCTGTACTTAGAACCCCGCTAACTAAGACCCTTTTGTGCAGTCATTAGCCCAACGGCTATACGCCTCCGGGCTTGCAAGACTGCCCAAATAAAGTTAAACCATAAACCACCGGGAGCACAGGCCCCTTTTACCCAAAACCAATATTCGCCGATAAAAAACACACAGAGACCTGTATTAAAGTTGAACATATGTGGGTTGACGTGAGGGTCGGCCACAGCTTTATATATCATTGTAATAAACATTTCTTATTTTTTTATATTATTTTTTGTATTATTTAAAGCATAATTTGAACAGGTAAACAAATTTAAATACCAACAAACAAAGTGCAACAAAACCCCTCCCACCTGTATGCCTGCCAGCCAATGGGCATGTAGGCCAAATAACCCAACTAACCGCCAAGAAGGAGGTCGTGTACCACCTACACGACCCTCCGACCCCCAGCCAACCAAAACAAAGCCCTTTCGATACCATCCTGCAACCCGGACAAAAATATATCCAGGCCGATGTCCGTAAGATGGACCCCGTCGGCCAACAGCAAACAGCTGTTATCCCCCTCCAATTGCCTGTGGCGAATAACTACGCCACCTCTGGCCCGAACAAACCTTGACACCCGGGTGTTGAGCAACCTCCGCTCTCTCTCAATAGCTGCCACATCCCGGGCACTTTCCCACACAGCCCTCGGAATAATTTCCGACCACACCAGCACTAGCTGCCCGAAATAAGAAGCAAACCGCTCCAGGTCAGACTGGATGAGGGCGATAAGCTCACTTAAACGGACGTGGCAGAGATCGTTGCCCCCGAGATGAATTACCAACACTGTCGGGACCGGAGGACGACGGCTGATCTCCACGACCTCTGGGAGAGCTTGCAACCAGCGCAGGCCGCGGAGACCACGCCAAAAGACGTCGACGTCGTAGAAACCCAACGCTCTTCCTCCTGGGCAAATCTGAGCCAGATGCTCAGCCCAATAGACATAGGAATGGCCGATCAGCCACACCGCCGGATGAGGACCTGAAAAAGAAAAAGCGTTAATACAAAAGCAAATCAGGGCGAACATATCCTGCAAAACAATTGGAACGCCATCTCCCGGATGGGACGCGGATTGCTGCACGTCCCCATCAGATAAACCCAACTCACTAGCCGTGGTCGCTGCCCCAATACGAAAGGAATGAGTCCCATATTCCGCCGAGGGAAGCCCTACCGCCTCCAGGGCCTTCTTAAATACAGAAGTCAAGTCAAAGGAGAGGAATCCCTGTGAACCAGGAACTGCTCACCCCCAACCCGGCTAGCTAAATACTCCGATACAGCGGACACGGGCAAGCTCCGCCTTCAAAGGGGCGCAACGACACCCAACAGCCCCTTCCCCATCTATCAGTTTTAGAGCGACGAAGTCTAAAATGAAAACCACTATTTGAAAGAACCACATCCTCCAAAAACAAACCACCAGGACGCGTAGCACTCGGTGCCACCAACTCTGACACACGCAAGGCTCCGAGAAAAGCTGCCCGAAACAGTAAAACTTCAAAATCATCAGAGCACACCGAGGGAAGGGAGGCTAACAAGCGAAGCAAAATAGAAAAAGAGACCGGGCGCCGAGAATCGCACCGCTGGGAACCTTTCTTCCAACCTTTCGAAACCATACACCGTCCATGTAGAAGGGGCCACCGACGACCTCGCGAGCGGGACCAGCTGGCCTCCATCGCGGTCCAAAGGGAACCCGGACAGGGGGTCCCCTGCAATTCTGCCGACGGACACAGATCCCAAAAAACCTGCCAACGAAAACGAGACAGAACATCAGCCGCTGTATTATGCACCCCGGGGACATGGCGGGCCCTAAAGGAAACATTGTGCTGAAGGCAACGGAGCACCAGCCTACGCAGCAACACCAAAACTGGAGGGGAGGAAGAAGAAAGATTATTAATCGCATGCACTACACTCAAATTATCAGTCCAAAACACGATAGATTTAGCAGACATGGAGGCCCCCCACAATTCAACTGCCGCAAAGATGGGAAAGAGTTCTAGAAGGGTGAGATTACCGCACCAACCCCGATCGCGCCAGGAAGAGGGCCACGCGTCCGCGCACCACGCCGAACCAAAAATAGAGCCAAAACCCAGTCCTCCCGAGGCGTCCGTAAACAAATGGAGATCCGTGCTAGATTCCATAGAAGAACGCCAGCAAGTGTGCCCGTTGTACTCGGCCAGGAATAACTCCCATACCCGCATATCATCCTTAATCTGTCTGGTAATACGAACCCTATGATGAGGAGAACTCGCCCCCGCAGGTGCTAGCGACAACCGGCGGGAAAAGACCCGACCCATGGGCATGATACGGCAGGCAAAAACTAACAGACCTAACAGCGATTGCACCTGACGCAGCAGCAGCTTCTTGGCACCCAAGCACTCTGAAATGGCGTTGCGCAATTTCTGCAATTTCTCCTCAGGGAGACGGAACTCCATAGCCACCGAATCAATTTCAATACCCAGAAAAGACAAAACCGTACAGGGGCCCACTGTCTTTTCAGCCGAAATGGGGACCCCAAAGCGCTGCGCCAAACACTTAAAAGAGCTAAGAAGAAAACCGCAATGGGAGGAGCCACCTCGTCCAACAAATAAGAAATCGTCCAAATAGTGGGTAACCAATGAGGAGGACGTCTCGTACCGAAGAACCCATTCCAAAAAGGTGCTAAAAACTTCAAAATAATAACACGAGATGGAGCACCCCAGCGAAAGGCACATGTCATAATAAAAGACGTCATCCAATCGGCAACCCAATAAGTGGAAGCAATCAGCGTGAACGGGAAGCAAACGGAATGCAGACTCAATATCGGACTCAGCCATAAGGGCACCGGGGCCAGCGTCGCGAACTAAATCAACAGCTCTATCAAAGGACACATAAGACACCGATATCAAGTCCTTAGAGATCCCATCGTTGACAGACGATCCCGAGGGACACGATAAGTGGTGTATCAACCTAAATTTACCAGCCTCCTTCTTGGGAACCACTCCCAAGGGGGAAACTCGCAAATTAGGGAAGGGGAGATCACGGAAAGGGCCCGCCATGCGGCCCAACTCCACCTCTTTCCTAACCTTGTCCCTAGCCACATCTGGGAATTCCCGAACAGACTTCAAGTTCCCGGAGAATGAGGGAAAATCCCGGGGCACAAAGGGAATGAAAAAACCAAAGGAAAAACCCGTCCTAAGAAGGGCGGCTTCCACCTTCCTGGGATACAGTTCTAACCACGGCAACATCTCTAGTACGCGCACCGGAGTCCTCTGCGCGACTACCAACCTGAGACCGTGCGGGGGCCGCTGCGGGAAGGGAACAACGGATTGCGGTGTGGGAGCCCCCACAGTTGGAGCACTCATGCCGGAACTTGCATGCCCCATAGAAGCGGCAGTGGCCTTCATTAAACATCCAGCACGTCCCAGACCTGCGAGCCGCCCCCCGTCCCGAAGGAAGCCCCCCGAGGTGGATGATGGGGAGGAGGAGGAGGCAGCCCCAAGAAAGGGCCTCGGCGTCGTCATGAGCCTAAGCCAAACATCAGTAGCCTTAGTGTCCCAACCAACATCAGGACGCTGGGCCAACCTCCTCCTGAACTCCTCATCATACTTCCACCATGCGGACCCGCCATGCGTGCGAAAAGCACTAAAAATCGTATCTAAATACACAAACAACTGCGGAGATCTATTAGGGAACTTTTGCGAAATCACACAACCCAGCACAGCAAAGGCCTGAACCCAATTGTTAAAGGTCTTCGCCACCCTGGGTTTCCTCTCCACCCCCACCCCCCCGTTCAAAACGGCGCTCTTTGTCCACCGTCACCGAATCTGTGGAAACCAAGGACCAAATATCAATAAAATCATTCCGGAGAATCTTGTCCCTGGTGTCCTCTGACAGGCGAGTGCCGAGAAGAGAGACCCCACAGAAGTAAGTATCCCTAAAGGCTGGGAGAGAGGGAGTATACGTTGACGTGGACGCTTCGACGCTTTCCCCGTTGGAGGCTGCAGCACCCCAGCCGTAGCCGAGGGGGCCGCCCCCAAGAGAGAACGAACGGAAGCCAACAGGGCAGAATCGGACACCGTCCCAAACCCAAGCTTGCAAGCAAGCGGACTCACCAGGCGGAGCAACAGACGTAGGCGGAGCCACCGGAACCACAGGAAACGAATTCACCAGGGGAGCAGGAGCATTAGGAGGCGCAGGAACCGCAGCCGCCTGGGAAGAAGCTGGAGAGCTACGATGCGAACGCCGACTCCTCTGACTGCGATGATGGTGACTTGTTGAGCGATCCCTGCGGCGGCGAGGCTCCACCGAAGCCATGGAAGAAGCAGAAGCGCCAGAGGACCTGGAATAAATGGAAGAGACAGAACCCCGCCTATCCCTTGGGCGATGCCGCTTGCGCCTGACGGATGGAGACCGCTAGGCAGTGCGCCGCCTGGAGGTGCCTGAGCTGCCGGTGAGAACTACCCCCAGAGACGACTGAGGAGGCCCGGGACGCGTCATCTGGGACCAAAGAACCGGGGCCCAAATCCCCGGACAGCATGGGTCCCACTAGGGGGGGCGGGAACTACCAACTTCCCTGAGGACAGCGGCCCTAGCTCCGCCCCCAGCGTGGCCTCATCGTGCCCGCTGGAGTCATCTGAGGAGGACAGTGGCGCGAATGTGTCCTGTTCAGCGGTGCCGCAGGCACCGCCACTAACCACTTGGGCAGGGGGCTGGGGGCCAAACGCAGCAGCAGCCTGACCCCTGCCCAGTGGTATTGTGTATGGGCGAGGGGCCAGGGGCGCCGGGACGGGAGGCTGGGGACCAGGAGCAACTACAGCCTCGCTCCCGCCCGGCGCCGACATCAGCGATGTAGAGCCGACAGACGGAGCAGGGGGCTGGTGGCACAGAGGAACCACAGCCGAACCCCTGCTCCGAGCGACCGGAGGAGGAGCGCGATCTCCGGCAGCTGCATCAGCAGCGTGCGCACGAGCACGCGCAGCTGCCGGAAGTGAAGGGGCAGAGAGCGTCGGCGGCAGTGGAGGAGGGGGACGACTGGCGGCGGCGGACGCCGCAGCTGCGGGCGGCGCTGCCAACCCGCGAGACGCAGAGCACCGCGATCGGGTAGGAACGAGGGGTGGCAGCGCTGCAGGGAAAGACTCGTGGCCCTCTACCTGGACCACTGCCAGTACGGACGGGGCCGCAGTGGCAGCCCCACCACCACGGGGGACGGCAGGCGCAGAGCGGTGGCGCGCGGCTGCCGCTTCAGAGGTGGACAAACGGCTAGGGGGGCGAGATAGCCTACCCAAACGGCGCTGCGCTGGAGGAGCAGGCGGAGGCATCGCCGGGGATCCAGGGGAGGCCTCATCCAGGAGGGCCTGAAGCCACGTCATCAGACATGGTGCCAGGAGAAACGCAATCCAGAAAGAGGGTGAGTGACGTCTGCTATGCTCACTTCCTGTACCACCCACGACACAAGCCCGCCCCTAGTCACGTAGCCCCCACCTCCCTGGCATACGCAGGGAGACAGAAAGGAAAGGAAAAACCACCTCAGTCAAAGAGGGCCTATTCCTGTACTTAGAACCCCGCTAACTAAGACCCTTTTGTGCAGTCATTAGCCCAACGGCTATACGCCTCCGGGCTTGCAACACATAGAGGTCTGTGGTTGAACATTATACACACGTAGAGGCCTGTGATGGGACATTATACACACATAGAGGCCTGTGATGGGACATTATACACACATAGAGGCCTGTGGTGGGACATTATATACACATAGAGGCCTGTGGTGGGACATTATACACATAGAGGCCTGTGGTGGGACATTATACACACATAGAGGCCTGTGGTGGGACATTATACACATAGAGGCCTGTGGTGGGACATTATATACACATAGAGGCCTGTGGTGGGACATTATACACATAGAGGCCTGTGGTGGGACATTATATACACATAGAGGCCTGTGGTGGGACATTATACACACATAGAGGCCTGTGGTGGGACATTATACACATAGAGGCCTGTGGTGGGACATTATATACACATAGAGGCCTGTGGTGGGACATTATACACATAGAGGCCTGTGGTGGGACATTATATACACATAGAGGCCTGTGGTGGGACATTATATACACATAGAGGCCTGTGGTGGGACATTATATACACATAGAGGGCTGTGGTGGGACATTATATACACATAGAGGCCTTTGTTTGGACATTATATACACATAGAGGCCTGTGGTGGGACATTATATACACATAGAGGTCTGTGGTGGGACATTATATACACATAGAGGCCTGTGGTGGGACATTATACACATAGAGGCCTGTGGTGGGACATTATATACACATAGAGGCCTGTGGTGGGACATTATACACACATAGAGGCCTGTGGTGGGACATTATATACACATAGAGGCCTGTGGTGGGACATTATATACACATAGAGGCCTGTGGTGGGACATTATACACACATAGAGGGGCCTGTGGTGGGACATTATACACACATAGAGGCCTGTGGTGGGACATTATACACACATAGAGGCCTGTGGTGGGACATTATATACACATAGAGGTCTGTGGTGGGGTATTATACACACATAGAGGCCTGTGGTGGGACATTATACACATAGAGGCCTGTGGTGGGACATTATATACACATAGAGGCCTGTGGTGGGACATTATACACATAGAGGCCTGTGGTGGGACATTATATACACATAGAGGCCTGTGGTGGGACATTATATACACATAGAGGGCTGTGGTGGGACATTATATACACATAGAGGCCTTTGTTTGGACATTATATACACATAGAGGCCTGTGGTGGGACATTATATACACATAGAGGTCTGTGGTGGGACATTATATACACATAGAGGCCTGTGGTGGGACATTATACACATAGAGGCCTGTGGTGGGACATTATATACACATAGAGGCCTGTGGTGGGACATTATACACACATAGAGGCCTGTGGTGGGACATTATATACACATAGAGGCCTGTGGTGGGACATTATATACACATAGAGGCCTGTGGTGGGACATTATACACACATAGACGGGCCTGTGGTGGGACATTATACACACATAGAGGCCTGTGGTGGGACATTATACACACATAGAGGCCTGTGGTGGGACATTATATACACATAGAGGTCTGTGGTGGGACATTATACACACATAGAGGCCTGTGGTGGGACATTATATACACATAGAGGTCTGTGGTGGGACATTATACACACATAGAGGCCTGTGGTGAGACATTATACACATAGAGGCCTGTGGTGGGACATTATATACACATAGTGGCCTGTGGTGGGACCATATACACATAGAGGCCTGTGGTGGGACATTATATACACATAGAGGCCTGTGGTGGGACATTATATACACATAGAGGCCTGTGGTGGGACATTATATACACATAGAGGCCTGTGGTGGGACATTATACACACATAGAGGCCTGTGGTGGGACATTATACACACATAGAGGCCTGTGGTGGGACATTATATACACATAGAGGCCTGTGGTGGGACATTATACACACATAGAGGCCTGTGGTGGGACATTATATACACATAGAGGCCTGTGGTGGGGTATTATACACACATAGAGGCCTGTGGTGGGACATTATACACATAGAGGCCTGTGGTGGGACATTATACACATAGAGGCCTGTGGTGGGACCATATACACATAGAGGCCTGTGGTGGGACATTATATACACATAGAGGCCTGTGGTGGGACATTATACACACATAGAGGCCTGTGGTGGGACATTACACACACATAGAGGCCTGTGGTGGGACATTATACACACATAGAGGCCTGTGGTGGGACATTATACACACATAGAGGCCTGTGGTGGGACATTATACACACATAGAGGCCTGTGGTGGGACATTATACACACATAGAGGCCTGTGGTGGGACATTATACACATAGAGGCCTGTGCTGGGACATTATATACACATAGAGGCCTGTGGTGGGACATTATATACACATAGAGGCCTGTGGTGGGGTATTATACACACATAGAGGCCTGTGGTGGGACATTATACACACATAGAGGCCTGTGGTGGGACATTATACACAAAGAGGCCTGTGGTGGGACATTATATACACATAGAGGCCTGTGGTGGGGTATTATACACACATAGAGGCCTGTGGTGGGACATTATATACACATAGAGGCCTGTGGTGGGACATTATACACATAGAGGCCTGTGGTGGGACCATATACACATAGAGGCCTGTGGTGGGACATTATATACACATAGAGGCCTGTGGTGGGACATTATACACACATAGAGGCCTGTGGTGGGACATTACACACACATAGAGGCCTGTGGTGGGACATTATACACACATAGAGGCCTGTGGTGGGACATTATACACACATAGAGGCCTGTGGTGGGACATTATACACACATAGAGGCCTGTGGTGGGACATTATACACACATAGAGGCCTGTGGTGGGACATTATACACATAGAGGCCTGTGCTGGGACATTATATACACATAGAGGCCTGTGGTGGGACATTATATACACATAGAGGCCTGTGGTGGGGTATTATACACACATAGAGGCCTGTGGTGGGACATTATACACACATAGAGGCCTGTGGTGGGACATTATACACATAGAGGCCTGTGGTGGGACATTATATACACATAGAGGCCTGTGGTGGGACATTAAATACACATAGAGGCCTGTGGTTGAACATTATACACATAGAGGCCTGTGGTGGGACATTATACACACATAGAGGCCTGTGGTGGGACATTATACACACATAGAGGCCTGTGGTGGGACATTATACACACATTGAGGCCTGTGGTGGGACATTATACACACATAGAGGCCTGTGGTGGGACATTATACACATAGAGGCCTGTGGTGGGACATTATATACACATAGAGGCCTGTGGTGGGACATTATATACACATAGAGGCCTGTGGTGGGACATTATATACACATAGAGGCCTGTGGTGGGGTATTATACACACATAGAGGCCTGTGGTGGGACATTATACACACATAGAGGCCTGTGGTGGGACATTATACACACATAGAGGCCTGTGGTGGGACATTATATACACATAGAGGCCTGTGGTGGGGTATTATACACACATAGAGGCCTGTGGTGGGACATTATACACACATAGAGGCCTGTGGTGGGACATTATACACATAGAGGCCTGTGGTGGGACATTATATACACATAGAGGCCTGTGGTGGGACATTAAATACACATAGAGGCCTGTGGTTGAACATTATACACATAGAGGCCTGTGGTGGGACATTATACACACATAGAGGCCTGTGGTGGGACATTATACACACATAGAGGCCTGTGGTGGGACATTATACACACATTGAGGCCTGTGGTGGGACATTATACACACATAGAGGCCTGTGGTGGGACATTATACACACATTGAGGCCTGTGGTGGGACATTATACACACATAGAGGCCTGTGGTGGGACATTATACACATAGAGGCCTGTGGTGGGACATTATATACACATAGAGGCCTGTGGTGGGACATTATATACACATAGAGGCCTGTGGTGGGACATTATATACACATAGAGGCCTGTGGTGGGGTATTATACACACATAGAGGCCTGTGGTGGGACATTATACACACATAGAGGCCTGTGGTGGGACATTATACACACATAGAGGCCTGTGGTGGGACATTATACACACATAGAGGCCTGTGGTGGGACATTATACACATAGAGGCCTGTGGTGGGACCATATACACATAGAGGCCTGTGGTGGGACATTATATACACATAGAGGCCTGTGGTGGGACATTATATACACATAGAGGCCTGTGGTGGGACATTATATACACATAGAGGCCTGTGGTGGGACATTATACACACATAGAGGCCTGTGGTGGGACATTATATACACATAGAGGCCTGTGGTGGGGTATTATACACACATAGAGGCCTGTGGTGGGACATTATACACATAGAGGCCTGTGGTGGGACATTATACACATAGAGGCCTGTGGTGGGACCATATACACATAGAGGCCTGTGGTGGGACATTATATACACATAGAGGCCTGTGGTGGGACATTATACACACATAGAGGCCTGTGGTGGGACATTACACACACATAGAGGCCTGTGGTGGGACATTATACACACATAGAGGCCTGTGGTGGGACATTATACACACATAGAGGCCTGTGGTGGGACATTATACACACATAGAGGCCTGTGGTGGGACATTATACACACATAGAGGCCTGTGGTGGGACATTATACACATAGAGGCCTGTGCTGGGACATTATATACACATAGAGGCCTGTGGTGGGACATTATATACACATAGAGGCCTGTGGTGGGGTATTATACACACATAGAGGCCTGTGGTGGGACATTATACACACATAGAGGCCTGTGGTGGGACATTATACACAAAGAGGCCTGTGGTGGGACATTATATACACATAGAGGCCTGTGGTGGGGTATTATACACACATAGAGGCCTGTGGTGGGACATTATATACACATAGAGGCCTGTGGTGGGACATTATACACATAGAGGCCTGTGGTGGGACCATATACACATAGAGGCCTGTGGTGGGACATTATATACACATAGAGGCCTGTGGTGGGACATTATACACACATAGAGGCCTGTGGTGGGACATTACACACACATAGAGGCCTGTGGTGGGACATTATACACACATAGAGGCCTGTGGTGGGACATTATACACACATAGAGGCCTGTGGTGGGACATTATACACACATAGAGGCCTGTGGTGGGACATTATACACACATAGAGGCCTGTGGTGGGACATTATACACATAGAGGCCTGTGCTGGGACATTATATACACATAGAGGCCTGTGGTGGGACATTATATACACATAGAGGCCTGTGGTGGGGTATTATACACACATAGAGGCCTGTGGTGGGACATTATACACACATAGAGGCCTGTGGTGGGACATTATACACATAGAGGCCTGTGGTGGGACATTATATACACATAGAGGCCTGTGGTGGGACATTAAATACACATAGAGGCCTGTGGTTGAACATTATACACATAGAGGCCTGTGGTGGGACATTATACACACATAGAGGCCTGTGGTGGGACATTATACACACATAGAGGCCTGTGGTGGGACATTATACACACATTGAGGCCTGTGGTGGGACATTATACACACATAGAGGCCTGTGGTGGGACATTATACACATAGAGGCCTGTGGTGGGACATTATATACACATAGAGGCCTGTGGTGGGACATTATATACACATAGAGGCCTGTGGTGGGACATTATATACACATAGAGGCCTGTGGTGGGGTATTATACACACATAGAGGCCTGTGGTGGGACATTATACACACATAGAGGCCTGTGGTGGGACATTATACACACATAGAGGCCTGTGGTGGGACATTATATACACATAGAGGCCTGTGGTGGGGTATTATACACACATAGAGGCCTGTGGTGGGACATTATACACACATAGAGGCCTGTGGTGGGACATTATACACATAGAGGCCTGTGGTGGGACATTATATACACATAGAGGCCTGTGGTGGGACATTAAATACACATAGAGGCCTGTGGTTGAACATTATACACATAGAGGCCTGTGGTGGGACATTATACACACATAGAGGCCTGTGGTGGGACATTATACACACATAGAGGCCTGTGGTGGGACATTATACACACATTGAGGCCTGTGGTGGGACATTATACACACATAGAGGCCTGTGGTGGGACATTATACACACATTGAGGCCTGTGGTGGGACATTATACACACATAGAGGCCTGTGGTGGGACATTATACACATAGAGGCCTGTGGTGGGACATTATATACACATAGAGGCCTGTGGTGGGACATTATATACACATAGAGGCCTGTGGTGGGACATTATATACACATAGAGGCCTGTGGTGGGGTATTATACACACATAGAGGCCTGTGGTGGGACATTATACACACATAGAGGCCTGTGGTGGGACATTATACACACATAGAGGCCTGTGGTGGGACATTATATACACATAGAGGCCTGTGGTGGGACATTATATACACATAGAGGCCTGTGGTGGGACATTAAATACACATAGAGGCCTGTGGTGGGACATTATATACACATAGAGGCCTGTGGTGGGACATTATATACACATAGAGGCCTGTGGTGGGGTATTATACACACATAGAGGCCTGTGGTGGGACATTATACACACATAGAGGCCTGTGGTGGGACATTATACACACATAGAGGCCTGTGGTGGGACATTATATACACATAGAGGCCTGTGGTGGGACATTATACACACATAGAGGCCTGTGGTGGGACATTATACACACATAGAGGCCTGTGGTGGGACATTATACACACATAGAGGCCTGTGGTGGGACATTATACACATAGAGGCCTGTGGTGGGACATTATATACACATAGAGGCCTGTGGTGGGACATTAAATACACATAGAGGCCTGTGGTGGGACATTATATACACATAGAGGCCTGTGGTGGGACATTAAATACACATAGAGGCCTGTGGTTGAACATTATACACATAGAGGCCTGTGGTGGGACATTAAATACACATAGAGGCCTGTGGTGGGACATTATACACATAGAGGCCTGTGATGGGACATTAGTAAGCTTCCTCTGCTGATGGCTACTGCTTTGCTGATTTGGTTGTCAGTCACTTTTGGTCTGTAGCCCAAGTGGAGAGATTCAGACCTTATCTCCAGGAGGTGATTTTCTCAATTGTCATGTCTGAGCAGATACAATTGTATCTTATATGAGGGACAGTAGCGTAACTAGGAGAGACAGGGCCCCCTAGCAGGCTACTGGATGGGGCCCCCCTTCCCACTTAAAAAATATACACATTAGTATACTCACACATGCGAGTCACAATCACATATAAATACACTCATGTGCACACACAGCATATACACACACATACAGTGCCATATGCAACATACTCACATACAGTGTATACAGACACCATATATACATCCTAGATACTGCATATACATCACATATACATCACAGTATATGTTATACACATACTATGCTGGGCATGTGCAGTACAATATAGATATAATGGTGCACATCCTCCATTCTTTATTGTGTCAGGTCACATGACGGGGCCCCCTGACACTGCGGGCCCCATAGCTGCTGCTATGGCTGCTACCGCTGTAGTTACGCCCCTGATGAGGGATTGCCTTGTGTGTTTGGGGTGAAAGCTGTCATTTCTTAGGTAGGCCATTCTGTCTGTTGTTGAGGTTAAGCTTCATTGCAGATTGATGGTGGGGTGAAATTTGTGGTAACCCTCATGGAATTAAGGAAGAGCCTCCTCACCTGCAGTCCAGATGATCAGAATATCATCAATGTGAGGGAGGTAGATTATGAGTTTTGCGGTGATTCTATATAGAAATTAACCTTCTAGTTCACTAGAGTCTATGGAGAGGGAGAGGAGATAGGTTGGGATATCATTTATTGTGATGTAATGATTGGAACTGACAACAGTGAAATTAAAGGGGTTGGTAACTCTTTTACATAATTTTCCCATGTCCCTTAGCTGCCTTAATAAACAAAAAAAAAACCCTTGAATGTTCATTAAGTAATTCAGCATCCTTGCTACTTCCTTTTGCGCTGTGTGTAGACTCTTTGTGATTCTGTGTTTACATATCTGAGCACTGATGAACAGGTGGAGCTGCAGCAGCAGAGTTATCCTGCTTCCTCTCCCTGCTGCCTGTCAGTGAGGACTGACAGTGGGCGATATCATGAAGACGGCCTAAAGCAGTGAGAGAGAGAAAACTGTGTTTCTATGCAGAGGGCACCATGGGGAGAACAGGGAAAGGCTGAAGCTCTCAAAGGAGGAAAAGACACAGGTACATATCATAGTATCATAGTATATAAGGTTGGAAATCCATCAAGTCATATACATGTAGAGACATGTCTAATGGAAAAGATTTAAGGTGACCAACCCCTTTAAGCTTTGGGCACTGCATCTGATGGGTTAATATTCCTTTGTTAGAATCTAGTCACAATAACTTACCCTGAGTCTACAGAAACTGTACATGTTACAAAAGTACAAAAAGTTAAATGAAATCCTAGACTTTGCTACATCTTAGTTTTTATCTTTGTGTCAGTTTTTTGTTTTTTCAGCCACTGTCTGTATGTGATGCCTCTTATTCCGGCGTTCTATTATAAATGTCCATCTGATGCTTTCCCATTAGGAGGGGTCATGTTATCTCCATCAGTTCTCTGGACATATTCCCATTATTTTAGCTTATTTTTTTGTGTTTTTTCTATATGTTGAGTTTCTTTCAGATTCTGTGCAGCAGTAAAGTGCACTTACTAATGTCTGCATCCATCATAAGAGGAGCGAGGACTCACCCGTCCACCTGATCACGCCTAAGACTCCACAATGCCTCTTGTATGGAGGAGACAGGACAACGGGGAGGTTAAGATTAAATAAAACTCTCTAAAAGTCAGAACCTACAGGATGACACTTCATAGTCTGAAACTTCAAAGACTTTTAATTGTTTGTTCTTGCTTCGTCTTATCTCCTCTCAGCTTTCTTCCCTCATACCTCACCTCTCATCTCCCACCGAACCTCTACCCTGTCTTTTCTCTTCTCCCTCCCTCATCTTTTCTATCCTGTCTTCTCCTTTCCTCAGCTCTCACCTCTCCCTCCTCTCCTCGCATCTTCCTCATTTCTCCTCTCCCTCACCTATTCTTTCTCTTTACTTTACTTCTCTTTTCCTTACAACTCTTCCTCCTTCTCTTCCCACCTTCTCTCTTTTCTCCCTCCTACCTCACCCCATGTCTTCCTCCTTTCATTTCTTCTATCCTCTCTTTTACCTCACCTCATCTCTTCCCCTGTCCCTTCTCTTCCCCCTCTATCTAACATTTCCTCTAACCTTCCTTGCCTCCTCTCCTGTCCTGTCCTTCTCTTTTCTTCTTTTGCCTCCTACAGTACCTTCTCTCATATCACATCTTCTTTCCCTTTTATCTTACATCTTCCTTCTTCACTTTCTTTCTCTCTCCTCTGCTTTTTTCTTTTCTTATCTTTCCCCACCTCTCCTCCCCTTCAGACTTGTCTTATCTCCTCTGCCTACTACCTCGCCTCTTCCTTCTCTGCTTTCTTTCTCCTTCTTCTCTTTTACTTTTCTCACGTAATCTCTCATATCTCTTATATCTCTCCAGACTCCCCTTTCCTCTGCTCTACTTCACCTCTTCTATTTACGTTTTCTTTCTTTCTACTTCACTTATATCTCCCACCTCACCTCTTCTCTATTCTCCTTCCTGACTCTAATCTTCCCTTCTGCCTCTCCCGAATCCTTCATCTCCTCTCTTCTCAAATTTCTCCTCCCCCCTGTGTTCTACCTCTCTTCTCACCCTCTTCTATCCCCTTTCCTCTGTCGTCCTCCCTCTCCTCTCTCTCCTCTCCCTACTCTTCTCTCTGATCCTCTCTTATCTCCTTTTTTACACCTCTCTCTTCTCCCCCTTCTCTCATCTCCTCTCCTCACTCACCTTTCTTCCCCTCTCTTCTCTTTTTCCTTTTCCCCTCTCTCCTCATTTCTCTCCTGTCTTCCACCTCTCTCTTCTTTTCACTCCTCTGCCCTCTTTACTTTCCTCTCTCTTCTCTTTTCTCATCTCTCTCCCACTGCTCTCCTCTCACCCCTCGTCTACCCTCCTCTCTCTCCTCTATTCTTCCCTATTCTCCCCTTCTCTCCTCTCACTCCTCTTCTCACCTCTTCTTCTCTCTCCCCTTTATTCTCCCATATTCTCCTCTTCTTTTTCCTCTCCCCCTCTTCTCTCTTCCTCTTCTCTCTCTCCACTTTTCTTCCCTATTCACCTCTTCTCTCATCTCACCCCTCTTCTCACCTCTTCTTCTCTCACTCTCCACTATTCTCCCTTTTTCTCCTCTTCTCTTTCCTCTCCCCCTCTTCTCTTCTTCCCTCCTCTTCTCTCTCTCCTCTATTCTCTCCTATTCTCCTCTTCTCTTTCCTCTCCCACTCTTCTCTCCTCCTCTTCTCTCTCTCCTCTATTCTCCCCTATTCTCCTCTTCTCTCTCCTCTCCCCCTCTTCTCACCTCCTCTTCTCTCTCTCCACTCCTCCCCTTGTCTCATTCCCTCTCTCTTCTTTTTCCTCCTCTTTTTCTCCTCTCCTATATGTATTTAATGTGCTCTATAACTCTAATTTTTTTTTAAAATTAAAGACTTTTATGAACATTGCATGAACTCAGCTTCTGGGAGTCTCCTCCAATAAGTTATATTACAACGTTCCTTGTATTCCCATTTATAAATGATCTATGCCAACAATCCTCGGCGCGGCTCCATGTTGGGATTTATTTAGCATAAACCCCTGTATTTTAGGACCTTGTCGTCTGCTCAGAAATTGTGCTGCCAGCAGTGGTTACATCTGTGAATGTGGATATTGCTGGGATTGGAGCTGATATGAATACAACTAACTTAATTCTACGGCACAATCAGCGCTAATCATGTTAGTTTTTATTATAGTGGGGGATTATTTAGGGCATGTTGTTTCGGGTCCTTTTATCCACCAGGTTGATTGACTCCGGAGTATCTTCAAAGGCTATAATTTATTTTAGATTTCTTTGCGATTTTTGCTGTGCGCAGCGATCTCGAGGGAGACGCCGGCGGTTCATACATACAAGTAACACAATTTGCCCGACTCATAAAAACACTATTTATTTTGTGCAGCTTCAATATGAAACCATGAAATTCATTAAATTAAAATTGTGCTAGTTCTTATAAATAATCATAAAGTGAAATCTCAAAAGGCAGAGAAAAGTCCGGGAAATGTTTTATTAAACCCAACAAGCCAAAAAGACCCCGAGCTGTGAATGAGACAGCGTGCCAGACATGGAGGCACAGGAGAGCTGGAAGTGTATACAGCCAAGGATAGCACAGAGGGGTCCTAAAACAGAGGGGTCCTAAAAACAGCCCTCACTATGACTACTGCACCAAAGAAATCACATCTCAAAAACTTTAAAAGGGTAAGCCAGTAATTCTCATTGATGGGTTGTGGCTCCCACCAGTCTAAACCTTTAAAATACTGTGGCAATATTAGTGTTTACATAGTAACAAAACCAAACACACTACATAGTTTACTACATAGGTATAGAACTAGAACCAAGCTCCATACCAAAGTAACTACATAGCACCAGTTGCATAATGAAAATAATTTCATTTCACTTAAGAAAACACAGTGAAGAACACATTGCAGATGTTTCCCTAGATCTGCTAACTTATCCGAAGACATTAGTGCAGAACGGTGCTCTTCACAATAGTATGTGAAGAACAATAAGTGTGAAGAACACATTGCAGAGGTTTAACACGGGTCATTCTCCTTTTTGAAGTTCCACGAATATCTGATACATAATCAGATCCAAACTTACTAGATAAATTGGACATCAGAACCAAAATAACTACCTGGGTACAGTGAATAATGAAACTTACAAAGATAGTGTATTAATAATAGCTCACTAAAACAAACCCTACCAGAACCAAGATTACTAGATAGATTTGTTACCAGAACCGAGATTAATATACAGATACTGTAGCAGAACTAATATTACTACATAGATACTGTACCAGGACCAAGCTTACTGCATAGATACAGGGCCATAGGTAAGCCTACTACATAAATGCTTTTCCAGAATCACGATTACTACATAGATACAATACTAGACCCTATGTCCCAGCTAAGCTGACAACAAAGATTCTGAGTAAACTAAATAGATACGGTACCAGAACCAAGCTTTCTACATAGGTATCTTACCAGAACCAAGATAAATACAAAGATACAGTGCCAGAACCAAGCTTACTACTTGGATATAGCAGCATACCCAAGCTTCCTAAATAGATACAGACCAGAACCAAAATAAATACAAAGATACAGTAACTGAACCAAGCTTACTACATAGATCAGGACTGTAGCCCAGCTTACTACATAGATGCTATCCTGGAATCAAGCTTACTACCTAGATACAGTACCAGAACCAAGCTTAGTACATAGATACAATACCAGATCTAAGACAACTACATAAGTACACCGCCCTTACCAAGCTTACGACAAAGATAACAAGGTAACTAAACGATAACCAAGATAACTACATGGATACAACACCAAATGTTGTGTAGTGGCTGTACCTGACCACACAACTCAACCACCATGTGACACATGAACATGACCTCAGAGGTCCATGACTAGTGGTGCTTTTAAGTATCAAGCTCCCAATGATATAATATTGCTGAATTATACTAAGGATGGGTCATCAATATAAGGGCATCAGAATACACTTTTATTATTCTTATCCCATATTAGTCCCAGAAGCTTCCATATAGCTCAAATATTGAGCTTATTGGGTCATAAGAGGTAGCTACTTAGCATGGTTAAAGGGAACCTGTCACCAGGCTTTACCACAGTAAACCACCAGCTCCTCAGGTAGGGTAGGAAATGCCCTTTCTGGAGTTTCCTCTTTTATGTGAAAATAAGGTGAGGAGTCAAGTTTAGTGTTTGCAGAAGCAGTGTCGTTTCAGATGCTGTTCTCTTTGGTTCTGTAATACCTAGGAACATGTTTCTAAGTCATATTAAAGATAAGAATCTCATCGTTCAGCTTCCATCAAGCTTGTGGTTCTGCTAGCTAAAGAACTGGACATACAGGCAGGAACTGGGTCATTATCAATATCTGTATTTCTGCTTCTGTAGCTCACAGAACCATCTAAAAGATGAAATCCTTATCTGTAAAATTATACCAATAGCATGTTTGTAAGTGCTATAGAACAGAGTGGGCTTCTGAAGTGACACTACCCCTGCAAGCACTAAACTTGACACATCTCATGTGAAATAGCCTGAGAAGAGTCATAGATATCCATGAAAAATCATATAAAAATGGGAATTCTAGAAAGGACATTTCAACCCCTACCTGAGAGGGTGAGTAGTTTAATGGGTTAAAACCTGGTGACAGGTTCTCTTTAAGTTATCAAAAAGTTGCCTATGTAACGAATCAACAGCCACAGCAAGAATATTACATCTGGTGGTTTTTTTTTGCAAAAGTAATTAAATGGTTATCTAGAAGGAAAGAAGAAGTATCGAGGAGAGGAACTTCAAGTACTGGAGAAGATGTGGTGGAGGAACTTCTAGAGATTTCATTAAATAGGGGTTTGGTTCCAAAGCTTTCATGGTCTGAGGAACATCAATGTAGAACCTGCGGCAACACGTGTTACTTACTGAAAGACATAAATTATTTGTAACAAAAACACAATTCTTTACAGAAAATGGAATATTCAATTCAATCTCCCAGAGATTACGACCCATTTCTATTGTTCCCTTATTCCGGCTCCTCACAAACCCTAAACATCTCGTGAGTGGCGCAGCACGTGACCGGACATCTTTGCCCTTGCTCGCGTCTTATTCCTAATGCGTTATTCATGACAGCAACAAGATATGAAATCCAGCGGGGGAGTGCAGGGAAATGTCTTTTGATCTGTTGCCAAACAGTTGCAAAGATTAGATACAAAATGATCTTTCATCCCTGTAAAGTGTTCCATTTCATTGATTTCCATGAAAACTTTTTGTAACGCTTTGTAGTTCTCATCATGTCTTCTGTTTTCTTGGTGTTGGGGGGGGGGTTATTTCATCTAATTATTCCCCTATTAATGCATAATAAGTCAGATGCCGGTCTACTCCGAGTTCCATCCATACGTTCTATATTTTACAGAATGGAGGGAGATGTAATGGCACATGCCCTTTATAAACATATCCCCTTAAAAATAAGAATAACAATGTGATCTTGTTATTCTGCGTTATTAGATGCGTTATCTATGGGGGACATCAGACATATCGTCCTTCTGAGCTTAACCAACTCCTTTGATGGAGAGAATAATAAAAAACTGGACGTATTAATATTCGCTTTCACTCAACATCAAACAGGCTCTTCTCTCGGAGAAGATCGGTAATTTACCAATTAGTGACATTGGTGGATACAATGTAACAAGAAGAAAGACTAAGTGGACAAGTATGAGATAGAGAAGTGCCTGTCTAGACGCACCGGACAGGGCCACTCACTCACGCTCATTACTGCTGCGGCCTTGGACGAGTAATGGAGCAAATAGATGGGGAATATTCCATCCAGGAATATGAGGTCTATTGTATCAGGAGTAGAGATGAGCGAGCACTAAAATGCTCAGGTGCTCGTGACTCGAGTCAAACTTTTCCTGATGCTCGAGTGCTCGTCTCGAATAACGAACCCCATTGAAGTCAATGGGAGACTCGAGCATTTTTCAAGGGGACCAAGGGTCTGCAATACAATGTGTCATTTTATTGAGAAATAAGGAAGTCAGTCCTGTTTCTTCGTTTTTTTTATTCAATGGAATATTCGTGGAACTTTAAAAGGGAGAATGACCCGTGTTACACATCTGCACTGTGTTCTTCACACATATTGTTCTTCACATACTATTGTGAAGAACACCGTTCGTCACTAATGTCTTCTGATAAGTTAGCAGATGTACGGAAACATCTGCAATGTGTTCTTCACTTAAATGATCCTGTGTTCACTGTTTTCACTGTATTCTTCACTGTTCTTCACTGTGTTTCCTTAAGTGAATGCTCGTTATCGAGCAGGCGAAATACTCGTCGTATTCGAGTACTCTAATACTCGAATGAGCATCAAGCTCGGACGAGTATACTCGCTCATCTCTAATCAGGAGTAAAGTAGCTAAGGCAATGGTGGTGATTAAGATCTGTATAGAGGGGGCAAAGCTGGTGGACAACATCCTCATGATCCATCAAGAAGAGAAGAAGCCATGGCATAAGTTGTCAATGGTAGGTGCACTTTGATGGACTAAGCTAAAGCATCACCGAGGGATTTGGCATCCTCAACTGAGAGATAAGACATCGCCAACTGAGAGACAAAACATAGTCAAGAGAGACATAGGACACAACCAACTGGAAGATATGACCTCACCAACTTAGAGATAGGAGATAACTAATTGACAGATATGACATCACCAACTGGGGGATATGACATCATTAATTTTAGAGATCTGTGATCACCAAACAACAGATATGACATACCCAAAAGATAGATAAGACATCAACAACAGAGAGATATTACATCATGACTTAGAGACATCAACAACTGGGAATGTGATATCGTTATTCTGTTAGGGTTTACACCTCTTGGAAATGTAAGGAAATGCTTTAAGCACATTTCATGGAAAATCCCTTTAAACTGCCCCCCCCCCCCCCTTCCAGGTTACAGATATTCATTTGGGACTCTTATTGGGTCATTTATCTTCTGATATTTTTTGCTGTTACATTTGGGTTTTTTTTGGCGCATTTGTAAATTTGCTCCTAAATCTGCACCGTTTCCACTCCCCCAGCAATGTTAGCCGCACAAGAATTTTTTGGTGTTGCGTCTGATATATCTTTAAAATCCAGATGTGGACGTATAAAAAAGTCACAACTTTGGTGCAAATCATGGCATAAAAGACGTAATTAACCCCAGTCCCAACCAGACGTAGGAAAAACTTTAGAAGGGGTGTGAGAAGATTATGAAACGTTTGTATGATTTTTTTGAAAAAACAGATGCAAAAATCCCACACTCAGCTGCCTGATATATCAACCGCTAAGGAACATCAAACAGGTCCACAACCAAGGAAAACCAAGAGTCCGTGAACTGCGATTCTGGCGGGTCTCACAAATATTTCCGTTTTGCGATGAATTGCCCCAGGTTTTTACCGCACGCGATCAGATTGTGGTGCATCCACGCCGGCTTGCATGCAAAAGAAATCGGGGGGCGTGGACGTCGGACCACCCGACGGATACGGACAAACCACTGAGTTTAAAAACGAAATTGTGTCACAAGATTAGCACTTACATGCACCGGGAAGAAGAAATTGAACTCCAGCGGATCTCAGCGTGGAAGCGACACATGCAGGAAATTGGACGCACAACCTTAGTGAATCGCGGCAGACCCGAATCCTCGTCAGACAACGCACAGCGGGATAGCGACAGGACCAGGTAAGTAAATCTGCCCCAATGGGACTAGATGCAATAGGAACCATTTATCAGAACTCGTGCAGTCTGTACTATGTACTGTTGCCTCTGGACGATTCAGGATGCAAGAAATGTGGTGCCCGGTCTCCATGAATGTGGCACCCCCTTGCACTGCTCCGGAAGTGGGCAACACTTTTTTGGTGCACTTCGTTCATGCTGCAGAATTGTGGCGTACGTCAGTAATAAATGTGGCACATTTATTAAGCCGACTAAGAAGTAACTTGCCCCTTTTGGAGAGCAGCCGTGACACAAAACAGGCGCAGGCGCTTTATAAATACATGTACAAGCAGTTTGCACTTTCTTTTCAGTTCAAAGTCAGACAGAAAACTGTCGCAAACACTGTAAAGGAAAACCTACCATTTGATTTGATGAATTATGAAGCAAGCATACCTTGAGAAAGCTGTAGACACATATCTTGGTTAATCCCTGAGCTGAGTGGTTTTGCTGACAAAACAATTATAACAATCAGGACCTTGGGAAGCTGATTGGACAAATGGAGGTTAGTCAAGACATGACTAATCAACCTGAGCTGGATCACTCATGCACAGCAGCTGGGGGATGGTGCAGCAATTGATTACTTCTGCCTTTAGGCACAATCCAGGGATTACATCATCCTCTCCTGCAGTAAATAACTCAGGTGCAAGGAGAAGCACTGAATAAAGTCTTAGAAGGGACAGAGCTTCATTATCATAATTTTATATCTGTTTTATCAGCAAATCCACTCAGCACAGGGATGTAACAGGATATGATCATAGAATCATAGTATCTAAGGCTGGAAGGAGACGCAAGTCCATCAAGTCCAACCTTTAAGAATTAAATAAATGTTTTATCCCCATAACCTGTGATATTTTTGCTCTCCAGAAAGTCATCCAGGCCTCTCTTGAACATGTACATAGAGTCCGCCATAACAACCTCCTGCGGCAGAGAGTTCCATAGTCTCACTGCTCTTACAGTAAAGAACCTTTGTCAATGGTGATGGTAGAATCGCCTCTCCTCTAGGTGTAGAGGATGCCCCCTGTCTATGGTGATGGTAAAATCGCCTCTCCTCTAGGCGTAGAGGATGCCCCCTTGTCCTGGTCACAGGCCGAGGTATAAAAAGATCTTTGGAGAGATCCTTGTAGTGTCCGTTCAGGTATTTGTACATTGTAATGAGGTCTCCCCTCAGTCGTCTTTTTTCTAAACTGAATAATCCCAAATTTTTTAATCTGTCATTGTATTCTAGTCCCCCCATTCCCCTAATAATCCTGGTTGCTCTCCTCTGCACCCGTTCCAGCTCTACTATATCCTTTTTATACACTGGTGCCCAAAACTGTACACAATATTCCATGTGTGGTCTGACCAGGGATGTGTATAAGGGCAAAACTATGTCTTTATCATGAGAATCTATTCCTCTCTTGATACATCCCATTATTTTATTTGCTTTAGCAGCAGCCGCCTGGCTCTGGGCACTAAAATTAAGTTTACCATCCACCAATACCCCCAAGTCCTTTTCAGCTTCAGTTTTACTAAGTAATTGACCGTTTAGAACATAATTGTACTTTTTGTTTCCATGGCCCAAGTGCATAACTTTACATTTATCTACATTAAACCTCATCAACCATTTCTCTGCCCACTCCTCAAGCTTCCACAAATCCCTCTGTAATGCTAAACTATCGACCTCAGTATTTATTACTTTACACAGCTTAGTATCATCTGCAAATATTGAAACTTGACTGTGTAAACCCACTACAAGGTCATTAATGAAAATATTAAAAAGAAGTGGCCCCAATACTGACCCCTGTGGCACTCCACTGGTAACATCAACCCAATCTGAGAATGTGCCATTAATGACCACCCTCTGTTTTCTATCACTAAGCCAATTACTTACCCAAATACACAGATTTTCTCCTATTCCCAGCAGTCTCATTTTATATACCAACCTTTTATGTGGCACGGTGTCAAATGCCTTTGAAAAGTCCAGATATACAACATGATCCTGCATCAATTAAAGTTCCTTAAAGTTCTATTTCACAGTCATGGATGTGGATACAGTTCCCAACCGTTTTGTTCCTGCTTCAAGACATTAACCCCTTGCACCACAATCTTAGGGCTCTTTCACATTGGTTCACTTATAATCAGCTTCAGTTGTGCATCCATCTCGTTTTGTCTCCATTGTGCCTCCATTTTTCTTCCGTTTCGTCTCTGTGTCCGCAAAAAAAAAAAAAATGAAGGTAGGTTTGAAAACAACACCTGGTTTTCCAGCCCCATTAATGAAAATAAAAAACGTATGTTGCATCCGTTTTTTTTTTTTGCAGACCCTTAGCCTTATATTGCCTTCCGTTATCCGCATCAGTGAAAAAGTAGGGCATGTTTCATAATTTTTTTTTTACGGAAAACAAAAAAAAAAAGCCAATGTGAAAACACCCATAGAAATAAATGGCTATGTGAGGCATCCATAGAAATTGCTGAACCCACAGACGTGAAAACCAACGGCAATGTGAAAGAGACATTAAGCTGAGGCCCCAATCTCTAGACACAGGAGAATCTGGTGCCTCATTGCAAGGAGCAGTAGCACATTGCCTCAGTGTTGACTCCTAAACGCCCCTGTACATGACACCATGAGGAGGCAATGATGAAATTAAATTGTGATCTAGCTGCATATTCTGAACTGATCCCAATATATTGATCCAGTTTTCTCCATTTATCTATCTGGGTAATTGAATTTTGGATCTTACTTGTCCCCGGCACCAGAACAGATTAGGTAAAAGGCATTTACATAGCGGTTCATTCAAAAATAGCTTTATCCATGATGAAATACAATTAAAAATCCAATATCTTATCTTCTACAACCAGTAATGCTATTCCAACAAGTCAATCAGTGAGCGCAATATCCCTGAAATATACAGTAAGAAGAGAGAAGGTCCATCCCAGGGGAGTGATACAGATACCGGACTTATAAATATAATATGAACCTACTGTAAATAACATACCAAGAATGTTAGCATAAAACTGCAACTATATACTAGAATATAACTTTTATAATACTGCCCCTATGTACAAGAATATATCTACAAACATACTTCCCTCTATGTACAAGAATATAACTACTATAATACTGCCCCTATGTACAAGAAAATAACTACTATAATACTGCCCCCTATGTACAGGAATATAACTACTATAATACTGCCCCCTATGTACAAGAATATAACTACTATAATACTGCCCCCTATGTACAGGAATATACTATAATACTGCCTATGTACAAGAATATAACTACTATAATACTGCCCCCTATGTACAAGAATATAACTACTTTATTACTGCCCCCTATGTACAAGAATATAACTACTATAATACTGTCCACTATGTTCAAGACTATGGCTACTATAATACTGTCCCCTATGTACAAGAATATAACTACTATAATACTGCCCCATATGTACAAGAATATAACTACTATAATACTGCCCCCTATGTACAAGAATATAACTACTATAATACTGCCCCCTATGTACAAGAATATAACTACAATATTACTGCCCCATATGTACAAGAATATAACTACTATAATACTGCCCCCTATGTACAAGAATATAACTACTATAATACTGCCCCCTATGTACAAGAATATAACTACTATAATACTGCCTATGTACAAGAATATAACTACTATAATACTGCCCCCTATGTACAAGAATATAACTACTATAATACTGCCCCCTATGTACAAGAATATAACTACTATAATACTACCCCTATGTACAGGAATATAACTACTATAATACTGCCCCCTATGTACAAGAATATAACTGCTATAATACTGCCCCCTATGTACAAAAATATAACTATTATAATACTACCCCTATGTACAAGAGTATAACTATTATAATACTACCCCCTATGTACAAGAATATAACTACTATATTACTGCCCCCTATGTACAAGAATTTAACTACTATAATACTGTCCACTATGTTCAAGACTATAGCTAGTATAATACTGCCCCCTATGTACAAGAATATAACTACTATAATACTGCCCTCTATGTACAAGAATATAACTACTATAATACTGCCCCCTATGTACAAGAATATAACTACTATAATACTGCCCCCTATGTACAAGAATATAACTACTATAATACTGCCCCCTATGTACAAGAATATAACTACTATAATACGGCCCTATGTACAAGAATATAACTACTATAATACTAGCCCCTATGTACAAGAATATAACTACTATAATACTGCCCCCTATGTACAAGAATATAACTACTATAATACTGCCCTCTATGTACAAGAATTTAACTACTATAATACTGCCCCCTATGTACAATAATATAACTATTATAATACTACCCCCTATGTACAAGAATATAACTACTATAATACTGCCCCCTATGTACAAGAATATAACTACTATAATACTGCCCCCTATGTACAGGAATATAACTACTATAATACTGCCCACTATGTACAGAATATAACTACTATAATACTGCCCCCTATGTACAATAATATAACTGCTATAATACTGCCCCCTATGTAAAAGAATATAACTATTATAATACTACCCCCTATGTACAAGAATATAACTATTATAATACTACCCCTATGTACAAGAATATAACTACTATAATACTGCCCCCTATGTACAGAATATAACTATTATAATACTACCTCCTATGTACAAGAATATAACTACTATAATACTGCCTCCTATGTACAAGAATATAACTACTATAATACTGCCCCCTATGTACAATAATATAACCATTATAATACTGCCCCGTATGCACAAGAATATAACTACTATAATACTGCCCCCTATACACAAGAATATAACTACTATAATACTGCCCCCTATGTACAAGACTATTGCTACTCTAATACTGCCCCCTGTGTACAGGAATATAACTACTATAATACTGCCCCCTATGTACAAGCATATAACTACCATAATACTGCCCCTATGTATAAGAATATAACTTCTATAATACTCACCCCTATGTACATGAATATAACTACTATAATACTGCTCCCTATGTACAAGAATATAACTTCTATAAAACTGGCCCCTATGTTCAAGAATATAACTACTATAATACTCCCCCCTATGCACAAGAATATAACTACTATAATACTGCCCCCTATGTGCAAGAATATAACTGCTACAATACTCCCACATATGTGCAAGAATATAACTACTATAATACTGCCCCCTATGTACAAGAATATAACTACGATAATACTGCCCCCATTGTTCAAGAATATAACTACTATAATACTGCCCCCTATGTACAAGAATATAACTACTATAATACTGGCCCTATGTACAAGAATATAACTACTATAATACTGCCCCTATGTACAAGAATATAACTACGATAATACTACCCTCTATGTACAATAATATAACTATTATAATACTACCCCCTATGTACAAGAATATAACTACTATAACACTGCCCCCTATGTACAAGAATATAACTACTATAATACTGCCCCCTATGTACAAGAATATAACCACTATAATACTGCCTCTATGTACAAGAATATAACAACTATAATACTGCCCCCTATGTACAATAATATAACTATTATAATACTAACCCCTATGTACAAGAATATAACTACTATAACACTGCCCCCTATGTACAAGAATATAACTACTATAATACTGTCCCCTATGCACAAGAATATAACTATGATAATACTGCCCCCTATGTACAGGAATATAACTACTATAATACTGCCCCCCCCCCTTTTGTACAAGAATATAACTACTATAATACTGCCCCCTATGTACAAGAATATAACTACTATAATACTGCCCCCTATGTACAAGAATATAACTACTATAATACTGCCCCCTATGTACAGGAATGTAACCACTATAATACTGCCTCTATGTACAAGAATATAACAACTATAATACTGCCCCCTATGTACAATAATATAACTATTATAATACTAACCCCTATGTACAAGAATATAACTACTATAACACTGCCCCCTATGTACAAGAATATAACTACTATAATACTGTCCCCTATGCACAAGAATATAACTATGATAATACTGCCCCCTATGTACAGGAATATAACTACTATAATACTGCCCCCCCCTATGTACAAGAATATAACTACTATAATACTGCCCCCTATGTACAAGAATATAACTACTATAATACTGCCCCCTATGTACAGGAATATAACTACTATAATACTGCCCACTATGTACAGAATATAACTACTATAATACTGCCCCCTATGTACAATAATATAACTGCTATAATACTGCCCCCTATGTACAAGAATATAACTATTATAATACTACCCCCTATGTACAAGAATATAACTATTATAATACTACCCCTATGCACAAGAATATAACTACTATAATACTGCCCCCTATGTACAGAATATAACTATTATAATACTGCCCCCTATGTACAATAATATAACTACTATAATACTGCCTCCTATGTACAAGAATATAACTACTATAATACTGCCCCCTATGTACAATAATATAACCATTATAATACTGCCCCGTATGCACAAGAATATAACTACTATAATACTGCCCCCTATACACAAGAATATAACTACTATAATACTGCCCCCTATGTACAAGACTATTGCTACTCTAATACTGCCCCCTGTGTACAGGAATATAACTACTATAATACTGCCCCCTATGTACAAGCATATAACTACCATAATACTGCCCCTATGTATAAGAATATAACTTCTATAATACTCACCCCTATGTACATGAATATAACTACTATAATACTGCTCCCTATGTACAAGAATATAACTTCTATAAAACTGGCCCCTATGTTCAAGAATATAACTACTATAATACTCCCCCCTATGCACAAGAATATAACTACTATAATACTGCCCCCTATGTGCAAGAATATAACTGCTACAATACTCCCACATATGTGCAAGAATATAACTACTATAATACTGCCCCCTATGTACAAGAATATAACTACGATAATACTGCCCCCATTGTTCAAGAATATAACTACTATAATACTGCCCCCTATGTACAAGAATATAACTACTATAATACTGGCCCTATGTACAAGAATATAACTACTATAATACTGCCCCTATGTACAAGAATATAACTACGATAATACTACCCTCTATGTACAATAATATAACTATTATAATACTACCCCCTATGTACAAGAATATAACTACTATAACACTGCCCCCTATGTACAAGAATATAACTACTATAATACTGCCCCCTATGTACAAGAATATAACCACTATAATACTGCCTCTATGTACAAGAATATAACAACTATAATACTGCCCCCTATGTACAATAATATAACTATTATAATACTAACCCCTATGTACAAGAATATAACTACTATAACACTGCCCCCTATGTACAAGAATATAACTACTATAATACTGTCCCCTATGCACAAGAATATAACTATGATAATACTGCCCCCTATGTACAGGAATATAACTACTATAATACTGCCCCCCCCCCCCTTTTGTACAAGAATATAACTACTATAATACTGCCCCCTATGTACAAGAATATAACTACTATAATACTGCCCCCTATGTACAAGAATATAACTACTATAATACTGCCCCCTATGTACAGGAATGTAACCACTATAATACTGCCTCTATGTACAAGAATATAACAACTATAATACTGCCCCCTATGTACAATAATATAACTATTATAATACTAACCCCTATGTACAAGAATATAACTACTATAACACTGCCCCCTATGTACAAGAATATAACTACTATAATACTGTCCCCTATGCACAAGAATATAACTATGATAATACTGCCCCCTATGTACAGGAATATAACTACTATAATACTGCCCCCCCCCTATGTACAAGAATATAACTACTATAATACTGCCCCCTATGTACAAGAATATAACTACTATAATACTGCCCCCTATGTACAGGAATATAACTACTATAATACTGCCCACTATGTACAGAATATAACTACTATAATACTGCCCCCTATGTACAATAATATAACTGCTATAATACTGCCCCCTATGTACAAGAATATAACTATTATAATACTACCCCCTATGTACAAGAATATAACTATTATAATACTACCCCTATGCACAAGAATATAACTACTATAATACTGCCCCCTATGTACAGAATATAACTATTATAATACTGCCCCCTATGTACAATAATATAACTACTATAATACTGCCTCCTATGTACAAGAATATAACTACTATAATACTGCCCCCTATGTACAATAATATAACCATTATAATACTGCCCCCTATGCACAAGAATATAACTACTATAATACTGCCCCCTATACACAAGAATATAACTACTATAATACTGCCCCCTATGTACAAGACTATTGCTACTCTAATACTGCCCCCTGTGTACAGGAATATAACTACTATAATACTGCCCCCTATGTACAAGCATATAACTACCATAATACTGCCCCTATGTATAAGAATATAACTTCTATAATACTCACCCCTATGTACATGAATATAACTACTATAATACTGCTCCCTATGTACAAGAATATAACTTCTATAATACTGGCCCCTATGTTCAAGAATATAACTACTATAATACTCCCCCCTATGCACAAGAATATAACTACTATAATACTGCCCCCTATGTGCAAGAATATAACTCCTACAATACTCCCCCATATGTGCAAGAATATAACTACTATAATACTGCCCCCTATGTACAAGAATATAACTACTATAAAACTGCCCCTATGTACAAGAATATAACTACGATAATACTACCCTCTATGTACAATAATATAACTATTATAATACTACCCCCTATGTACAAGAATATAACTACTATAATACTGCCCCCTATGTACAAGAATATAACCACTATAATACTGCCTCTATGTACAAGAATATAACAACTATAATACTGCCCCCTATGTACAATAATATAATTATTATAATACTAACCCCTATGTACAAGAATATAACTACTATAACACTGCCCCCTATGTACAAGAATATAACTACTATAATACTGTCCCCTATGCACAAGAATATAACTATGATAATACTGCCCCCTATTTACAGGAATATAACTACTATAATACTGCCCCCCCCCTTTGTACAAGAATATAACTACTATAATACTGCCCCCCCCCTTTGTACAAGAATATAACTACTATAATACTGTCCCCTATGTACAGGAATATTACTACTATAATACTGCCCCCTATGTACAAGAATATAACTACTATAATACTGCCCCCTATGTACAAGAATATAACTACTATAATACTGCCCCCATGTACAAGAGTATAACTACTATCATACTGCTCCTATGTACAAGAATATAACTACTATAATACTGCCCCCTATGTACAAGAATATAACTACTATAATACTGCTCCTATGTACAAGAATATAACTACTATAATACTGCTCCATATGTACAGGAATATTACTACTATAATACAGCCCCCTATGTACAAGAATATAACTACTATAATACTGTCCCCTATGTACAAGAATATAACTACTATAATACTGCCCCCATGTACAAGACTATAACTACTATCATACTGCTCCTATGTACAAGAATATAACTACTATAATACTGCCCCCTATGTACAAGAATATAACTACTATAATACTGCCCCCTATGTACAAGAATATAACTCTTATAATACTGCCTCCTATGTACAAGAATATAACTACTATAATACTGCCTCCTATGTACAAGAATTTAACTACTATAATACTGCTCCTATGTACAAGAATATAACTACTATCATACTGCTCCTATTTACAAGAATATAACTACTATAATACTGCCCCCTATGTACAAGAATATAACTACTATAATACTGCCTCCTATGTATAGGAATATAACTACTATAATACTGTCCCTATGTACAAGAATATAACTACTATAATACTGCTCCTATGTACAATAATATAACTACTATAATACTGCCCCCTATGTACAGGAATATAACTACTATAATACTGCCCCCCTATGTACAAGAATATAACTACTATAATACTGCCCCCTATGTACAAGAATATAACTACTATAATACTGTCCCCTATGTACAAGAATATAACTACTATAATACTGCCCCTATGTACAAGAATATAACTACTATAATACTGCCCCCTATGTACAAGAATATAACTACTATAATACTGCCCCTATGTACAAGAATATAACTACTATAATACTGCCCCCTATGTACAAGAATATAACTACTATAATACTGCCCCCTATGTACAAGAATATAACTACTATAATACTGCCCCCTCTGTACAAGAATATAACTACTATAATACTGCCCTCTATGTACAGGAATATAACTACTATAATACTGCCTCCTATGTACAAGAATATAACTACTATAATACTGCCCCCTATGTACAAGAATATAACTACTATAATATTGCTCCCTATGTACAAGAATATAACTACTATAATACTGCCCCCTATGTACAAGAATATAACTACTATAATACTGCCCCCTGTGTACAAGAATATAACTACTATAATACTGCCCCCTATGTACAAGAATATAACTACTATAATACTGCCCCCTGTGTACAGGAATATAACTACTATAATACTGCCCCCTATGTACAGGAATATAACTACTATAATACTGCCCCCTATGTACAGGAATATAACTACTATAATACTGCCCCTATGTACAAGAATATAACTACTATAATACTGCCCCCTATGTACAAGAATATAACTACTATAATACTGCCCCCTATGTACAAGAATATAACTAATATAATACTGCCCCTTATGTATTCCTATAACAGAGGTTCTGGGTTACATCTTCCCTTTATTATGGGATGTTACCTATCAGAATATTACAGAGATGTGACATTTATAAAGGTCGCGTTTTGTCAGAGAGTTCATTAAAGTGCTGACAATCTTATCAGAAACTGACATTATTCTTCAAAAACCTCATTATTCCTCAAAAATACACGTCAAGGAATTATGTAAAGATGTTATGATCAAAACTCTTCTATAATATCAATAGATACAGGACTGTATAGAATACATAGAGAGCTGGATGATGGGGGAAATCTTTAAAACAGGGGGTTTTCTGGACTGTTAAAGGAACTCTAAAGGACCTCTAAATAGGAAATGTATAATTACAGCATTAAGTAAGTAATTGTACCAGCAATTCTAACAGATACAGTTACAATCCTGGAATATAAATCCATATTTCACAGTCCTGTTTCTATTTCCATTGACCAGCAATGTCTTATGCCTATGGCCAACCTGCCTGCTGGCTGCACGGACCATCCACGCTGCTCTGGGTGTAAGCTGTGGCATGCTAAAGCAGTTACTTAGAGCATAAGGAAGGGGCAGCGGAGAAAATTAACAGAGAGCTAAGAGCACAGCAGTAGAAAATATGCCCCCTATTCACTTGCAGACGCTACAATCCTGAAATATAAATCCCTATTTCACAGTCCTGCTGCTACAAACAACGTACAAAATGGTCTGGTTACACATCTGTCCAGGGAGAAGTCCTAACACACCCTGCTGTACTCTGAGCTCTCTCCAATTAGAGGCCCCAGTGCACTTGCCGATGATACAATCGTGGAATACAAACCATATATCACAGTCCTGCTGACACATATCTACATGGACACTACATAACATTTGCTACAAAGAGCACAGAGCAAAGCAGTGTGAGGACACACCCAGTGCACTTGGCGATGCTACAATCCTGGAATATAAATCCATATATCACAGTCCTGCTGCACTAACAACATACACTAAGGTCTGATTACACATCTCTAAAGGGACAATACATAACACTTGCTACAGAGACCACAGAACACAGCTGTGTGAGGACACACCCAGTGCACTTGGCAATGCTAAAATCCTGGAATACAAACCATATATCACAGTCCTGCTGACACATCTCTACATGGACACTACATAACACTTGCATTAGAGAGCACAGGGCACAGCAGTGTGAGGACACACCACCAGGGCATTTGCAGACGCTACAATTCGAGAACATAGATCCATATATCACAGTCCTGCTGCTAATAACAACATATACAAAGGGCTGATTAAACATTTTTTTCCTAGGAACATACATAACACTGGCTGCAGAGAGCACAGAGCACAGCAGTGTGAGGACACACCCCCAGTGCACTTTGTGAAGCTACAATCCGAGAATATAAATCCAAATATCACAGACCAGCTGCTACATAGCAGTATAATTACTCATCTCTCCAGGGACAATACATAGCACTGGCGGCAGTCTGTATGGTCACACCTGCTGACAGGTTCTCTAGCACTATATTTACTGTAACAGAACTGATACAATCTCATAGACTTTCCATGGGTAGAGGCTGCAGTGTTTTTGGAGAATATCCGCCATGTTTTTATATTCCTGGATGACTCTTTCTTCTAAGTATCTTCACTCCAGATCTTCCCGTTAATCAGAATGAAATATCTTCCCCCCGGATTATTAAAGTCTCCAGGCGTGACGCAGGGTCTTAATAAAGTCTCTCTCATTGATACAACCGTCATTGCTTAACAGACGCATCATTTTTCAAAAACACGGAAAATCCCCCAAACATCGACTACAAGACGTCTCCGATCTCATCTGTATCCAGAATTATTTTAAGCCATTTGTCTCGTGTTGCCACTTGCTCATCGGACTGGATACAATCCTTCATGTAGACAGAGTGTTACACCTGCTGAATTACTTCTTATCTCCTCATCTGTGGCTTTAAGTTCCTCAATATCCGGAAGATCCATTCATCAGGGGCCCGAGAGGGAGAGGAACCGAGATGTGACAGATATCTAATCACATGGGGGAGAAATGGAAAGGGACAGGACAAAAAGTGACCTAAAAACGCTACAAATATCTAAACAAGTACAAAAAACATCAAAATATTAAAAAAAAAAACATAAACAAGAACAAATCATTAACTGCAAATGGAAAAAAAACAAAGACATAGGATAACATATGAATACGGACACAGATAAACATAACGAAGACAAATAAAACCTAAAACATGACAAAAACGTTAATACAAAGACTTTACATATAGAAAAACAAAAAAATACAATACAATAATGTATAAATGCAAAAAACATAAAAACACATCAATACAAATACATAGAAACATATTAATACAAAAACATAACATATACATGCAAAAACAATACAAAAACAAAGTCAGAAGTGCAAATACATAACAAGTGCTTAAGCTAATACAAAAAAAAAACAAGAACCCAAACACAGAAACTTTTTATACACCAAAAAATATAAATATAATACAATTTAGAATAAGAAGACTAAAGCAAAATAAAAACACAAAAAAATTGTAATTCCTTGGGCGCAACTAGACATCGTATGCTGAAACTTACAATAATTTCTTCTTATTATATATTATATATTAGTTATTATTATATTTATTTTAACATTTTTATACATTTGTGACCTTTTTAGGATTTAATATTTTGCTTTTCAAGAATCCCACTCTTTCTGGCCTCCCACCAATATTCTGTAAGATCTTCACCTGGGTCTCAGCTTTTGGTCTTACTGTGATCAGCTCGACATTAAAGGGGTCTGGCGGAGGTACATAGGTCCTCATTGGACCCACCATTCTTGTGATTTGTGGGGTTCTCATCACTGAGACCCCAACCGATCAGAAAGTCAGGCCCTATACACAGTGGCTATACAGGAAAAAAACCCATAAAGAATTACAGGCGACATGAATCCTTAAAGGGAACCTGTCAACAGGTTTGACAATGCAAAGTGCAGCCAGTGTTATGTATAGTCCCTGGAGAGATGTGTAATCAGATCGTTGTGCATGTTGTTAGTAGCAGCAGGACTGTGAAATATGGATTTATATCCCAGGGTTGTATCTACTTATGGCGAGTCCGCAGACTGCTGTACGGCTTCAGAGAACGCTTTGTTGAGCGAAACGGGCCGTCGCCACGCTTGGTAGTACCATGCTGCATTGAATAAAGAAAGTTTGTACAGATATCGTTGAGTGCCATTTCTTTTTACGGCAATGGATTATACATTTATGTTCCAAGAATTTACTGGGAGTGTGTCCTCACACTGCTGTGCTCTTAGCTCTATGCATTGATCTGCTCAACAGACCCTCAACTTTCAGATTGAAATCTATGGACAGTTTTTGGCTAAATATTAAGGATGCAGGGAAGTAAGTACATAGCACCCCCATGCATGATACTAGAATAAAAAAAATCCATATTTCACAGTTCTGCTGCTACTAACAACATCCAAAAAAGGTCTGATTATACATAGCACTGGCTGCAGAGAGCACAGCAGTGTAAAGACATGTCCCCAGTGCACATGGAGAAACTACAATCCGGGAACATAAACCCATATTTCACAGTCCTGCTGCTACTAACAACATACACAAAGGTCTGATTACACATCTCTCCAGGGACAATACATAACACTGGCTGCAGACTGCTGACAAGTTCCCTTCAGAGCTGTTACTTCTTAGATTTAGATTTTTTTTTTCAAATCTATTTTTATTAAGTTTTTAGATTTTAAAGACAGTAGACAATTTATATGGACACATACATGTAGAGTATTTGTTCATACATCGACTGGTAAACCCATAGTAGAATTTTTTTCTTATATCAAAAAGGTGAAAATTAGAACATAATTACATGAAAACATGAGAGCACAGGGGGAGATTTATCAGAAGTGTCTGAGGTAAAACTGTTCTAGTTGCCCATGGAAACCAATCAGAGCTCAGCTTTCATTTTATAAACAGCTGTGGGGAAATTGGGTCCCTGATTGGTTGACATGGGCAACTAGAACACTTCTGATAAAGACTCACTTGGCGTTTTCAGTCCGTTAAAAAAAGCATGAGTTTTAAAAACGCATGCGTTTTTTTTAGAAACGCATCCGTTTCTGATAGTTTTTGTCTGTTCTTCCCAATTATCTTAATTAATGGATGCGTTTTTTAACGGACTGAAGAAGTTTTTTTTTTTTTTAAACGGACTATAAACGGAATCAAAATGCTAACGTGTGGCATCAACCTGAGACTGAATGGAGTAAGTGGGGAGGTCAGGACCTGTGGAGGAAAGCTCTGGGTGTCTAGCCAAGAAGAAGATGCTGCTATGCTTTTGGCACATCCACATGACCCTCCGTGTACATCCCTGTACCAAGCAATGTAAATACATTCCTTTTTCCAGTGGGGGTCCTTAGCAGGGGACCCCTCTATATACAAAAGTCCAACATTTAGACCCTTTAGTGTATAAAGCAGTGGCTCGTATCAATGGCTAACAGCTATCTGCTCGTCCCTTTAATGTCACAGAGAATCCATCATTCTGTACACTGGGTCAGGGGCATAACTTGAGGGGGTGCAGAGGGGCCCAAGAGGTTTAGGGGGCCCTTATGGGGTCACTTTCCCATATGAGAAGACTATTACTATAAACCATACATTATAGTCGGAGGCCCGGCACAGACTTTGCACTGGGGCCCATCAGCTTCTAGTTACACCACTGCCCTGGGTCTATGTGCACCAGTGCTGCCCCGTGTAGCAGTATACAGGTTCAGCTCTGCTACATGTGTCCCCATACGTGCAGTCTTGTACATACATCTTGCTATCAGACTTTTTACTGCGCCGTTCATTAAGACTTGAAGCGTCTCCTCCGGAGAGCAGCCGCGCGGATGATAAATCACGGACCACAACAATTGCCTTTAATGAGATAATAAGCCGCATAAACTCATCCATTCCTCACCCCGTTACACAGAGGTGGAGCCAGGGCCGTCTCCGCACAGCCCCAGAGCTGCCCTCAATTTATCTGCGTTATGAGCCCATCCCTTAGCTGCCCCCCCAATGACTTGTCTGGGAAATTGCTTCTTCCATCTTGTCGGTGCAGATCTCGGAGGTCAGAGCCCGGAGACCCGGAGTGAGGAGCGAAATATATCATCGCGTACCAGAACCGTGCACTCCCTACTGCGCCGCTACTACCACTCCCAATCTCTATTCAGTGATTTATATTAATATTTTAGAGGCAATATATTCTGATAAACATTAACATTTTCAATTTTGCAGGCGACAAATTATTATTATCAAATTTAAAGGGAACCTGTCAGCAGCTGTGACCATAAAGACTGCATCTAGTGTTAGATAATGACCCTGAAGAGATGTGTGATCAGACCTTTGTGTATGTTGTTAGTAGCTGCAGGACTGTGATATATGGATTTATATTACAAGACTATAGCCTCTCCAAGTGCATTGGAGAGTGAGCCCACACTGCTGTTCCCTGTGCTATCTACAGCCAGTGTTATGAATTGTAACACTGCTGTGCTCTCTGCTCTCTGAATCCTGTGTTATGTAATGTCCCTGGAGAGCTGTGTCTTCAGACCTTTGTGTATGTTACTAGTAGCAGCAGGACTTTGAAATATGGATTTATATTCCAGGACTGTAGCCTCCTAAAGTGTGCGGGAGGAGTGTCCCCACACTGCTGTGCTCTGTGCTCTTAGCATCCAGTGTTAGGTATAGTCCCTGGAGAGATGTGTAATCAGATCAATGCTGTACTTTGTATTTAAATATAGATCTATACTCCAGGATTGTAGTTTCTCCAATTGCACTGGGAAGTGTCCTCACACTGCTGTGACCTGTGTTCTCTGCAGACAATGTTATGTATTGTCCCTGGAAAAATGTGTGCTCAGAGCTTTGCATATGTTATTACTAGCAGCAGGATGGTGAAATCATCAGGCTTCAGATTGAATATTACAGTCACTCTACATCACACTGGGAAGCTGAATGCAGAGTGCTTAGAGTACAGCAGTGTGAGGACACGTCAATGTTCTTAGCTCCTGTGTGCTCAATTAAGGTACAACCCTGGAATATAAATCAATTTTCACTGTCCTGCTGCTACTAACATTATACACAAATCTATGATTTCAATACCCCCTGATTATCCAGCACTGCACCTCCCATGTGGTTCCTGGTTGTGGCTGTGACCAGAGAGGCCAATCTATGACTTGTTGTATATGGGTCAGGCAGGACACATCCGCTTATCCTGTGTACAGCTCGCCACTGATTGGCTGCTTTGGTTATGGGACAGGGATTGGGAGCCATGAATTCGCTGTAGCACTGGATCCCCCGATATGAGAAGAGTTCAGTTTATTACTTTTGTGCTGAGCATTTGGAGGACAATTCCTTGAAGGCTAGAAACATCCTACCAATAGACCATGACATGTGCAGTCCCTATAACCTCTTCCATCTACAATAATCCAATTCTCCGGATCCTCTTATCGCCCTCTTCTTCCTCTGGAGGCTTCTGGGCAGTGAAGTCTTGGCCTCCTGGAGGCGGTGGAGATAATCGCTCCATAGTCAAGTCTTTACTCCAGTCTTGGTGGAGTCTTCTTGGTACATTTCGGCGTCTCCTCCAGGACTTACGGATGAAATTTCCTGCTATCATCGTTTATATCAAAGTGTTACTGTGATGGCGCAGTTTGGGCCAGTGATAGGGGGTTAAGCTTCTCCCTCTCGGCACGTCTGTAGTGATGCTGAATGATATATGCCGCCGCTTATCTGTCTAATCCCTCCGAATCCTCGCCACGTCCTCCGCTTTGTTTGCTCCCGTGTTGAGCTCTGAGATGTCAGCACATCTATTTATTCTCCTCCATTATCTAAGTACAACTAATAGGGAGACGTCTCCTTCATTGTTCCTTGACCTCATCCATGAATATCCAGGGTGGAATTAGCATCCGCACCTCCGCGCTGGGTTCACCTTCATCCTTTACGTGGTGTAGACTCATAAATGTGACTTTGCTGCATTGATTCTTGTTACAAAGGCCTCGGGGATAAATATGGGATCTATAGGTTGGAAGGTTTTCTTCATGTTGAAAGCTTTGTTTCTGATGTTCCTTACAGTATCAACGATGATATAGAAAAGATGTTGGAGATATGAGATGCGTATTGGTGGAGTAAGATTCCCCTGAGCCTCGGGCTGTATGAATATTATATTATTACAGGCGGTCCCCTACTTAAGGACACCCGACTTACAGACAACCCATAGTTACAGACGGACCTCTCTGCCTACTGTGACTTCTGGTGAAGCTCTCTGAATGCTTTACTATAGTCCCAGACTGCAATAATCAGCTGTAAGATGTCTGTAATGAAGCTTTATTGATAATCCTTGGTCCAATTACAGCAAAAATTTTGAAACTCCAATTGTCACTGGGACAAAAGAAAAAAATTTGTCTAGAACTTCAATTATAAAATATACAGTTTCAACTTACATACAAATTCAACTTAAGAACAAACCTCCAGACCCTATCTTGTACGTAACCCGGGGACTGCCTGTATATTATAACCCCTGCAAGTCTGGAATCACTTCCTACAAGTGGTACTAGAATCAGCTACTTGGGGAATGGAGGACTTGTCTCCACATCCTCCACATCCTCCATCTGTCCTCTGCTTCTAAACTCTCTGCTGTCCCTGCTGTTCTCTGCTCCTGAGCTCTCTTCTGTCCCTGCTGTGCTCTGCTCATGAGCTTTCTTCTGTCCCTGCTGTGCTCTTCTCCTGAGCTCGCCTATTCCACACATTCACAGTTCTTACAGTAAAGAATCATTGTGTCTCCTCTGGTGAGCCCAGAGGATACCCGGGTATAATCTGTAACATGGTTATTCTGGCTAGTGCCCAGATCACCTGTATTATAACCCACTACTGGGAATGTGATGTTACAGTTGGGACTTTTATCTTCTAGTTTGGTAAAAGTTTCGAAAACTTTACCCAAAAAGTAAAAATCAGTTGAATTCATTTCTATGGGATTTTATTAGACCACATTACACTTACCCAAACCCATTGGCATGTCTATGATCTGCTCCTTATCTTGTTTCTATTGTTTTGCATTAGACATTTACATTGGAACTGTACCTGACCTCTTGTTTCATAGTTTGAAAAAAAGTCACGAGAAACTTTGTCTAAAAAGGGCATCTAGACCCTTCTGGAAGCTCTCTGCTGTCCCTGCTATCCTCTGCTCATGAGCTCTCTGCTGTCCTTGCTGTGCGCTGCTCCTGAGCTCCCTGCTGTCCCTGCTGTGCTCTGCTCCTGAGCTCCCTGCTGTGCTCTGCTCCTGAGTTCTCTGCTGTCCCTGCTGTGCTCTGCTCCTGAGCCCTCTGCTGTCCCTGCTGTGCTTTGTTCCTTAGCTCTCTGCTGTTCCTACTGTGACCATCTCCTGAGCTCTCTTCTGTCCCTGCTCTGCTCCTAAGATCTCTGCTGTTCCTGCTGTGCTCTTCTCCTAAGCTCTCTGCTGTCCCTGCTGTTCTCTGCTCCTGAGCTCAGCTATTCCACACATTCACAGTTCTTACAGTAAAGAATCCTTGTGTCTCCTCTGGTGATTAAACCTTTTCACCGTATGTTTTGCAACAACTATTCATATATTTATAGAAAATAATCATGTCCCACCTTAGTTAAATCAAAGAAATAAATAAATTTAGTCCTTTTAACTGAGACCTTCCACACCCTTTATTAGTTTTATGGCTTTTCTTTGTCCTCTCTCCAGCTCCATGGTTTCCTTTTTATAAACTAGTGCCCAGAACTGGACGGCATATACCAGGTGAGGCAGTACCAATGACTTGTACAGAGGTCAAGTTTGAAGATCTTGGGGATCTTTAGTCTTCCTTTCACAGAGTAGAGATCAGTGCACTAGGGGTGTGGCTATAACTACCAGTGCACATGTTTTCTACATTCTATGCTGTTCATTACTACACTGGACTTGTACAAAACGATTCACATCTTCTCGAGAAATTAGGTATAAAGAGATACGTGACCCTGCCTTCAGTGCACTCAATCCACAAACCAAATTTGCATTAAAATAACATTTTCTCCCAAAATAAACATCACGGAAAAATATGAAAGATATAACCATAAAGCTTACATAATGCCCCATTCAATAATATGGAAGCTGGTATATAAGCCACATTCTCACCCAGCTGCAAATTCCCTTTAATTATGGGTTCTCTTTGAATGGCAAATGAAATATTGTCCCCTTTAAATCTGGAATACAAGATAAATAAACGAAATCCGTAAAAATTCAGCAATTTTCCGTCTTTTTTTTTTTCGCTTAACCAATATAACTATAACTTAAATTCTAATTTGCTCCTGTTAAAACGCGACCAAAATTGAATATCATTTATAAGGCGCAGCAAATTATATATGAGGGTAATATCTCATGGCAGCCATAATTACGCATTACTCCCGCTGCTATTTATTCACAGTTAATATTTTAGTGACTGCGCAAAGCCACAAATTAGAGTTTGATGTTCTCATATGGTAATTTCCTTTAAAAGCGATTAGGACCTGACCACTCTATATCAGCTGAAAATTGCTCAGCTTGTTACAGAACATTATAGAAGTCCTGGATTTTATGGATCCGATACATAAATACAAGCTCAGTAATTAATGGGTGCGCCGTCACTTTAATACATTGATAATGTGACTGTAGCTGGGTCAGGTCTATTTATAACACAACCTCTCGCTGTTATCAGTGTGGATCTGGCTCTGCACAAACTGGGTTACGGTAATTTAAGCAAATCTCATGCAGAGTGTTAGGGAAATCAGGGATGTCCTAGATTATGGTTGACTTTTTTGTAGAAACACCCTGGTTATATGTAGTTACTGCCATAGAAGAGTGTAATTACTTAGAGAGCTTATATTGCATTAGGTGTTCATAAGTTGCTCCTCGAGGGTGGAGTCTAAACTACAGTGGGTGGAGGTAAAACATCCTGCAGCCAATAGGGTCATCATTTAGAAATACCCTGGAAGCATCTAATTACTACCATAGAAAAGAGTAAAACCATAGATTGTTAACATTATATTGCTTTAGATGTTCATTAGCTGCTCCTTGAGGGTGGAGTCTAAACTACAGTGGGTGGAGGTAAATCATCCTGCAGCCAATAGGGTCATCATTTAGAAATACCCTGGATGCATCTAACTACTACCATAGAAAAGTGTAATACCTTAGAGAGCAAACATTATATTGCATTAGGTGTTCATTAGCTGCTCCTCGAGGGTGGAGTCTAAGCTACAGTGGGTGGAGGTAAAACATCCTGCAGCCAATAGGGTCATCATTTAGAAATACCTTGGAAGCATCTAATTACTACCATAGAAAAATGTAAAACCTTAGAAAGTTAACATTATATTGCTTTAGGTGTTCATTAGCTGTTCCTCAGGGGTGGAGTCTAATCTATAGTGGATGGTTAGAATATCCTGCAGCCAATAAGGTCATCATTTGGGAATAATCTGAATCAGAGTTCTTATTGAGTTACATAGTATAATTTTATACATAGGGCGATAATCCTATGACCAATAAGATGTTTTTTTTTTGTTTTTTTAGAAATACTCTAGGTACAGGACATCTTATACCCAATAAGATATTCTTTGGTTTATTTAGTTTATTAGATTTATTTAGTTTATTAGATTTAATAAGTATAGCCTTGAAGCGCTGGGGACTTGGGTTCAAGTCAACATCTGCAAAGAGTTTGTATGTTCTCTCCGTGTTTGCGTGGGTTTCCTCCGGGTCCTCCGGTTTCCTCCCACATTCCAAAACATACTGGTAGCTTGATTAGATTGTGAGCCCCATTGGGGACAGGGACTGATTTGGCAAACTCTGGGCAGCGCTGCGTAATCTGTGTGCACTATATAAATAAAGAAATTAATTAATTACCTACTATGTCATGCTATATGATTGAGGTAGAAGGATCATATGAGGAGGGGGATGGCAACACATCAGTGACATTGATAGAGTAGAGTTGTCTGGAGCACAGAGTGTTTCAGGAGAGGTGTAAGCAACAGTGAATGATAATGTGATGACATGCAGGGTCAGAGTCTTGATGAAAGAATACAAGGGAAAAAAAGAATAAGAAAATTGTTCCTTCAGGGCAAATGACACGGAAGCCACGCGTTTCTCATCGTGTCGCACCTGTAAGCACCACCACCATGCGTTTCGGGACAGACACGAGATCAAAATAATGAATTCTGATCCAATGTTGATTGTTTCACTGACAAGAAAGGAGCATATCTCAAATATCAATTAAAGTCACAGATACATAGAAGCGATGACTGCTCGCAGGAGCTTTGTAACAATGTATCATTACATTCCATGATAATGTAAAAAAAAATATGATGAAGCCGTTCTGGTAATAAATAGGACCAAAAATAATGAATTTCTGAGATGAAAGCAGCCGGGGGGAAGACACGAGGGGGGCGGCGGGGGCAGCGATGCTGTCAAATGCTTCCTGTTCATTCGCTGTTTTTATTCATAGTCGCTGAAATTTTACAATAGAATGTTCCGGCTGCAGGAGACATTTTACCACCAAATATATTCTCTGGGTAAATAGACATTTTTATTAACTACATCAAACACTTTTTTTGGAGGAAGTGGCGGTTCATACACCCAGTCACATGATCACTCACTTGAGGGGAGGTGTGAAAAGCGCACTGCCATAAGTGTGTATAGGACCCCAGATCAGACACTTAGAAACATACAGTCCTGAGATCAAACCCCCGAAACAATTACAGAACTCAGACCACACACTCTAAACAATAACAAGCGGATATACCCAGCATGGAAATGGAGGAACCTCAGGCGCTCAGTGACATCGGGTTGTTAAAACAAAGTTAATTTATTTAAAAAATAAAAATAAAATAAACAATTGTGACGCATTTCAGCTCCGTACATGAGCCTTCTTCAGGCATAGTGTTACATCATGATCAAAATAATTATATTCAGATATATTGACAGAGGAACCAGAACCATTACCGGGATAGATTAAGTCATCCCGTAACAACGATAGTAACAGGTCGGCTTGTGGAGTACATTTAACAACAAATCTTGCATAAAAATAAACAATTGATTGAGAAGAGCCATACATACTAAATAAAAAGTTATAATTTGAGGAGCTTACCATTTACTGATTATACTATCACAAATGGAAAACTATGGAGAAGTCTACAGAGGAAGACCGAATGTGACGTATTACTTAGTGTACTATCACTAAGCAACAACCAGGATTAGAGATCTAGCATGGAGGGCAGAACGGCAATTCGTAAGCAACCAGGGACGCGGTGTGTAAGAGAGAAGACACTGCCAAAACAACGGAAGCCTGAATGGGACGATTCACAGAACAGACAGGGTTGCGGAGCCCAGGAAAATAACCCGAGGTAAGTATGCTACTGATAGACAATGGTACAAAGATCAGGGGGTTTGTTTATACAGATTCAATAACAGCATTGAGGCCGTTCAGATATAAGGTTCCAAATTTGAATATCAAAAAGGACTCCTAAATAATTACAGAACTCAGACCAGACCCCCTAAACAATTACAGAACTTTCACCAGATTACCTAAAAATTACAGAACTCAGACCGGACCCACTAAAAAATGACAGAAATCATATCACATCCTCTAGAAATGACAGAACTCAGACTGCACCCCCTAAACAATTACAGAACTCAGACCGCACCCCCTAAACAATTACAGAACTCAGACCGCACCCCCTAAACAATTACAGAACTTGCACCAGTTCACCTAAAAATTACAGAACTCAGACCAGACCCTCTAAACAAATGCAGTCTTCAGACCAGTCCCCCAAACAATTATAGACCAGACCCATAAAGAATTACAGAATTAACACACACATACCTATGTATAGACACGGCAAAAATACAAAAAAATAAATAAATGAGCGCACAAATATAACCATGTATGCCAATTTACCAAACAAAAAGAAAAAGAGAAAATAGGAACCACAAAAAATAGATAAAATGTCTTCCTTTTTACGGCACTTTTTTCCAGATGTTCTTTATATTTTGTTTGCACGTTATTATGCATTGTCTATATTTGTATATAGACACAGTGCTGCCTGGATTGTCTGTATCTTGTGTTCCTCCCTCTGAATATACTTTTTGTAGTTTTTAACATATTGGGGTACATTTACTATTTCCATTTTGCGCTGCATTTAAGTGGGGTTTTTGGCGCACACGATCGGATTTTGGCGTAATCGCGCCAACTTTCATGCAACACAAATCGGGGGCATGGCCGACGGACAACCCGACTGATTTGGACTAAGCGTGGGATTTACAATTCAAATTGTGTCGCAAGACATGCACTCACATACACCGGGAAGAAGAAGGTGAACTCCTGCGGACCTGAGCGGGGAAGCGACACATGCAGGAAAATGGACTTCGTCCATCCTCGTCGGAGAACGCACTTCGGGGATCGCGACAGGACCGGGTTATTAAATCTGCCCCATAGACCCTATCGTCCTCACATCAGACCCAAAATAAATATTCACAGCAAACCCCCTAGACAGATATATAATCTAAAACAGACCCAAACAGAACCAGAACCACAACATTGGATATACTAGGGGAGAATGTGGAGGCTTTTAGGAATGTTTACTGCTCCATTCATGGAAATATTAATAATTGTTATTGCTTCTTCACTAAGTCGGAGCAATTACCCGAAGCGTTGGGATTTACCTCTGCAAATTGTTGAGTCCCATTTCAACCAAAGCCACCAATATAATTTGACAATGTGTGTCAATCAAGTAAGGTCCATTGGGCTTTATAGCGGCAGCAGATCATTCCCCTCTCCGCGCTCTCACAGTCCAGACGCTTTCTATTTTCAGCCCCATAAAACTGTGGAAATCCACGACTTGGCTCAGAATCTGCATCCGGAGAGCCAGAAAGGTCAACGTGTTTAATATCGCCCAAATACGGGTCACCTGTCACAGGATCCAATATTAACAGCTCTAATAATTGGACAAGTAAGAGGATTCGGCTCCTCCAGACAAGTAAATAGAGTCGGTAGGAGAGGAGATGACATTTCTCTGAAGCTTTTTTATGTTGGATTCTATTTTCCAGCGGGAACGGACGTTTTACTGTCATTTTCTGCAACATTGGCGTCTAAAAATATTTCCACAATCTGCCCGTGAAATCACCGCAATCTGAATAAACATGTTAATATCTGAAAAGTCTTGTCACGTCGCTTCACTTTTCTGGTCCCCTAGAGACGGCTACATTGTATGGAGAGGAGATTGTCTGAGAATTCCTCTCTATTATTCTGCATTGTAATTGTGATATATTTACCTTCCGTCTTTCCTCCGGTGCAGCGCCGGTTGGGGTGTCAGGGGATGTGTGCACTGGTGGCACATTAGACTATTTCCACCTTATCTGAACTTTAAGGATGTACATCAGCTAGTGTTATCATCCTTTAACCGACTACAATGTCCATAATGTCCAGAGGCGGTTCCAGGTTTCATTAGGCCCCTGGGTGACACAGCCTCAGTGGGCCCCTTTGCAGTGAACTCACATGGCAGTATTACAAATTCTGAAACTAAAACAGTTTTCTATTTCCTAGTTTATCATATAAAACAGCCCCTTCATGGTTATTTTATATAAGCTCCCCCTTATCCCTTATGGACTCATTACATACAGCCCCCCCTTACCACCATGTATTCCTTATGTACAGGGTTATCTCGGTCCCCCCCAGCACCTCTGGGCCCCGGCCCTGATAATGGATTAAATGTGTGTGATTTCCTGATTTCCCTGCACTGCAGCCTCATCACTGCTCTGATCAAACTCCATCTTGATTATTAGATTGAGTTTTCTCTCTGTGGCTTCTCTCAATCATATGATGCCTCAGCACAGCATCACATGGGCAGCTAGAGCCAGTGCTCTCTGCCTGCTGGGAGCACAGACTGATCATCTTTCTTTCTATATATTCCAAAATATCTAAGAGACCTTCAGTATACAGTCAGGGAGGCCACACTGTCATATCCTACGTTATGGAGGACATTTAACAGGACTTGTAAGCCATTTGGCGAACCACCAGGAATTGCGAATAATTCCCACCTGCAAACCAAGTGGGTGTGGAGGGGTATGAAGATAGGTATGCCCAGCAGGGCAGTGGATCAGCACAGGGTGTTCTTGCACCGCACCGGTGCACTCACTGTAGCATTCACCCAATCAGGCATAAACGGTTGCAGGTAATAGCGTAAACAATTTAAAAATAGCCTGAACAATGCCGTTGCCATTTACCCTAGGATCATTTCTTCCGAATGATGTTACAGGGAGGAAAAATGGTGGTGTGCATGTGCCCCTGGCATTTAAATGCCAACTGCAACTGGTGGCATTTAAAGAGTTATGACCCCAGACCGGTGCCAGGACGTTACCAGTGGGCAGAACCATTCTGGTTCAGTTCCGGGTTATGGTACTTCAACCGAACTTTTGTTTGAACGCAAACCTAAACAAGTCTGGTCATCACTAGTTACAATGTATCCAAAAATTATCCAAACTTGTCTTCTCCATTGTATTTTTGTGCATCTGATGAGAATCGCAGAACTGAGCAACATAAAATTGTAAAGCTGTTTTTTTTTCCCGAAAATAATGTAAAAGTTTAACACTAAATTAGCAGCTAATCTGCAGAATGTGGAGTCAAGTTAGAAAGTATTTCAGAGTTTTCTAGCAGGTGGGGACATGAGTGTGTGCCAGCCCGAGACACATGGAAGACAGCAGGAAGGTTGATGAGATGCAGCGATGGCTGCTACCACAGATCTGGCACTATGCTAAAAATCTGCTCACACGGCATGTGCCTGCAGGTTCTCTGTATAAACCACCAGTTGTACAATTTCAAGAAAAAGTAAGTGAACCCCCTTGGAATGATCTGGATTTCTACATTGATGACTAATCTGGTGAGTTTGGATTGTATTTAAAGCGCAATTATAGACGCAATGGGGCAGATTTACTTAACCCGGTCCATTCGCGATCCAGCTGCGCGTTCTCTGCGGTGGATTCTTTCAGCGATTCACTAAGGCAGTTCCTCCGACGTCCACCAGGTGTCGCTGCTGCGCTGAAATCCGCCGAGGTCCGGCGGAGTTCACGATTCATTGCTGGGTGAAGGTAAGCGTGTGTCCAGCGACACTTTTTTTTAAATGCGGCAGTTTTTCCGAATCCGTCGGGTTTCGTTCGTCCACGCCCCTGATTTCCGTTGCACGCATGCCGGCGCCAACCGATAATGTGCGCCAAAAACCCCGGGCAATTCAGGAAAAATCGGCGCAAAACGGAAATGTTTGGGTAACCCGCCGTAAAAACGTGATTCGGGCCCTTAGTAAATAACCCCCATTGTAACACATCTAATAAGACACAGACTTGTCCAGCTCATGGCTTGCATTAGGGTGGCATTGTCATATCTCAGAGAGCAATGTTGTGTTATCCCACCACCCCCCCTCATTTATCATTCCTTGCACCACCCCCACACACTGCCATAATGTCATACGCTGAGTATTATGTAAGTGTAGACGCTGCCCTCACTGTGTCCTGCGCATGCGCAGTAGTTCCTCTAAGCACCTCTACTGGCTGAGGGACAGTGTGACATTAGATATAAAGGGGCAGATTTACTTACCCGGCCCATTCGCGATCCAGCGGCGCGTTCTCTGAACAGGATTCGGGTCCGGACGGGATTTATGAAGGTAGTTCCTCCGCCGTCCACCAGCTGCGCTGAAAATCATCTGAACGCGCCGGAATACACCGAGCTGGACCAGGTGAAGGTAAGCGCTTCCCAAGCGACACATTTTCGGTTTTTAAATGCGGCGGTTTTTCCGAATACGTCGGGTTTTCGTTCAGCCACGCCCGCCGATTTCCGTTGCGTGCATGCCAGCGCCGATGCGGCACAATCCGATCGCGTGCACCAAAATCCCGGGGCAATTCAGGTACAATCGGCGCAAATCGGAAATATTCGGGTAACACGTCGGGAAAACGCGAATGGGGCCCTTTGTAAATGACGCCCAAAATGTTGAGGTAGCTGTAGAATCCCCATTCTTGTTCCAAGAGCATCGCTTTGTTATGCCGCGTCGCCTCTCTGTATGTCCGGCACCTTCGCTCCATCATCCCTAACTAGCATGACATCATTCCCTTTGTCTAACAAGGTTAAAGGGGTTTCCCAGTCGTAGCAAGTGAGGCCCTATCCACATGATAGAGGATAACTTTCTGATTGGTGGTGTCCTGGTGATGGGACCATCATGGATCATGAGAACGTGGGTCCTTGTACCCAATTGTGCTAGAGATAAAGAGAGCAACTGGATGCCCATGCACCTTTTGCTCAATTAATTTGATGAAGATTGCCGAGTAGGGTACTCAGCTATCTCGCACAGCACAATGGAGATGCAAAGGGCAGCCGGCGCATGTGCAATAATGTCCATCTGCAATTTACATGAAGAGACTCCAGATACTTCAGATATCTATGAAGTAGTGTCACACCACATTCAGCACGAGAGCTTGTTAAGAAGAAATTCACATTTACAGTCATTTACCCCCCCATCACCACACACATTAAAACCGTATTAAATATTTTATGCCGAAAGACGAGCAAAGTGATCATAAAGAGGAGATTTATGGAAGAAAAGTGTCTGCTCTGTGTGTCTACGAGGAAATCAATGGTGCACCGGGGCATGACAACAGAACAAAAACTTTTTGGAGATTCTATTTCAGAGAGGATAAATCAAGGTGACCTTTGTGAGGCTTCCAGATAATAGAGAACACTGACGCTTTACATGTCCAGGATTAACTACTTGTGGACCAGGACAAGTGCATAAACCAACTGGATCCTGGTGAGAATAGAAATATGTTTATGTCTTTACTAGAGATGAGCGAGCACTAAAATGCTCGGGTACTCGTTATTCGAGACGAACTTTTCCCGATGCTCGAGTGCTCGTCTCGAATAACGAACCCCATTGAAGACAATGGGAGACTCGAGCATTTTTCAAGGGGACCAAGGCTCTGCACAGGGAAGCTTGGCCAAACACCTGGGAACCTCAGAAAAGGATGGAAACACCACGGAAATGGACAGGAAACAGCAGGGGCAGCATGCATGGATGCCTCTGAGGCTGCATAATCGCACCATTATGCCAAAATTATGGGCAACAGCATGGCCATGACAGAGTGACAGAATGAAGCTAGATAGCATCTAAAACATCCAATAATTGACCCTGACACTATAGGGGACGGCATGCAGAGGCAGCGGCAGCAGGCTAGAGAGTGTCATGGCGACATACCCTAAATGGACTCAGGCTTCAAACCAATGGGTGGCAGAGAGGAACCAAAGGAGGTGAGCAAGAAGCGCTCAAATAATATCGGTACATGATAAAAGTTTGCCAGTATATTTTGTGGATTACACAGCAGGGTGGCGACAAAGTTAACATGGAAGCCATGAAAACAACCCAAAATTCTGCCTGACACAGCTCGTTTGATAAGGGGACCATGTATGGAGGCGGTGAACTAGTAGTAGATTAAAGGTGCTGCAGTTAAAACTATGTTAGTTGGATCTTGGCATGGAGCTGGCGCTCCGCTGCCAGGCGAGCTTTCGCCAATCCAAGCCCCTGTCTCTAGGCTACTCCCCAAACAGCACTTCTAAGAACCTTTTGTATAAGATCAAGTGTAGTAGCGTTCTTATAAGTTTAGGATATGGCGGGTGAGGGGAATGTAAACAGATGCGCAAGAAGCGCTGAAATAATATCGGTAAATGATAAAAGTTTGCCAGTATTTTTTGTGGATTACACAGCAGGGTGGCGACAAAGTTAACAAGTTTGTTGTGGAAGCCATGAAAACAACCCAAAATTCTGCCTGACACACCTCGTTTGATAAGGGGACCATGTATGCTTACAGTTCATGCCAGTAGCTGCACTGGCTGCCAGTCTCCTTTCGAATAGTTTAAAATAATAACCCTCATCCATAAAGCTCTGTATAATGCTGCACCCCCCTACCTCTCCTCTCTTATCTCAGTCTATCGCCCAACCCGTGCTCTTAGATCAGCCAGTGATCTTAGATTAACCTCTACCCTAGTGCGGACCTCCCACTCGCGTCTCCAAGACTTCTCTAGAGCTGCACCAATTCTATGGAATGCTCTGCCCTGGACTATCAGACTAATACCTAACCTCCAAAGTTTCAAACGTGCTCTTAAAACCCATTTCTTTAGGCAAGCCTATAACACTCATTAACTGCATGAAGTTTTAACTCTTCTACTAACCCGTCCTGTGTCGTCCTCCCATCTGTTATCCAGCAACCAACAGGCACCAGACTTCTCTACAGTCCCATTCACCCTGGACCTGGTATATAAGATGACGGCTGAGTGGTTCAAGCGACAGCAATTCCATTTATTATATTTTGTTCTATTCCCTAAGAAGAATGGCTTGACCATTAAATATTCTTTTACCTCGTGTTACCCCATCATCTTCATAAACCGTAAGCTCTGGCGAGCAGGGACCTCACTCCTGTTGTTCCATACAAATGTTGTGCTCTGTTACATTACATTTGTATTTGTTTCCTATGATTTGTAAAGCGCTACGGAATATGATGACGCTATATAAATAAAGATTATTATTATTATTATGGAGGCAGTGAACTAGTAGTAGATTAAAGGTGCTGCAGTTAAAACTATGTTAGTTGGATCTTGGGATGGAGCTGGCGCTCCGCAGCCAGGCGAGCTTTCGCCAATCCAAGCCCCTGTCTCTAGGCTACTCCCCAAACAGCACTTCTAAGAACCTTTTGTATAAGATCAAGTGTAGTAGCGTTCTTATAAGTTTGGGATATGGCGGGTGAGGGGAATGTAAACAGATGCGCAAGAAGCGCTGAAATAATATTGGTAAATGATAAAAGTTTATTAGTATATTTTGTGGATAACACAGCTGGGTGGCGACAAAGTTAACAACTTTGATGTGGAATCCATGAAAACAACCCAAATTTCTGCCTGACACACCTCGTTTGATAAAGGGACGATGTAAGGAGGCAGCTATATGGACGACTTTTGGAGGTAGCAATGGAGACAACGTGTGGAGGCTGCTATGGAGACAATTTAATTTGGATAGTGCCTGTATGTGGCAGTCCCAAAAATTTTTCAAACCAGAGGAGCAGGTAGGTGGCCCTCCAGAAAAATAGAATAGATTGAGTGCCTGTATGTGGCAGTCCCAAAAAGTTTTCAAACCAGAGGAGCAGGTAGGTGGCCCTCCAGAAAAATAGAATAGATTGAGTGCCTGTATGTGGCAGTCCCAAAAAGTTTTCAAACCAGAGGAGCAGGTAGGTGGCCCTCCAGAAAAATGGAATCGATTGAGTGCCTGTATGTGGCAGTCCCAAAAAGTTTTCAAACCAGAGGAGCAGGTAGGTGGCCCTCCAGAAAAATGGAATCGATTGAGTGCCTGTATGTGGCAGTCCCAAAAAGTTTTCAAACCAGAGGAGCAGGTAGGTGGCCCTCCAGAAAAATTGAATCGATTGAGTGCCTGTATGTGGCAGTCCCAAAAAGTTTTCAAACCAGAGGAGCAGGTAGGTGGCCCTCCAGAAAAATTGAATAGATTGAGTGCCTGTATGTGGCACTCCCAAAAATTGTTCAAAACAGAGGACCGGGTCGGTGGCCCTCCAGAAAAATTAAATGCATAAAGTACTATAGCTAGAGCCAGTGGGCCCTGTCAAAAAATAGCCAGTTTCCTCTGCTTTACTGTACAAAGAGGAGGAGAAGGAGGAAAATGAGGAGGAGGAGGAGTGGATCAATTATTCAGGTTGAGCTTCCTTCACCTGGTGGAGATTGGAAATTATGAGAAATCCAGGCTTTATTCATCTTAATAAGCGTCAGCCTGTCAGCGCTGTCAGTCGACAGGCGTGTACGCTTATCGGTGATGATGCCACCAGCTGCACTGAAAACCCGCTCGGACAAGACGCTAGCGGCAGGGCAGGCAAGAACCTCCAAGGCGTACAGCGCCAGTTCGTGCCACATGTCCAGCTTTGAAACCCAGTAGTTGTAGGGAGCTGTGTGATCATTTAGGACGATGGTATGGTCAGCTACGTACTCCCTCACCATCTTTCTGTAAAGATCAGCCCTACTCTGCCGAGACTGGGGACAGGTGACAGTGTCTTGCTGGGGTGACATAAAGCTGGCAAAAGCCTTGTAAAGCGTACCCTTGCCAGTGCTGGACAAGCTGCCTGCTCGCCTACTCTCCCTCGCTACTTGTCCCGCAGAACTACGCACTCTGCCGCTAGCGCTGTCAGAAGGGAAATACTGTTTCAGCTTGTGAACCAGGGCCTGCTGGTATTCATGCATTCTCACACTCCTTTCCTCTGCAGGGATGAGAGTGGAAAGATTTTGCTTGTACCGTGGGTCCAGGAGAGTGAATACCCAGTAATCGGTGCTGGAATAAATTCTTTGAACGCGAGGGTCACGGGATAGGCAGCCTAGCATGAAATCTGCCATATGCGCCAGAGTACCAACGCGTAAGAATTCACTCCCCTCACTGGCCTGACTGTCCATTTCCTCCTCCTCCAACTCCTCCAACTCCTCTTCTTCTGCCCATACACGCTGAACAGTGAAGGACTCAACAATGGTCCCCTCTTGTGTCTCGCCAACATTCTCCTCCTCTTCCTCCTCATCCTCCTCCACCTCCACCTCCTCCGATATGCGCTGAGAAACAGACCTAAGGGTGCTTTGGCTATCAACAAGGGAATCTTCTTCCCCCGTCTCTTGTGACGAGCGCAAAGCTTCCGACTTCATGCTGATCAGAGAGTTTTTCAACAGGCCAAGCAGCGGGATGGTGAGGCTGATGATGGCGGCATCGCCACTGACCATCTGTGTTGACTCCTCAAAGTTACTCAGCACCTGACAGATATCAGACATCCACGTCCACTCCTCATTGTAGACTTGAGGAAGCTGACTGACCTGACTACCAGTTCTGGTGGAAGTTGACATCTGGCAGTCTACAATGGCTCGGCGCTGCTGGTAAACTCTGGATAACATGGTCAGTGTTGAATTCCACCTCGTGGGCACGTCGCACAACAGTCGGTGAGCGGGCAGTTGGAGGCGGCGCTGCGCTGCCCTGAGAGTGGCAGCATCTGTGCTGGACTTCCTGAAATGCGCACAGATGCGGCGCACCTTCGTGAGCAAATCTGACAGATTGGGGTATGTCTTGAGGAAACGCTGAACTATCAGATTTAACACATGGGCCAGGCATGGCACATGTGTCAGTCTGCCGAGTTGCAGAGCCGCCACCAGGTTACGGCCGTTGTCACACACAACCATGCCTGGCTTCAGGTTCAGCGGTGCCAGCCACAGATCAGTCTGCGCCGTGATGCCCTGTAATAGCTCTTGGGCGGTGTGCCTTTTATCGCCTAGGCTCAGCAGTTTGAGCACCGCCTGCTGTCGCTTAGCAACGGCACTGCTGCTGTGCCTAGAGCTACCGACTGATGGCGCCGTGCCCACGGATGGTAGTTGTGGAGGAGGGGTGGGAGGAGGAGGAGGCATAGTAGGCCTGAAACACCTGGACCGAGGTAGGCCCCGCAATCCTCGGCGTCGGCAGTATATGACCAGCCCCAGGGTCAGACTCGGTCCCAGCCTCCACCAAGTTAACCCAATGTGCCGTCAGCGATATATAGTGGCCCTGCCCGGCAGCACTCGTCCACGTGTCCGTGGTCAGGTGGACCTTGTCAGAAACGGCGTTGGTCAGGGCACGGGTGATGTTGTCTGACACGTGCTGGTGCAGGGCTGGGACGGCACATCGGGAAAAGTAGTGGCGGCTGGGGACCGAATACCGAGGGGCGGCCGCCGCCATGAGGTTGCGAAAGGCCTCGGTCTCTAATAGCCTATAGGGCAGCATCTCCAGGCTAAGCAATCTGGAGATGTGCACATTAAGGGCTTGGGCGTGCGGGTGGGTTGCACTATATTTGCGTTTCCGCTCCAGCGTCTGGGGTATGGAGAGCTGAACGCTGGTGGATGCTGTGGAGGATCGTGGAGGCGACGATGGGGTTTTTGTGGCAGGGTCCTGGGCAGGGGGCTGACTATCAGCTGACACAGGGGAAGGAGCAGTGGTGTGCACAGCCGGAGGTGAACGGGCTTGTTGCCACTGAGTGGGGTGTTTAGCATTCATATGCCTGCGCATACTGGTGGTAGTTAAGCTAGTAGTGGTGGAACCCCTGCTGAGCCTGGTTTGGCAAATGTTGCACACCACAGTCCGTCGGTCATCCGGTGTTTCCTTAAAGAACCTCCAGACTTCTGAAGATCTAGCCCTCGCCGCAAGAGCCCTCGCCACGGGAGCTTCACTAGTTGACACATTTGGCGCTGATGCACCAGCTCTGGCCCTGCCTCTCCGTCTGGCCCCACCACTGCCTCTTCCAACCTGTTCTGGTCGAGGACTCTCCTCTGTCTCAGAAGCACTGTGTTCACCCGGCCTCTCAACCCAGCTTGGGTCTGTCACCTCATCATCCTCCGATCCCTCAGTCTGCTCCCCCCTCGGACTTCCTGCCCTGACAACAACTTCCCCACTGTCTGACAACCGTGTCTCCTCATCGTCGGACACCTCTTTACACACTTCCACTACGTCAAGAAGGTCATCATCACCCACAGACTGTGACTGGTGGAAAACCTGGGCTTTGGAAAATTGCTCAGCAGCAACCGGACAAGTGGTTTGTGACTGTGGGAAGGGTCCAGAAAACAGTTCCTCAAAGTATGCCGGTTCAAATGCCAAATTTTCCTGGGAGGGGGCAGACTGGGGGGGAGGAGGCTGAGGTGCAGGAGCTGGAGGAGTGCCGATTTCGGTGACATGGGTGGACTGCGTGGAAGACTGACTGGTGGACAAATTGCTCGAAGCATTGTCAGCAATCCACGACATCACCTGTTCGCACTGTTCTGGCCTCAACAGTGCTCTACCACGAGTCCCAGTAACTTCAGACATGAACCTAGGGAGTGTAGCTCTGCGGCGTTCCCCTGCTCCCTCATAAGCAGGTGGTGTCTCACCCCGGCCAGGACCACGGCCTCTGACCCCTGCAGTAGTTGGACGCCCACGTCCCCGCCCTCGTCCTCTACCCCTAGCCCTCGGGTTAAACATTTTTAAAATGAGAGTTATAGCTTTAATTTTTTTTTAACTTTTTTTTGTGTTTTTTTTTTTTTTGTGTTTTTGAGTTTTTAAAACCAAACAATGCTATCCTATTGCTATGGCTATTTTCTAGCCAAGTATGAAAGCACACTACTATGCCAGATGAGATGACACTGAGTTATTAAACAAAATAAACGTAAAATAAAAAAGGACAAATGGCAGACTGTGCCTAATTGAAATCCAACCCCTACTAAATTTTCCCACTTCGGTCTTTGCAATGGATATGTGCGTCACTAAGCGCAAAACACAGCGGTCGCAAGTCTCACTACAAATTGCTCACAATTGGCTAGTAGATGCACTGCAGCAAGTACAGCCACCAGCAGATCAACCAGAAATCAAATATATAACGCTACTGTAGGCGTAAGTAAGCCGTTTGGATTCTCCTATGGCTATTTTCTAGCCAAGTATGAAAGCACACTACTATGCCAGATGAGATGACGCTGAGTTATTAAACAAAATAAACGTAAAGTAAAAAAGGACAAATGGCAGACTGTGCCTAATTGAAATCCAACCCCTACTAAATTTTCCCACTTCGGTCTTTGCAATGGATATGTGCGTCACTAAGCGCAAAACACAGCGGTCGCAAGTCTCACTACAAATTGCTCACAATTGGCTAGTAGATGCACTGCAGCAAGTACAGCCACCAGCAGATCAACCAGAAATCAAATATATAACGCTACTGTAGGCGTAAGTAAGCCGTTTGGATTCTCCTATGGCTATTTTCTAGCCAAGTATGAAAGCACACTACTATGCCAGATGAGATGACGCTGAGTTATTAAACAAAATAAACGTAAAATAAAAAAGGACAAATGGCAGACTGTGCCTAATTGAAATCCAACCCCTACTAAATTTTCCCACTTCGGTCTTTGCAATGGATATGTGCGTCACTAAGCGCAAAACACAGCGGTCGCAAGTCTCACTACAAATTGCTCACAATTGGCTAGTAGATGCACTGCAGCAAGTACAGCCACCAGCAGATCAACCAGAAATCAAATATATAACGCTACTGTAGGCGTAAGCCGTTTGGATTCTCCTATGGCTATTTTCTAGCCAAGTATGAAAGCACACTACTATGCCAGATGAGATGACACTGAGTTATTAAACAAAATAAACGTAAAATAAAAAAGGAAAAATGGCAGACTGTGCCTAATTGAAATCCAACCCCTACTAAATTTTCCCACTTTGGTGTTTGAGGTGGATATGTGTGCCACTAAGAGCTAAACACAACGGTAGCAAGTCCCCCTGCTAATTCCTCACAAAATGGTACTAGATGCAAATAAAAAAAAAAAAAGTAGAACGTTATTGTAGCCCTAAGAAGGGCTGTTGGGTTCTTTGAGAATCACTCCTGCCTAACAGTAAGCTAATAGAACACCCTAACGCTGTCCCTGACCAGCAGCAGCTCTCTCCCTAGCGGCATCCAGACACAGAATGATCCGAGCAGCGCGGGCAGCGGCTAGTCTATCCCAGGGTCACCTGATCTGGCCAGCCAACCACTGCTATCGACGTGTAAGGGTACCACGTCATGCTGGGTGGAGTGCAGAGTCTCCTGGCTTGTGATTGGCTCTGTTTCTGGCCGCCAAAAAGCAAAACGGCGGGAGCTGCCATTTTCTCGAGCGGGCGAAGTATTCGTCCGAGCAACGAGCAGTTTCGAGTACGCTAATGCTCGAACGAGCATCAAGCTCGGACGAGCATGTTCGCTCATCTCTAGTCTTTACTATAGATTGTAACTACATATAAATGTCAGTATCCAATATTATACTGAAAAACTGCACTCACTATTCTTCTGCTGGTGCAGTCCTGTGTACATAAATGACATTACTTATCCTGTACTGATCCTGAGTTACATCCTGTGCCAATGTACAAGAATATAGCTACTATAATACTGCCCCCTATGTACAAGAATATAACTACTATAATACTGCCCCCTATGTACAAGAATATAACTACTATAATACTGCCCCCTATGTACAGGAATATAACTACTATAATACTGCCCCCTATGTACAGGAATATAATTACTATAATACTGCCCCCTATGTACAGGAATATAATTACTATAATACTGCCCCCTATGTACAGGAATATAACTACTATAATACTGTCCCCTATGTACAAGAATATAACTACTATAATACTGCCCTCTATGTACAGGAATATAACTACTATAATACTGCCCCCTATGTACAAGAATATAACTACTATAATACTGCCCCCTATGTACAAGAATATAACTACTATAATACTGCCCCTATGTACAAGAATATAACTACTATAATACTGCCCCCTATGTACAAGAATATAACTACTATAATACTGCCCCCTATGTACAAGAATATAACTACTATAATACTGCCCCCTATGTACAAGAATATAACTACTATAATACTGCTCCCTATGTACAAGAATATAACTACTATAATACTGCCCCCTATGTACAAGAATATAACTACTATAATACTGCCCCCTATGTACAAGAATATAACTACTATAATACTGCCTCCTATGTACAAGAATATAACTACTATAATACTGCCCCCTATGTACAGGGATATAACTACTATAATACTGCTCCCTATGTACAAGAATATAACTACTATAATATGGTCCCCTATGTACAAGAATATAACTACTATAATACTGCCCCTATGTACAAGAATATAACTACTATAATATGGTCCCCTATGTACAAGAATATAACTACAATAATACAGATTTCTCATCAGTTATAAAAAGAACATTTTACATTTTAATTTCAATGATTTATTTCTTTATCACAGCAGTTATGATTTTATGGAAATGTAAAACAAATATAATTTAACAAAAAATTAAATACGTATCATATCCGAAATTCTTCATTAATATTATGGATGTTTATCATCTTTTGACCTGTCTGCAGTGCACTAGCAGTCAGTGCGGTATTACATTGTACGGTATTACATTATCTTCTTTTATGTCTTAAGTTCACAGCTGGATCGAAAAATAGCCTTAAAATAATCCCAATTTTTGACACTTGGTAAGAGAAACCCCGGATACTCGTTCATAAGAGAAACCCATCTGTAAGATCCTGCGCGCCCGACACAATGGAGTGGAACAAAGTCGCGCTAGATGATAGATGTCTCGGGGAGCAGATAGCTTGTTTCTGCTGGTAAAGATCCAACACAAAAACAAGACATTAATTTCGGAGACTTATCGAGGTGGAAAACCATCAGCGGCCTCAATTTGCTAGAACAGCAGAAAAGAAAAAAAAAAGTTCCAGTGTTTTTTATCACAATTATGGAGACGTAGGGCGGTAAGTACGGTAGATCGCTGTTCTACACACGGAGATGGTTGTTGTTGTGTATGGGAAAGCCCCGGAGCAATCGGCTTCAGTTTCAACTTCAATCGACTCAACAAACTTCCCTAAATGCGAGGATTCAAAGCGCATTTGATACGTTCTTCATCAGGATTCAGAACCTGAGAGATATCACCATCTATACCGAGTGGGGGAAACTCGAAATAGGAAACAGGAATAGAGAGTTAAAGGATATCTATGCATTATGAACCAAACATAAACATATCTTGTTTAATCCCAGAACTGAGCGGTTTTGCTGAAAAAAAAAAACATTATAAAATTATGATAATGAGGCTGTGTCACTTCTTTAGCTGCCCCAGCGTTTCTTCCATAACCCTAATCATGCAGTGCTCCAGCCTTGTCCTGCCCTGCATAAGCTGAGAATACATCAGCACTGTGTTGTCCCTGACAGGCAGTAGTAATCAATGACTGCACCATCCCCCAGCTGCTGTGTGTAAGGCATCCAGCTCAGGTCTGATGAGTCCTTACTAGACAGTTCAGGCAGCTCTTTTATGTTCGGCACCCAGATAGGTCCTGAATTTTAGTAGGACTGCATTTTCGTCGGGTTTTCGACGATTTCCGTGTTGCACCATAGCTTAACAGGGGTTCTTGGCGCACGTGATCGGATTTTGGCGCCGGCTTTTATGCAACACAAATTGGGGGGGCGTAGCCGTCGGACAATCAGGCTGATTCTAACCGCGCGGGCTTTAACATTGCAGATTGTGTCACAAGACATGCACTTGCATGCACCGGGAAGAAGAAAGTGAACTCCGGGGACCTCAGCGGGGGAAGCAACACATGCGGGATCTTGGGCACGCGATGTTGGTAAATCGCGCCGGACTTCATCTTCGTCGGACAGTTCGGATCGGGGAGCGCGACAGGACCGGATAAGTAAATGTGCCCTAATATGTTTCTGCAAATTATATAAATTACCTGCTTTTGCTTTTTGCCCTCGCTGGTAATGTGTGAGACTACATTATGAATGGCAATGGGGGAAGTGCTAAAGGAACAGCTGAAAGGGGTAGACAGTGTAACAGCCTGTTAAGTTGCAGCATGGAGGGTTTCTGGTAACACTACACAGAGCCCTTTTGGCTCATTAGCATAATTTTAAATATTTTTTTTATTTTAATAGGGAGGGGGATAAGTGCCTGGATTTATGAGTAAGTGTCCCTGGTTTATCATGATGGATTTTGATGGTAAATTTTCTTTAAAAGTGTAGAAAACATGTTGTAAAACTGACTTAAAGGAATTTTCTGGCTACACGTATTGATAAAAATCCATAACCTTTATATCAGAATGTTGGGGGTCCAACATCCAGCATCCCCACAGTTCAAATGTCCTCAGCAGCTGTTACACTAAGAACCAAAGAGGAAGCAGACAGCGCTGTGTTCTGTGTAGTGGCCAGAACAGGTTACTGCACATCAGCTTCCAGTTATTTGAATAGGAAATATACTGATGTCACTCATTTTAGTCACTACTTTGAGAATGGCGCTGTCTGCTTCCTCTTCTCCTGAGGAAATCTGATCTGTGAAATTTCTTAGCCTTGAACCCCACTCATTTCATATCCATCTATTCACATCAACAAACAAGTGACTACAAGAAACTGTATAAGGAATCTTATGAGAGTAAAACGTTTCCTTCTCTGCTTACTTGGCTCTTATCCTCTTCCCTTTTTCCCTCTTAATCTGCTTTTTACTTTAAAATCCCTGCTGAATTCCATCTTGCCAGTTAGAAGGTTGATTAGGTGTCAGATTACATACAAGTCTATGGAGAGGGAAGGGGGAGGAGTGTGACAAAGCAGGTCTCTACCCACTAGCACTTAAAGGATTGCAATTTCATGGATAGAAAGGACAGGAAAGAAAAATAGTGTTATTCCTCATGTTCTCCCACTGGAATACTCATTGCTTCTAAACTTTTGCTGAATGTCAGGTAGCTTTGAAAATTTTGGGGGTTGATTTCACCCAAATCAAAGAAATAAAGTCACTTCTATAGAAATATTCTACAAAGCTGTCTGTCACATGGCAGTAGGGGCGGAGCCTGTCGTCTTGGTAAATATAGCCCATAATCTTACATGCTGTCATTCACATAAATCCCCTTCCACCTTCAAAAGATTTTTAGTCATAGATGAAAAATATCATTCGGTAAATCACAATCACACCCCAAAATAACACAGACCTGGACTCACTATAATGTCATACAATTTCTCCTTTAATACATAGTATTCAAGGGAATTTGTATGAATGTCAAGTTTCAACGTCGACTTTTTTCTTTTATATAAAAATTGCTACGAAAAAAAGGAATAAAAAGAAAATATAACAGTGAACGGACATTTCAAAATACTAAAATAAACGTAAGGGACAAAGAATTGGAAACTTTCAAGTTTCTAGAAAAGAAAAAGTAAAAAGTTAGTTTGAAAAAAAGTTGTGGATAGCAGGAAATAAAAGCCAACAGGGTAAAACCATCCAAAGAGTTACAAATAAAATTACTGTATATACTCGAGTATAAGCCAACCCAAGTATAAGCCCAGACCCCTAATTTTACCACAAAACCTGGTAAAACCTATATTTTTTTTACTCGAGTATAAGCCGAGTTTGGGTTTTTCATCACATTTTTTTGTGCTGAAAACTAGGCTTATACTTGAGTATATATGGCAGATTTAAATATTAACTAAAAAAAAAATATTTACTATTTTTGGAATTTTATGGTGGGCTACGATCTTATTCCAAGGTGACCTTGTGTGACCAGACATATTGGGGCACATGAAGATCGTGCCGGAGTTCACCATCTTCCTCCTGGTGTATGTAAGTGCATTGGATGCATTGGACACAAACTAATTTGTTAAATCCCACGCGTTGTCCCAATCCGTTGGATCGTCCGCCGGCCCGCCCCCCAATTTATGTCGCTTGTCAAAGCCGGCTCAATTGCAACACAATCTGATCGCGTGCAGCGCAATACCCGGCGCGATCCCCGACAGAAATGCAACCGCGGGACCTTAGTAATTAAGGCTCTTTATATTGGAGTTACACATGACCTAGAGCACTGGGGGAAGCCCTTGTCTTGAGATAATCTCATTGTCACGGTCACGGCTGCCCCTGCAACCCAAAACCCCGGTTGTAGACACACCCATGTGCCTTACTGTGCCCCCAGAGCCTGCCTGCACATTGACTCACCTCTCCCAGCTCCAGCGGTGGTCTCCTCACTCCCGCGGCCTGGCACGTTTTTGTCTCCTAGGCCGCGCACGCCAGCTCTGTAAGATTTAAAGGACCACAATTGGCTCTGGCTGGCCATCTGCTAAGTTAAATTCCTGCCCCTCCCTGTGTCCCTTGCCGGATATTTGTGCTTCTATGCCTAAGAGAAAGCTTTGTACCATGCCCTTTTTTGATTATCCTGATTTCCTGTTGTGACCTCGATTACTTTCCTGACTCCGATTCCGTGCTGCCTGTCCTGACCTAATGCTACGTTCCCGACTCTGATCCTGTGCTCCCTGTCTCGACCTCCTGCCTGTGCCCTGCCTGCCAGATGATTCTGTACTACGCATTGGCCACCATCGTAGACAAAGTCACGCCTGTGGATCGACCTGGTGGTACCACGCCATAACAAGTACAACCCGCTTTGCGGAGGACTCTGGTTAAAACCAGGTGCCACTTAGTCCCAGGTGTCAGCTTGCGTCGTCATCCTCTTTGGTCCAGAGGATCCACTACCTCTGATCCTGACACTAATTGGAGCATTTATGGCCTCTTTATGGAACTTTGGACATTTGTGGACATTTATTTCCCTTATACGAAGTCATCGCTTCTTACTTTTTTTGACATTGGTTTGTTAGTGTTTTGTAATAAACATTCTTTTTATTAGAACTGTGTCTGTACAGATCTGCAGAAAGTATAACACTTAGAAACATTTCTGACTACATAACTCTAACTAATGAGTAGCTGGTCATTTTCCACAGCTATTGTAAAAAAAAATTTTTAGGGGAAAAAACAGACTTGTTTACCACAAAAGCAGACAGCCTGACAGGTGCTGTCTGGAAACTTGTTTACCACTTTAGAAACTTGCTGCCATAGAATATTATGGGGACTCATTGTAAGTCTATGCGAGAATGTGTTTGCTAAAATGTCTTTACTCCTCCCCCACTAGAAGATATACAAAAAGAACAGTCCCAGTCTCTAGTATCCTGCAGTTAAGGAACAGAGCTTGGGAGATTGCCTGAGTGACCAGAAGAAGAAGCTAAGATGGGGAAACTCTGCCATAGACCCTAGGCCTCCCTACCTTCCTTCTGAGAAAGAGTGGGACAACTAGCCCGAACCTTTCCTCAGCAATTACCTTTCTTCTGCCAGGGAGGGGATTGGAGAAGTCAGCCCTATGATTTGCTTGCATTGTTTTGTACCTGAATTTCTTTAGTAAAGTGGGAATCTGTTCCCTGCAGACCCTGACTCACTGGACTTATTGGGGTGCACCACACCTTACGATTCCTTCTGGAAAGTGACAATGCCCAACTCGCGGGCTGTTTAAGCCGGAGGATTGCAGGACTGGCCGTGCTCTATAGCTTTAAGAGGAGCACGGCCCACCCCACACACCCTCCCACCCGGCAGCATCGGGGATATTTACTCCAGGCCACGGAGCTTCCCGTCCTCTTTCAGGATGGCTCCACAATCCAAGAAAGATCCTGTCCGCCCTTGCAACTACATTTTTTTGGATTGTTATAATATTAATAATGTTGTTGGTAGCAGCTGTGGCCTGTGGCGGAATCCTTGGCCCTCTCTGGAGTTAGCACAAGATCACCTGATGGATCAACTAGGTCATATTATGGATCTTTTCCTGATTCCTTAAAAAATTCCTACACCTTCCACTCAGCTCAACATCTTCCACTCAGCCCCTGATCCCTGTCCCTACCACTCAGCCCTGTAGTCCTTTTCCTCCTGTCTACCCCCTTCCCCTCAGCCTTTTTATTGAGCCGTTTCCCTGGCCCTCAATCATGTCCACATCCCCTAGCCCTGACCCTTTACTCTCCCCCCTCCATCTTGCTCCTCCCCCTAGTCCTTTCCCTTCCCCATAGTCCTGTTCCCTCCCCTCAATCCTGCCCCATCCTCTTAGTCTCCACCCTCCCTCTTCCCCATAGTCCTGTGCGTTCCCCTCAGTCCTATTTCTTGCCTTATTGGTTGTACTTTTGATGGTCATGTGTCTTATTTCAGCTGTACAATATTAATATGTCAAAATTTTGACACATCATCCACGTCAAGTCCCTCATGCACATAGACGTCTAAGGTCAAGCACTGTACAAGGTGGTAAAGTGGTTCCCCGTCAGCGTCTACATTTTTTGTAAAATCCTAAATTACATTCCGTTCAAGAAGACGTTGTCAGCATAGAAACGTAATATTAACCTAAAGAACACATCGACCTGTTCCTAGGAGAAGTTATTTGCAAAAAAATTTAACTTTTATTAAAAGTACAGCTTGCGCTGCAGTTTTTGAGGGAACGGTACAATAATTTTTGGCTTTTGTCTTACTGTCAAATTTTTGAAGTATTAAACACTCTATAAATGCTGGAAAATACAGGGAAAAGAAAGAACAATGAGGGATTTTTTTCGTGGTTGGTTAAAAAAAAAAAATCGGAATTCTGTAGCTGGCATTAAATTTACAGAATGGAGAAAAGGTCACAGGCAAGCGGAGGTGCTTACACGTCGTGCCGAGCAGCTAATGAAAATTATATCCAGCAATGTGCATGTCATTTACTGGACAACAATTACAATATACTGTAGAAAAACTGATTATTTAAAGGGAATGAGAGGAATTATAATTCATGACCGATCCATAGGACAGCCGATCCCCGCGCGATCAACGTTATGCCCCTAGTAATTGGAGAACATCCCGGAATCCCGGAAGCTGTAAGTCACTACTGCAGGAGGCTGAGTGGAAGGAGGAAGTTTGAAGTAGATGCTTTTTTTTAGGATTTTTTTATATTCTGTAAAACTATAATTTATGCAAAAATTGTTGAAAGTTAATTAATTTTTCACTATCATTAATTATTTAAAGTAAATCTACCATCAAACTCCATCATGGGACATTACTCATAGATCCAGGCACCGTGACTGTGGTAACCTTCTTATATTTGTTATCAATGACCTTCTTTCTAACATCAACTTTTATAATTATGCTAATGAGCCAGACAGGTTTCTGGGACTGTTATCAGAGGATGTCCATGCTGTAGCTTCATAGGTTGTTACACTGTGCAGAAGCACTCCCCCTCCCACTCTGTGAGATAACAGCAGGCAAATGGAGGGGGGATTCTGCATGATCTGCAGGAGGAAAATCCACCTCTACCTTCCTTCTAAAATCAACTTTTAAAATTAGTAAGAAGGGCTCTAGGGGATGTTACCACAGCCCCTCAATGATGTAGCTTCACAGGTTGTTACACTGTGAAGGAGCATTTCCCCCTCCCACTGTGTGAGATTACATCAGGCAGAGGGAGGGGGAAGATGCTGAGGGAGCAGTGAGGAGGGGGAGAATTTCAACCCTATATTTTCTCACTGTAACAAGTGTAAACTCCTACACTCTATTCCAGAGCATAAACCACATAGATTCTTAAACTTCTGCTGGACATATGCAGTTATACAATTTTTCCATACACTTTTTTGCAACAAATGCAACACCCCTACTGATGCAAAGGGTTAGGTAAGTTTTGTGAAACTAATCCCTCTCCATGTCAGGAGCTGCTTGGTGACCCTGATCACCTCACTAGAAGCAGGCTGGTTGGATAAGGGAACTACCCGCTGACTAGGGGAGGTTTCAAAGCCCCTTGTGGCTGGAAAATTCCAGGTCAGGTCAGTCTGGAAGGTCAGTCAGTCCATAGGTTTTCAAGCTCTTGTCCAGGAAGTAGAGATGCCTGAGGCACGCGGCATGCTGCAACAAGGACTCTGCCCCAACACTTCGAGCCCAGCCTGAAGCCATTTACCATGCTGCGTTTATACCTTCCTCAGGATCTGAAATCCAAGCAGCTACCTCCTCAAGTTTTGCTGCTTTTATGGCCGTTGCTTGTTGCCAATAAAGAACTGTAAGTTATTCTGTCTCTGAGTGATCCCTGGATCTGGCTGTACACCATCACGGATGCCCCATCCTTCATCCCCAGGAATCCCTCTCTGCACTCCGGGGTTGCGCCAGGGAGGAACCTACTCTGCCAGCCTCTCCCTCCATTTTCTTGCACACACCACCTGCTGGAGACTTTCCAGGCTGTGGACGAGGCCTCTGCTCCCAATACCAAGCCCCTTGACCACCGCCGTGCACTAGGTCGTACTAGCCAGCTACTCCGGTAATGAGGGACCCTGACCTTCTCTGGCCATCGAAAAAGATCAGGCCCCGGAGGGGGATGTTGCACAAACAATGTCAATTATTTGCTGAAAGTAGATCCTCTTTACAGTTGGTATTGGTGGTCACTCCGCCCATGTTTGGTTGATTGACATTGGTGCCTCCTCCTCCTATGGCATCTACTTGACCCGTGCTTGAACTGACGACACCGAGAATTTTCTTTCCATTTCCCTTTGGATATCTGTCCTCAGACGGGCGATGAGCGGAGCAGATTTTCCTGGAGATGCTTCCAGCCGTTTGTTTAACTCCGCAGCCTCATTTCACTCTGCAGCAAATGTCAAATTAATGGTTGACGTCCGCTCAGTTCTTCTGTCTTTTGTTTAACATTTTCTGACCTTTTCTCGTGTTTGGTTATCTTCACAAATCTTCAGGCGCTGACTTCAGCTCAACTAGGAAGCAAGACCCGAAGGTGCCCCGATACCACACGAGGCGTCCCCTCCCCCGCTCATCGTTTCACTCCACGCTTTTCATTAACACATTGCTGGTCACATAGAGACGCTGATTCCATGTGATTATAACCCCCATCATTCTGAAGGAGACGACCCCTGACATTTCACTGTTGTCTTATTTCCTGCCATTTGGAATTATAGGTACATCTGATGCCAAGTAATGGAGGCAGAGATTGGCGCGGAGAGCGGGGAAGGGTCCGCTGTGTAAGGAGAGCAGGAGAGATGCCCAGGGAGAACAATATATACAGTAAAGGCAGTAAAGATGACAGCATAAGGGGGTACAGTATATGCAGTGAGGACAGGATAAGGGGGTACAGTATATACAGTGAGGACAGGATAAGGGGTACAGTATATGCAGCGAGGACAGGATAAGGGGGTACAATATATACAGCGAGGACAGGATAAGGGGGTACAATATATACAGTAAAGGCAGTAAAGTGTATACACTTTATGCAATAATGACAGGATAAGGGGGTACAGTATATACAGTGAGGACAGGATAAGGGGGTACAGTATATGCAGTGAGGACAGGATAAGGGGGTACAGTATATACAGTGAGGACAGGATAAGGGGTACAGTATATGCAGCGAGGACAGGATAAGGGGGTACAATATATACAGTAAAGGCAGTAAAGTGTATACACTTTATGCAATGATGACAGGATAAGGGGGTACAGTATATACAGTGAGGACAGGATAAGGGGTACAGTATATGCAGCGAGGACAGGATAAGGGGGTACAATATATACAGCAAAGGCAGTAAAGTGTATACACTTTATGCAATAATGACAGGATAAGGGGGTACAGTATATACAGTGAGGACAGGATAAGGGGGTACAGTATATACTGTAAAGGCAGTAAAGTGTATACTTTATATACAGCGAGGACGGGATAAGTTGGTACAGTATATACAGTGAGGACAGGATAAGGGGGTACAGTATATACTGTAAAGGCAGGAAAGTGTATACACTATATACAGCGAGGACGGGATAAGGGGGTACTGTTTATACAGTGAGGACAGGATAAGGGATACAGTATATACAGTGAGGACAGGATAAGGGGGTACAGTATATACAGTGAGGATAGGATAAGGGGGTATAGTATATACTGTAAAGGCAGTAAAGTGTATACTTTATATACAACGAGGACGGGATAAGTTGGTACAGTATATACAGTGAGGACAGGATAAGGGGGTATAGTATATACAGTGAGGACAGGATGAGGGGGTACAGTATATGCAGCGAGGACAGGATAAGGGGGTACAGTACATACAGTGAGGACAGGATGAGGGGGTACAGTATATGCAGCGAGGACGGGATAAGGGGGTACTGTTTATACAGTGAGGACAGGATAAGGGATACAGTATATACAGTGAGGACATGATAAGGGGGTACAGTATATACAGTGAGGACAGGATAAGGGGGTACAGTATATACTGTAAAGGCAGTAAAGTGTATACTTTATATACAACGAGGACGGGATAAGTTGGTACAGTATATACAGTGAGGACAGGATAAGGGGGTATAGTATATACAGTGAGGACAGGATGAGGGGGTACAGTATATGCAGCGAGGACAGGATAAGGGGGTACAGTATATACAGTGAGGACAGGATAAGGGGGTACAATATATACAGTGAGGACAGGATAAGGGGTACAGTATATGCAGCGAGGACAGGATAAGGGGGTACAATATATACAGTAAAGGCAGTAAAGTGTATACACTTTATGCAATAATGACAGGATAAGGGGGTACAGTATATACAGTGAGGACAGGATAAGGGGGTACAGTATATGCAGCGAGGACAGGATAAGGGGTACAGTATATGCAGCGAGGACAGGATAAGGGGGTACAATATATACAGTAAAGACAGTAAAGTGTATACACTTTATGCAATAATGACAGGATAAGGGGGTACAGTATATACAGTGAGGACAGGATAAGGGGGTACAGTATATGCAGTGAGGACAGGATAAGGGGGTACAGTATATACAGTGAGGACAGGATAAGGGGTACAGTATATGCAGCGAGGACAGGATAAGGGGGTACAATATATACAGTAAAGGCAGTAAAGTGTATACACTTTATGCAATGATGACAGGATAAGGGGGTACAGTATATACAGTGAGGACAGGATAAGGGGTACAGTATATGCAGCGAGGACAGGATAAGGGGGTACAATATATACAGTAAAGGCAGTAAAGTGTATACACTTTATGCAATAATGACAGGATAAGGGGGTACAGTATATACAGTGAGGACAGGATAAGGGGGTACAGTATATACTGTAAAGGCAGTAAAGTGTATACTTTATATACAGCGAGGACGGGATAAGTTGGTACAGTATATACAGTGAGGACAGGATAAGGGGGTACAGTATATACTGTAAAGGCAGTAAAGTGTATACACTATATACAGCGAGGACGGGATAAGGGGGTACTTTTTATACAGTGAGGACAGGATAAGGGATACAGTATATACAGTGAGGACAGGATAAGGGGGTACAGTATATACAGTGAGGACAGGATAAGGGGGTACAGTATATACTGTAAAGGCAGTAAAGTGTATACTTTATATACAACGAGGACGGGATAAGTTGGTACAGTATATACAGTGAGGACAGGATAAGGGGGTATAGTATATACAGTGAGGACAGGATAAGGGGGTATAGTATATACAGTGAGGACAGGATGAGGGGGTACAGTATATACAGTGAGGACAGGATGAGGGGGTACAGTATATGCAGCGAGGACAGGATAAGGGGGTACAGTATATACAGTGAGGACAGGATAAGGGGGTACAATATATACAGCGAGGACAGGATAAGGGAGTACAATATGTACAGTAAAGGCAGTAAAGTGTATACACTTTATGCAATGATGACAGGATAAGGGGGTACAGTATATACAGTAAGGACAGGAAAAGGGGGTACAGTATATACAGTCAGGACAGGATAAGGGGGTACAGTATATACAGTAAGGACAGGACACATAAATAAAGCTGAGTTGCAATATCAGACACAACCTGTGGTCAGCGGTGGCGCTGTTTCTGAAATAAAGGGGCACATTTACTAAGGGCTTTGCGCCACGCTATCATTGGACCGTTCTTGTTCTTCTAGGCACAGATATTTAACAAGTGTCTGGGCCGATATTGTGTCACACATGACCCTTCTGTGGCGCAGCTGTGCTGCTTCCATGTGACAATAATTAGGCGGCGTGCCGGCGGTCGGTCCCACTGATTCGGACAAAGCGCCATAACTTTCAAATGGTGTTGCACGCAATGGGGCAGATTTATCAAGCTGTCTGAAAATCAGAATGTTTCTAGTTGCCCATGGCAACCAATCACAGCTCCCCTTTAAAATATTCATGAGCACTGGTTTATTGAAAGCTGAGCTGTGATTGGTTGCTATGGGCAACTAGAAATATTCTGACTTTCAGACAGCTTGATAAATCTACCCCTATATGTTACAGGTACACCAAATAAAAAGATGGTGAACTCTGTCGGACCTGTGGGGGAAGCGACACATTCATGATTTCAGGCGCACGATTTTAGTGAATCGCCGCACGCAGCATTATACACGGGCAGAGCACTTTTAGGGCAGTTTCCGACTTTCTAAATAAATGTGCCCCAAAGTATTTTTGTTTTGTTTTTCTGCACCTCCCCTTTAAGCTCTCATTACGAGCAGTGTGATTACTGCTCTGGAGTGACACAGAGGTCGCCGTCCTCCTGATAAATATATGTGTAATTGACTGTATAAATGAGCAGTGATATATAGGACAATTTCCAGGATAATTAATTTCATAACATAATTGAAGTCATTACTGTTGCCCCCGGCAACGCAGCAGCTCCCAGCGGAGGAAACAATAACAATAAATCAATGTATAAAGATGTGAATGAATTCTCTGATACAGGAGGCGCGGCTCTGGCACACGGTGGGGGTCATCCGCTGTGTCATAGTGTCCCCTGCAATCCGAGGACCCCCCCAAAAAAACATGTCATGTGAGATGTCACAAAATCTGAAGGGTTACAGAATTTTTATGTTTTATGCTGATAAAATTGTGGTGTGTTCTTTTTGATTTGTGACAATCTCTTGGGGTCCTGGAGATCAGGGTGGTCCCACACTGATGTCCCCAAGAACCACTACAGATACAAGCCACAGGGACCAAGACAAAAGTCCCAGAAATGAACAGTATCTCATAAATTTCCTGTAACAACTGAGCACTGTAGGGTTCATGAGGGCCGGCGCCAGCGCTGGGCATACCTGGGCGAGTGCCGGGGCCCAGAGCTGCTGGGGGGCCCACATAAGGCTGTACATAAGGAATCTATAGGGCTGAGGGGGGTCTGTATCTAATGAATCCATAGGGTGTTAAGGGGGCTTATATAAAATAACGATGAGGGGGCTGTGTATAAAATAACCACTAGGGGGCTTTTTGGGATGATAAACTAGGGAATATTGTAGGGAACAGGAGACTGTTTTAGATTCTGAATTTTTTATGCCCCCACTTGAGTTCACTGTAAAGGGGCCCACGGGGCCTACTGAACCCTGGAGCCAACCCTCACCAACAGATCCCTCACCAATATGTTAAAATAGTGATAACCGATCTTGAGAATTGGGTTTGGGGGCCAGAAACTTTCTTTTGTCAATAGATTTGGATCCCAAAACTTATGAACGTACTAGGTAGGAAAGGGGTAAGGAATGAGCTCCCTGTTTGGTTAAATGCTCCAGGATTGGTTCATGGGTCGAGTTGCTTTGGACCCCATGTGTCCAGAATTCAAGACATTCAGAGTAAAGTGGGTTGTACTGACATGCACTAATACACATGCACCCGGGGTAAAGATGATCGGACCCATTCAGGTTCAGTGATTTAGCTAAACCCTAGCCTGAAAGCTCGTATTTGGTTCAGGTTCGGGGACCCAAACCCTATCTCTGGTGACGATTGGTAACACCCATGATTGGTTCTGTCACTGATCGCAGATGATAGCCTTTTAATGCCAACGTTTGTTTCCTGAGGATTGTCACTCCCCGAGACGTCATCACGGAGGGACAATACTAGACTTAAATGCGGCACAAATGAAATAGGAAGCAACGATCCTTGGGAAAGTGATGGTAATATTAGTCCCACCAGTCCCACCGGTGGGTTTGACGGCGCATACACGTGATTGAGGTGATTATGAGTGATATTGGCAAAAATTTCTGGCTGAAGTCCAGGTTTACGAAGCGAACCTGCAATGTTCGGCACAGACCCAATTATTGTGAGTTTGAGTCTGCTCATAGGACCCCTGGTGACTCCTCTTCAATGATCTCCATTTATAGAGTGGATAAGAGAACCTCCCTGGCTCCTATTTACCCATAATCATGTGATCACAGCCTGTAATCTACTCCAGAGCAGCAGTGTTATCTCTAAAGCTTTATTAATATCTCTTCTGTACAGTAGTCACATTAGTACAGGTCACGTGGTGCCTTGTAACCCAACCATAGCCCCCCCCCCCGTATTTCCCTTAATGCGCAACCCCCCCCCCCCTTCCCCCCCAAGGCTTGACATTGTGAGAACTGAAACTCTATAAGAAGTCAAAAACTGATACTCACCTTCCTCGATCACTCATCCCCCATCTCTGTACGATTGCAGCCCTAATTTGGTCCCTCCCTTATAAGGTCACAACTCCGGGGAGGGGATGTTATAGCAGCAAAATCATCTCCTTTAAATATTTTCAAATCATTTTAAATTTTATCCAAAAAAATTAGGACATTCCAAAAGATTTAACACCCTATCTGTGACAACATTTGGTATCCAGGAGCATCTGTTCTCTCAGGGACCTGATCGTGTAACTACACACAACAGACTTCATGGATTGTATTAGAGCATCAGATTGCTGGGTGTCTCTTACTTTAGATTTCGAGCAGATTGTGTTGGAAAGTTAGAGGTGTTACGTCTGAGTTCTGAGCAATCGGGATAAAAGTTACAGTAGATAAAGTTGAAATTCTTTTGGGTCTGATGTGAAATTCTAATCTGTGCCGTTAAAGGGCCCTGCTCCTTTTATTACTGCACTTTCCCTTTTGTTCCAAATAATTAATAGGACAACTTCCTATGGAATTGTTACATACCAGGGGGTGATTGAGGGCAATCATAGGGTTACAACCACTGGTTATTATCAGATATGAATGGGTTTTATAGAAGAGTTTTGGATGCTTCCTTCTCTGACCTCACTTCCTGCTCTGCAGCTATTGGCTGAAGTTGCACTGCAGTGACTTCCTGTTCTGCACGACCTTTTCATAAATAACTGTTATGGCCGGAAAGTTTCTTTTTTAATTTCTGCCTTGCTGTTCATATTTCTATATTTCTGTGAAGTTTTCTAGTTAATCAGTATTCTGGACCAAGCGCTTACAGGATGAATGACTTATATATAGTGAATTTTAAGTCAATAGATGCAGACCAGAAAGCCAAATATGTGAAGGTGTATTGTTTTAACAACTTTTCTTGAACAGATTAACAATGTAAGATGTGTGCACAATGAGTGCAGCTCAGGATAAGTAATGTCATGTATGTACACAGTAACTGCACCAGCACCAGAAAAGTGAGTGCAGTCCTGCAGTATAATACATGATGTAACTCAGGATCAGTACAGGATAAGTAATGTCACGTACATACACAGTGACTGTGCAACATTCCCCCACCGGGGCCTAGCCTTTTCTTGGGGCCTGGAGTCAGCCGGGGCCCGCAGCACTTGAGTGGCTGGCGGTTGCGGCCTAGGCACGCTAGTGTCACGGTGCTTGGTATGGGGAACCGGAGGACTGTCCTACAGCCTGGCAGGTCTCCAGCAGGTGGTGTTGGCAAGAAATGATGAGGGAGAGGCTGCTATAGCGGTTCTCCCTGGGCAACCCTTTGGTGTCTAGAGTATGAGTCTCTGTGTGGTGGATAGGGGGCCCGTGATGGTGACAGCCCTAGTAGCAGGGACCAGATGGAGGCAGACGTTGAACAAAAACAACTTACAGTTCTTTATTGGAACCGACAGGAACTGTAACAACGTGCCTTAACAGGATGGTGGAGTGCTGGAGATGTAGTTGGAGGGAGCCACAGGATGTAGATCACCAGCCTGGATGCAAGGGCAGGCTGGGAGATAGCTGTGTCCTAGTAGGAAGCTTCAGCTTGTCCTGGGTTGCTTCAGATATCACCCTTGAAGGTAGGATGATATCCCTTTCCTCACTCACTACACTCAGGCAGGGAGCTGGGCTCACCTGCTCTTGTCTGGTGTGCTGGCTGCACAGACTTGCTTAGCTGAACTGAGCTGTGTCAGCTCTAGCCTAAGACTGACTTCACTGGATTAACTCCAGTCTTCTTCTGCTTCTAGAAGTTTTCTGACCAGGGTTTTGTTACTCCCACTGGTCAGGTGGTGGCTACTCCTCCAATTACATCTCAGCTCACAGAAACAGAGTGTAACACATGTGATTGGCTGCTGGAATTGCATCACATAAAACAATTAACTCCTGCCTTACCAGGCAGGTTCTACCACTGCAGTGCTCATCTGTGTTGTCTAGTGACTATGTAGTGACATGCTGTGGGGCTGATCAGACCCTTCACAGGCTGCAAGCTACATGATGGGACGTATTCGCAACAACCACTCTGCCTTGCCTTGGCGAGGGTGTTGCAACTGCACCAGCAGAATAGTTAGTGCAGCTCTGGAGTATAATACAGGATGTAACTCAGGATCAGTACAGGATAAGTAATGTCATGTATGTACACAGTGACTGCACCAGCAGAATAGTGAGTGCAGTTTTGGAGTATAATAAAGGATGTAACTCACGATCAGTACACAATAAGTAATGTCATGTATGTACACAGTGACTGCACCAGCAGCAGATAGTGAGTGCATCTCTGGTGTGCCTCGTTACATCATTAAGCTCTGTCCATTGCTGTGAGAGGCTGTGTGCTGCTGCTGCTCCTGAGCTCCAGGAAAAACCACCTCCACCTGGGGCCTACTCTCTCCTCTCCCAGAAAGGGAGTGGGTTTCCAGGCATGAGCCAGGGCAGCAAGTCCCAGGCTCCTGCTTCCCGGTCTAGGCCGGCGGGAGGCAGGGGTAGCCAGATACCGGCCAGCGCTGTGGAAGCCTTGGGGGGTGAGAAGATCTGCAAGGAACAGCAGCAATGCTTCTCCAAACCCCCCCACGCCAGCTAAGGCTTCAAAAAGCAGCAAGACCTCAGAAAAGATGGATACCTCGGGAAAGCTGGATACCTAGGGAAAGATAGATACCGCAGGAAAGCTGAGTGCTCAGAGAGGTGAGGCTGACCTCAGTGAAGAGGGCTGGGGAATGCTGAGGACCCGGGAGTCTATTTCCACCTATGCCTCCCGGGCTCTGGGCCACCTCTCTGAGTACGAAGAAGCCAGCAAGACGGTGAGGAGACTGCGGGGGGAGCTCAGGTGCGCCCATGCCAGGGCAAGCTCTGCCCAGAAGAGGAAAAAAGAACAGATTCTGGCAGAGATATCCAGGATAAAGACTGACATCCAGGCCTTGGAGGAGAGGAAGGCTTATCTCCTGGAGAGGAGCGGACCATTCAAGGAAAAGATCCTTAATGATGAGAGGTTCCGGGAGATGGAGGAGGAGAAGCAGAGGCGGCAGATGGGGCTTCAGCCTGAGAGTCAGACAGAGGAGGAAAGTCCGGTGCCGTACAGTGGGCCCCCTGCGAGACAAGCGGCCGTGTTATCTAGCTGTGGTTCTGCTGGCCCGGGTGAGGATAGTGACAGCCACCAGGGAGGGGCGCTGATGGAGGAGATCCGACGGCTCGAGTCCCCTGTGCACCTGCAGGACTTTACTTTTGGAGACGATCTGCCGGAGGATGCACCGGGGGGCAGCAAACCACGAAAGAAGAAGACCAAATCCATGGAAGTGTTGAGTCTAGTCTACAGCCCGCTCCCTGTAAAACCCGGGTCGGCCGCAGGGTCAGCTCACTGTGCGAGCCCCATTACCCAGCCCAGCACGGGTCCTGCAGTGGACTCAGTGCCAGGGAGCGGGGACATTACAGGTGTGACATCTGATGTGGCGATGGGCTCCGTCTCTGTTTGTGGTAACAGTGCAGGAGCAGAGGAGGCATCGGCCGCAAGGCCGGACAGTCAGGGCGGCTTGGCAGTGGCGATAACATCAAAATCAGAATAGTGCGGCGGTGCGTCCCCTGGTGGGAGGGGGGAATAGCCCAGCACTGGTGGCAGCTTCCGGTGCCTCGGTGCCTCTTCATGCCTCGGCGCCTCTTCATGCTGTCGCTGCTGATCACTTGGTTATGGGGCGGCATCAGTGTGGAGGGGTCGCTGAGGCTGAGAGCTCCGGACCTCCCAGACAGAAGGTACTCTTTTGTGTCGGTGTTGGGGATAATGACAATTCTGTGCAGACCGGAGATCAGCGGCGCCTCACACCGGCTAAGGAGCAGCGGCGATTGCTACCAAGTCCCAGGAAAAGCAAAATAACATCTGCTACCGATGATGCGGAGGGCACAAGTGCGACAAGAGTTGGGCTCCCCTTTGGGCGATGCTCTGCGAGGGGACCCCCGTCCCTTGTGCCCGAAGATGCGGAGGTGGTCATGTCCCCTGATGTTGTTGCTGGTCCAGCCAGTGTGAGTGGTGTCAGTAATGTTGTGGTGGCTAGTGAGAATGGTGTCAGTAATGTTGTGGTGGATAATGTGAGTGGAGTGAGTGGTGCAGAACCGTTACCAGTTATGGGAGTGAGTGATGGAGGGACTGGTGGTGCGGGTGGCATGGAGGTGGGTAGTGTTAATGTGGTGGGTGCAGGGGTTGGTCCGGTTGCTCCCCCAGTGGCGGCCCCCGTTAAGAGCTATGCCAGTGTCGCTGCTGGGGGAAGTAGGGGTCCATCATCCTCGTCTCTGGGCTCTGGGGACGGCTTTTTGCAACGGCGCCTCCTGCAGGCCTTACAGAAGGGAGAAAGGACGATCAATGTAGCGGGGCAGGAGGTTGATTTGTCGTTTTGGATAGAGAGGCACGGCCTGTCTGCCTTCCGAGAGCAAAGAGGCAGGGAGACATCATGGTCGCTCCCGACAACCGGGCCGGGTGCTAACCGTAGGAATGTGGTGCGTCTTCGGTGGCGTGGCAGTGATGTGTGTCCCCCTCGGGCACGGGTAGTTGAGCTGCTGCTGAAGATGGACTTCAAGGCGGCTGACATCTTTGCCTTGATCCATCCCTATGGTACATCTGAGTTTGATGTCAGCTTTGTTCGGCCGGAGGGGCTTGAGCTCTTCTGGTCCAACTATGAGCTGAGATACAACGAGCCCGAGTGGCGGGACTTTGCAGTGCAAGCAGTGTCCCGCCAGAGCGAAGTCAAGAAAGTGACCGTTCTTACCCGTAACGAATCACTATCTTGCTTTGACATCATGACCTGGATAAATCGTTATGGAGAGGTACTGGGAGTACCCGAGAAAAATAGAGATGAGTATGGTATCTGGTCAGGGGCCTGGACCTTCATGGTGAAGTTGAGGCGTTCAGGTAACTCAGTCGCCCACATCCCTTCATCAGCCTTCCTGGGGAGGGATCGGATCCTGATCTTCTACCGGGGGCAGCCTAAGCTGTGTCACAGGTGCGGTGACCCCACACATTTCAGCGCAAACTGCACCGTGCAGAAGTGTGCGTTGTGTGGGGGTGTCGGCCATCTCGCTGCATCCTGTACAGGGCAGATTAGGTGTAACCTGTGTGGTGATCTCGGTCACCCGTACAGTCGTTGTTCTCTTTCCTTCGCTAATGCGGGCTCAGCCTCAGCGGATGAAAGCCATGAGGCTGAATCTGCTGGGGAGGGGACTAGCAGAGGCAGAGGAATGGAGGGGCCAGGGAAGAAAGACAGGAAAAAGACGCCTGCCCAGCTAAGGCGTCTAGAAAAGCGTCAACAGGAGAGAGAGCGGGGGGAGTCTCGGGCTGCTGGGACGACCTCTGGCGCTATCCTGGAGACCTCACCTGTCGCTGAGGCCCCAGGGGATGATGTACTGGATGAGGAGGTCAGGAGGATCGAGAGAGAGGAAGGTGCCACGTCCTCAGACTCCTCCCATTATGAGAGTATGGACGCGGATAATAGGGCGTGGCTAGAGGAAAAGCGTAAGCGTGGCGCCAAAAAGAAGAAAAAGGGTAAAAAGATGGGAGGTGTAAGATCTCCTCCCACCCTGACTAAGGTACCCAAGGAAGGTGCAACCAACCCCCCGCTGGTCGAACTTTCAAATCGATTCCTGGCCCTGGATGGAGCCTCTCCTGCCGATGGAGGGGCTGAGGGTGAAGGGCCAGAGGTGGCGGAGCCTGCAGGAGATGCCGAGTCTCCCCCCGGGGAGTCAGGGTCCTCAGGAGGGGAGACTGGCCCAGAGTCTGGAGACGAGGATGAGGGGGCAGGTCCTGGATCTGCCCCTGAAGCATCAGAGGTGCGGGAGATGGACACCACAATATGTCTAAAAAGGGGGTGTTCATTTCCCGAGGGTGGTGGTAAGATGGGTAAAAAGAAAGCCGTCTAACTCAATCACTCATGATGGCGGCACCCACTCCGTTGACGCTGGCGTCCATTAATGTCGCCAGCATTAAATCTGATGCGGCTAGATTTGCGGCCTTTGATTTTCTCGGCCGCGTTGAAGCCGACATTTTATTTTTGCAGGAGACCAGGCTGCCAGATTTGGCGGCCGTGTTTAAAGCTAAGAGGGAATGGAGACACGGGCCTTCCTATTGGTCTCTTGCGGCCGAGCCGTATAGCGGAGTGGCGGTCCTTTTTACCGCACCGGTAGAATGCCGACGAGTTATTGAGTTAGAAATGGGGAGGTGCCTGATCCTGGATGTCCTCATGAAGGGACAAGAACTTCGCCTAATTAACATCTATGGTCCCCAGTCCAAGTGGGACAGGAAGTGTCTCTTTATTAGGATCAAGCCCTACCTTTTTACAAGTCGGCAGGTGGTCTTTGGAGGGGACTTCAATGCTGTCACGAGGTCCCAGGATAGGGGAGGTTCCAGAGACAAGCTGACTTATGATAGCGTCGCTCTTAATAGCATAGCCAGTGAGGCTCGCCTGGTGGATGTCCACATCCGGCACACCCCAGGCCACGCGGGGTTCACCTATTATAGGGGTAGCTGTAGGTCTAGAATAGACAGGTTTTATTTAAAGGAGGAAGCCATTTCTTCAGCAATGTCCGTTGTTGAGGTGGAGTTCTCCGACCACTGTTTAATTTTGTTTTCTCTGAATGTTACAGAGACCCCCCGGATGGGAAGAGGCTACTGGAAGCTCAATTCGTCTCTCCTGGAAGAAGCGGAGATCAGACAATCCTTTGAGGACTTTCTTCAGAGCCAGGTACCATTGCTGGGCCTTTGTAGCAGTAAGTCAGAGTGGTGGGAGATGCTCAAGAAAAGGGTGGCGAGATTCTTCCGCCAGCTCTCGAGCCTCAGGAGCCTGGACAGGTACCGCCTGTATCAGGGCCTGAGGAGGAAACTCGAGCATCTCGTCTCGACTGGAGGTAGTCGTGAGGACGTCTCCAGAGTGAAATCCTTGCTGAAGAGGTGTCAGTACGATAGACACGCATCTTTGGTTTTTGAGAGGGATTACGGGAAATACCGCTCGCCCGACCCTTACAGAAACTGCAAGATGTCAGTGAATGGTAAAGTTGTCACGGGACTGGTTGACAGTACGGGATCCCTGAAAAGGTCCAGATCAGGGATCCTGGAGGTCGTCAGATCCTTCTACTCGCACCTCTTGGGCAGGAAGGATCTAGATCGGGATGTGATGTCGGCTTTCCTGGCAGAAACTGTCCCTGAGCCAGGAGTAGACCCCTCTCTTGATGTTTTGACAGAGATGATCAGGGAAGAGGAAGTCAGCCGGGCGATTGAAGGGCTCGCCCTCAAGAAATCGCCAGGTCCGGATGGCTTAACATCTGAGTTTTATAAGACCTTTAAGGACGCCTTGACTGAGGTATTCAATGAGTGTCTTTCCTCGGGCGCTCTGCCGAAGTCAATGAGGAGGTCTGCCCTGATCATCCTGTCAAAGGGTAAGGACCGATCTCGTGTTGAGAACTGGCGTCCCATAGCGCTTCTCAATACGGACAGAAAGGTTTTGGCAAAGGTGCTGTTTAATCGGCTGGTGCAGTTTGCGCCCCGGCTCCTTTCGGGGACCCAGCACTGCTCTGTTCCAGGCCGCAGTACATTTAGTGCTGTGCTCTGTGTTCGGGAGGCAGTGGAGCAGGGCAGGGCTGGTAACTGGAAGGGGTACTTGCTGTCCTTGGATCAGGCAAAAGCGTTTGATCGGGTTAACCACGAGTACCTCTGGTCTGTCCTTCTGAGGTATGGTCTGCCGGGGGAGTTTGTCAATTGGCTGAAAGTTTTGTACGCAGGGGCAGAGAGTTTCCCGCTTGTGAACGGTTGGATTGGCCGCTCTTTTGAGGTCGGGTCTGGTGTTCGCCAGGGTTGTCCTCTGAGCCCACTACTGTACGTGTTCGCGATTGACCCATTCCTTAGGAGGGTTGATCGTGGGCCGTTGGTGGGAGTCGGGATGGACCGGGCAGCACCGGAAGCCACTCTAAGGGTGGTAGCGTATGCCGATGATGTCACCGTTTTCGTGTCCTCGGGAGGGGAGGCGGAATGGGTGATGTCAGAGGTTGACCGCTACTCAGAGGCTTCTGGGTCCAAGATCAACCGGGATAAGTGTGAGAGTCTCTGGCTGGGAGAGGGAGGTCCAGGCTTTGATCTCCCGGACACTCTTCCAGGGCCCCAGGACTCTGCCAAAGTTCTCGGCATCAAATTTGGCCAGGGGGATTACCCCATGCAAAACTGGGACGGCAGGCTTAAGATCGCCGCTCAGAGGGTGGACCAGTGGAAGGGTTGGTCTTTGACCCTCAGAGAAAGGGTTAATCTGATCAAAACCTACCTGCTCCCGTTGATGATTTATCTGGGCAGTGTGTGCATGTTGCCAGAACCCCTCTGGACTCGGGTGTACAGTCTGTTCTTCCAGCTGTTATGGGGGAATAGGCTGAACCTAATCAAGAGGGAGGTTACTTACCGCACGAGGAGACAAGGAGGATTGTTTATGGTCAACCCTGTGGTGTTCCTTGTGAATACTTTTCTTAAGATCAATGTAGCAAACCTCTGGAAAGAGAGGGCTCCTCCGTGGGTATGCTCCTGTAGGGGATGGTTTCGGCCTTTCTTCCAGGAATGGGAGACAGGAGGACAAGTGAAGGATCTCCGTACACCGCATGGGCATCTTCCGGCTTACGCTACCCCGGTTCTGAAGGTGATTCGCCGGTGGGGTCTGGGAATGTGGGAGATCAGGACCATGTCGAGGAAAGTCCTTGACAAGAGGGTTCTGTTGACCCATTTCCAGAAGCCTCTGGCCCTCAGGGATTGCCCAAGTCGGGATCTTGGGGTGGGTTTGAGTTTATTGAATTACATCAGGATCCCCTTGAAGTTTTGGGACTTGGCTTGGCGCTGCTTCCATGGAAAGCTGTGTGTGAGGGACAATCTGAAGTGTAGGAGCTCTGAGGAAAGGGGCTGTCCCCGGGAGGAGTGTGGTGGCCTGCTGGAGAGCATGGACCACTTCCTGCTTCAGTGCCCCTTTAACACAGAGGTGTACAACCGGGTGGGCGCTTCCATCCATTGGCCCGGGTTGGCCGGTCTCTCCTATGCGGAGTGGGCCTATGGAGCATTCAGAGGCCTGGGTGACCGGGACCGCTGCACTTTATTCTTAGTCAGTCTAGGGGTCAGGTACCACACGTGGAACGCACGGTGTTTAGTATCGACGCAGCGTAAAATCCTCCCGGTGGATGAGGTGGTTAGGAACATTCTGGGTGACCTGGTGAAGGTGCGCTCTCTGGAGTATGAGAGGCTGGGCACGGGGAGGGCCTCTCTCCTTTGGAGGGGGTTCTCCTTTAGTGTCCCTTAGTCTGTCATCTCCTCTCCTGGTGTTGGGCTGATGCTGACACTGTAGATTTTTGTTTTGTGTTCTGAGGTTATAGTGATGTAGCGGCTTGCAGGCGCCGAACCTGGGCTTTATGTGGTTTTGATTGATGATGTTGAGATTTTATTTGTATTCTGTTTTCTTTATGTTATGTTGTAAATACTGTATATATTGTATATATTGTATATAGTGGGGTTTGGGACACAGTGTTAGGTTGGGAGGGGGGTGATGGTGGTGGGATTTACGAACAAGTGACCTTGGACTCTATGACCCTGGGCACTGGTCTGGACTACTTAACGCAAACTTTGGACGTAAGCCAGTGTCTGGGGGGAAGGGGAGGGTGCGGGAGAGGGATTTAGTTTAGTGTAGTGTTGTGTGCATTTGTTATTATATATTATAAAAAAAAAAAAAAAAAAAACGGGTGTGGGATGTGATCTGTGTGGGGTGGTTTGTTATTAGAGGGTGTGGGGTGGGTTTATGTATATTTATAGTCATTTATGTTTTATTTGTGGGTGTGGCTTGTCTTATTGTTTATTGGTTTGGTTTAGGTTGTGATAATCGGTTGTGTGGGGGTTGTGGTAATTGGTGTTCATTTCGGTGTATTTTAAGTTATTGTTTTTACTAGGTGTGAATGTGGCTGGACCAGCAGGTAAGATATTGTATATATTGTATATTATGTTTTGTTTGTATTGTTATGTTTTTTACTTTTATATAAAATAAAAGATCTACAGGATGTAACTCAGGATCAGTACAGGATAAGTAATGTCATGTATGTACACAGTGACTGCACCAGCAGAATAGTGAGTGCAGCTCTGGAGTACAATACAGGATGTAACTCAGGATCAGTACAGGATAAGTAATGTCATGTATGTACACAGTGACTGCACCACCAGCAGAATAGTGAGTGCAGTTTTGGAGTATAATACAGGATGTATAGTGGGTCTATAAATTAATCTGTATATAAGGCTGTGCAGAGATATTTTGTTTCCTGCCTCATTTAGGGCTCGCACAGTGCAGTTGCTGGTAATTACTCTATTATTAATGAGATGACTCTGTTCTTCTGTCTCAGTGTATACAGTAAAGCTGATAAAGCTTTACTGCATGTGTAAATCAACAGACACTGGTATTTATAGTATAGTAAGTGATTAGAGATGGCTGGTGGTCTCTGTACATTGGGGGTCACCAGTTATTCTGCACTTGTTTCCAGTTGGCAGAGGACAGTGTGGGGGAGGGGAAACATTCCAGATTTTTTAGTCTATTCTTCAGAAACAATCCAAATCCTATTAGCTATTAGTTGACTTTCTTCTTGAGTACTTTCTATGGATGTATAGTCTGTTCTCTTCATCTTTGTTACATTATGTGACTTCTCTTACATCCACCGGTAGAGCCGGAGACAACAGATGTTTCATCAAAGAAATAATATTTAAGAGACGACCGGGATGGAATACTAATCAATCCGGATAGACAAAGGAGACATCCTGGAGATAGAATGTAACACACATCGAATTCTACATAATCCCAGACTATACTGCGACAAACAGGAGAAGCTCATACATGTAACATGTACTGTATGTGCTATGACCAGTCAGTGTGTACAGCAGTGTGAGGCCATACGCAGTGCACATGAAGGAGCCACCACAGCGTTAAACAACCCGTATATTACAGTCCTGCTGCTACTAAAAACATACACAATAGTATAAGAATGCAATTTGGGAGGGCAATAATTAACACTGGCTGCATAGAGCACAGAGTGCAGCAGTGTGAGGACACATCACTTGGAGATGCTACAATCATGGGATATAAATCGATATATTTCACAGTCCTGCTGCTACTAACAACATCCACAAAGATAAGATTACACATCTCTGGATGAGCAATACATAGCACTCACTACAGAAAGCACAGAGCACAGAAGTGTGAGGACACATCCTTACTGCACTTGAAAACGCCATAATTATGGATATTACACATCTCTCCAGGGACAATACATTGCACTGGCTGCATAGAGCACAGAAGTGTGAGGCACCTGGAAAAGCTGCAATCCTGGAATATAAATCCATATATCACAGTTCTGCTGCTACTAACAACATACACATACAGGCGTCTTTGCGTCGCTTTCTGCAGCTTTTTCCCATAGTTTCTACCGGCAGATTTCATTTTCCTTCCACGTCTGGTGTTTTGTTCTTGGTAAATTACCTTTTAGTGAGTTGCGTCTTACACTGCTGGGCTCCTTAATTTCCTTCTGTAAGACTCCAGTCAATTCCCCGTCCACTGCAGGAATAATGTTTTAATTAGCGGATATTAAGGCAGACGCTTCCTCGGCGTCCGCGCCTCGTTATATCTAATATACAGCGCACATTCCCCAACAGAAAATTCACTTGTTCTTCCCTGGTTTTTCTTAATAACACAAGCGCTGAGTCTGTAAGTCATCGCTTTGTTCCCGGAGTCTTCCCCCCCGACTTGTATAATCTCCAGCTTATAATTATCCACCTTGTAGCCAGACGACCGTCGTCCTTATTTCTTTTTAATCAGGGATAAATACAACTTTTTTTTTTTACCAAAAATTAGCTTGCTATGAGGACTAGTAAGTGTTCCCATGATTTTGTCATGCGGGGGGAAGGGATCTAATTGGTGGAGTCAACACCATTGCTAGATGGAATCCCTCTGCTCCATACCCAATGCACTTATAGAAGCTACAATCCTGGCATATAAATGCATATATAACAGTCCTGCTGCTACTAAAAATGCACAGAGGTCTGATTACACAGCTCTGCAGGGACAATACATAGCACAGGGTACAGAGAGCACAGAGCACAGCAGTGTGAGGACTTGTCCCCAGTGCACTTGGAGGAGATACAATCCTGGAATATAAATCCATATATTACAGTCCTGCTTCTTCTAACAACATAGACAAATATATGTTAGACAACAATTAACAGTGGCTGTGAAGAGCACAGAGCACAGCAGTGTGAGGACAATCCCCCAGTGCACTTGGAGAAGCTACAATCCTGGAATATACATCCATATTTCACAGTCCTGCTGCCACTAACATCATACACAAAGGTGTGAATACACATCTATCCAGGTACAAAAGCTAACACTGACTACAGAGAGCACCTTGGTCCTACTACCTCTGCTTAATGTAATCTTACACAGTTGGAGAGGGATGTGCTCCTGCACAGTGTAACAACCTGTGAATCTATAGCACAGACGGGCTTTGGTAATGCCCCTCACAGCTCTTCTCACTCATTAGCATAATAATTAAAGTTGATTTTATAAGAAAGAAGCCATGGATAGCAAATATAAGAAGATACCACAGTCACAGTACCTGGATCTATGAGTAATGTCCCTGGTTTGTCTTCCTAGTTGATCTGCAGATCACACAATGGGGCACATTTACTTACCCGGTCCCGCAGAGTCCACGAAGTGTGGAGTGTCCCACAATAATGCCCTGTGCTACGATTCGATAAGATCGTGCGCCCGATATCCTGCATGTGTCGCTTCCCCGCTCAGGTCCGCAGGAGTTCACCTTCTTCCCGATACATGTGAGTGTATTGTCTTGCGACACAATTTGAATCTCAAATCCCGTTTCAGTCCGAATCCGTCGGATCGGCCGCCCCCCCCCCCATTTCTGCCGCATGGAAGCCGTGCGACACATTCCCATCCCAGACACCTGTTAAATACCTGTGAAAGCTGCGCAAATCCCGAAATCCGTGAACATTCCAACGAAAGTGCGATCCGCGACCCTCGGTAAATAAGCCCCAGAATGTCTAATGTCAACTTCCAATGGTTTCTATTGTAGTAGGAGGGGAATGATACAATCATGTGACGCAGTTATATGTGTCCTGGTTATGGCCAAAATGTTACAAGTTTAGTGACTACTCAACTTGTGACTTCAACAAGAGAAGAAGCGCAAGGGGCCACATTTACTCACGTGTCTGCGTGAGTTTTCTGTCTCACTTTGTACTGAAAAGAACGGCTTTAGATTGTGTACATCTATTTATGAAGTGTCTGCGCCAGTTGTGTATCGTGGCTGCTCTGTGTCCGACAAGACAGAAAAATGTCTGTTACTTCTTAGTCAGACCGTGCGCCAAATTTATTACTGATGTGCGCCGCAATTCTGCAGCATGAACAAAGTGCACCAAAAAAATGGTGCACACTTCCAAAGTATTGCAGGGGGCACCAGATTCATGAAAACCGTGCCCTAGTTTTGATGAATCTGGCGCCCCCTGCACACTAAACAGGGAACTGCACATAGTAAAAAAATGTAGTCCTCTTGTGTAACATTAAATAATTCCCATTTTCATACACTCCAATAAAAATTCTAGTTTATAGGGGCGTCTCATTTTAAATATTATTAATGAACTGTCCTAAATTCTTAAGGACCGTCCACTGATTGGCTGATTCTGTCAGTCTATGGATATAATTAAGATGGCAATCCCTTTAACGGAGGGAGGTCCTCTGTTCAGGATCCCCATATCTTGGATACAAAGATCATGGCTGCCTCCCGGAGCTGCCCAGACAGTGTAATGATGTAACTAGACACTGTGTAATGCCTCATTTCCCCTGTGGTGGCGCTGCAGGGGATTGAACACTTCCGTGGATGAGAAAACATGGCTGCTTTCTTCCAAAAAATAGCTCCACACCTAATCATAGTTTGTGCCAGTATTACAACTTGGTTCCATTAATCTCTATAGAGCTTAGTTGTAATACTGGCACATGCCATGGTTAGGTGTGGTGCCATTTATGGAAGAAAGCAGCCATGTTTTTCAACCTCCGGACAACCCCTTTAAGTGACAGGTGTCCCTCCACCCAACAACTGTCAGTCCCTTTATAAACCAGGTTCTAACCTTTAAGCGGTAAACCCCTTTAACCCCTTAAGGACGCAGCCATTTTGCAGGTTAAGGCTCAGCCCGATTTTTTGGATTCTGACCTGCGTCGCTTTATATGGTTATAACTTTTGAACACTGTTACTTATCAAAGCGATTCTGAGATTGTTTTTTCCCCACATGTTGTACTTCATTTTAGTGGTAAATTTTGGCTGATAAGTTTTGCGTTTATTTACAAAAAAAAAGAAAATATGATAAATTTTTTGAAAAATTTGCCATTTTCGAAATTCAAAATCATTGCGTTTCCAGGCAGATAGATTTACCACCTAAATAAGTTGCTGAATAACATTTCCCATTTCTCTACTTTACATTTTCATAATTTTTGATATGTCTGGATAATTTATTTTGATGTCACGCGGCTTACAAAAAGAATATCGCTTTTCCGGATTTTCACAATTGACTATTTTGGGGATAAATACAGTTTTGAATGAAATTTTACATATTTAGCATTAAAACCCCTATATAACCAACCCATTTTCAAATCTGCACCCCTCAAGCTATCAGAAACAGCATTTACAAAGATTGTTAACCCCTTGAGATCTTCATAGTAATTGAATCAAAATGGAGGTGAAATTTAGAATGGTCAAATTGTTCCCTTATACGTTCATTTAGCCCTAAAATTTACACATTTCCAAAATATAAAAAGAGAAAACCCACCGTACAAAGACCCCCCACATGTGGCCGTTACTTGTTTTATGGGCGCACAGCGAGGCGCAGAAGGGAAGGAGCGCCCTGCAGCTGCCAGGATTTTAGTTTCCTCATTGGCCCCTTTTGAAGGCTATAAAATTTTCGCTTTTGCGTTATTGGGGCCATGTGATGCCATTTTTTTTGCGCGATGAGATGCTTTTTCCATTGTTACCCTTTTGGGGTTGGTATCACCTATTGTTGAAAATTTAGGAACTTTTTTTGAGGGCAGGAGTAGAAAAGCATCAATTCTGTACTGGATTTTTTACTCTCTTTTTTTTTTGGTGTTCACCGTATAGCCTAATAATCCTGTTATCTTTATTCTATGGGTCGATACGATTACGGGGATACCAGACTTGAATATATTTTCTTACGTTTTACTAAATTTGTCAAACAAAACCCTAATGTGGGGAAAAATCTATCATTTATGTATTGCCGTCTTCCAAGTGGCATAACATTGTTACTTTTTTGGCTACGGAGCTGGTTGATGGCTTGTTTTTTGCGGGACATGTTGTACTTTGCACCAGTATCATGTTGGAGTACACATGGTTTTTTGATCGCATTTTATAGCATTTTTTGTGGGATTGAATAGCTAAAAATCATAATTTTTGGAAGGTTTATAGCAGTTTTTTTTTACGGCGTTTATCGTGGGGGTTCAATAATGATTTACTTTTATTCTACGGGTTGTTACGGACGCGGTGATACTATATATGTGGGGTTTGTGTTATGATTTAGACTTTTTTTTTTAGTTATATGTCTCTTTATATGTTTTGGGGGTTTTGGGCATTTTTAGTGATTTATTACTTTATTTTTTTATTGAATAACATTTTTTTTTTTACTTTTTCACTTTTATACCATGGGACATGAAGAAGCAATCTTCTGATTGCTTCTTCATGATAATATTCTGCAATACTCATGTATTGCAGAGTATTATCAGTGTCAGCCTATACACTTGCATAGGCTGGCACTGTGCCAGTAAGATGACGTCACAGGCGCCATCTTACTGGCAATTCTTGCAGGTAACTCTGGGGTCCAGATCGGACCCCAGAGTTACTATAGCAACGATCGGCGCACCCCGAAAACGGTTCGGGGGGGGCGATCGTGGGGGAAAGACCCCCCAGATACATGTTAGATGCCGCGGTCGCGCTGACCGCGGCATTTAACGGGTTAAGCACCCGCGATCGGAGACAACTCCGATCGCGGGTGTTACACTGGGGTGCCGGCTATCAGTCACAGCCGGCACCCCGTCTTTCCCGATGCCGGTTCGGCTCAGATCTTGAGCCAAACCGGCATCAGCTCAGCGTCCGATATATCGGACGCTGAGCGCTAAGTCACTGAGCTCAGCGTCCGATATATCGGACACTGAGCGGGAAGAGGTTAAATAGCAGCTCCAGTAATGGAAAAAAAACTATTATTAATTATACCATGATGCACCTTGCTGTCGTGTTTATGTGACTGCGCCAAACTTACCCTTAATAATTGTCTCCTAGGTGATGACAGAGGAATCCTGCAAACAAGAACTTGTGATTCTCCAGAACATAATTTCACACATAGGGCCACATTTATCACTTTTGTGCGCCTAAGTGTAGTGGTTGCGCCTAAATTCTGGCGCACTGTTTTGACAGATTTATCACAAGCTACAACCATCTGTGATAAGTATATTTTCTGCCTCTTATTAATCACTTTACTCTAACACAGTTTAGGCGCAATTTTGGCGCAGTTTAGGCGCAATGTTAGATTCGGGCTCTTACATGTGATCCTGCTACAAGCTCCTCTCTGCTTCTCCCACATCCCAGCATGAAGATAACACTCACAGCAGCACCCAGGTGTGTGACACCCTGCACCCAGTGACCTCCTCAGCAGTGGCTTCTCCTGGAGGGGATCCCCCAGTGCTGGTCTCCTGCTGCACACCTGTAATTCTGCACAATATCCCCCTCAGACACACTGGTAATACTGTACAGCAGTGCTTTCTTCTCAGATAACGCCACCTTCGAGCTGGAGTGTTTTTGCGCCCGTTTTTGCGCCTAAATGAAAACGTTGCAAGTGATGAATATCATTAGGCGCAGCAAAACATCTGGATTGGTAAGATAGATGAGGGAAAGCTGCTTATTTTTGCTGCGCGGCTAATTTGGCTTTTAATCGCAAAAATGGAGCAAAAACGGTGCGCCTGAATGAAAAGGCGCAAAAACAACAGAAAAAACGAGTGATACATGTGGGCCATAGTTCTTATAGTAAAGCTGAGTCTTAGGCCCGTTCCACACTTGCGAGTGTGATGCGTGAGTGTGATGCTGTATCACTCCCGCGGTGCAGCGTTCGGGCCGTGCGTTCCCAGCAGCTTGCGTTGCGAGTGTGATGCGAGTTCATCGCATCACACTCGCAAGTGTGGAATGGGCCTTAGATCTGCATCTTCCCAACCCGAGGATCAAGACTGACGTCTATGCCAGTTCTCTTTGGTGTCACCTGACTTGTAAATCCCATAGAATTATCTGATCAATGCCAGTCGGCTTCCTCGAAAGTGACGCAGAATGTCTATTCCTACTTGTATTGTTACACTCTTGTATTTAATGGGAAATACTCGGCTAGGAGTAATTGCTGCAGCGTCATCTCGTCTTGTCTGTGTAATCTGCGCGGGAGACGCTCCACGGGGGCCATTATTCTTTTATATTCGATCGATGAGTTGATGAAATGTTACTATTGTATGTTTTAAATTGCATATATCAATACGAAAATTTCCCTACTGATTGTTTACATGTGAAAAGTGACTCCGGTGAGTTTACACAATAGCTTAAAAATAAGTTTATTGTAAATAAGGGTGGGGGGGGGACTGCTCCTTTCCAGCTCCTCCCAAAAGGCAACTGCCTAGTCACACAGCAGATGCTAGTGACAGGTACAATATAACACATCTTTTTTTCTTTGGCAGTGTATGTACTATGCTGTGTGGGGACTGGGGGAGTGCCAAAAATGGGTCTCCTGGTGACAGGTTCCCTTTAAATATATGAGGGACCTAACGAGATCCAACAAGGCTACAAACTCCTGCAGTGTTCCTTTAAATGTTCTCCCTCATCAGAATTGCAGACACGTCTGTGGCTCGTCCTAATAATTCTATTTGTTCTGTATTTGCTCTCCTCATCAGTCTTGCCCCGGGTTCCCTTCTATAATAGCGATATTACGGGACGCCCCGGGACCATTATTATTCTTCATTTAAATATTTCAGAACATTTTAATGTTCAATCTTTATGCGTGGCGATGTGCGCACACTGTATATAAGCGGAGCCCGCGCAACTTATTAATTATGTCCAAATAATATTTTTATCTTTCAATTAACTTCTTGGTCTTTTTTTTCTAAACCTTTTGTAGTAACTGGAACCTTGGGAAATAAAATCAAATAGAATCTGGGAAGGTCTCTATTAAAATGGTTTTGCTCATTTCCTCCGAGAAATGAAACGTCACTTTTTTTTCCCTCTCTCTCTGATAAAAAGCCAGAATGTTCATCATCGTTAATTATCCATTGCTAATTTTCTCAAATAAATCTCCTATAATATGGATCTTGATTTTGATTTGTGACTGCACTGCACAATCCTACCACTTGGTGGAGCATAGAGTATTCTCTTACATTTCGCTTGATTGTCATTGATGGATACAAATTACAGCACACCCTGAGGTCAGGAGTGGAACTACAGGGAAGAAAAATCTAACTATTACAAAATAGGCATTTTGAATTCATTATTAGGGTAGGTTGTCATGGGTTTTGATACAATAAAACCGCACAAAAATTACATTGTGGTCGCGTAACCTGTGATCATACAATTATGTGCTGGCTAAATCTTTCTGCCATTTCTAATTCAGACAAATCTCTATCAAGGTTTTCAGTTGATTACTTTTTCAAGGCACTGTATAATACGCTTCAGCATATAGTTCTGTGAGGTTGTATCTTAGACTGTCTTCAATGTTGGGGCGCATTTATCACATACTGGCGCTAAGTTCTCTGGCAATCGCCAGATCTATCAGGAGGAGAGCAGCAGTGACGCGCTGTGGCAGCAGGATACTTCTACTGCAGGTCTAACCTGGCGTAGAAATGTGTCCTAGGCTGCGCCTACATGGACGCGGGCTATGGGCAGCACATAGCGAGCAGCAGGTGTGCCCTGCACCAACCCACTCCATTGCCTCCCATGCCCCTCATCACACATTGCCACTTGTTCAATAAAGTTCACCTTTTATTTTGAAATTGGAACCACGGAGTGCTGCCCACTTTTTACTTTATTTATCTACAAGATGATCAAGCCTTTGGGGGCTCTGCACCCCTCCTAATAGATAGATAGATAGATAGATAGATAGATATGAGATAGATAGATGGATAGATAAATATGAGATAGATAGAAGATAGATAGATAGATAGATAGATAGATAGATATGAGATAGATAGATAGATAGATAGATAGATAGATAGATAGATCTGAGATAGATAGATAGATATATATGAGATAGATAAATAGATAGATATGATATAGATATATGGATAGATAGATAGATAGATAGATAGATATGAGATAGATAGATAGATAGATAGATAGATAGATATGAGATAGATAGATAGATAGATATGAGATAGATAGATAGATATATATGAGATAGATAGATAGATAGATATAAGATAGATAGATAGATAGATAGATAGATATGAGATAGATAGATAGATAGATAGATAGATAGATAGATATGATATAGATATATGGATAGATAGATAGATAGATATGAGATAGATAGATAGATATAAGATAGATAGATAGATAGATAGATATGAGATAGATAGATAGATAGATAGATATGAGATAGATAGATAGATCTGAGATAGATATGAGATAGATAGATAGATAGATATGAGATAGATATGAGATAGATAGATAGATAGATATGAGATAGATAGATATGAGATAGATAGATAGATAGATAGATAAATAAAGTAAAAAGCGGGCAGCACTCCATGGTTCAAAATTTCAAAATAAAAGGTGAACTTTATTGAACAAGTGGCGACGTTTCGGTGTGTAACACCTTTATTTATCTACAAGAGGATCAAGCCAGAACCTTTGGGGGCGCTGCACCCCTCCTTATTAGGAGTCCATAAGATTGTGCTGACTTGGATTTTACTTCTTCTAGATAGATAGATAGATAGATAGATAGATAGATAGATAGGCTTGAGAAAGGCTCCATAGGGGCTGAAACGTCGCAACTTTGATGGAATAAAGGGTACACTTTTCTTCATCCTTGCCTGTGAGAGTGCTGCTTTTTTTCGTTTGGATAGATAGATATGAGATAGATAGATAGATAGATATGAGATAGATAGATATGAGATAGATAGATAGATAGATACTGTACATAGAACATAAATCAGATATGGAATATAAACATTTTTTGTAACCGAATCCACTAATAACCCCGGGGGTCTAGTAGTTGTGTTACACCTGATAGTCTCCATCTGTCCTGTATATAGATAGTGCGCAGTCTATAGAGTCTATTTAGAGTATATTATGAGCTTGGAGCAGACACATCAGCACTTACTGCCAGTGACTGCAATGTTCTCCTCCTGCGGCCGCTGCAGTATTTGCTGTGATAATCCTGCAGATTATCCGCTATAGACCTTTCCTTGTATCCAGTGATAATGTATAATACAGGAGAGTTTAATCACCTCTTACACAAACACAGCGCTAATATTACGGATTGTCTGATGGAGAGATTACTGGAAGCGCAGGGGAATGATGATATATAGCAGGGCTGCTATGGGGTTCTTACATATTACAGTCACTTCCTTATTACAGATACAATTTGCTGCTATGCTGCTAATTAATTCATTAATGGGGGTGTTGCTACCTACATATGGGTTGTTGCTGCTCTGCTAATTTAATTAATTTTTTGTTGCTGTGCTGCATATTAATTAATGGGGGTATTACTGTGCTAAATATTAATGAGGGGGTGCTGACCCTGCATATTAATTAATGAGAGGCAATTTTGCACATAAATTAGGGGGTGTCCTTGCTGTATAAAAATAATTGGGTGCTATGTCTATATTAGGACACAGTTTTTTATCCAGGTGACATAATAATGTAATTGGCTGTCATATTTTTAGGATCACAGTGTGGAGAACCATACCCCTGACTATAATATATGGTTCATAGTACTAGTCTTCTCACATGGGAAAGTGAGACCTTATGGGCCCCCAAACCCTCTTGGGCCCAGTTGCGACCGCATCCTCTGGCCCCTCTCAAGTTACGCCCCTGGGTTTAGGGTTTAAAGTTTGCATTAGAACCCAATGGAGTCTTGTTAAGCCATTGGACACTGCATTCTTGCTAAAAGAGTCCAAGTGATATCTTCCTATTAGCGAATCCAGAGATTTCTGAAGCACAGACACCTGAATTCAGAAAGACTCCCCAAAGTTTCTGTATAATAGGATCTAAGATCTAGCACGTGATGGCAGCACCGAGTTACCATAGAATTACCGTATTTGTATCATCAAGTACAACCCAGATGAAGAGTAATTGTGCGTTGCGATGACTCACTTTACCTGTCACCTGCAAGTTTTCTATGAGTAACTCAAATCTATATATTTCTTCCTAAAAATAAATTCTTCTGACTAATGTGACCTGTCAGGCATCAGTCATGTTTGTAGTGAGGGAAACGACTTTTCAGGCAAGTGATTGATTCTTGGCTTCGTAGATGCCGATTCCAAAGAAGTGGTAGAAAACTTCTTCATCTTCCTCATCAGTCGGCCCATAATACAGAGAAAGGGGGAGACCCAGACTCTTTACAGAAGCCATTACGGGTATTAGAGACTGGGGGGGACCCTGAAACGTGCCCGGGGGGGGGAGGGGGGGGGAAGGCTGCAGGTGAATACAGGAGCTGAAAATGGTGAATGTTTTTGTTTTCCAAAATGAATCCACTAAAGATGAGGAGACTCAAACCGCAAGTTTGCAACAAACATTGTAAGGTCGGTTCCCCAAACCCAGACTACAACTTCAATGTTTGGGTTTCCCCCTGCCAGTAACGCCCATGAAGCAGCATGTGCATGACGCCATTTACTCTAGGATTGTCTCTCCATGATGATGGGTGAAGAACAATTTACTTACCTGGTCCCTGCGCAATCCCCGATCTGGAATGTCCGACAAAGATGAAGTCCGGCGCGATTGGCTAAGATCGTGCACCCAATCTCCTGCATGTGTCGCTTCCCTGCTCAGGTCCGCTGGAGTTCACCTTCTTCTTCCCGGTGTATGTGAGTGCATTGTCTTGCGACACAATTTGAATTTTAAATCCCGCGCTTAGTCTGAATACATCGGGTTGTCTGATGGCCTCGCCCCCGGTTTGTGTCGCATGAAAGTCGGCGCGGTTGCACCAAAATCCGATCACGTGCGCCAAAAACCATGTTCAATACGGCGCAAATAGTCAGGAAACCCGATGGAAATGCGGTCCGTGGACCCTTAGTAAATGAGCCCCAATCTGTCATAAAGCAAATATGATGACATCATGGGTGAACCAGAAACTGAAAAGGTCCATTTATCCCTAGAATCCAGGTTTACTTACAACTTACTTGTGAGTTGTCTTCAGGTAGCTACTACAAGTGGAGTGACAATCAGATGTATCAGTAGCACAAGTCCTGTTTGCAGCTCAATCCCATTCGAGGAAATAGGGCTGAGCTGCAATACCAACTATAACCACTACAAACTGTATGGAAGACTGTAAAAAGATAATCTGATACACAGTATTATCTGGCTTGTATTCTGCAGGGTTTAGCAGCTTCCCCTCTGCAGGCTCCATCTCCAATTGTCAATAGTTTCCGAGCTGGTGGTTGGAGCTGCTATGATGTCTCCCGTACACTGACTGCACATAGAAAGTAGAGGAGAATTTGCACGTCTTTAAGAAGTTCCTCTTTAAGAAGATTGTCTGGAGAAGCTGAGAGATGAAAGCCGGGTGTAAGCCGGAGATATTTCCAGTCTCCCTGAACTTCTTCATCTGTGTTTAAAGACTGTCAGATCACGGCCGAGCGGCAGGAAAAATCCCCAGAACGGCTTCTCAAAATGAGCTTTTAGATTGATGTACTGTCAGAAACTCAATAAGTGAGATGTCATCTGACACCGCCGACCGTTTGGCAGGAGGAAAGGATTCACCTGGACACCGACAAAATCAAATCCTGAGAAAATCTATCCGGCCAGACGGAGATCAATCACAGGACGGAGCGAGCGCTGGTTTTATGGGATGCGGTGTGAGGCCGGAGCGTTGTAACCTGGAGGATAATGAGAGCTCAATTATTAATTCTACATCAGGATGGAGAAAGCACAACGAACACTAAATAATTTATCATATAGTTACCAGGACACGGAAGCATCTGGGTGGTCCTGAGGACACGGCAGGGGCCTTCATCACTAATAGACCTCCTGGACATTGTAGAAGGAGTAACCTCCAACCTAGATCCCTCTCTATAAAGGCCTATAGACAGGGGCGTTATTGGATTGGGCCCCACACAACTTCTCTTTGGGGCCCTCATAACTGTGCGCTCTGGTGTGAATACCCCAGCCATCACATTATCCATTAAAATGTATATAATCCACTAACCTTACCCCCTTGTGTGCCCAAAAAATTAAATGTCCCACATAGTATAATGCCCCCCTTTATTAAGCCTCCATATATAATGACCCCCTAATAGAGTGCCCATTTTCTAGAGCTTTTATAATGCCACTTCTGTTGACAAAACTTATGCCACCCTTTGCCCAACCCCAAATTATAATTTTTGCGTTTCCCTAACTGGTTATCGGCCCCCATTCTGTATCCGCCCCAAACTTATGCTCCTCTTTAGGAAACCTTTTTACCCTTTACCTTTAAGTAGCACCTCCACCCTATAACCTCCTTTATGTTGCTCCCTACCTCATGCCCCCTTCACCTATCCCCCTTAACCAACTTCTTTATTTTAAACTTTATACCTCCCTTTTCTGTACAACCCCAAACACCACCTTTATGTAGAACCCTTACCTTATATCCCTTACCCCTCATTTATATGGCACTTCTATCTTATGCCCCCTTTACATTTCCCCCCTAATCCTGTTTATGCCCCTTATGCCCCTTTTATGTAGCATTCCTACCTTATGCCTCCCTTTACATCCTCCTTCGCCCCCTCATTTTGCAGCACCCCCTACATAATACCTCCGTTTAGGTATCCACTAAATGGACATTGAGTAATGACAAGCTCATTCACGCGATTCACTAAGATCGTGCGCCCGATATCCTGCATGTGTCGCTTCACCGCTCAGGTCCGACAGAGTTCACCTTCTTCTTCCTGGTGTATGTAAGTGCATTAGATTGCGACACAATTTAAATATTAAATCCCGCGCTCAGTCCGAATCGTCCGATGGCACGGCCCCCGATTTCTGTGGCATGAAAGCCAGCGCAGCTGTGGCAAAATCCGAACGCGGACGACGCAATCCACGAAAATGTAGGAAAATCCCACTAAAGTGCGGCCGCGGACCCTTAGTTAATAAGCGCCTATACGTTGTTGTATCCAGGTCCATGAGAAACTAGTTAGGGACAGCTCTGCTGCGTCTCTAAGCCTCGCCGCTCTCCGTGGTGCTGAAGTCCAGTCCCAGCCCTTCAGACATTTCTACAGTTTTGGTGGATAATGTAATAAAATTCTGATGATGTGAAGATGATCCAGACAGGACGAGGCTTCAGATATCTGATCCCATTTGTCAGATCGCTGTCCCCGGTTGTGCCAGGCGTTACAATGCATCAGGGCGCTCCAGAGGCCGGATAGATTAGCAGGTACCCAGATGCATGAAGATTCACTGTGACTTTGACTGTTAGTATTTAGGTATCACTAACAGGTAAGTTGTCCCCTCTGGAAAGGTGTTTAAAGTGGTTTCTGGCCCTAAACAATGAATAATCAGTCTGCCGGACAGGTCATTTGGGTTGTGATAGCAGATGATTTGATTTATACAATGCAGACAGCTCCATCCATAGCATAGGGGCTGCTCCGGCTACCTGTAGACCCCGATTAATGGGGGTATCACAACCCCACCAATCCCTGATCATCACCTATTGTATAAACAGGTCATTGATGGTCCTAAAATTAATTGGGTAAATTGTACCTTTGTATAGGTTGTTAGTAGCAGCAGGACTGCAATATATGGATTTATATTTCAGGATTGGAGCTTTTCCAACTCTATTGGGGATGTGCCCTTACACTGCTGTGCCCTCTTACCCTGCAGACAGTATTATGCATGGTTCCTATAGAGATGTGTGATCATACCTGTATGTTGCATATATATGTTGTTAGTAGCAGCAGGACTGTGATATATGGTTTTATATTCCAGTATAATAGCTTCTCTATATAATGTGTCCTTATTCTGCTGTGCTCTGTGCTCTCTACACCCAGAGTTATGTATGGTCCCTGGAGAGATCATATTTTAGTGTATATTGTTAGTAGCAGCAGGACTGTTAAAGATTAATTTATATTCCAGGATTGCAGCACTGGGAGCATGTCCTCACACCCATGTGCTGCTGGGCTCTATTCTCCCTGTAATCAGTGTTAGGTGTTGTCCCTGGAGATCTATGCAATCATATATTTCTTTGTGTTGTTCTTAGTAGAAACAGGACTGTGATATATGGGTTTATATTGCAGGTTTGTAACTTCTCCAAATGCACTGAGGGTGTCTAACACTGCTGTGCTCAAGAGAGATGTGTAATCGTACCTTATGTGTATGTTGTTTATTGCAGCAGGACTGTAATATATGGATTTATATTCCAGGATTGTAGCTTCTCCAGGTGCACTGGGGGTGTGTCCTCACACTGCTGTGCTCATTACCTTATATATTGAGTTTCCTTAGATTCCCTCCACTCTGTGTGCTTCTGGTTATGTATAACAGTGATGGGGAGGGGCAGTGAAGAGAGCTGAGAGCACAGCAGTGTTAGGACACACCTCCAGAGCACTATAGAAATATATATATATATTTTTTTTTTACAGTCCTGCTGATCACATACAAAGTCATGTTTACGCGGGGGCCACTCCCTTTAAACGTTGTGCAGTGATATTGTTCGGAGCTCCTCATTACCTCTCTGCCCCGCACCGGAGATGGCGGCGGCTCTGAAGGCTCCTAATGAGCTCGGTCCCTTCCAGCAGTCAGGGTTAAGGTGAGTTAATGGAAATCGAGCCCATGTTCTCCATTCCCATCCCTAAACTGCTAAGCGATGCTGCCAGATCCAATTAAGGTGTAAATCAGCCCAGGGAGAGCGCATTGGCAACATCCCATAATCATTAAAAATTCATTTTAAATTCCATTTAATAGCCGCGATCATCGTCCCCCATTTAGCCCGTTCTCTGGTGAAAGTCGCGAGTCTTGCTGTAAGTGCTCCACTGGAACTTGTAGCTGGAAGTGGAGAAGCTGGGAATGAAGTGGGAACCGAGGAGCGGCTGCGCAGGGAGCGCACAAAGACCATTTTTGGAAGATTTTCTCATTACTGTTTACTAGTCTTGGCAGCTTGTGTCCTGCGCTCTGGATTAATAGCTGAGACTTGTGTGATAGGATAGAGAAATCTGCACAATAGATAATGCTGGGAACACGGGGAACACGGATGTAATGCAGGGGGAGTGCAGGAGTGCTAAGTGCAGATAATGTCCACTTTATAGCAGAGCAAAATCTGATTCTCTGATACAGAGCACCAAATCCTCTGCTATAATTAAGATATATTAAAAATGATTCATACCTCCACCACTAGGGGGAGGTACATGGTTTACAGGATACTCTTCAGAGCTCCCATTATATTTAAAGGGCTGCACTAGGTAATACTAATAACTCCGTTATTTATATAGCGCACACAGATTACGCAGCGCTGCACAGAATTTGCCAAATCAGTCCGTTTCCCCAATGGGGCTCACAATCTAATCAACCTACCAGTATGTTTGGGAATGTGGGAGGAAACCAGAGGACCAGGAGGAAACCCACGGAAACACAGAGAGAACATACAAACTCTTTGCAGATGTTGACCTGGATGGGACTTGAACCAAGGACCCCAGCGCTGCAAAGCTGTAGTGCTAACCACTGAGCCACCGTGCTTCCCCCTATAATGAATGATGTTGGACCAGGAGATAAATGGGGAGGTTATATGATGTGTGCACTGAATCAAGTCTGGGAAGAGTCTTACAGGCACTAGGACCCTTGTTTATTGAGAAATATAGCAATGTAGGATAGGTACGGGGTTCCCTGTACCCCCACAGCACACACAAAAGCAGCACTCAGTTTACATAGGGAAATTCAGGGCTCAGTATATAAACCCCCAGTAATCACATACTTATTTGCCCCTAATGGTTTTATCTAATGGACCCCAAGTGGTCATGAGATCCAAAGGTCCCCTGAACACATCCAACCTGCAGCCCCATAACTGTGAATGAAACATGTGTCCCAGCACAAGGGGGGACTCCTTCCTGGGGGTCCCAGTATACAACCCCCTAGTAATTAGATATAAATCATCTATACTATTAGAACCTATACACATCCTAAGGATTGGAGATAGGTCTCTAATTGCTTGAGGGTCTAAACACTGGGATTGCAAGTGTTCACAAGAACCAGGGTCCAAACGCTCCCTTGGATGAATTGCAAAACCCCATTTTCATAATCACGGGGGCCCAGCCACTGAGGATTGGATAAAGTTGCCATTAGTGAAATCATCACTTTAAAGGAAATCTATCATGAAAATCTATCATGATAAACCAGGAACACTTCCTCATAGACCCAGACACTGTGGCTGTGGTAATCTTCTCCTTCCTTCCAAAATCAACTTTTAAAATGATGCTAATGAGGCAGAAGGTAATAACCGCAGAGCCCCTCCGTGCTGTAGCTTTACAGGTTGTTACCCTCTTACCCTCCCCCCTGCTCCTTCAGCACTTCCATCTCCCTCTGCCTTTTGTAATCACAGTGGGAGGGGAAAGAACTCCTGCACAGTGTAACAGCCTGTGAAACTGCAACAATGAGAGGCTTTCCTTTAAGCATACATGCCAGATGAATTCCTGTTAAATACTTACCACCCAAAAAAGACATGTTGCACTACTTTAGGCAGATTGATGCGCTGATATCAGTCATATGAATAGGCAGGAAGCCCAATGGCCAGAAGTACCGCAAGTTTCGCTGATCTGTTTGTGCCACCGCAAAGGGTTAAAAGACAACTTTAGCTCTGCTTCATCTGTATGCATTGCCCTGCCCATGATACCATAGACTGATACATATTTGCCCTATAGCTGCCACATTACAAGGGATTGAAGGCTTTGCCGCTCTCCATGGTGCTGAAATATTCCGGAGCTGATCCGTCCCTTGAAGATTCCCCCTCCCCATCACGTGCAGGCTCTGCTCATGCGCCTCCCCATCCTGCGCTTGTTTAATGTCCCCTCTACAAACATTTATCCTTCAGAATGTTTAATAAGGTTGTAAACAGCGACCCCATTACAGATTAGAGGAATGAATCTGCCTCTTATCTGGTGACGGGCAGTTATCTTGTCGGAAACACACTCAATCCCGCTTTAATCTCCGCAGCCGCTTCTCTTTGTAAATCACCAGAAGTTTATAGGGCATAAAAATGATTTTATAGTGTGCGTCGTGTATGGCGCCCGCGCTGCACCAATCACCTCCCGCCTCTGCCACTTGGGGGGGAAGCGTCCTGGGTGTCGCGTTAATTTGCTATAAACAGGGACGCGACGACGTTGACTAATGAAGGATCGTACTAATGGTTCTCCGCAGGATTCTAGGGGGAAGATTCATGAATGCAGAGGGAGTCTATGGGGGATGTCAATTCCTAGATGGAGTATATGGGAGTCCTGGCATCAATGCAGAATCTATAGGGAGGGCAAAGGTAACATTGTATATGGGTCATATTGGTACATAGGGAGACATTGCTACATGGTGGCAGTGATACAGATCCACGGAAAGAGCCAAAATGTTGGGTCTTTTCCCTACTCCAGCCATAAAATCATCACCAAGAAAGGGTTATGATGGCACAATAGTCTGAATGCTACATGATAGGACTATGGAAGGTAATACCGATGTGCACCATCACCCTATTACATGGTCCTGACGAGAGACACTGGGTCAGATTTACTTACCCGGTCCTGTCGCAATCCAGCGGCGCATTCTCCGACGAGGATTTGGGTCTTCCGGCGATTCACCAAGGTAGTGCGCACAATGTCCACTAGGTGTCGCTGCTTCGCCGAGGTCCGCCGTAGTTCACCATCCTACTCCTGGTGCATGTAAGTGCGTGTCAACCGACAATTTTTTTTTTTTTTTTAAATACCGCGGTTTTTCTGAATCCGTCAGGTTTTACGACGGCCGTGCCCCCCGATTTCGGATGCATGCAAGCCGGCGCCAATGCGATACAATCCAATCGCGTGCGACAAAAAACTGGGGCAATTCGGCGCAAACAGGAAATTTTCGGGAAACCCGACAAAAATTAGCGATTCGGGCCCTTAGTAAATGAGCCCCAATTTGTCTTGAATCGTAGATTTAGTAACAATTGTAAAATTTGCCAGCTCCAAACTGAATCTGAAGTTTTTTCTGGTTTATCTATGGACAAACAATTTCCCCAATTGGCCTGAAAATTGGTAAATTACCCCTCTTTAATATAATTTTTTTTTTATATATAAAAATGGCGATATCTTGTTCTACAAATTTTTTGGTTTGGATTAAGGTTCCCCTTAGGGGGTCAGCAAAAGGTTTAGGGTCAGCGCTAACCCTAATGTTAAACCTAACATGAACCCTTCTGCTAACCCTAAGTGCAACCGTGACCCCAACAAAAAAATCTGCATAAAATGAATGAGACAAGAAAAAGTAAAAAAGTAAAAAATAAATAAATAAATCAGTTCGGGCCAATTTGATTTGGAATAAGTAGAGCTGGCATGATGCCAGTAACAGTGGTAATGCATTGGTAAGTGAGGTGTAAGTTGAGATGCCTTGGTATGAGGGGTACCTTGGTATGAGGGGTACCAGTGGAGATGCCATTTGAGGGATGGACCCCATTATAGTTTTGCCAATAAAGTTCTGTAGAGAAGCATATATTGTACACTATATTGTACACATTGCAACAATAGAGGAGCACGATACATTAGGAGACTATTTGGGGTTGCAGGGTAGTCCAAAGAAAATCTAGTTACACCATGAGTCACCACTAGGGGGAGCAGTGGAGCAAACAAAAGTACATAACTAGTGAGTCTCTTTGCTCCTCATTTTGTATTGTAGCACCAGGTATAACAATCTCTGACTATACCCTTTATCTGCCTAAGTGCAGCCTATCATTTACATAAGAAGCCTTGGCATTTGTGTTTTCTATCATTGATACAGCATTTTTATCATTCATGTTCCCTCTGCCCTTCCCATCGTTGGCATTCTTAAAGAACAACGAGGGAACAATAGCGACTAATCAGAATCACAGAGTCTGTATTATTATGGAAATAGCTGCCTCATTGTAATAGACCTCCAGCTCCAGAGAAATCTGCAGGAGAAAAGGGATGTGGGAACTGAACAACCAGGCGGAACTGATACAATGTGTAATACCTACAGGAGGATGTAAGGGGGCAGTGCGTGACCACAATCACATGGCCCATGGAGGTGGATCACATGATCGGGGGGTCCAGGCCCTCAGATGCATCTCTAGACCCCAGCACATAGATGTGGATATGAAGGTCATTGCATGGGGATCAGTAGCTCCCATGCAGATGTATAGTAGCTGAAAGATCCCTACATCTGCTTACAGTCAATATGGAGAAGTAAGTGAACCCTGTGCATTTCTTACTGTTACAATATGATTGGATCTTTTCGAGAATGATTGGTCAATAAGAACCATGCTTCTGGACAAACAACTTTCACTAGATACGAGGACATGTCCTACCATGTACCTTTGTCACAATTTGCACTGGAGTCATCATTTAAAAGAGTCTATAAGGTTCAAAATGGCTCCTAAATCCAGGCTAGAAAGGGCTAATGAGACATTTCTGACGGTGTCTCTCTAACTAAAGAGAAGCTAGTAATTTTCCACAGATATCGAAGAAATTTTGCAGGAATGAAACAGATTTGTTTACCAGAAAAGCAACAACCTGACCTTTAGAATGACAGGTGCTGTCTGGAAAGTTGTTTAACCTTTCTGCCATAGAATATTATGGGGGCTTACTGTAAGTCAATGGGTGAATGCTTTGTCATTTCTTGTGCTGAAATCGAAGGTATATAAAGAGAACAGTCTTAGCCCCAGTGTCTTGCAGTTAGGGAACAGAGATCAGAGGAGAAGACTACCAGTGTACCTAAGCAACCAGAAAAAAAGGCTGAGATGGGGATACTCTCCCATAGACCATGGGCTCCTAGACTTTCGCCAGGGTACCAGCCTTCTGCGAAGGGGAGAGACAGCTAGCCCAGGCCTTTCCTCATCATTAACCCTTCTTATGCCAAGGATGAGATTGGAGAAGTCAGCCCTTTGATTTCTTTGTATACATTTTTACCTGAATTTCCTCAGTAACAAAGGAATCAGTTCACTGCAGACCCCGACTCTCTGAACTTATTTCCCATTGGGGTGTATCAGGTCTTACTATCCCAGCTGGAGAGCAGTATCACGTGGTAACACCTCAATGGTACCTGTTGGACACAGCATAGGGTTGGGGGCTCCCTTAACCTGGGCACGACCTTCCACTTTATCAATTAGTGAGAACAAGACTCCTGTGATCGGTAGGGTCCATTCTCGAAATAGTGGTGGGTCTGGACCATCACAATCAGATTGTTATTTCCTATACTTTGGATAGGAGATAATCAAATTTGGTATAACTACTTCAAAGAACCCTACAGAGCACTATGATTGGTTTGGAAGCCAATGTGGACTGGACACATTGGGGGTCATTTACTAAGGGCCCGAATCGCTCTTTTTCATCGGGTTTCACGAAAATTACCGGTTTGCCCCGAGTTTTTGCCGCACGTGATCGGATTGTGGCGCATCTGCACCGGCTTGCATGCGATGGAAATTGGTGGGCGTGGCCGTTGGAAAACCCCACGGATTCGGAAAAACCGTGGTATTTTTTTTTAAAAATGTGTCGCTTGACAAGCGCTTACCTGCACCCAGGATAGGATGGTGAACTCCGGCGAACTTCAGTGGAGCAGCGACACCTGCAACACAGAGATCACCGCAAAAGTTGTTTCAATTAAGATGTTTGGTAGCGGGGGGTTCACACGAGATTCCCCATTAAATAAAGTCACAAAAGTCTAGTTACTGCAAATCTGTTCTAGAATGAATGGTAGGTGTGAAGCCTTCAGCCTTTTCAGGAGATCTGAGAAGACTTCACATAGAAAAAGTGACGTAGCAAAGTCTTTCCAAGTTTGAGACCTTCAATATAAAATCTTCTCCGAGTGAGATATGGACTTTCCCATCTGACAATGACTGCAAGTGAGGGAATATATTGCGAGTTGTAAAATGAACACAAAATGCTCCTGATGGCTCGGGTTGTGTGACTGTACGATCAGCATTTGGTGTTGTATCTTTAAAGTGTCAAATTTTACAACCTATATTAACGCACTAATGAGAAAACTAATCACAGTCTGTGGCTGTCGATGTCTGGCTCAGTTAATCATACGGGGGAAGCAGATGCATCCCAATGGCTCTAACAGGAAGCAAAGTCAATTTGCAAAAATAAATAAATAAAAAAAATAAAGATAATAACATTTTTTAAAAAAATATTTAAAATTAGATAAAAAATAAATAAATAACAGCAGCAGATTTTGCAGCTTGTGGCGGCTCAGTAGATTTTTTTTTTTTTCCTTTAGGCGCTAATGATCATTTTATTTATTTATTTTTTTTACTAAACAGCAGACGGAGCCCGGCAGTTGTGTGCGAAACCCCCGCTGAGAACAAGACTGATTGCTTGGCATCGCTTCCTCTTAAGTGTCTCCGCTGTGAGTCGAGCAATGAGACGGGAATCATTGGGAACTGCGCAAAGGAATGGATCAATTCTGTTGCTTAACCAAAGCTCATGGATAGTTCTGTGCGGCCATTACTGAGGATTATTTTTCCTATAATTGTAAATCAATTCCGAGCCAGGGAAATAGAAGAGGTCGTCATGTAGTGACTGGGAGTTCCTGCCGATGCTGGAGTTTATACCCTCTGGAGAAAGATTATTAGTGGAGGGAAGATCCCACTTATATACAGAATAAAATCTATTATTTTAGACCTAAAATCCAATGGTCAGACTGTGCCTAGAGGTTTACAGTCCTATTAGCTCTAATACAGCGATTCTCGTCTACTGGGCTGCTATTATCTAACTATGCATTGTAGTGGATGAGCAACCGGCAGGTTCACAGCATCTGACATTGTGTAGGTTTCTATACGGACCTGTGTTGAGCAGCTCTCCAATAGTAGGGATAAGTGGACCTGAACTGTAATGTTCAGGTCCATGGCAATAATTAAGGCTTCAGGTCCCCAAACCAGGATATCATCATTGTGTTCGGTGTTTGGGGTCACCCCAGCCAGTAACACCTGTGATCGGTGACGGCACATATTGCAGGTGCTAACCCTTTACCTTTCAGCATGTTAACTTCAATAGGCTTGGCATTCCTTGATGATGTCATGGTGACATTTAAAAGGATAGCACTAGGGAATAGTGCCAGGTTTGATTGTGGGCGTTTTGGTGTTTTCAAATTCGGGTACCCAAACCAAACTTTAGCTTGAGGTTTGGAATAACTTGGTGAACCTAAACTTGAATGGGTCTGTTCATCACTATCCAAGAACCCTTGTAAATACTTCGTAGCTTGCACCCTTTGCATTACGAAATCTGTAACAGAAGTCATGTTACTATGCAGATTTTTAGCTAAAACTTATGGGAGACATTGATGAAATTTACAAGCTTATCCATTATGCTTCTACTGTCCACCACATTACAGAGGGTTAGGAGCAGGCACAGTGCACAGCAGCAATTAATGCCTATGTGCGGTTCCAAGCTGTAAGGGGTTAAACATATTGATTACATATTGACATATCAGACCCCCACAAATCAACTTTTCTCCAGCAAATGCAGAGAGGCTAGAAGAAGAAGTAGCTCCGTCCTCTGTGTGGTGGTTTCACAGGTTACTACCTACTGCAATGACTCCATTCAGCCACTGCTCCTGGAATAGCGCTGTCTGCTTCCTGTTCTAGTTTCTTTATAGAACAGATAATCTGTGGGGGTGCTGTGCATTAGACCCCTCCCCCCTTTAAGGTGCTGCACTTGGAAGTTTGATGCTAGCAGTAGAGGAAGCGGAGGCAGGTAATAGTTGGCCGCTGTAGTATACCCATTTAGTTGGAGTAAACAGATCAGGAGCCTCTTCATGGATCTTAAAGCTCAGCTTTGCAGAGAGTCTACAATGATTTGATTTGTGTATAATACAGATTTGCTCTTTCGGCCCCATGAGTCATCAGACAAAATCTTTGGAAGTTTCCTGTAAGCTTTTACCACTCATTAGCACAAACACTTTTTTTTCCTTGACAACGAGCCTCAATTTTAATTGCAGGTAAATAATGGAAATTGACCTCAGTCATGTAGTAAAATCCTGGCAGCGAGCCTCTCCGACACCTGAGCTGTCTACAACGGGGGAATATCTCTCCGACATCCAGAACCCGCCTTGTCTAAACAAAAGCTCTGGGCAATTATCACTAATAAATAGAAGAAGAAATTGGGATGGAGCAAACTCTGTGCTTGACAGAGGTCCCAGGGTTCACCGGCTGCACGCAACGCAAAGAATATTCACCACTTGATGATTCTGCAATTAAAGTGACCTACGTAGGGAAGTTGATTGAGCGGACCGTCCTCGGCAACGAGAACAACAATACCTGTGCATTTGTCAAACTTGAGATGTATTATTATGGCTTCGGCAAAACACTATCCAGACATAATTCCAGCAGTGAAAAGAACGGGGAATAAAGCATTATTTAGTCTTTGAATTCAGTGCCCTTCTGCTCTTACCAGGGTTTATTGTCATTTTCATGGACGTTTCATTTGTTGATTCAGAAATGAACTGAAATGCAGATGATGTGTGCTTTTACTATTTCTACATACAGATTCTAAGAGTGTGAATCTAGAGCAGTGATGGCGAACCTTTTAGAGGTCGAGTGCCCAAACTGCAACCCAAAACCTGCATATTTTTGCATAGTGCCAAAACAGCAATTCAAACAGTAACTTATTGCAATTTTCTTGCTCTGTGCTGTACCACACCTTTCAATGGGCCTGAGGGCTCCAATATCTTTGTCAGAAGGAGAGGAAATTTGGGTTGTCGCTGGAGCTTCCCTTGTATGATTCAGGGGTCACACAGAAGGGGCTCCAATGATAACCTGACTCTGTCCACAAGACCTCTCTCTTCCTGCAGGTATACCAAGATGCTCCACCAAGATGCTCCACAGGAGGATTCCTGTCTGGTGAACTCTCCCATGGTGAAACAGCCTGAGTGCCCACTGAGAGGGCTCCGATTGCCACCTCTGGCACCAGTGCGATAGGTTCACCACCACTGACCTAGAGGGTGTTTGAGAGTGACCTGCAACCAGGGTAGAAAAGGACCTTGACCACATTCCTCCCTGGCCAACTCCAGAGGGAGAGCTCGTAGCAGGGCAGTGCTATGTGTCCTGCAGGAAGCAGATGGGATTTGGAGCAGTTGGAGACACACAGGGGGTCTGTCAAAAGAGTACTGGAATCCAGAAAGGACATTGATCGATGGATCTCAATGAGAGCAGTCTTCAGCCTCGAAGGTAGGTAGGGGTCAAGAAGTGAGTTAATGCCCTATGTAGGGGCTAAGTTGTTTGTTATTTTTAGTTTCTGTAATCTGTCATTTTAGCGATAAATAAAGCCCTTTTTTGGATTGCTAAAAGCTCCTACATTATTGCTTTGGCACTCAGCACCACGAAAGAAGTCTATAAGGCCCAGAAGCTTCTAACATTGCTTCTATGTTACCCTCAAAACCCACAGGATACAGAAAAGATGTTTTGTTGACTAGGGTTAAGGTTAGTGGGTTCACAGTGTGAGCCCCTGTGCCACCAGTTTAACAAAGGGCTTAATCTGAGGGATCCTATCAGTCGGTGACTTCATTGCAAAAGGATAACAACAAATCTGGTTCTCATTATGGTGTTGTTACTGGTGTCTTAAGATGAGCAGATGAGTAATTTTACTTTTTGGGTTTGGCTAGTTTGAGCCAATAATGGCCATGGCTAATATCAGGGGGAATCAATTTTCTGGATTGGCTGTCTGACTGCCAATGCTGCAATATGCCTGGGTCATGTGGCCAGATCTAAATTGGTACTCTGGGACCACTTATGTCTACTGATGACATCTGGCCCATAGGCTCTAGCAAAAGGGAGTCAGAGCCTAGGTACTAAGCTAAGGTCAAGGCAGGTGGTGCTCAAGAAGTGACAGCTACAAGCTAGATGTCAGGGTAGGCTCTGCTCAAGAAGTGATAATTACAGGGCAAGTGGTGGTCAATAGTGATAAGTACAAACCAGAGATCAGAGCAGTTCAACTACAGATCAAGGTCAGGTCAAGCTTAGGTTATTAAGAAGAACCAGAACACAAAATTGTAGAACAGAAACTGAGTTGAACAATAAAGAAATAAGAAGTAATAAGAAATCAACAGCAAAATACATAACTTAGAGAGCAAGGAAGCTTAGTTATGAATGAATGGAGACACAAACCTTTAAACTACAGAACATGGTGCACATTATTAATTATTATTACTATTATTATGAGTGCCATGTGACACACGAGCCGTCAGTTACCAGCCAGAGTGGGAGGAGAGACAAAAGAAGCGGGTTGTTGATGGCCATGTTGGTCAGGCAAGGGGATATATACGGGTCTGGAGTAGAATTGTATGCTGTGTAGCCCGGCCACCACCCTCTTGGTGTATCCAATGACACCATAGGGGCGGAGACTTCATCAAATGCTGTTGAACAAGCACTGACGTATGATTAATTACCCAATTCTACCCTTCTCCCTTGCCATTGCCTTTTCACTGGCTTTGCGTATATTTGCAAACTTTTTAGGTCTAACATTATGACTCATCAGACCTTCCCATCGAAACCACTCGTTGACCCATAATTGTCTGTAATTATTAGAACCCCTCATCCTGAACCAAAATCAATCCATCCTACACATGAAGCAGATCAGTGGCTTGTATACAATGTAATTCCATTGATCTACATGAGAATTGATCCATCGAGGACCTCTCGTGTGTAGGGAAGGGGGGGCTGCTGTGTATTATGTGACTTCATGTGAGAATTTTTTTTATTAACAGGAAAATCTAGGGAAGATATAAACAGAATAATTAGATTTTCTCCACATACTTCAGAGCTGTCCCTCATTTCCTTCCCAGCTCGAGCATTCAGCCGGGATGCATGAAGATTTGCCCATTAAATGGTTTTTTAAATGCTTTTTCTCGGCGAAGCGACTGATACAACAGCATGCCGAACACATTTGTCAAGGTATAAACACATCACTTATTTCACGCTTAGATTTTTTTTGTGTAGTAATTCTCAGCCTCTTACATATTAATGGCCACAGGCTGCCACTTTCCCTCCATGGAAAGCCAGAGACACAAGCCGCTTTCAATTATTTTTTGTATCTTTTTGAATAACAGAAAAAAGACAGAAGATTGTAGGGGGGCACATATAAAAGTACGACACAACGAAATGGTCAAAAGACAATTCGTCAATGTGATTTTTATTTCTTCAAAAAAGTAAAAAGAAAACATTACAATTAAATGACCATTGGTTTAAATGAAACTCCAGGAAATTTTTTATAATTGGTAAAATGGAGGCACCAGGTCACATAACATGAATGACTGTTTCACACTGGGTCCTTAAATCAAATTTTCAGGTTTTTATGTTCTTTTAGGCCTAATTCTGAGCATTTGTAACTAGGTCTGCATTGTATTGGACGAGTCAGAAGTTGCCAAAATGACAGCCCCTTTTCTGACATCACTTCCTGGTTGTCAGTTACTGGATGAAACATCACCCTACAGACTTCCTGCTCTGCCCATCCACTCCATGTCGTCTGCACAGAAAGCTAGGGAAAGTTCTTTATTATTTGAACTTCTAAATCTTTTATCTGGATTAGAATTGGGGAAATTTGGTATTTGATTTCAGTGTTACCTTAGTGGTATCTCAGTATTTTTAGATATATTAGCAAAATGGGAGTGGGGGGGGGGGGGGGGTTCAGAAAATCTACAGAATAGGCCTTCAGCTTTTGGATAAGCCTACCAAGGTTTTTATTGACCCCGAAATATGTAACAGTGAGCCATGTGACCTCATTATAGCATGTTTTTAACCCACATGAAGTCACAGTGCATACATACTATCAAACTGTGCCAAATGGGGTTTGTTCAAACTTCCCCAATTAGCCTAACAGGTGCACTGCAATACTTTGATAAAATTGTGTTGGTGTCCATGATCTCCTACTGTTCTAGTCCTCACCTCAATAAGTCAACCACCACCTGATTGTTCCTTACACCATTTAGATGGGCAATGTTGGTGAATCTATGCTTAAAAATTACCTTAAAAGTCTCCCCTCTCACAGCCAGAGCCACCAACATCTTCCTGACTGATGACTACTCTGTTGGGCATCACTGTGACTGCTGGCTAATCTGGGGGCATCTATGTGACTGCTGGCTACTCTGGGGGCCAACCCTGTCAAGGTTGGCTACTCTGGGAGGTATCTCTGTGACTGCTGGCTACTCTGGGTGCCATCCATGTGACCTCTGACTACTCTGTGGGGCATCCTTGTGAGTACTGGCTTCTCTGGGGGGTATCACTGTATCCCTGTGACAGCTAGCTACTTTGGGGGACATCTCAGTGACAGATGGCTACTCTGGGGGAGCATCTCTGTGACCGCTGGCTACTCAGGGAGCCATCTCTGTGACTGCTGGCTACTCTGGCGGGCCATCTCTGTGACGGCTGGCGACTCCGGGGGGCATCTCTGTGACTGCTGGCTACTCTGGAGGGCATCTCTGTGACTGCTGGATACTCTGTGAGGCATCTCTGGACTCCAAAATCCATTACTTATTTTATTTTTTTTTTTTGAGATGCTTGTGAGCTTATTATCTGTGGTACTCCCTAACGGCACCATCTAATATTTAATGCAATATACTGAGAAGTTGGAGAAAAGTTACAAGATTAAGGATAAAGAGTGGTACTTAAGTTCTAACATCTGGCACATGTTGGTTTGGATGGTGGTGGTGGGGGGGGCTATATGTGTGAACAGCCCAGGGCCCATGGGGCACTTAATCCGCCACTGCTGGTGAGGACCTTGGCTTGTAGTGGATTCTGACTGTTGTCTGTCCAAGCCTTGGTTGTCTTTGACTGTTCTTTGTTTAACCTCTGGTGTGTAACTCAGGTGTTCTCTTGGGTCAGCTGTCACCTTCATCAAGACTACTATAAGGGGTAGCAACCATGTACAGATCTTTCTAAAGGTTAAAGTTCAAAAACGGACACAATCTCTTAGATAATCCACAACCACACCAGTGAAACAGTAGAATCACAATAAATTGCTTGTCTCAGTGAGGACTAAAGCAACTCCATATCTACCACTAGAGTAGAAGTCTACATCTGGCGCTTGGGCTTCATTTCTCTAATAGACAGCTTGATACATGAGCCCCTCCAAGCATTGTCAACTGTGAATTTGTGCTGCCAAACAGTACTGAACAGACCATAAATCTGAGCCTAATAGAGGTTGCATGTTCACGCATGTAAGGCGTGAGGACGGTAATTGATACATTATAGCTGTTCAATATTAATGCTTTATTAGGACGTCAGGCCGCGGGGTCACTGTGAAAAAGGAGATAATGAATGATATACGGTGAACGCGTTCTCTACTGCGTGAGTCATTGTGCACGAATCATGGAGATTTACCATAGGATATAAAATTATGTTTCTTGTCGTTATGATAATGACTTAGATATTCTGCATATTCAATGAACTGGACAGCAAGAAAACAATTCCTTGTTGTGATGAATATATAGCAGTATACAGCAAGGGAGCGCATGTGAGGTCTATTCAAGTACATCAGTGCATATCACATGTCACTACTCCCCTCCCTCTCAGCCTTGTCCTGAATACAAGCCTTTTAAGGTAGTTAAACTCATTTGGGTGCAAGCCATTTCAGACCTAGAGCTGACTCATTGGCACCAACAACCTTCACAGAATTCCCTTCAAAACTACAAAAGGCTATATGGCCAATAAAACTGGGTCTCAGGTGAGGAGATATGTAGAACTCTCAATTGGAGCATAGTAAGTGGGGCATGTTCAGTCTCAAAGACACTGGATGAACGGGTATGATGTCACAGAACCATAGTCCTATGACTTCCATTGAAAAGTTAGAACCCATTTAAGGTTCTGGGAGCTGATCCAGGGAGCAGGCGTGGCCGCACCCGCATAGGGGCGAAGGGAAGGGTGGGTTACACATCTTATAAAAACAAATGGAACCCTTGGTCATTGTTCTTGTCCTAAGGAATTATTACAACACAAGATCACAACAAAAAGGCAAAAAATAATTTGAAAGTGCTATCCATCCCTCCCTATTATTGCAGCACAAGATAATACACATTCATTGGATTGCTTAGTCATACTACGCTTATAATTTACAATCCTTCAACCGCACATTATATCTGTTGAGTGCATTGTTTTGTCTCATTTGCCCTTAAGGCAATTAAATGTAAAAATTTAACCTGTGTTGTTCTTTTATCTTGATCCACAAAGTTCCACATCTATGCCTCAGTTATATATGCGGCCACCTGAGTTGACTTCTGGCCCAATATATTTCCATTACGGACTGGGTTTGTTGGCCCTTGTTGTGTCATACCGGATTTGCATAACTATGGATTTGGATAATCCTTCTGCCCCATTCTGTAAATTCAAGTTTTTCTTTATCCATCTTCTAAGTGGGTGGCTCTTCCTGGTAAAATGTTACTGCTATGCTCCTACTCCTCAAAGTGGTTCCCATGTTGTACTACCCTTAAACCCTTTTACTCCAGGGAAGTCACCAGGTCACTACCTCTTGGAGTCATTAAAATAAGGTGCATGCTACTTGAAGGTTTGGGAGATGCCATCATTACCTAGCATGATATTTCATAGATAAAACAAAATTATTGATTTACAGTAAAAGTGTAGAACTGGCACAGACTTTTCCTAGCCTATAAGCGTTTTTTTATTTTTTCTTGGTCATTGGTTTAACTCCGCATTATCATATCCGTAGTGTTTCCCTCCCAGGTCTCTCGAACTGCACGTCCTTTAGTCAAACACTCAGTGGGAACCGAATTAGTTTACTAAATACCGACAGGATGCCTGTAATCAGAAGCAGCGGGAAAGCCTGGAACCCTCCGCAAACACTTCAACTGCAAGGTCATTAATGCCTGGAGGCTGCACCATCCACATAACAAGGCATAAGAGGCACATCCAGGGCGCAACGCAAAGCTGTTCCCGGACATAATAGGATTCAATCATTTTATTATAATTATGATTAACAAGAGAGGTTGTATATGTTCTCCCCTTCACTATACAAAGTCTGAGTTGATGGGTGAAAAGGTCTCCCTCCGTTATTACAGGAAAAAAGTTTCGGTAATAGTAAGAAATTGTAAGAAGTTGTAGATACACAATCACTCCAGATATTAAAAATAACATTGATTTATTCAGACTAATAGTCTCACTTCAACATAAAATCTAACATGAAATTCAACCCTATAAAACCTATATTGGTATATAAAAGCGAGTATAAGTGCTAATGAGGATATTAAGATTCGTTGTTTATAAGATACTATACTAAAATAATGGTGGTTTACACCCGCTATATGTAGGTGAATGTTTTATAGCTATTATGAGATTATAAAATTGGAATAATGTATACACTCGTAAGCCGAGTTTTTCAGCACAAAAAAATGCTGAAAAACCTCACCTCGGCTTATACACGGGTCAGTAACAAAAATAAACTTACATACTCACCTTCAGGCGCTCCCGATTCTCCATGCGGCGCCCCGGGGCTCTTCTTCTTTCTTATCTCTGCTGTATAAGCCAGCAGAGGCGCATCCATGTGTTCTGCTGGATGGTGCACACTGTGATGCTGCGGTGTCACCACTGATTATGTCATAGTGTGTGCCAGCAGAGCGCATGGGGCTGGCAGGCTAAATACTAAAGGGGGCTGGCTATATACTACAGGCATTCAGCCCCTGGGGATAAGTATTCAGCCCCCGGTGATAAGTATTCAGTCCCTGGTGATAAGTATTCAGCCCCCGGTGATAAGTATTCAGCCCCCTGTGATAAGTATTCAGCCCCTGGGGATAAGTATTCAGCTCCTGGTGATAAGTATTCAGCCCCCGGTGATAAGTATTCAGCCCCCGGTGATAAGTATTCAGCCCCTGGTGATAAGTATTCAGCCCCTGGTGATAAGTATTCAGCCCCTGGTGATAAGTATTCAGCCCCTGGTGATAAGTATTCAGCCCCCGGTGATAAGTATTCAGCCCCCGGTGATAAGTATTCAGACCCCGGTGATAAGTATTCAGCCCCCGGTGATAAGTATTCAGCCCCCGGTGATAAGTATTCGGCCCCCGGTGATAAGTATTCGGCCCCTGGTCATAAGTATTCAGCCCCCGGTGATAAGTATTCAGCCCCCGGTGATAAGTATTCAGCCCCTGGTGATAAGTATTCAGCCCCTGGTGATAAGTATTCAGCCCCTGGTGATAAGTATTCAGCCCCTGGTGATAAGTATTCAGCCCCCGGTGATAAGTATTCAGCCCCCGGTGATAAGTATTCAGCCCCCGGTGATAAGTATTCAGCCCCTGGTGATAAGTATTCAGCCCCCGGTGATAAGTATTCAGCCCCTGGTGATAAGTATTCAGCCCCCGGTGATAAGTATTCAGCCCCTGGTGATAAGTATTCAGCCCCTGGTGATAAGTATTTAGCCCCCGGTAATAAGTATTCAGCCCCTGGTGATAAGTATTCAGCCCCCGGTGATAAGTATTCAGCCCCCGGTGATAAGTATTCAGCCCCCGGTGATAAGTATTCAGCCCCCGGTGATAAGTATTCAGCCCCCGGTGATAAGTATTCAGCCCCTGGTGATAAGTATTCAGCCCCCGGTGATAAGTATTCAGCCCCTTTGCTCAGTGTTGAGTCTGGGCTCTGGCTGGGTCGGTCAGGAATGGTCACAGAGATGTTCTGAAGTCTCTGCTGTGTTATTTTAGCTGTGTGCTTAGGGTCATTGTCTTGTTGGAAGGTTCGGCCCAGTCTGAGGTCCAGAGCATCTGGAAGAGGTTCCCATCCAGGATATTTCTGTACTTGGCCGCATTCATCTTTCCTTCCATTACACCCAGTGGGCCTGTCCCCATAGCCTGATGCTGACCCCACCATGTGTCACTGCTGGGATTGTATTTGGCAGGTGATGAGCAGCGCCTGGTTTTCTCTACTGCTTCGAATTAACAGCAAAAAGTTCAATCTTTGTCTCATCAGAGAAGAGAATCTTATTCCTCATAGTCTGTGAGTCCTTTGTTTGTTTTTCACATTATATGTGGCTTTAATATATCTTACACTGAGAAGAGACTTCCGTTGGCAGACTCTGCCGTAAAGCATCTCTGGAGCTTAGACACAGTGATCTTTGGGTTCTTCTTTACCTCTCTCACCAAGGCTCTTCTCCCATGATTGCTAAGTTTGGCTGGAAGGGCAGGTCAAGGAATATTTGTGGTCACCAACATCTTCCATGTAAGGATTGTGGAGGCCACTTTGCTCTAAGGAGCCTTGAGTGCAGCAGAAATCCTTTTGAAATCTTGACCAGATCTGTGCCTTGCCCCAATTCTGTCTCTAAGCTCCTTGTACAGTTCCTTAGACCTCATGATTCTCACATGCTCTGACATGCACTGTGAGCTGTAAGGTCTTATATAGACAGGTGTGCGCCTTCCCTAATCAAGTCCAATTAGTTTAATTAAACACAGCTGGACTCCAATGAAGGAGTAGAACCATCGCAAGAAGGATCAGAAGGAAGTGGATAGAATGGGAGTTAAATTTGAGTTTCACAAAAAAGGGTCTGAATACCATGTGATATTTCATTTTTTTCCTGAAAAATATCTGAGTTTATACTGTATGTATGGGTGTATATTATGTGTGTGTATATGGTGTGTATTAACTTTATGTCTGTGTATTTGATCTATATATACACTATATGTATAAATGTATATGTGACTGCATAAGTGTGCATATAAGTATATAAATGTGTGTGATTGTATAAAAATGTCTGAGTGTACAAATATATATTTTTTATGGGGAAAGAGGCCATGCAGAACCTGCTGTGGGGCCCAGCTACTCCTATTTTTAACCCCTTTGGGTAAGTATTATTATAAAAAATCACTCTTAAATATGAGGGACAGGTTAGGAGACATGTATAGGGTGAATAGAAAGCATTGCCCACAGGCATAACTTGAAGTTCCAGGACCGAATTTAATGTTTGCACCATATATAATTTATAATGAGAGCCTCAAGGACCCGTTGCCAAAGCTGAATTATAAGAATGCTGTGGTCAGTTGGATAGTGGGGTCATCCAGATGTTGGACCCTACATATCTGATATCAATCACCCATAGTTGATAGGTTGTCAATATATTAATCCAAAAAAATCCTGTTAAACATATTGTGATGTCGACTTGAAGGAAGCTCCTCCATGACATAATCCCTTAAGACATTGCAACGTTTCACAAATGTCTCGCTGTCATCTTACGGTGATCTTAATTTGACGGATTCACTAAGAATTACGACTCCCAAATGGAAATGGCAAAGTCAATTAGAGAATGGCTGTTCTCTCCTGATGTCTATTAAGAGGTTTAATCGAACATCAGACTCTTCTCGTCTTGTTCTGTTGTTCCTTTATTATGTATTTTTGGCATAAAATCTGCAGAAGTGGCCGTTCCCCGTCAATATGCTAATGCAAAGAATTATTTAATCAGGGCTTCCATAAAAGAGAGGCATGTATCCATAAACCACGATTTCTGTTCTAGAACATTAGCGTTACAGTTACTGGAGTTGGGTCTACTCAGAGGCTCATGCCTTCTAATATGAATTAGATCTCATAGAGTTGTAGACTCTCAACCTATTACTTTTGACTTGCACCAAGTAACCAAATGGCCAAGCCTTCTGAAAGGTCCAACAAGAGAAAAACCTAATTTAAAGGGGTCTAGGTTCCATTTTCTAGAGGTTGATGGAGGAGGGACCCCTTGGTTATTTTGTCTGGTGTAGAACCCAAGATAAGCAATTACGATATTGTGTGCTACCATTGTTGGAGGCAACTTAGTCTGAGGAAGCTCTTTCTCAAAGGTATCAAAGGATCAATGGATGGAGTTGTGTCTGATACAGAGATTCTGTTGGATACTAAATGATTTTACTATTTATTTCCTTTTGAACCGACCTATAGTTTTGAATGGGACTACTGAGTCTGAAGAAGTCCTGAATAAGTTGAGGAAGTCTCTGCTGCGGCCAATCTCCATGGGGAATCCTTTCATCACTGCAGCTGGAACAGTATAAAGATCTGTCTCGTCATACAGTGTCTCGATATTTAAGAGCATTTGGACTGAAAGCCGTCACTGCAGTGACCAAACCTCTTATTAGCAAAAATAATCAAAAGGATAGACTCACCTTTACTTAGGAGCATTTTGTGTGGACAGAGAAGTGCTCCACAGTTCATTTTAGTGGTGAAGGCAAGTTTAATTCATTTTGATCTGATGGGAAACACTGGGGCACATTTACTTAGCCGATTCCTCGGAGTGCATTGTCCGACGATTCACTAAGATTGTGCGCACGATATCCTGCACGTGTCACTGCCCTGCATGTATGTTTGTTGACAAACTGGGGAAAGATTGAACCCAAAGTGTGTAAAGAAGTCAGTGAAATGTGATGGAGGAAGTGTCATGGTTTGGGGGATGTTTTCTGCGGCAGTAGTTGGACCTCTAATACAACTACATGGCAGAGAATGTAAGTGTTTATCAGAACCTTCTTCCACAATATGTAGTTCTTTCCTTGCATTCATCACTCAATCAGCTATTTAACAGGTAAACAAATAAAACGGGTAAAGCAGTTCCTTGAAACAGAAAAGATTTAAACAATGAAATGGCCACAGCCCTGATCCGGAGTCCTGATCTAAACCCAATAGAAAACCTCTGGAAAACCTAAGTGACAAAGTTATGACCAAGAAACCCACAACAGTCATAGAACTGTGGAAGAGACTGGAAGAAGAATGGAGCAGATCGCAGCAGAGCTGTGTGAGGACTGCTGATGTTCTGTACTGAGGTCCTGTGCTCTGTACAGATTGCTATTATTAGAAGGCTAAAGGACCTGCAATGATGTCACTGGTCACATGTCATGAATGTAACACATAGCACTGTGTAAAAAAATTGACACAATGTTTCCCATCTGTACATAGAGCTTTATATGTCTGTAGTTGAATATTAGCAGACGGTGCAAGTACAAGTACAAGGAGGCAGGGCAGTGATGTGAAGAGACACAGAGCTGTCAGTCAGAATAATGGGGCGGGGCTTACTGCCAGCCTGAGAGAGAGAAGAGTCACAAACACCAGACATGAGTCACAAAAGTGAATTTGCATATCAGAAAAACGTCTGTAATTAAGGTACAGCACCTCACTGGCAGATAATTTTAGGTGATACGGGGAGGATTTTGTACCATTTATCAGCAGGAATTGTTATTCAGAGGGGTCAAAATCTGGCGACATGGCCTTTTTAAGTCTATAGCCAGAAACTGTGTTTGTCCATAGCCATGACCACCTGTGGTACACAACGGCTGCATGTTCTTGCAGGTAAGTTTCATCTTCAATCCTATGCATCCATTGCCACGGGTTGTTGGGATGTGTGCATTGTCTGACTAAGGCTACATAATACAGCAATTCGTATGATAAATACCTTATGATATTGTGTGGTAACTGTTTCTGCATGAGGTTCCTGTCCTCAGCTATTACTTAGTGGAACCAGCCTTACCCAGAATCTGTAATCGTCTAGTCAATAGTGTGTATAATAACTAATGGCACAACATTAGGTCATGATAAAATATACAATAAAAATTTAAAAAAATTATCAAACACATTTATTTATATATGGTATTTATAAAAAAATAAACGTTTAAATAAAAAATATTCTAAACAAATCGTATTAAATATTAAAAAATATATTGTACCATTCACCTTTCTACAGTCATGGCCAAAAGTTTTGAGAATGATACAAATGTTAATTTTTACAAAGTCTCCTGCATCAGGTTTATAATGGAAATTTGCATATACTCCAGAATGTTATAAAGAGTGATCAGCTTAACAGCAATTAATTGCAAAGTCAATATTTACCTAGAAAATGAACTTTTTCACCCAAAACACATTTTAACTTCATTGCAGGCCTGCCTTAAAAGGAGCAGCTAACATGGTGTCAGTGATTGCTCCAGTAACACAGGTCTGGGTGCTGATGAGGACAGGGCTGGAGATCAATCTGTCATGATTAAGTAAGAATCACACCACTGGACACTTTAAAATGAGACTGGTGCTTGACATCATTGTTTCTCCTCTGTTAACCATGGTTATCTCTATAGAAACACGTGCAGTCATCATTGCAATGCACAAAACTGGCCTAACAGGGAAGAGTATCGCAGCTAGAAAGATTGCACCTCAGTCACCAATTTATCGCATCATCAAGGAATTCAAGGAGAGAGGTTCCATTGTTGCCAAAAAGGCTCCAGGGCGCCCAAGATGGACCAGCAAGCGTCAGGACCGTCTCTTAAAAGTGTTTCAGCTTGGGGATGGGGCTCCCAGCAGCGCAGAGCTTGCTCAGGAATGGCAACAGGCAGGTGTGAGGCATCTGCACGCAGTGTGAGACTGCGGAGACTCTAGGAGCAAGGCCTGGTGTCAGGAGGGCAGGAAAGAAGCCAATTCTCTCCAGAAAAAACATCAGGGACAGACTGATACTCTGCAGAAGGTACAGGGAGTGGACAGCTGAGGACTGGGGGAAAGTCATTTTCTCTGATGAATCCCCTTTCCGATTGTTCCCACCAGTCTTGTCTCATGCCAACAGTAAAGCATCCTGCAACCATTCATGTGTGGGGCGGCTTCTCATCCAAGGGAATCGGCTCTCTCACAGTCTTGCCTAAAAACACATCCATGAATAAAGAATGGGACCAGAATGTCCTCCAAGAGCAACTTCTCCCAACCGTCCCAGAGCAGTTTGGTGATCAACAATGGCTTTTCCAGCACGATGGTGCACCTTGCCATAAAGCAAAGGTGAGAACTAAATGGCTCAGTGAACAAAACATAGAGATTTTGGGTCCATGGCCTGGAAACTCCCCAGATCTCAATCCCATTGAGATCTTGTGGTCAATCATCAGGAGACGGGCGGACAAACAAAAACCAACAAAATGTGACAAAATGCAGCAGTGATTGTGCAGGAATGGACGGCTATCAGTCAGGATTTGGTCCAGAAGGTGAGTGAGAGCTGCCAGGGAGAATTGCAGAGGTCCTGAAGAAGAAGGGACAACACTGCAAATACTGACTTGCTGCAGTAACTCCTCCTCACTGCCAATAAAAGCTTCTGTTACTCATAATATGATTGCACTTGTATTTCTGTATGTGATAAAAACATCTGACAAACCAGAGGGCAACAGATCGTGTGACAATATAATATTTGTATCATTCTCAAAACGTATGGCAATGACTGTAGTGTCCAAAGTGCGGGTGTCTATAAGAGGTTAATCCTTGCGGTTTCCCTCGGTGATATGAAATTGGGGATTGTGTCTCCACTATACAGATGACTTTTTAGTAAATTATGAGGGAGTGAGAAAGTGACAACAATCTTCTGCAAGGATCGGTAATTAGAGGTAACATTGACATGTCCCGGCCCCGGCAGAGTCTCCCCGGCTGCTGTCCTCGCACAGTTTCAACTTCTTCCCGCTCTGTCTGGGGATCCTGGTAATGACATGTATATGAATACTTAACGTACAGCGCTCATCATTCCCGCACAACACAGAAAACTTCTTCAACAAAGTAACAAAGAAAGGAGATATTTACATCACCAGATCCTCTGAATAAAGATAAAAGCAGATCCAGAGGACTGAAATTCAAATTTTTTAATAAAATCACTTTGAAAAAATTAGCCAGGAGAGTCACAAGGGGCGTGTCCTATTCAGTTGAGTCACTGTGTGACACAACTTCCCTATTCCCACTATTTCATGAGTGAGGGAAGGGGGTGAGAAAATTAAGGGAAACATTGATTGACTTGTCTGAAAATAATTCCTTAGGCAGGGGGTATGAGAGAGCTGAGGGGGACTTCAGCTGAATAGGAAGGGGCATGTCCTCTTCGGCTGAGTCACTATGTAATACACCTTAGCTCCCTCATTCCCACTCCTTGTGAATAAAGGAGGAAGAACAAGAAAGCTGAGGGAGACGCTGATTTGTCTCAGCTGAAGATAATTCCTAAGGGAGGGTTTGAGGGAGCTAAGGGAGATTTTTTCTAAGTCACACAAAGATTTGGCCAAATGGGACATGCCCCTTGTGACCCAGTGACTCTCCTGGCAAAGTGCCAGCTACTATCAAAAGGTTTAATGGTTAAAACCAGGTGACACGTTCCTTTATGCCTACTTTCTGATTCTTCTGCAAAAACTTTGTTTACTCCTCCCTCCTTTTATATGTCATGATAGGAGGAGCCTATTAACAGTAACTCACTTTAGGAACTTAGAAAACTCCTTAAAAAAATATACTGGACACCAAAACTTTTTTAGATTGAAAAAATAACATAGAAAAAAAATTCAACACCCTTGAAGCCAGAAGACTCTTAAGCCTGGAGACTCTGAAGCCTGGAGACTCTAATGCCTGGAGACTCTCATGCCTGGAGACTCTCATGCCCGGAGACTCTCATGCCCGGAGACTCTCATGCCCGGAGACTCTAATGCCTGTAGACTCTCAAACCTGGAGACTCCGAATCCAGCTCTGACTCTGAAGCCAGCAGACCTGATGATGTCATTATGTCACGTCTGCCGGTCATAGCTGTCGCACACAGGAGAATAGAAGAAGTCTGCTGTAGCTACGAAGGATCAGGGAAAGGCGAGTAAATATTTACGGTTTTTTTCACAGTCGATCACACGTCGGTGTCTGAGGTCATTTAACAATATGTTAAGCTTTGTGGTTGCCATCAATGGTAATGCAGTATAAATGTCACTACTAAATAGCTGGAATAGATACATTTACAGTTATAAAATTACATTTGGCCCCTTTAAGACAAACAGGAGGCTGATGTGGCTAGTGTGCTAGTGCAGAGGGCATAATTGGGTTCCTCCAGTATTTAAGCATGGGTGCAGCCATCAAACCACACTGTATCATGAAATAACTTCTCTCCACCATACCAACGTTATTGACACAATGGAAACATCCTGCCATATCCATCAGACTGTATAATCAGAGAGATATACAGAGGCTCTGCTTCTAGGGGTATCACATATTCAGAGGATAATCCATACATTTTCAGAATGGGGAAAGCCCCTTTGGAAAGTATATGTTATCAATTTATTCATTTTATATGTTTTTATCACTTGCCTTGGAACGGCTTAAAGAGTTAAATGCAGCCAAAGATTTTCGCCAGTTCTTTATACATAGTGACCTCCTCACCCGGGCTGGAAAAGGGTTTGGGAGACGTAGGTTTTGGCATTTCTATCATGGCATATCTTATAGAAGCTATATCTACAGAATACCGACCCAATGTCACATCCATAAAAGTAAGACGGCAAAGTCCATGGATTGTGTCTCATATTGCAGACCATCTCAGGTGCAGTTCACCTCATGAACAGGTGTGGCGCTATTTCACAGGGATTTATTTTCTATTTTTAATCCCTTTAATATGCTGTAATATAATAATCTGTATGAAGTACTCTACTGTTACACAACAAATCTTACTCTTCACAGGTCGTGGCAGGACCATATGGTGAATCTTGAATCTAAGGCTCTCATGTAGTGTTCACCATTGTCCATCACAAGATAGGTTCGTCTTGGCAGCAAAGGAGCCAGGTTGTCATTGTGGTTAAAGGCACGAGACTGTATGTTGTGATCAAACTTGAAGCACCCAAGTGTTTTGCTCCGCAGTGGTCCGAGTACTCATCTTGCTCCTTTTCGGAGCTGAGGGCTTGTGTCTGGTGCATTTGGAGTGGTGCTGGTACGACTTGACTATTGGCTTTTGTAGTTTTACATAATGGGGGTCATTTACTAAGGGCCCAAATGGCGTTTTTCCGTTAGGTTACGCAAATTTTTCCATTTTGCGACGATTTTCCCTGTATTGCCCCGGCATTTTGGCACACGCGATCGGATTGTGGCACATCCGCGCCGGCATGCACGCCACGTAAATGGGGGGGCGGGGCTGTACGAAAACCTGACGGATTCGGAAAAACTGCCGCATTTTTTAAAAAAAAGTGTCGCTGGACACGCACTTACCTGCACCCGGCCCGGCTTGGTGAAGTTCAGTGCATTCCGATGGCCTTCAGCGCAGCAGCGACACCTGGTGGACGTCAGAGGAACTGCCTTAGTGAATCCCGGACCGAATCCTCGTGCTGGATCGCGAATCGGCCGGGTAAGTAAATCTGCCCCATTATTCTTTGTTTTCTCTGTTTTCTGATCCTTGCTTGGACCTTGGACCGCTCAATTGCTACACAACATTGTACTTCTCCCCCATCTTGACCTGGTTAACCTGCCTCACTTTTGTTCTGTACAAATATCCAGGGTAAGGACAGTCACCCAGTTATTACCTGCAGTTTAGTGCAATGTGGGAAGTAGGCAGGGTCAGAGCAATATTAACATTGGTGTTAAAAGCAAAATACTGCTCTGGGAAGCTCTTGGATTGCAAACTAGTCCCGAAGTCCGTATGTCCACAGAAAATACCGATCCAAGGCTTCAACCACACTCATGTAAATTCCACAATTGTGCTGCCTTTTCCAATTCCCAACAGTTTTCCCTGTAAAGTCTCCTCTACTAGGAAATTTCTATTAGTAATAAAGAACGCACATAGCACTGGACTGTATGCTAAAAATTCACGCCCTTCACGCATTTAAACATATTGGAGCACATCTACTTACCCAGTCCTGTCGCGATCCCCGATTCGGACGGTCCTAGGAAGATGAAGTCTGAAACGATTCACCAAGATTGTGCGCCTGATATCCTGCATGTGTCGCTTCCCCACTCAGGTCCGCTGGAGTTCACCTTCTTCTTCCTGGGATATGTAAGTGCATTGTCTTGCAACACAATTTAAATGTTAAATCCCGCGCTCAGTCCGAATCCGTCGGATCCTCCGGTCGGCCAGCCCTCCGATTTCTGTCGCATGAAAGCCGGCTCCGATGCGGCAAAATCTGAACGCGTGCGACACAATCCCCTTTTAAATGCAGTGCAAAATGGTGATCTTCGGAATATTCAGCGTTTGTGCGGTCCGCACACCCTTAGTAAATGAGCCCCATTGTTTCCGTGTGGTCTGAAATTTATTCTATTGTCAACAGATCATCCACACATAGATCTATCTAGTAATCCGAAAACTCTCCAGCCCTAGGTGATTCCCCGTATTATGATGATACTGAGCAAAGTGACGTGCCAAACTGTGTTCAGTACCATCATGGGTTAAATACATTTCATATCAACTCCTATTGATCATATTCCAGTTACCAACCCGATTTGATTCGAGGCGTTAACAAGACGGGAGATTTTTTGGATGTTTTAGTTAAAGACCTTACAACCTGAAGGTCTTAATGATATATCGGAAACAATACTGATATGGAAATCTAGTCTAGTCTAGCTAAAAGCGGAAACAGTGGAACCTTTTTGGTCCATGTCGGCTTCCGAGGAATGCCGATTTGTAATAAAAAAATCTCTACAAAATTTGACCGCTTTTGAATTATGTGACTTGAGATCTCATCCGATTGGTTGTTGCTAGAGATAAGTGAGTATAGCATACTCGAAACGGCTCGTTGCTCGGACGAGTATTTCCCCTGCTCGAGATCGAGCATTTACTTAAGAAAAGACAGTGAAGAACAGTGAAGAATACAATGAAAACAGAGAACACAGTGAACCCAGGATCATTTAAGTGAAGAACACATTGAAAGAACACAGTGAAGAACACATTGCAGATGTTCCGTACATCTGTTAACTTATCCGAAGACACGCGTGCCAAACGGTGTTCTTCACAATAGTATGTGAAGAACAATATGTGTGAAGAACACATTGCAGATGTATGAAAACATGTATGGAAACATCTGCAATGTGTTCTTCACTGTGTTCTGTGTTCTTTCAATGTGTTCTTTCAGTGAAAACATCTGCAAACATCTGTAATGTGTTCTTCAGTGTTCTTCTTTCAAGGTGTCCTTTCAGTGAAAAATTACATTGACTTCAATGGGGCTCGTTATTCGAGACGAGCACTCGAGCATCGGGAAAAGTTTGTCTCGAATAACGAGTACCCGAGCATTTTAGTGCTCGCTCAACTCTAGTAGTTGCACCTAGTGATGTAACCTTGAAGACATTGAAAGGTCAGGCGGGAAAATGATAGAAAGCAACTGAGGAAGAGTCCAGAGTGCACTTACAACATGTTTAACCATCTCTATTTGGTTTTACTGTTTGATGACCTTCTATACAATAAAATTTGGTATAGCAACTTCAGTGTGTCCTGCTGAGAGCTGCCATATCACTGGATTCTTCACGGACCAGCCCCAGAACTTGGAGCTCGGCGGATATCCCCCAACAGCTGCGGACGACTGATTTGGATAAGGATACATGCTGTTTACCAAAAAAAGTGAGAGCAAAGCTATATTAAATATTTGGATTTATCTGGTAAATAGTCTGGACATACATTGAGTGCATATACATATCGCAAATACGCATATTCACATAAAATATCCCAGATGCCGGAGCCCCCTGACACTGTGGGTCCTGTAGCAGCTGATATGGTTGCTACCCCTGTAGTTACGCCCCAGAGCATATCGCTCCCATAAATATTAAACTAATTCCTTGATATCCCAAAATCAGAGATCACATGATGGGTATCTATGTAGGGTACACTTGTTGCATTACAGAACACATACATATAAATACCATACTACAATCTATTTCTTTACACCCTCCCTTACTATTTCATCTACTTGTAATGCCTGACACTTGGCTTTACTCCTCCTTACTGACATTGGCATTCTCATGTACTCTAGTCCCATGTTCAGTCCATTCAGTCTTTCTTTACTCCCTTTAAGCCGCTATCTCTTTAAGGAGCCTTGAGATGGATCACTGACATTTCCAGCAGTGTTTTACAGATCCGAGGTTTCATTGGCCCTGAAGGAAACCATTCGTCAAACTGGAAATTTTTATTAAAATCAGTCACGGGTGCTGAAGGAGCAGGACACGGGGAGTGTGTGGCTGTTTTTCATTACGAGGCAGCGATTGCTTTCTTTGTGTGTTTTTTTTCATGTACAGTAAAACTCAAAGTTTAATTAATATAATCTAACAAATCTGTCATTTCCCGGCAAATATCAGATTTCTTTGCATGTAGCTTTTTAATGTATTATTCACCATTTCAAACTGACTTCCTGTTATTAAAAACAACGCTCTGACACCATAGCCGAAAAATGATTGGGCAGTAAAGTGAGATCCAAGATGTAATAATAAAGATGTCATCTCATCTATTCCTCCAGTAAGACAACTCATCAAATAAAAAAAATAAAAAATTAGCTTTTTTGACAACCCACAAAAAATTTTTTTTTAATCCTTTGTTTGGATCTGCCGCGCTCCTACCTTTGACATGGGTGATTGGTATTGCTGGCAGTAGTGGATTATAATAAGAGGGGCGGTTTGGGCTGTCCCTGGGGCTCCAGGTTTCTACAGGGTCCATGATCTCCCCAACCCTAAGAGAAAGAGACCTCCATTACTGAAATCCTCATTCATTTCTTCCATACATGTAGACCTTAGTCTTTCCAGGACCACTAATGATCCCCCAAAGGTCGTTAAACTGTTAAACATAAATCAGACTTTCCTTCCCCAAGAATCTCCCTTCTAGTACTTTGTGTATATGTCAAACCATTAAAAAAATTGACTTTTGGGGAACCCACTATTTATCTTCATCCCAAGGTCCATGACATTCTTAATCCATCACTAATAAAGGGGTTCACCGATCTTATGGTCTAGTATAGTTAAATTGCATGAATAGTAAGTCCCCTGTTTTAATTTTTTGAAAATTTTCTAAAAAAGCATATGGCAGATCAATACACAGTAACTGGACGTGTGCCTATATAATATAGGCAAAGGTCCCCCGTTGTTGTGTCCACATATGTCAGCCATATTGCCACTAGCCCCGGCGTACTGGCATCATGTATGTCTGCTTCCACTGATGACTACAGCAGTGGGATAACTAGGAAACGCAGGGCCCAATAGGGAACTTCTGAATGGGGCCCCACTTATCTCTTAACAAATATACACACTTAGGGTTGCAAATCGCACTTTCGTCCGACTATTCACCATTTTTGGGATTTGCACGACTTTGACAGGTATTTAACAGGTGTCTGCGCTAGGATTGTGTTCCACGCAACCGGATTTTGGTGCAGCTGCGCCGGCTTCCATGTGGCACAAATTAGGGGATGTGCCATCAGACGATCCGAGTGATTCGGACTGAGCGCGTGGTATTTAGCTTTCAAATTTTGTCGCAGGACAATGCACTTACATACACCAGGAAGAAGGATGTGAACTCTGCCGGACCTGAGCGAGGAAGTGACACATGCAGGATATCGGGCGCACGATCTTAGTGAATCACAGACAATTATCGTCGGATAATGCACTTTCGGTGAACTCTGTCGGACGGGTAAGTAAATGTGCCCCACAGTGTATACACACCATATACACAGACATACAGCTTGTACATCACATATACACATACATTTAGAGCATATCACAAATACACAAATTACAGCACATTCACATGAAATATCCCAGATGCCGGGGGCCCCTTAACACTGTGGGTCCCATAGACCTGCTACCCCTGTAGTTACATCCCTGTACTACAGGTACATAAATCCAAACTCTAATCATGTTTCATTAAAAGACAAGGACTCTTTGCATCACCATCACATGAGTATGATACCAAAAACCTGGGTTCCAGTGCAGTCAAGCGGAGACAGAAAGCCCTGTATATATTAGATAAGTGGCCAAACTCGATGGAAGTATGTATGGTGTTGGATGAGATGCATCATATCTCCATGTCCTGTATTACTGATTAATCTCAAAATATTAAAAACTATATTAGTTATTGGTAGAAGACACTTCACCATCTCACCAACATGCGTATAAGTATAATAAATTAGCAATTTACCCTCAAAATAACTTACATAAGGAGCCGCATAAATTTGAGTTTCTGCTAAAAAGCCAAAAAAAACCCCCATCATCAGCTTCATCTGTCGGATCCCTTTACGCTTCCTCTCGAGTCTCATGAGATTTGAGTTTTGACCTTTTGCTAGAATTTAAGTATTTGTCTTTTGTCTGAACAATTAAACATGTTAAAAAATGCAGTATTTTTTTCACTCCTTCAGAGCCTCCCGGTCCTTCCTGCTTTCTGCCGAGCCCATTCCGATGGAAATGCCGGCAGCAGGAGCCAAGGAAAAAGTCTCCTTTCATTTAATTCATAAGCAGCAAAGCAAAAAGTGTAATGAGCCGACGTCCACGGGACGCAGCCCCCACGTGTGAGCGCTGCCCTGCAGATCGATATGGATTCCACTAAAAACCAAGGTTTGCCGAGACACCTGACATTTTTATTTACCGTGTCAAAAATGTCTGAATTCATCAGTTGTTTCCATAGAAACTTATTTTACGTTTATCGCCGCTTCACGATTAACAATGCAAAACAATTCCGCACCAACAATGTGGAGAAGAAATCAAATTCTGCACCATAAACAAAAAGAAGAAAAAAAATGTATTTTTTTATATTTTTATTTAATTTTATTTTCATTCTATTTCTATTTTATTTAAATGAACCCAATGCACTTTAACCCCATAAAGACCGAGCACTTTTACAAGCCCCAAAAGCTACAACATGTTTTCTGTGGGACAAATTTTAGCTGCTTGGGCCACCATTTAAAGGAAATCTAGTGTGTCGAATTTACCTTTAAAAGCAGCTGAACTGGTGGAATCCTCTCTACTACTCAGGGATCTGTGCTTCTAAGGCTGGTGCCACACGTAACGCTTTGTCTGCGTTTGCGTTTGCATTAAATTAACGCAAAACACCGCCGGCTCGTTCCCGATCGCAGGCGTTTCCACTGAAACGCCGATGTGATCGGGATGCGGCCCACCCCGATCACCCAAAGCATTACGTGTGACACCAGCCTAAGAAGTTTTAATGGTCTCCTTGCTCTAAACATAGAGTTTTATAAAAATGAAAACTCAATTCAAGTGCTACAGGGTGGCGTCACAGGGTGCATTCCCACTGCCGTTGCCCACCATACCGTAGTGCGGTGGGCAAACGGCGGCGTCAGGGAATAGAGGAGGGAGTGAGGGCTGCTCTCTCTGCCCCTCTCCATAGGAATATACGGTGCACGGCGCTGTATGCCGAGAAACCATAGAACATGTCCTATCTTTTCATGGCCACGGCGCCGTACGGTGCAGCACGCCCGATGCCAGTCTATGGGGAACACATATGCGACGTATATATGTTGCCATATATACGTCCCCTGAACGGCCGTGTGAATTCAGCCTAATAGTGATGTTTTCTGGAATTCATTCCAGAGTTTCCGTCAAGCCTGCTCTACTCTAGTTTCTGCAGGACCTTTGATGACATCACTTTCTGGTTTCTGCAGGATCTGTGATGTCAGAGAACTGTTCATGTGACCTGAGCAACCAATCCTGGTCCTCCAGCAGGTATTTATTGGTCCCTGCCCTCTCCTTCAGGGCCTGTAGTTCTCTTCTGCTTGATTTCCTAGTGGTGGTTTCAGCTGTATTTGCTGTACCTGTGTTCTCTTTAGTTCCTCCCCCTGGCCTCGTACTCTGTTCTCCAGTTTCCCTTGGACCAGCTGTCACGTGTTCCTATCTCCTTGGAGGTGCATCCGGTGTCCCCTTGACTAAGCCATCTCCACCATCAGGAGCTCTGTGAAGAACAAGAGGATCGCCGGGCCACTGCCCTCTGCGGAGTTGGGTCTCGTGGCACAGTGGGTTCACATCCCTCGCATCGTGACAGGGGAGTGCACGGCAGAAATTAGAGATGAGAGATGTTCTGCTGTCCCCTCCCACTCCACCAACATTTCTTAAGTGAGCTGCTGATTCATGCTGTGTACTATGGAAAACGTGCTCTGATATATACGTATTATACTGTACTGTATATAATGTATATATTATGGTGCTAATCCTCCATTCTTTAGTGTCAGGTCAGAACGCCGGGGCCCCCTGACACTGCGGGCCCCATAGCAGCTGCTATAACTGTAGTTACACTGCCCCAGGTCACGCAAACCCATTACCAATCTCACCACAAGCTAAACATTGATAGTTTGGTGTCAAGAAGTGAAAAAGAAAGCATTTTAGAGATTTTTCTTTTGAGTGTTTTTATTTATTTTTTTTTTATTCAACTACAAAAGCAAGTATCATTTCAAAAACTAAAATCTCTTTCTTTTGAAATAATTTTTTTTTTGTAGTTCATAAAAAGTGCAATTTAGTTTTTCAAAACTGTGAAGCTTTTGTAAGATGTCATCTAATTTTAATTAATTGAAATAATTTTCTATAAGATGACGGCTTAGACGAGCAGAAAATTACTATTGTTCCAAGACAGTTTCAAGGGTTTCTTACATTTTTAGATAGAATAAAAAGGGACCTTGAAGCGAAATTATTTTTTTGTTTTTTTGGGGTTTTTTTTTTGTCTTTTGAGGGTTATTTAACTTTACACAATACTTTACACTTCTACTAGTAATTAACTTCTTATTGTTCATGGTTTTTATTTATTTTAACAAATTACTTGGAGAGATGTGTAATTATACCCTTTTGTAGCTTTTGTAGCTAGTGTCCTCTACAACTTTTACCTCCGTTTTGTGGCGCGCTCCCCACCTCCCGTGCACTATTATAACTCTGGTGCCCTCGAGCCTCCTGCAAGCGTTTGGGACGAAATCCACATTACCCACGCTGCAGGTAAGACGAAGCTCCATTCATCTCCTACCATACCGAGATCCTTTGTGGCATTTACTTTGTAAGCTACCTCTATGTATATATATTTATTTATTTACCAAGATCCCTTATGACAGTGATGGCTAACCTATGGCACTGGTGCCAGAGGTGGCACTCAGAGCCCTTTCTGTGGGCACTCAGGCCATCACCAGAGATGACTCCAGGTATCTTCCTGCAGTCCCAGACAGCCCAGGACTTGCTGTGCACAGAGCTATTTTAAAGTGACAGCTCTACCTGGGACTACTTTCTGCTTTATTGGTGTCCTCAGGTGCTGGTATCAATGAAAACTGTGACAGAGAAGGGAGTATAAATCACAAATGAATTTTCTGTGTTGGCACTTTGCGATAAATAAGCGGGTCTTTGTTGTAGTTTGGGCACTCGGTCTCTAAAAGGTTTGCCATCACTGCCTTATGGCATTCATGTGTGTATATATTTATTTATTTACTGATCGATTTGTCTGCTATTTTAAATATTTTAAATGCTCTAATTACTGTATGTTTTATGCCATGACTCACGAGTTGGTGTAGCTTTTTTCATATCACATTATATGTATATTTTAATATTCTATGCGTGTACATATATTTTTTTTATCATATATATTCTATCATAACTCGCAGCCTACCTTGGCCCTTATATATATATTTTTATACATTTAGATGTATACTTGTATGTTCCAATTATACTTATATTTCCAAATATCTACATACAAACCAAAATATTTTATTACTACTAATTTACATTTACTAATACGAAACACGTCTATTCTCCAAATCTTGTATTGCTCTATCTTTTACTAGTGTGTTTTGTACTTGTATTTTGTTTTCAGTCTCATACCACTTAAAAAAGGAGTCTTCGCTACTCCGAAACGCGTTGTGATCCGAGATTTTCTAACAAATGCTTTTCATACCATGATGTTCCGTACCTGAATTTGTGTGTGCGCCACCACAGACAACTTTTACTCCAAGCAGAGGCAAGGGGAGAAGCTCACAGAGCTGACATAAGTGTGAGGACACCCAAACAGTGCACTGGAAGAAGATATACTTTTAGAGTTTAAATAAATTTTTCACAGGATCCCTGCATACGTGTGCACTCTGAGACTATAAATCCATATATCACAGTCCTGCTGCTACTAACAACATACACAAAGGTGTGATGATTACACTCCAGGGACAACACCTAAATCTATCTGCAGTCTGTATGGTCACATCTGCTGACAGGTTCCCTTTATATGTGTGGAAAGATGTATTAAGATTATGACAGTGATTCCATCCCAAGCATCTACAACAGTCAATTGTTGTCCTTTGGGGTGTTGCCAGGTTCTCCCCAAGTCCGAATCTTGGGGCAGTGCTGCCAGTTTTGTTGCAGAAAAAATGCAAAGGAAAGCGGGCGCACTTCTTTCCACACTGCTTGAATGACGTCTCTGCAGGTCCTGTAGCCTCCCGGAGAATATTACTACCCGAAGGCTACAGGACCTGTGATGATGTAATGGATCTTGTGATCACATGACATGGCTGCAGGGTAAGGCCTTGCACAGAGCTGCACTACCTCACCAGTGAGAGGGAGGCAAATTGAGGGGGCTGTGGGGACTTAGTGTGGGCTGTGGTGCACATTGCTTGGGACAAACTGGGGGCTGTGTGGGGACATTACTGGGGGCTGTGTGGGGACATTACTGGGGGCTGTGTGAGGACATTACTGGGGGCTGTGTGAGGACAAAACAAGGGGTTATGTGAGGGGACATTACTGGGGGCTGTGTGTGGGGACATTACTGGGGGTTGTGTGAGGGGACATTACTGGGGGGCTGTGTGAGGGGACATTACTGGGGGGCTGTGTGGAGGACATTGCTGGGGGGCTGTGTGAGGGGACATTACTGGGGGGGATGTGTGGAGGACATTACTGGGGGGCTGTGTGAGGGGACATTACTGGGGGGCTGTGTGAGGACATTACTGGGGAGCTGTGTGAGGATGTTACTGGGGAGCTGTGTGAGGATGTTACTGGGGGGCTGTGTGAGGACGTTACTGGGGGGCTGTGTGAGGACGTTACTGGGGGGCTGTGTGAGGACGTTACTGGGGGGCTGTGTGAGGACGTTACTGGGGGGCTGTGTGAGGACGTTACTGGGGGGCTGTGTGAGGACGTTACTGGGGGGCTGTGTGAAGATGTTACTGGGGGGCTGTGTGAAGATGTTACTGGGGGGCTGTGTGAAGATGTTACTGTGGGGCTGTGTGAGGACATTACTGGGGGGCTGTGTGAGGACGTTACTGGGGGGCTGTGTGAGGATGTTACTGGGGAGCTGTGTGAGGACGTTACTGGGGGGCTGTGTGAAGATGTTACTGGGGGGCTGTCTGAGGACATTACTGGGGGGATGCGTGAGGACGTTACTGGGGGGCTGTGTGAGGGGACATTACTGGGGGATGTGTGAGGATATTACTAGGGATGTATGAGGACATTAATGGGGGATGCGTGAGGACATTACTGGGGGGCTGTGTGGGGAAATTACTGGGGGGCTGTGTGGGGACATTACTGGGGGGCTGTGTGGGGACATTACTGGGGGGCTGCGTGAGGACATTACTGGGGGCTGCGTGAGGACATTACTGGGGGTTGCGTGAGGACATTACTGGGGGCTGCGTGAGGACATTACTGGGAGGCGCGAGTGTGCACGAGAGCTTGGTGACATCACCGACTCTCCGGCACCTCGTAATTAGGAGCATGGCCGAAACGCATGTTTCAATATAATGCATAAAAATGTTTTACACGGACTACAGCACTTAATGCAAATAGTGAAGATATGCTCCGGCATCAGCTCATCTGGAGCTGTTGCAAGGTAGTTTTGTCTTATAAATGTGGTAGGTTTCCTTTAAGCTTTTTTGGGAATTGGGCACCTGTCATCAGCCTCATGGGGTTTTCCCTTCTTCTGTAGGATTATGGGTTGGGCAAGATGGACCTGTGTCTATATTCACCCATACATACTATGATACCTTTGCAAAAATATTCATTCCCTCTTTCTATTTTATAAATGACATGTTGGGTTTTAGAAATAGCCATAACTTTTTGTTTCCATACGCTCCACATTGTGGCGACCATCAGAGAATATATTTTCCTTTGTCCACCGAATACAATTCCATCGTTCTCCATCTGCTGGCTAACCTCTGTCTCGGGTCACGACCATGAGCTTCGGTCAGAAATTAAATTACCACATTTCATCAATTCCAATTCCATCCTTGTAAATACTTTCCGGCCACTCTCCGCTCCAGACGCATACAAATGGCGAGCGGCTCCTCGGGTCCACTGCTCACCGAGTGAAATGGTCTGGAAGGATCTAATTTACTGTAATAATGAAGATGTGGTCAATATTTACTCTGGTTACTCCGGATAAACTGTGGGAACGAGGATTTCCTCATGTTTCATGGTGTTTAAACACCGCAGCACGGAGTATAGAGGGAGCCAGGGCCTGAACAACATGAAATCTTCATGAAATTATTATATGTCTGACATTTCGGTTTTGACCTAAACAATGACATCCGACCCCCACACATCAGCCATTGCTTTGCTATTCACTCTAAATACCACATTGCTCTTAGCTGTAGGGAAATTTTAACTCCTTACAACATTTGGACGTTCCTAAAAATCCAGTAGATGAAGGGGAGAGTATAAAGAGGGCTCACGAATTAGAACCTAATGCAGGTCTTAAAGGACACCTGTCATCAGGTCTGTGTCACTTGTCCTGTCCTGTCCCATCACAGCCTTTATCTAGTTATTTCATACATTATTCATTGTAAAATCATCGATTCTTTATTATGTAAATGAGGCTGGTCACATGGTCAGAGGCAGTGATGTCACCCCTGTTCCCCCTCCCCTCTCCTCCCCCTGCTCATGTCTGTGTGTAATGTATAGTAAAGCATGGCTAGTGTGTGTGCTGCATCTGCTGACATGCTGCCTCCTCCTAATATACAGGTGAGAGACACAGACATCAGCTACACATGAATCTGACATGTTCTGCTGTAACATGGCTGCCTGGAGCTGCTGTATCTCTCCTAAACACACACACATGCACACACAGGCTGCAGGGGGTGTGGCCACCAGCACCAGGAAGCACATCATTATACAGCCTCACATCATTATACAGGCTGTCAGTCATGCACTGGGGGTGTGGCTGTGCCTCCCACTCATGAATAGAGTGGACAGCTTGAATATGCTAATGCTTCATTGGACATTTCACAGGTCATTTGCATACAGCTTTAGGACCTCATTGCTTAGGTTTACAGGCATGTAGAGGGACAATGAAGGGATAGAGGCAATGCTCTCTAATGGCAGTTTATGAAAATATATTTAGTTTAGGGGGGTTATTTTGCATGACGGGTTCTCTTTAACCCTTTGATTGCAGCTGGCAATGCTACCAGCGGCATGAAAGAGCAGGTGGCGCGTAGGCATGAAATCATAGGTGAGCGCTGATCCATTGCCATGACAGCCTTTGGTCACACAAAGACCCGAGGCTGTCTGATTATAGGCCATTACAAACAGTGGCGTAGCTAGGAGTGGCAGGGCCCCATAGCAGGCTTTGGCACTTATGCACACTTATGCACATATGCTCATATATGATCATATAGAGCATATACACACACATACAGTGACATTTACAAACACACAGCATATATACACACATACAGTATATGAAGATGCCATACACCGTATACACATACAGCATATACACATCACAGATGCAGCACATATACATCACATATATGTTATATACATATTATGATGTACAAAGTGATATGGATATAATGATGCACATCTTCCACTCTTTAGTGTGTCAGGACGGATGCTGGGGCCCCCTGACACTGTGGGCCCCATAGCGGTTGCTATGGCTGCTACCACTGTAGTTACGCCCCTGATTACAATGTACGACTTGTACATTGTAATAGATGATGTGCAAAATCCCCCTATATTGCCATAATCAGACAACCTTGGGTTAAAGAAAAATAGTAAAAAAGTAAAAAAGTAAAAAAAAAATTAAATTAAAAAAAAACGAAACCCTTGCACTTGAACTGATATATGAATAAACTGTAAAAATCATAAATGTGATAGGTATCGCCACATCCCAAAATGTCCAATCTATCTAAATATAATAATGGTTATTCCTGGTGTTCAACCTCGTAGCGGAAAATAGCACCCAAAGTCAAAAATGCCACTTTTTTGAGATTTTGCAAAATATAAGAAATTCAATAAAAAGTGATATAAAAGGTCGCACATTCCACAAAATGGTAGCATTGAAAACATCATCAAAAGTGTAAAAAAAATGACACCACCCACAGCTCCGTACACTGAAGTATGAAAAAGTTACTAGCGCCAGAAGATGGAAAAGTGAAGACTTTTTTTTTATTGGAGGTTTAAATTTTCATAAATTCATAAAAACATTATAACACATAAATAAATCAGGTATCTCCATGATTGTACTGACCCAAAATAAAGTAGACCTGTCATTTATGGTGCACAGTGAAAACCGTAAAATCCAAGCCCACAACAAAATAGCGCAAATGTGTTTTTTTCATCAGTTTCACTGCATTTGGAATTTTTTTCCTGCTTCCCAGTACACGGCATGAAATATTAAATACCGGCACTGTGCAATTTGTTACGCAGAAAACAAGCCCTCACACAGCTCTTTACATGGAAAAAAGTTGGAAAAAAAATGGATATGTAAAAACGAAAAAATGGCCTTGGCGTTAAAGGGGTTTTCCCACGAACACAAGTTAGGGTCTCTTCACAGGACCCCTGCAGATCGCAAAAACTGACCGATATGAAAGCTGCAGTTCCTCACTTTAGCCACTACACAGACGATGGCGCTATCTGCTTCCTGTGTCATTCTCCCGCTGAGAAGACCGGATCTGTGGGGGTGCAGGGTGATGGCTCCAAACTAGAAAAGTTCAGAAAGATTTTAACCTGGGAAACACTTTCGGGATAAGTTATGCAGCTTGAGATGTTGATAACAGAAAGCAATAGATCACACGCAGACGCCACAGACTGCAGATTTAGTGTCTCTTTAAACTCTTTCCTGCTGTAATTTGAGATGTTTTTATGTTAATCCCCGCACATAGATCAGCGGGACGCCTGTCATTAGTATCTGTGTGTGACACTGACGGATCCTCTCTGGTGTGATTGTACATTAGACAGCTGCCAGTGACAGCTGAGGGAGGGCGTATACCCTCTACACGGCGTACAGTGTCACCAAACCGGAGGGGCCAGGTACCGAAATAATGGAGCAAGGGCTGAGTCTGATGTTTATCAAAATGAGGTGGGTAAAAATGTAAGTATATATAAAAGATTCTCGCTAATCTAAAGCTTAGATGCCATGATCATGGCAATTATACAACTGTAGAAGCAGGACTCGCAGGCTTCTCTATGAGTGGTAGGAGGGAGCAGGACTCACAGGCTTTCTCTATGAGTGGGAGGAGGGAGCAGGACTCACAGGCTTTCTCTATGAGTGGTGGGAGGAAAGCAGGACTCACAGGCTTTCTCTTTGAGTGGTTGGAGGGAAGCAGGACTCACAGGCTTTCTCTTTGAGTGGTAGGAGGGAGCAGGACTCACAGGCTTTCTCTTTGAGTGGTAGGAGGAAGCAGGACTCAAATTCTTTCTATAGGAGTGGTAGGAGGGAGCAGGACTCATAGGCTTTCTCTATGAGTGGTTGGAGGGAGCAGGACTCACAGGCTTTCTCTATGAGTGGTAGGAGGGGGCAGGACTCACAGGCTTTCTCTAGGAGTGGTAGGAGGGAGCAGGAGTTGCAGGTTTCTCTATGAGTGGTAGGGGGAAGCAGAACTCACAGGCTTCTCTTTGAGTTGTAGGAGGGAGCAGGACTCACAGGCTTCTCTTGGAGTGGTAGGAGGAGCAGGACTCACAGGCTTCTCTATGAGTGGTGGGAGGAAGCAGGACTCACAGGCTTTCTCTAGGAGTGGTAGGAGGGAGCAGAACTCACAGGCTTCTCTTTGAGTTGTAGGAGGGAGCAGGACTCACAGGCTTCTCTTGGAGTGGTAGGAGGAGCAGGACTCACAGGCTTCTCTATGAGTGGTGGGAGGAAGCAGGACTCACAGGCTTTCTCTAGGAGTGGTAGGAGGGAGCAGGAGTTACAGGTTTCTCTATGGGTGGTAGGAGGGAGCAGGACTCACAGGCTTTCTCTATGAGTGGTAGGAGGGAGCAGGACTCACAGGCGTCTCTATGAGTGGTAGGAGGGAGCAGGAATCACAGGCTTCTCTATGAGTGGTGGGAGGAAGCAGGACTCACAGGCATTTTCTAGGAGTGGTAGGAGGGAGCAGGAGTTGCAGGTTTCTCTATGAGTGGTAGGAGGGAGCAGGACTCACAGGCTTTCTCTATGAGTGGTAGGAGGGAGCAGGACTCACAGGCTTTCTCTATGAGTGGGAGGGGAAAACAGGACTCACAGACTTCTCTCTATGAGTGGGGGGAGCAGGACTCTCAGGCTTTTTTTTTTTTTTACATGAGAATGTAATTATTAACCCTTCATTTATCTCTCTGCTTAGTGCAATCCAGTCTCTGCCTTTCTAAGTAAACATTTACACTACAACTTTTACCCCTCCCTGCGGTGGTTAAATACTTATTTTTGGTATTTCGTAGAAAAGAGAAGTCACATGGAGATCAGTATGAGGGACCCCTGAACAATCTGATTGATCTCAGAGAACAGAACTGATATCCCCCCCAGTAAACAGCGGAGACCTGCGGGATGCTGGGAAGGGCTCCGCGTTATATTAATGGCATACAAATCCCCGGTGGCGTCAGTAAACAGGAATCGGCTGTAATCTAAGTGTCACTTGTTTGAATAATACTTTATGGAGTTGTCTCCCAGCAGCATCAGGCTGCGCTCACAGATTCATGTATGCACCAGCCTGTCATCTCCTATACACATCACAGACTCATCTGCGGGGCGCGGCACTGACGGGGTTACTTCCGCTTATTTACAGCAACAAGTCTGGAGAGGATGCGAAATAGATGCCCAAAGTGACTGACTCAGCTCTGCTACATCAAAATGTTACCGAAGATCGATTAAAGGGTCATTGAGAGACCCCAAGTTTCTAACTGCTGCATTACGGACCACCCAAGTGGAGTGACATATACCAAGGACCATCGTTGAAAATTGGATCCCAAGAATTATATTAAAGGGGTCAACCCAACTTTGATTGTTGTCAATGAGAATAACAATCTGACCAGTGAGGGTCCAACTCTCGGGTCCTGCACATATCACCAGAATGGGGGTCCCATTTTACCAATGAATGGACTCAACCTGATGCTCCACACAATGTCTATGGGAACATGGAAAGTCGCTGAGCTCTGCAATTTCTGACACTCCTGTAAGTGACAAGATAGGGACAAGGCATCAGCTTGACCGGCTACACCACCAGTTAGTGAGCACAGGACCCCCATTCTCTGTATTGGTGGTGGCCCCAGCAGATGGAACCCCTACTGATAAAATTGTTTTCATTGTGAGACCACTGGCCAATCACAGCCATTGCTAGTGGGTAGGGATGACAGTTTGCCCGATCATCTGCACCGCCGCCCATCCGGCAAATATGTCTGGGTTGCGTAGGATGCACTCAAACCCTGGACCCTAACTTAAAAAGCAATCTCGCTCATCTCGAGCAGGGATTTAACGAACCGTGCACCTGTGTGACATCACATGACCAGGGATATAATAAGCTGTGCACCTGTGTGACATCACATGACCAGGGATATAACGAATTGTGCACTTGTGTGACATCACATTAACTGGGATATAAGAAGCTGTGCACCTGTGTGACTTCACATGACCTGGGAATATAATGAATTGTGCACCTGTGTGACATCACATAAACTGGGATATGACAAGCAGTGCACCTGTGTGACATCACATGACCTGGGAATATAACAAGCTGTGCACCTGTGTGACATCACATGACCTGGGAATATAACGGGTTGTGCACCTGTGTGACATCACATGATCTGGGATAAGGAGTCGTGCACCTGTGTGACAGACATAACATGACCAGAGATATAACGAGTCGTGCACCTGTGTGACATCACATGGCAAGGGATATAATGAGCCATGCACCTGTGTGACATCACATGACCAGGGATATAATGAGCTGTGCACCTGTGTGACATCACATGACCAGGGATATAACGAATTGTGCACTTGTGTGACATCACATTAACTGGGATATAAGAAGCTGTGCACCTGTGTGACTTCACATGACCTGGGAATATAATGAATTGTGCACCTGTGTGACATCACATAAACTGGGATATGACAAGCTGTGCACCTGTGTGACATTACATGACCTGGGAATATAACAAGCTGTACACCTGTGTGACATCACATGACCTGGGAATATAACCAGTTGTGCACCTGTGTGACATCACATGATCTGGGATAAGGAGTCGTGCACCTGTGTGACAGACATAACATGACCAGAGATATAACGAGTCGTGCACCTGTGTGACATCACATGACCTGGGATATAATAAGCTGTGCACCTGTGTGACATCACATGACCTGGAGATATAACGAGTCGTGCACCTGTGTGACATCACATGACCAGGGATATAATGAGCCATGCACCTGTGTGACATCACATGACCAGGGATATAACGAGCTGTGCACCTGTGTAACATCACATGACCGGGGATATGACAAGCCGTGCACCTGTGTGACAGCACATGACCGGGGATATGACAAGCCGTGCACCTGTGTGACATCACATGACCGGGGATATGACAAGCCGTGCACCTGTGTGACATCACATGGAATGTGATACAGGAATTGATACAGAATGTATATTGGAAAATTATTAGAACTCTTCGTTACACAAACAATGATATTTACTTTCTGAAATCAGGATAAATACATAATGGGCTCACCCAGCATAGTATTGTTGGTATTGCAACTCAGCTCCACTGGTGTGAATATGACTGAGCTGCAATACCACATGTAGACACAGGAGGGGCGCTATCCTAGATATAAAAACACTGCATCTTAGGTTATAATTACAAGGAACTATATAAATTCCTTGCACAAAAGTAAACTCATCCTCCCCCTTCCCCCATGTATGTTGTTAGGGTTGTGTGAGAACAAACTTGCTGACGGTTTCCAGCAGACTTGTGATATAGGAGCAGATCTCAATGTATTTACCGGCTGCCATAAATCTAAACTTTTGATTCCTTCCCGCTGATCCTCCTTTGTTTTCGCTCGTCTTTCATGTCTCAGGGCGTCTGATCTCTGGGAACACTTAAGGTGCGAGAAGCATTTCAGCAAATGTTCTTTTTACTTGTGATTAATAGGCAGCGATATCTAAGCGCTCCAATTACTTAATTCCCCGGCGCCCGCGCAGGTCTCCAGATGAAATGAATTCTTGGCATTATAAAGGTCACCGGGTAATACGTGCAATATTGTAGGAAGCCGCACTCCCATTGTCATCCGGCAGAAAGGATTGAGCCGTCATGCATGGATAGCTAAATTAAAGGCCAGCGCTAACAAAGAGAGAAGGCTTTTACAGACTGTTACAATGATTTGGTGAACTTTACAAAATACAATGCGTAAAAGTGCGTTTTGGAATAATTTGTCCTAATTAGCAGCCATTGTCCGCGGACGTCAGCCCAATAAACAGTGAGTTACCTTCTTGTTCTGATGAGTAACTTGGCAAGGACTGGGAAGACGACCTACTTAGCGCATAATTAACTGGGGAACGCAACGACGTATCATCTTTCATCAAGTAGATAGAAGTTATGTGGCCCTACCCGAAATATCCATAGTGTTACAGTGTGTATAGTATCATCACATGACCCCCAGGGGGCATCCCTGCAGTCAGGGCCGGCAAAAGCGCTGGGCATACCTGGACAAGGGTCGGGGGCCCAAAGCTGCAGGGGGGACCCACATAAGGCTGTACGAAAGAAATCCATAGGGGGTTAGGGGAGCTTATATAAAATAACCATGATGGGGCTGCTTGGGATAATAAATTAGGGAATATTTTAGGGAACAGGAGACAATTTTAGTTTCTGAATTTTTTATGCCACTGCAAAGGGGCCCACTGAGGCTCTGTAGCCAAGGGGCCTACTGAAACCTGGAGCCAGCCCTGCCTGCAGTGGACAAAGATGTGTTCACCTTTAACTTCTCTATGGCCTCATCCACACTAACGTTCCTTCCCTCTGTTAAAAAAGTGAAGAATGGAGATTTAACGGAGGTGTAACGTATCAGTCAAAAATCCCATTGACATTAATGTAAATTTTATGTCAGCCGTCAGTTTGGCCGGATCCGTTATCCATGCTTTTTTTTTTTTTAAAGTACTGCAGCCTCCGTCATTTTGTCCATCCTAAATATGCATATTTTGCCTAAAGGGAACATAACAGATAACATAAAATTTACATTCATGTCAATCGGATTTTAAACTGATATGTAAATCCTCTGTTAAACCTTCATTCTTTACTTTTTTAACGGAGGTGTTAAGCCTAATTTGGTTAAAAAAAAGTCCAATTTGATAAAAAAAAAATCAATTCAATTTAAATAACGGAATTATTATTATTAATGTTGCAACATAGTTACCAAATCTTGGGACAGGCTGCAATTCACATCACAGCCACTAGTGGCCGCACATCTAGGAGATCACTTTGATAGTTTGTTACAAAACAATATTGTATTGAAAAGCTGCTCATCTTGTGAAAGACATATCTGGCCACAGTGTTGTATCTCCAGTGTACCGGAGCGTGCGACTGATATGGGTCCTGGAGGATGAAAAGTAAGCAAAAATAAGGATTTGTGTCTTTCATGACAGTAATGTCATCTCACCTGGGTTCTGCTACAGGCGGCCACCAACCCTGCAAGGTGGGATCACCTGCAGTTAGCCACATTCTATATGGGAGGAGGGGGGCTTGCTGTATATTAATTCAGGGGGCCTGATATAAAGGAGGGATACATATTCATGAGAGATAGTCCTATATATAAAATTCCTAAAGGGGTGCTATATAGCAGCGGATGCATATAAATTCATACCGGGGGCCCTGATAAACCAGGGACATTACTCATAGATACAGTCACCGTGACTGTGGTATCTTCTCATATTTCTTATCCATTTCCTCCTTACTTCTAAAATTAACTTTTAAAATTATACCAATGAGCCAGAAAGGATCTGAGGGTGCTACCAGGATCTGTCTGTGCTGTAGCTTCTCAGGCTATTACACTGTCGTTCCTGTCCATGTCCTCTCAGAACTTGTAATCTCACACAGTGCGAGGGGTAAGTACAGACTTTGAAGCTAGAGCACAGAGGGGCTCTAGTAACAGCTCATTAGCATAATTATAAAAGTTGATATTGGAAGGAAGGAGGCCATGGATAACAAATATAAGAAGATACCACAGTCACAGTGCCTGGAGCTATGAGTAATGTCCCTGGTTTATCAAGATGGATTTTGATGGTAGATTTTCTTTGTTGTGAAAACTTTTTTTTAAATGAGAGGGGGCCCCAAAACGGACTTTTGCTGTGGGGCCCCTTGATTTCAATGTACAAGTGGAGAGGCTAAGGGGGGCCACAGGTGTGTATACCTGTACCCCCACATCTGCAAGTTACTACTACATCATCCATAACTTCCTCAATGGATTTTATAATGATGTACACATAATAATGTAGCCTTGTAAATCGTAGCCAAGTGCATGACATTAGCGGCTTATACAATGTATCACTTTACAGCACAAAATGTACAAGTTCCAGATCTGTCCAGGATGATAATAGAATAAATGAACCTGCGGAGGCCGTCGTTTAGGAGCCGCTGTACAGGCAGAACCCCAAGGTTGTACAATGCATATTCACACAGTGTGAAAGCTATAGGCGATGTGGGGATGATAGGAAATTGTCCGTTCAGTTCATGGAGGCTCAGATTTATGCTCCATTCATACTGCACGTGGTGCAGAATACATGGGGCCGATTTACTTACCCGGTCCTGTGGCGATCCCGCGGTGCGTTGTCCGACGACGATTCGGGTCTGCCGGGATTCACTAAGGTCTTGCGCCCAATATCCAGCAGATGTCGCTGCTGTGCCGAGGTCCGCCGGAGTTCACCTTTTTCTTCCCGGTGCATGTGAGTGCTTCATCTTGCGACACAAATCGTTTTTTAAATTCTGCGGTTTTTCGGAATCTGACGGGTTGTCCGACGGCCACGCCGCCCGATTTCTGTTGCGTGAATGCCGGCGCCGATGCGCCACAATCCGATCGCCGACGCCAAAAACCCGGGGAAATTCGACGCAAAACGGAAATATTCGGGAAACCCCACGAAAGTGCATCGTTCGGACCCTTAGTGAATGAGCCCCCATGTGTCTATGTGTCTATTTGTGTAGTGCAGCCTGTCTGATGCCTTCCCATAGGGACTGGGGAGAACCAACCATGTTCCAGGAAAATCAAGTTTCTACCTTAAAGGGAACCTGGCATTCAAATTAACCCACCCTAAAAAAATACTTTAAAAAACAGTATGGTTAAAAAGCATAATCCTTATCCCTAAATATTTCCTTTCCATGGCTGCAATGTTAAATAATCAGTTTGTAAACTTATAGGCAACTCAAATAATGTCCAATGATATTAATGGAGTCCTGCATATTCATAGTGCACTGCTCTGCCTCCCTGTTCCTGATTGACAGGTCTCACGCTACCAGTACTTAGGCACAGTCTGTCAATATTCAAGGGATTAGTGCCTTGCTGTAACAGTGAGAGCTCCGTTGCATCATTCAGCACTTCATATCATGTGACCAGGGTGTTGTCATGCAAGGTTTTTTTACCCCCTAACATTTGCAAAATCTATCCTTGGTACATACCTGATAACATAAAATCACAGCAGCCTCCATGGAGGATGGGGAGAACTAGAAGTTTATGGAGGCTGCTGAGATTTCATGTGATCAGATACATACATGGGGTACATTTTGCAAATGTTAGCAGGTAAAGGATCTTAGATGACAATACCCTGGTCACATGACATGAAGTGCTGAATGGTGAGAAGAGGCATAAAGCATAGGAAGGAGCCTCTGGACTGGGCAGAGGAGGCCTATGTCAGGTAGGATGAAGTTGATTTTATGGGCATTTAAGGGAAGCAATTTTTGGCTAAAAAAGGAGAACATTTAGTTAATAGGGATCTATGTGAACCTGTCACTAGCTGTATTTGTGAAAAATGTAGTGACAGGTTCCCTTTAAGAAAAAGACTATTGGGATAAACCGTACTAATTTAGCTTGTCTTGACTTCCCAGGGCCAAGGTAGTTAGGGTTCGTGCAAAAGCCAATTCTGGAGCTCTTTAACATCTGAACAAGGGGCCTTTTGGTCAAGTATAACCATATATGGGGCATCTGATGTGAAATCTGCCCTTGTAAACAAAACCCCACTTTCTGGTTGATTGCGCGTCTCACCACATGAAGAACTTTCTCAGTCTCCAGGGCACTTGTGGGAGCATTGCATGATGGAATTAAAGGGTTTGACCACTTTTTAATAAATCCTTTCCATTAGACATGTCTCCTCATATTTAACAGAGCTCACAGATGGACACAAAGATACACGGAGAGTCTGCACACAGCACAAAAGTAAGTAGCAGGACATTCAGAGATTATTATTAAGACAGTAAAGGCAACTTATGTAAAAGAGTGGCTAATCCTTTTAAAGTCCTACTTAAAAGTTTTATTAACAAGAAAATATGTATAGTCCAACCCCCTTCGTTTATTTTGTAGCTGCTTCTTGACACTGAGAATTTTACTGTTTTTATCCTATAACATCCTATGATATTTGTATGCAAGGGAGCCACCAGCAGCCTGATATCCAGGACTGTGACAGAATCACCATGATCTCCTTCTAGTGCATAATCTGGGAGATTCAGCATTACACAGAAATAGAATATTAAACCCTATACAAAATGACCTAAAGAGTCATAGGGGTGGAGAAAAGTCAATCTCATGGGTCAAATTTAGGATGACACATCATCAAAAGCTACATTCAGCAGCTGCCATCCAATTTTCGGATGACGTACCTGGGTTATAGGACATCAATTTGGTCATGAAGGGACACCGTAACATTACTCTTTCCCTCCCCTATGACTCCTTACTGGTCATTTGAATACAGACTGTTGAAGGACACCATTATGATCCGATCACTGTCCTCCATAATAGATAGCGGGGTGAGGTGCCTTAATCCTGCGAACATGTTCCCTTTTAAGAATAGAATTTATTACACCTTTAAGTTTTTCCTGTTCTAAGTCGTATTATTCAGTATGTGACACCTTTGATGTGTCTGACTGATAAGTGGCTCTTGCCTTGAGTTTATTCTATAGCACTTGTTGTCACACTCTCAATGGTCTCTTCATCTAGGATTAAGTGTCCTTGTCACTGAAGGAGGCTCTTGTCTAATTGTCCATGGGCACTTGGGCTTGGCCATGGGCACATGATTGTTGTTACTCTTACCCTACTCTTATATTACTCAGTGTTACAACTTAATAAAACTGTGAGGTGAAATGCAGTGAAAGTCTCAGGTGTAACTACTGTATATTATAAACTTCTGAATTGCTGTTTATAGAGTCGAGCTACCGATTCTGCAAAATGGCCGCACCCATCATCATATTAAGAATAGAATAAAAGAAGCAATCAAACAACATTAAATAAAATACAAGAGAAAGAAGGTATTGGTGAAAGTATCTTTAGAAGTAAAAATTTTGTTGGCTTGATACTGTGGGGCAAATTTACTTACCTGGTCCTGTCGTGATCCCAGATTCAGATGGTCCGATGCGATTCATGAAGATCGTGCGCCCGAGTTCCTGCATCCATTGCTTTGTGGTTCACCTTCTTCTTCCTGGTGCTTGCGACACAATTCTAAATGTTAAATCCCGTGCGTAGTCCGAATCCATCGTGTTGTCCGATGGCTCGCCCTCCAATTTCTGTAGCATGCAAGCCGGAGCGATGCGCCAAAATCCGATCCCCGGTGCGGCGCAAAATGGAAATCGTCTGGAAACCAGACAAAAATGCGCACCGCGGACCCATAGTAAATGAGCCCCATTGCCTTTAAAGGGGTTTTAGTCGTAAATACAATTATCCCCATTCACATAGGGACAGATAAATGTGTGATCGCAGAAGGTGTGACCACTCCATTGACATTATAGGGGTCCCAACAAACTTTCTGTCAGGCTTCAGGGGTAGTGGACCCACTGGAACACCGCTGACGATGACGTGAGCCAACACCTGGGACCAGAATCTAAGTGGCACCCACTTTTCACCAGAGCCCGCCGTAAAGCGGGTAGGACTTGCTGTGGCGTGATACCACCAGGTCATTCCACAGGTGTGACTTCTTCTGCAGTGACAGCCAAGGCGAGGTACAAAGACGTTAAGCAGCAGGCAGGAGGTCAGGACAGGCAGCACGGGATCAGAGTCAGGGACGTAGCAATAGGCCAAGGCAGGCAGCGGAGGAGCGTAGTCAGGAATGGAACCGGGGTCACAATGGGAAATCACAAAACCAGCAAAGGGCATGGAAAACAGCTTTCTCTTGGGTACAAGGCATGAAGATACGTCAGGGTGTACAGGGAGAGGCAGGTTTATATAGAATTCTGGGAAATGGCCAGTGCCAATTAAAGGTGCGCTGGCCCTTTACATTTTCTGAAGCCAGCGCGCACCTGCGCCCTAGGAGACACGCGTGCATGGCTCAAGGACTGGGATCAGGAGTTGGTAGAAGTAAGAAGCACGAGGCAGCGCTGGTGAATACGGAGGGGCACTGGTGAGCTGCCACCCGAAATATGGTTCGTGGGAGCCCCAGTGGCACTTTCTTAAAGTGTTTAAGACATTTGTCCTGTATGACCTTAAAGAAATCCATCGATCAGCCAACCTCAAAGTTCCAAATCTTAGACCCTTTTAAGAAGTGACTATAACAAGCTTCAACCTATGGTAACAGATAAGGGTAAGGGTTTGCTATCCACAGAATAAGGGGAAACATGCTGATTGGTGGTACTATGTCGATATACACAAAGTAAAGCATTTTCCAGTCTGAATGAAGCCACGTGTCAAGCATGTCCCCTGTCGACCATTTATGACTGTTTATGTCTATGGATTTATGAGAAATAACAGAGGACATACTACAAGAGCAGGACCAACTTTCATATCATTGGTGCGAGACCTCTGAGCAAATTTATATTAAAAACCCCCTAAGAAAATCTACTTGACCAGGCTGGAAAGTAAACTAATATGGAGTAAAACTTACATATCAATCTGGGTCTTCATGGCCACTTCTGGTTACACAATGGATATGGTAGACTCAATATTCTCGACCTTTGTGCTTCTCCTTGGAGAGACAAGTCATGGGACAATACCAAAAATTATGACATGGTTGCCTCTTCTTAAAAAGAACATTGAGGTCACACAGAGGACATTGCTGATGGTGTGAGCAGAAGTTGCCATAGTTCCATAGCCTCAGAAGATCTCAGGCAAGAAGACACAGTAGGACATGACCCAAGAAAGCCAAACCACCAAGAAACAATCCAGTTCTTCTATTATTTTCATCACTAATAAGACATTTCTTCCAAACTTTCGGATTCCCTAAAGGGATGAATTTTGTCCTGTTTTTCTTCCTCCTTAATTAAAATTCTTGTAGCCTCAAGTTCTAGAAGTAAATCCCTTAAGTTCATCTTCTTCAGGAATCTCAAGTTTTTTTTAATCCACTCTCCTTCCAGCTGCGCTAATCTCCTCGTTAAATTACTTCTGACTTCTGGTCTTGGAAATTTCCCTTCTCCCTTGTTTAACTGTTGAGATTATCAGAGTGGGGAGTCTTGACTAGTAATGTCGCCAGACACGAGTACAATATGATCCGTGTTGTCTGGTGTGATGGTCTGCAGACTGGAATTTATGATGAGAAGACGTTGTAGATTCACCCAACTGGTTTGGCATTGGGCTACTCCCAAGGCAGTTGTTGACTACGGATGAGCAGACCCATTCCAGTTTGATTTCATCGAATTCCGTTTTCCAAACCCGAGAGTTCAGTTTAGGTTCAGGTAACCGAACTGAACCCTCACCTCCACCAGTAACACCATTGATCAGGGACCAAAATCTGCAAAGTTCGGCACATCCTTAGTATTCTTAGGCTCATCCTTTAACTTTTTACAGTGATCTCAACTTTGTTGCTACATTGCCAAGTCTTTACCTATTAGAAGGTAAATAGGAGGACAGTGACCAAAAAGGGTCATAAAACACCAGTGCAAAACAGCAGGGATAGTCAGAAACAACCCAAAGTCATGAAACTAAGAGTTCTAGCATAGTCAAGGTTCGGCCAAAGGGCGGCAATGTTCAAAGTTAAATTGAAGTCTTCACCCAAAGTCAGTAGAACCAAACTAAACATGGTCAGAAGCATTGAAGTCAGGTTATATATCTTCACCGGGCTCAAAGTAGGACCATCTGCTCATCCTGTGGGTGACAGGGGCTGACAGGGATTGGCTCGGGACTTATTAAAATAGGACCAACAGTCTCCTTAAGGTATGAAAAGATTGTGCCTGCACACTAGGACCAGGGGGACACCAGGAGAATATGGAGGGTAAGTAGCAGAGAAGTGATCCTGTGTGCACCAGGGTGGAGGATCACTACATGACAGCATTATACAAATCTACTATTGGCATGTAATAAACCTGAATATACCCTGTAGGTAGACGAGTGTAGCATAAGACAGGACCGTATTCCTAGTTGCCAAAAAGTCACATAATATATGATAAAACAATGCAATAGATGCAGTTTATGAGTCCGGTATATTTATGAGCTACTTGCCTCCTCCACTGCTCCATAATTCCCTCTGAGCTTGGGGCAGTGATCAACAGTGGCGTATCGTGAAGTGGAAAGTGACACCTAATGGGCCCCCTCCAGTTACGCCCTGGTGATCAACGGATTCAGCCCCGGTGTAGCATCTGTTCATGTGTAAGGGGGAGAACAATTACCATTTGGAGAAGATGCAGATGGTAGGGAGGGAAGGATGAGTGCTTGTGCTATGCTCATAAATACACTGGACTCATGAACTATGCATTTGATGTATTCTTTCAGTACTCCTAGTAGTTGTACAACACAAGTTCTTTTTTATGTTGTGCTAGAAAGGCTTTGAAGATCCGTTGTTTTTCTTTTTTAATGATCAAAATAAACCTTAAGTTGCTACAAAGACAACACAACCCATATCAAAGAAGAAGAGCGCTCATGCCTTAAAGGATCCCAGGTTCTTTGTTTTGTTTTTTTGTTTTTTACTATAGGGTAAGTTTATTTCTGGTACTGAAATGAAGTTCCATTTGTGAATGCAGGGTTAAGCAGCAGTACCACACACAAACTGAAAAAAATTATGGCGCTGTTGCTGGAAAAAAAAAAATGGGCTGCATTCACACTGCCATATGGGGAATGTACATTCACCGGCCACTTTATTAGGTACACCATGCTAGTAACGGGTTGGACCCCCTTTTGCCTTCAGAACTGCCTCAATTCTTCATGGCATAGATCCCACAAGGTGCTGGAAGCTCCTCAGAGATTTTGGTCCATATTGACATGATGGCATCACACAGTTGCCGCAGATTTGTCGGCTGCACATCCATGATGCGAATCTCCCGTTCCACCACATCCCAAAGATGCTCTATTGGATTGAGATCTGGTGACTGTGGAGGCCATTTGTGTCCAGTGACCTCATTGTCATGTTCAAGAAACCAGTCTGAGATGATTCCAGCTTTATGACATGGCGCATTATCCTGCTGAAAGTAGCCATCAGATGTTACAGGGTACATTGTGCTCATAAAGGGATGGACATGGTCAGCAACAATACTCAGGTAGGCTGTGGCGTTGCAACGATGCTCAATTGGTACCAAGGGGCCCAAAGAGTGCCAAGAAAATAATCCCCACACCATGACACCACCACCACCAGCCTGGACCGTTGATACAAGGCAGGATGGATCCATGCTTTCATGTTGTTGACGCCAAATTCTGACCCTACCATCCGAATGTCGCAGCAGAAATCGAGACTCATCAGACCAGGCAACGTTTTTCCAATCTTCTACTGTGCAATTTCGATGAGCTTGTGCACATTGTAGCCTCAGTTTCCTGTTCTTAGCTGAAAGGAGTGGCACCCGGTGTGGTCTTCTGCTGCTGTAGCCCATCTGCCTCAAAGTTCGACGTACTGGGCGTTCAGAGATGCTCTTCTGCCTACCTTGGTTGTAACGGGTGGCGATTTGAGTCACTGTTGCCTTTCTATCAGCTCGAACCAGTCTGCCCATTCTCCTCAGACCTCTGGCATCAACAAGACATTTCCGCCCACAGAACTGCCGCTCACTGGATGTTTTTTCTTTTTCGGACCATTCTCTGTAAACCCTAGAGATGGTTGTACGTGAAAATCCCAGTAGCTCAGCAGTTTCTGAAATACTCAGACCAGCCCTTCTGGCACCAACAACCATGCCACGTTCAAAGGCCACAAATCACCTTTCTTCCCCATACTGATGCTTGGTTTGAACTGCAGGAGATTGTCTTGACCATGTCTACATGCCTAAATGCACTGAGTTGCCGCCATGTGATTGGCTGATTAGAAATTAAGTGTTAACCAGCAGTTGGACAGATGTATCTAATAAAGTGGCCGGTGAGTGTATATATAGTATATACTCGAGTATAAGCCGACCCAAGTATAAGCCGAGGCCCCTAATTTTACCACAAAAACCTGGGAAAATCTATTGACTCGAGTATAAGCTGAGAGTGGGAAATGCATTGGTCACCGCCTCCCCATTTATACAGCCAGCCGGACCCTGCCCAATAGTATATAGCCACCATCTGCCCCCCAGTATATAGCCTTCCAGCCCTTATCCCCCAGTATATAGCCAGCCCTGGCTGGGGTTACAGTTACTTACATAAAAATTCAACTTAAAAACAAACCTACAGAACCTATCTAGTACGTAACCCGGGGATTGCCTGTATATGTATGTTCTTTCACTTTCGGCCCCATATTTTTTGGTATTTTCCACTTATTGCGGATCTGCCCTGGCACAATGGGGCACATTTACTGAGGGCCATGCACCAGTTTTCTGTGAGACTTTTGGCGGCCTGTTTGTGCTACGGCTGCACTAGTCACTATGCCACACAAATTAGGGGGCGTTTCGGTGCTCAGTCGGACCGTGCGCCAGATTTAACATGCAAAGTCCGGAAGAATTGTGTTGCACGCACTATGTTAAAGGTGCACCCAAAAAAAAGGGTGCATTCATGTGCAACAAAGCGGAGGGTCCGGAATTTGATACGCATGCCGCACCTGTTACTAGTCCAATCTGAGGGAGAGTTATTTTTATATACAAGATGTGTACCCCTGAGGAAGCCGGTGCAAACATGCGAAAGGCATGGGGACCTTCACCTCCCACCATATTATAGTCTGTTATATGTAGGTAATTATACATGTCGGTACTTATTAATTGTAGATACATACTGGGCGTATGATACTCATATGTAAAAGGTTTATGCCTTATAATGGTTGCTCATTTACATTTTCCCGGGATGGAACAAGTTATATACGTGATTGAGATAATGGGGCTCATTTACTAAGAGTCCGAATCGTGCACTTTCTTCGGGTTTCCTATTTCAGATTTGTGCCGGCTTTCATGCGACAGTAATCGGGGGCGTGGCCGTCGGACAACCCGACGGATTTGGAAAAAAAACCGGAATTTAAAACAAATTGTCGCAAGATCAAGTACTCCGAGAAGAATATGGTGAACTTGAGCGCAAATACGGTGCTTTTAATATTGATTTTTGGAATAAAGATTTGATATTACTATACAATATATATGGGCATCCAGTCTTTTTGTGTTCATTTATGGTTTTTGTTGGTAGATTAGGGAATCCACTTATAGGGATAAGTGGAGTGCCTGTTCCAGAACTTGCTGGTCCAATATTCCTTTCTTTAAAATGTTACATTTTAAACATTTTAAATGTTAATCTTATAGACATCAATTACACATTGTCTGGTTTATGCTTCTTTTTATATTACAGTTACAGTCAGACCGTACGAGAAAAGCAACAACACATGGGAAAAAAGGACTTTGTAATTTCCATGGTTTGTAGAAAGATGCAGAGTGCAGGTCCTTCAGCACAGGTCAAAGATCATACAGCTGAGGGAGCAGGTCCTTCAGCTCAGAGCACAGATTAAGGATCATACAAATTGGGTGCAGTTCCTTCAGCACAGGTTACAGATCATGCAGCTGAGGGTGTAAGTCCTTAAGTACAGGTCACAGATCATACAGCATAGGGTGCAGGTCCTTCAGCACAGATCAAATACCAAACAACATAGGGTTTAGGTCCTTCAGTACAGGTCACAGATCAGGGTGCAGGTCATACAGCAGAAGTCAGAGATCATACAGCTGAGGGTGCAGATCTTTCAGCACAGGTCACAGATCACTCAGCTGAGGGTGCAGATCCTTCAGCACAGGTCACAGATCTTACAGGATAGGGTTGAGGTCCTTCAGCAGAAGTCAGATCATACAGCTGAAGGTGCAGGTCTTTCAGCACAGGTCACCTTCTTGCTCCACAGCGATGGTCTTTAGGCTCTAAATGTAAACAGTAATTCTCAGTCACTGACAGCAAGCAGAGATTTTTCAAAGTAAAACTGTCCTTGTATTCCGGTCCCCAGGGCCTCATGACTCTACAGCTACACCACGGCCTGGAAAACTTCATCTTATAGCATAAAATGAACAGGAGGGAATCTCATCCTATATATGTGACCAATACTAAATAATGATATATCTCCCTTTCATCTATACATTGTGTTCAATGTGTGACCTCATTAATGCAGATATCAACCTGTATATGTTACACATGGCTGAATATATGTCATGTACACACAGAGCCAGAGAGGAACAGACATGAATAATGGAAATAAACTGAGAGGGGAAGTGTCTGATCAAGTACATGACTTGCATCCAATCTATAGGAGAAACCAAAAACATATACCAGCTGTAAGTATATAATGCCTGTATATACAGGAGATCCCCAGGTTATACCAGCTGTACATATATCATTATATACAGGAGATCCCCAGGTTATACCAGCTGTACATATATCATTATATACAGGGGATCCCCAGGTTATACCAGCTGTACATATATCATTATATACAGGAGATCCCCGGGTTATACCAGCTGTACATATATCATTATATACAGGAGACCCCCAGGTTATACCAGCTGTACATATATCATTATATACAGGAGATCCCCAGGTTATACCAGCTGTACATATATCATTATATACAGGAGATCCCCAGGTTATACCAGCTGTACATATATCATTATATACAGGAGATCCCCAGGCTATACCAGCTGTACATATATCATTATATACAGGAGATCCCCAGGTTATACCGGCTGTACATATATCATTATATACAGGAGATCCCCAGGTTATACCAGCTGTACATATATCATTATATACAGGAGATCCCCAGGTTATACCAGCTGTACATATATCATTAAATACAGGAGATCCCCAGGTTATACCAGCTGTACATATATCATTATATACAGGAGATCCCCAGGTTATACCAGCTGTACATATATCATTATATACAGGAGATCCCCAGGTTATACCAGCTGTACATATATCATTATATACAGGAGATCCCCAGGTTATACCAGCTGTACATATATCATTATATACAGGAGATCCCCAGTTTATACCAGCTGTACATATATCATTATATACAGGAGATCCCCAGGTTATACCGGCTGTACATATATCATTATATACAGGAGATCCCCAGTTTATACCGGCTGTACATATATCACTATATACAGGAGATCCCCAGTTTATACCAGCTGTACATATATCATTATATACAGGAGATCCCCAGGTTATACCGGCTGTACATATATCATTATATACAGGAGATCCCCAGGTTATACCAGCTGTACATATATCATTATATACAGGAGATCCCCAGGTTATACCAGCTGTACATATATCACTATATACAGGAGATCCCCAGGTTATTCCAGCTGTACATATATCATTATATACAGGAGATTCCCAGGTTATACCAGCTGTACATATATCATTATATACAGGAGATCCCCAGGTTATACCGGCTGTACATATATCATTATATACAGGAGATCCCCAGGTTATACCGGCTGTACATATATCATTATATACAGGGGATCCCCAGGTTATACCGGCTGTACATATATCATTATATACAGGAGATCCCCAGGTTATACCAGCTGTACATATATCATTATATACAGGAGATCCCCAGGTTATACCAGCTGTACATATATCATTATATACAGGAGATCCCCAGGTTATACCAGCTGTACATGTATCATTATATACAGGTGATCCCCAGGTTATACCAGCTGTACATGTATCATTATATACAGGTGATCCCCAGGTTATACCAGCTGCACATATATCATTATATACAGGAGATTCCCAGGTTATACCGGCTGTACATATATCATTATATACAGGAGATTCCCAGGTTATACCGGCTGTACATATATCACTATATACAGGAGATCCCCAGGTTATACCGGCTGTACATATATCATTATATACAGGAGATCCCCAGGTTATACCGGCTGTACATATATCATTATATACAGGGGATCCCCAGGTTATACCAGCTGTACATATATCATTATATACAGGAGATCCCCAGGTTATACCAGCTGTACATATATCATTATATACAAGAGATCCCCAGGTTATACCAGCTGTACATATATCATTATATACAGGAGATCCCCAGGTTATACCAGCTGTACATATATCATTATATACAGGAGATCCCCAGGTTATACCAGCTGTACATGTATCATTATATACAGGTGATCCCCAGGTTATACCAGCTGTACATGTATCATTATATACAGGTGATCCCCAGGTTATACCGGCTGTACATATATCATTATATACAGGAGATTCCCAGGTTATACCGGCTGTACATATATCATTATATACAGGAGATTCCCAGGTTATACCGGCTGTACATATATCATTATATACAGGAGATCCCCAGGTTATACCGGCTGTACATATATCATTATATACAGGAGATCCCCAGGTTATACCGGCTGTACATATATCATTATATACAGGAGATCCCCAGGTTATACCGGCTGTACATATATCATTATATACAGGAGATCCCCAGGTTATACCGGCTGTACATATATCATTATATACAGGAGATCCCCAGGTTATACCAGCTGTACATATATCATTATATATAGGAGATCCCCAGGTTATACATGCTGTACATATATCATTATATACAGGAGATCCCCAGGTTATACCAGCTGTACATATATCATTATATACAGGAGATCCCCAGGTTATACCAGCTGTACATATATCATTATATACAGGAGATCCCCAGGTTATACCGGCTGTTCATATATCATTATATACAGGAGATCCCCAGGTTATACCAGCTGTACGTATATCATTATATACAGGGGTTCCCCAGGTTATACCAGCTGTACGTATATCATTATATACAGGGGTTCCCCAGGTTATACCAGCAGTACACATATCATTATATACAGGAGATCCCCAGGTTATACCAGCTGTACATATATCATTATATACAGGGGATCCCCATGTTATACCAGCTGTACATATATCATTATATACAGGAGATCCCCAGGTTATACCGGCTGTACATATATCATTATATACAGGAGATGCCCAGGTTATACCAGCTGTACATATATCATTATATACAGGAGATGCCCAGGTTATACCAGCTGTACATATATCATTATATACAGGAGTTCCTCAGGTTATACCAGCTGTACATATATCATTATATACAGGAGATCCCCAGGTTATACCAGCTGTACATATATCATTATATACAGGAGATCCCCAGGTTATACCGGCTGTACATATATCATTATATACAGGAGATCCTCAGGTTATACCAGCTGTACATATATCATTATATACAGGAGATGCCCAGGTTATACCAGCTGTACATATATCATTATATACAGGAGATCCCCAGGTTATACCAGCTGTACATATATCATTATATACAGGAGATCCCCAGGTTATACCAGCTGTACATATATCATTATATACAGGAGATCCCCAGGTTATACCAGCTGTACATATATCATTATATACAGGAGATCCCCAGGTTATACCGGCTGTACATATATCACTATATACAGGGGATCCCCAGGTTATACCGGCTGTACATATATCATTATATACAGGAGATCCCCAGGTTATACCAGCTGTACATATATCATTATATACAGGAGATCCCCAGGTTATACCAGCTGTACATATATCATTATATACAGGAGATCCCCAGGTTATACCAGCTGTACATATATCATTATATACAGGAGATCCCCAGGTTATACCGGCTGTACATATATCACTATATACAGGGGATCCCCAGGTTATACCGGCTGTACATATATCATTATATACAGGAGATCCCCAGGTTATACCAGCTTTACATATATCATTATATACAGGAGATCCCCAGGTTATACCAGCTGTACATATATCATTATATACAGGAGATCCCCAGGTTATACCGGCTGTACATATATCATTATATACAGGAGATCCCCAGGTTATACCAGCTGTACATATATCACTATATACAGGAGATCCCCAGGTTATACCAGCTGTACATGTATCATTATATACAGGTGATCCCCAGGTTATACCGGCTGTACATATATCATTATATACAGGAGATTCCCAGGTTATACCGGCTGTACATATATCATTATATACAGGAGATTCCCAGGTTATACCGGCTGTACATATATCATTATATACAGGAGATCCCCAGGTTATACCGGCTGTACATATATCATTATATACAGGAGATCCCCAGGTTATACCGGCTGTACATATATCATTATATACAGGAGATCCCCAGGTTATACCGGCTGTACATATATCATTATATACAGGAGATCCCCAGGTTATACCGGCTGTACATATATCATTATATACAGGAGATCCCCAGGTTATACCAGCTGTACATATATCATTATATACAGGAGATCCCCAGGTTATACCAGCTGTACATATATCATTATATACAGGAGATCCCCAGGTTATACCAGCTGTACATATATCATTATATACAGGAGATCCCCAGGTTATACCGGCTGTTCATATATCATTATATACAGGAGATCCCCAGGTTATACCAGCTGTACGTATATCATTATATACAGGGGTTCCCCAGGTTATACCAGCTGTACGTATATCATTATATACAGGGGTTCCCCAGGTTATACCAGCAGTACACATATCATTATATACAGGAGATCCCCAGGTTATACCAGCTGTACATATATCATTATATACAGGGGATCCCCATGTTATACCAGCTGTACATATATCATTATATACAGGAGATCCCCAGGTTATACCGGCTGTACATATATCATTATATACAGGAGATGCCCAGGTTATACCAGCTGTACATATATCATTATATACAGGAGATGCCCAGGTTATACCAGCTGTACATATATCATTATATACAGGAGTTCCTCAGGTTATACCAGCTGTACATATATCATTATATACAGGAGATCCCCAGGTTATACCAGCTGTACATATATCATTATATACAGGAGATCCCCAGGTTATACCGGCTGTACATATATCATTATATACAGGAGATCCTCAGGTTATACCAGCTGTACATATATCATTATATACAGGAGATGCCCAGGTTATACCAGCTGTACATATATCATTATATACAGGAGATCCCCAGGTTATACCAGCTGTACATATATCATTATATACAGGAGATCCCCAGGTTATACCAGCTGTACATATATCATTATATACAGGAGATCCCCAGGTTATACCAGCTGTACATATATCATTATATACAGGAGATCCCCAGGTTATACCGGCTGTACATATATCACTATATACAGGGGATCCCCAGGTTATACCGGCTGTACATATATCATTATATACAGGAGATCCCCAGGTTATACCAGCTGTACATATATCATTATATACAGGAGATCCCCAGGTTATACCAGCTGTACATATATCATTATATACAGGAGATCCCCAGGTTATACCAGCTGTACATATATCATTATATACAGGAGATCCCCAGGTTATACCGGCTGTACATATATCACTATATACAGGGGATCCCCAGGTTATACCGGCTGTACATATATCATTATATACAGGAGATCCCCAGGTTATACCAGCTTTACATATATCATTATATACAGGAGATCCCCAGGTTATACCAGCTGTACATATATCATTATATACAGGAGATCCCCAGGTTATACCGGCTGTACATATATCATTATATACAGGAGATCCCCAGGTTATACCAGCTGTACATATATCACTATATACAGGAGATCCCCAGGTTATACCGGCTGTACATATATCATTATATACAGGAGATCCCCAGGTTATACCAGCTGTACATATATCATTATATATAAATTTTAGGTCATGACCCCCTCTTGAGTCTTTCCCCTTGTACAGGTCGGGTCACATGATGTGGGTTATTTCTCTCCTATAGATGGACAGTAATTAAGCAGATTCACTTCATCACAGTTCAGACCTGTCTTCTCCTCTCTTGTATTTGCAGGTTTTTTCTCTCTTTGCTGTGAAGCGTTTTGGTTGCTGCTTGTTCTGAGCGCTCGATCTTTTAATCTGTCAGAATTACTCATTTGCTGCAGCTCCAGAAGAGTCCAACACCAACAGTCAGTGCCTAGTGGTGCGGAGCTGCTGTCAGACTCATCACCGGCATTGGAAGATGATCCCTGGGGAGATAGAGACAAGTCATGTGTGAGCGCTACACATACACAGAGCCGTAACTCCTACCAGACCAGAGAGGGGCGCCGCTGCACCCCCAGAGTACTGCCAGACCGGAGAGGGGCGCTGCTGCACTCCCCAGACTCCTGCCAGATTAGAGGGGCGCTGCTGCACCCCCAGACTCCTACCAGACCAGAGAGGGGCGCCGCTGCAGCCCCCAGACTCCTGCCAGACCGGAGAGGGGCGCGGCTGCAACCACAGGACTCCTGCCAGACCAGAGAGGGGCACCGCTGCACCCACAGGACACCTGCCAGACCAGAGAGGGGCACCGCTGCACCCACAGGACTCCTGCCAGACCAGAGAGGGGCACCGCTGCAACCATAGGGCTCCTGCCAGACCAGAGAGGGGCGCTGCTGCACCCCCCAGACTCCTGCCAGACCAGAGAGGGGCACCGCTGCAACCATAGGGCTCCTGCCTGACCAGAGAGGGGCGCTGCTGCACCCCCCAGACTCCTGCCAGACCAGAGAGGGGCACCGCTGCAACCATAGGGCTCCTGCCTGACCAGAGAGGGGCGCTGCTGCACCCCCCCAGACTCCTGCCAGACCAGAGAGGGGCACCGCTGCAACCATAGGGCTCCTGCCAGACCAGAGAGGGGCCGCACTGCACCCATAGGACTCCTGCCAGACCAGAAAGGGGCGTCACTACACCCCCAGACTCCTGCCAGACCAGTGAGGGATACCACTGCACATACAGGATTCTTCCCAGAACCAGAGAGAGGCGCTGATGCATTATTTTATAGAGATTATTCAAAGTAATAATAAAATTAACAACAATAAATTAAAAAAAATAATACAAATCGTAGTAATAATAATAATAATAAGCATTTGAATTACAATGTTACTATTACTCTTCTATTGTTACTATGTATTTGACTTTCTTTTCTATCATTTCAGGCAACATAAAAAATGTGGAATTCTATAGAATTTGCCATGTGACTCCATGTTAAAAGTAAAATGTCATAAAATGTCACTGCTCCTTGCCAGAGGGATCGGTCGTGATTTCCTTGTGGCTAAAAGTCATGGCGTGCGCTAGAACCATTGATGGCTGCAGTTCACAGAACTTCCACTGGGTCGCACTTTTATACATTGCGGATAGACATCTGATGACAGTATTATAAGCCATGTGTCTTTGTGCCATGGTGTCATATTGTATTGCTTGATTGGCTGTGGCTCTGCCCCATGGCACTGGGCAAAGCCTGCCGAATGTAATGCTATGGAATATAATCAAGCTCATTTACTAAGGGTCCACGGACCGCAGTATCGTCGGAATATCCGACGATTTCCGATGTGCAACGCATTTAGAAAGGTTTTTTGTCGCACACGATCAGATTTTGGTGAATCAGCGCCGGCTTTCACGCAACACAAATTGGGGCCGTGCCGTTGGAGGATCTGACGGATTCGGACTGAACGCAGGATTTAACGTCAAATTGTGTTACAAGACATGCACTCACATACACCGGGAAGAAATAGATGAACTCCGGCGGACCTCAGCGGGGAAGTGACACATGCAGGATATCGGACGCACAATCTTAGTGAATCACGCTGGACTTCATCCTCGTCGGACAGTTTGGATCAGTAAATGTTCCCCACTGTGTTCTTCAATACAGATCTCAGTACCTTGCAATGCATTTTTCTGGGAAGCCTTGAATGACAAAGCCTTGTCTTTTGCCTGGGAAAGCTGGGTGCTGGCATTTTAAAGATCAGTTGTGTTTCACCTGTGACTTGAATGATGGATGGACAATCTAGTCAGCTGCTGGGGGCGGCGTTCAGGAACTCTGTTATATATCTGCCCAGTTCCTTTGCACCTTGCCAATTTTACTAGTCTATTGTGACCTTTGTCCAGTATAGCTTTTGCTATACTGTGTATCTGACCCTTTGCTACGTTATTTGACCATTGATTCTGTGCTTCACCGCCATTTTGGATTTGACCCGGTTCTGTCTGATATTGCTTGTGTGTCTCCTATCTTTTGTTTGTCTTGTCATCTTTTCCTTGTGCTCAGTCTATGTCGATCTCGATATATAGATAACAAATAGAGTTGGCGAGGTTTGTTAGGTAGGTGACACGGGTTGTGGGTTTAGGGCCTGAACCTACTTTTTCTATTGTGATAAAAACAATTATTTCAATTCCTGGTCACTGTATTGGAACTAAACTGCAATATCCAGGCATTGCAATTAGGGTGTATGGCTCTGGATATTTCTGCCAAGCAATGCCGTGTATAATTCCTCTTTCTGCCCACGCAGCGCATACACTATGACGTCAAGTGGCCGCAACACTGCCGCATCATTGTAATGCGATCTGGCCAGAAGAGGAGAAGACGAAACCGGGAGGGGAATATAGATTTATTTATTTTTTTTAGATTGATGGTGGATCTTCATATAGGGCCCAGGTATGTGAAGATCTACCATTGGGTAGGGTCACAATCTATGTGGGAGGGTAGATAGAGACACAATGGGGGTCATTTACTAAGGGCCTGATTCGCGTTTTCCCGACGTGTTACCCGAATATTTCCGATTTGCGCCGATTTCCCCTGAATTGCCCCGGGATTTTGGCGCACACGATCGGATTGTGGCGTATCGGCACCGGCATGCACGCGACGGAAATCGGGGGGCGTGGCCGAACGAAAACCCAACGGATTCGGAAAAACCGCCGCATTTAAAACAAAAAATCCGTCGCGGAGCTTGCACTTACCTTCACTCAGCCGGATCCGGTGAACTCCAGTGCGCTCCGATGCTTTTCAGCGCAGCAGCGCCACCTGGTGGACAGCGGAAGAACTACCTTAATAAATCCCGGCCGGAGAACGCGCGGCTGGATCGCGAATGGACCGGGTAAGTAAATCTGCCCCACTGTGAGATCACAATTTATATGGGGTAGACGGAAGCATGGGGTGAGGTCACAATCTATTTGGAGGATAGAGACAGAGCAGTTATTATGTCTTGTAGATCCTGAACAGATGGATTTTAAGGTTACGTTTGAAGGATTGGAAAGTGGGGAAAGTCTGACGAATTTTGGATAGATGTCACCAGTGGAAAGGAGAAGCAATACAGTGATAGCGGGTGAGGGGGAAATAGATTTTGGAGGTTCCTTCCATTTACGAAGTAACACAGCAGAGGTCATAACATGAGGTCATGAGACAAGAGATGGTGATAGTTCAACAGCAGGTGGTGGGATATTGGATTAATGGTGGAGATGGAAGAATAGGGGAGTAAAGATTGTTAGTGGAACACGTAGCATTTTGAAAGGGTAATGGATTACTACTTCCATATAGTGTCCTTTTCTTCACTTCTGGTTACATTGTGATATAATTCAGACTTGCACTTAGGAGAATACACTGTAAGTTTTGTTAGACCATTAGTCTTCCATTTATAAATCCAAGACAAATTAAAGAGTACTACCAAGTGGGTTGCAAGCGCACCTCTTCCCCTCTCCGCTGCTCCGGTCCACCGACGGTTCACTTACCATGCCGCAATCCAGCGCTGACTCTGGCGGTGCGGCAGGCGTCCATCCTCGTCTCCTAGGGCGCACCTGGCTTCCTGACACCAGGGAGGTGTGATACGTGTTTTAGTACAAGGGACAGTTTTTGGGACTGCCCTTGTAAGGGCGGGAGTCATGGGGTAATAGGGTTAGACTGTTTAGAACTCTACACCTTCCTGTCTGTAATGACGATAGGCTCCCACCCAGCCCTACATCATCCTCGGGTACCGTATGCTGGTAAGGTAAGAAACAACATATATCAGTTGAAGGTATAATGTCAGCCAATCTGAGGCCGTTCAAACTCTTCACGATTACATTATCTGCCACCTAGCATTTTTGTGCCCATATAAACATACCTGTTTTGTTGTTGTTAGCCATATTTTGTTCACTCGTTTTGTCTATCTGTATGTATCTCTTTGATACTGTGAATTAGCGGTGTTAAATAAGACGACATAACGCATCTCGCTCCTTAGTGAGTAGTTGCTAATTTTTAGAAAATTTGTAATAAACTTGAGATTTTATAAATTACCTAGGTGCTGCTAAGCTATGAATTGTTGATGGTAAATACATTTCTGTATATTTTTGAATTGTTGGCTGCTATTTCATTAGACTGTTACAGCTTAGGATATGGCAGGCTTTCTGAGCACGGGCATAGACAAGCAACAATGGCTGGTAGAGGTGAATGAGAAAAGATACACCCCAACATATCAGACGGCTTTTAAGGAACTAACTAAAACATATAAAGATCAGTGTACATCGTGGTGGGAGGTGCAGTCCTTGGAAAATGACTTACGTAGTAATATAGTCCCACGGGGGCTACGTATCACCTTAACCTTTTTAAATAGGTTTAAAAACCCTACACTACTTAATAAGTGGGAGAAAGAGGCAACTGCTAGCTCTTTGAGGTTTATGCAGCTGCTTCTGACAGAGGAAAAAACTAATCTAGAAACCTTAGAAAAACGACTAACCGAACAAATTGAGATCGTAAAAAAAATTCTCCGGTGAACCAGATTTCACTAAAAGGAGACCCAATTACAGACGACCCTGGAAAAATTCCAGTTCCATCTAAAAGAAAGGAAACATCGCCAATTTACAAGGGACCTACAGGATTTCAGGGACAACAGGGCATATACCCCAACAAATACAAATAGAGAACCTGAAACTGACCGGTCATCCACTGACACTAAATGGTCAGAGACAGATAGTAGGGCCAGGGGAGGCAGAGGGAGACCTAAGTCAAGAGGGACAGGGAGAGGTAGAGGCAGACAAGAATCCTATACCCAACCAACACAACAGCAACATTTTTTAGAGACTGCATACCCCCTAAGGAACCGCAACCCACCACAGAATCCCAGATAATTCATTTATCATCTAAAACCTTGACTACTGAAGAGATAGGGGTTCTTAAAAAGGGTCTGAATTTTGTGCCAACCACAGACTTCGATACTTTCACGTGGATTAAAGACCAAGCTCTCCGGCACACGCACGCCTGCGCAACTTAGCACGGCCTGTTTCCCCGTGCTAAGTTGCGCAGGCACGCGTGTGCCGGAGAGCTCAATGACGTCACCAGCTCTCCAGCACTTCAGAATCCGGCACACACACGGGCGCGCGCATGGTGCGCCGTGCCCAAGTGCGGTGCGCCAAGATATAAGTTAATATAACTTAGAAATCGGAGATAGGGGCTTTGTTCTCCTAACAAAAATATGCTCCGGAACCATCTCACCCTGAGCTGGTGCCATGTATATGTGTGTAAAACCTACCACTTTTAAGTGATAGGTTTCCTTTAATAAAATCCCTTTTAATAGACATGATCCCAGAAGCTTTAACTATAGGGACAACTAATGACTCCCTGTGATCCACTAGGGAATGCAACCGGAATTTTTCAATTTCCCTACAGCGCCACCACAGGAGAAATCAAGTATCACAGGGTTCTTATTCAGACAAGTTCCAAAGAAAGATTCTAGACTCTATAAGCTGCCTAATTTATAGTGGTCTCAAATATCTAATTAACTCTATACATACCATGGGTTTCTAAAGCCATACAACCCTTATAACGTGTGTTGAATCCCAACAGCGCTGAATAGATGTGACTCACTGTTGTTTCGAGTTCATTTGTGAACTTCCTGGGCTATTTACTGATCTGTCCCTCATACCCCTTGTGGATATGTAACATTTTGAGGAACTACCGATCCCCGGGACGTCTTGATTCGTTCTTCTTGAGTGCGACCCTGTTGTTTAATATCATTCCACGCTCGGCCAGCTGACGCGTGCCACAGGGATTCTTGGAAATTTTTTAGTGGTATTGAAAGTGCAGGGCACACAACTCACTGCCCCCGGTTCTACCCCAGGGAGTGGACTCTGGTCTGCAACACTTTTGGTCATTTCACAGAATCACTCAAAGTGACAGCTAATTAATGACAGTGGCGCGCAAAAGTTTCAGGACACTTTGTTACGAGAGGAATTTGATGTCTTTCCGAAGAGTTCAATGTCAGATGTGATTGTCGCGCCTGGGAAAATACAACGGGATTTATATTTTATTTTTACCAGAATTATGACCTTAGAGGTGACATTTCTCCACATGGATCGGCTGCCGTTGTTCTTAGGACAGTGCACAGCAAAAAGGCAAAAAAACTTGTAAAACTTATTCTATCCACACAAGATTCTAAACAAAATGAAATATACCGTATATTCCGGAGTATAAGACGACCTGGTGTATAAGACGACCCCCCTACTTTCCTGTTAAAATATAGAGTTTATGATATATTTGCCATATAAGACTACCCCTTTTCCATACATACAGCACATACTGTAAGCAAATACACACATATAGCATACATTCATTAACTATACATACATATATAGGGACTTACATATCTTGCAGTGGGGTGGGTTGGTTAGGAGGCATACTGTGAGCCTAGGAAGTGTGCTGGCCAGGCAGCAACTTGGTGAGTGGCCTTGGGAGCAGTGTGGAGAGCCGGAAGCCGAAGGACCAGGAAGCCTACCGGGCAGCCGCGGGACCAGGAAGCCTACGGGGCGGCCGCGGGACCGGAGAGCGCGCCGGGAGGCCGCGGGAGCGGAGAGCGTGCCGGGAGACCGCAGGAGCAGCGTTGAGGGGTCCAAGGTAACGGCCAGCTTCTCACCTTTCCCGCGATCCACCGAAGCTCCGCTGCTACACTCCGGCCGGCGGTGACAGCTCATTGAGCGCTGGCGGCTCACAGAATATGACGTCAGCCGCGTGCCAACGTCATATTTTCTGCGACGCCGGCACCCACGGAGCTGTCACCGCCGGCCGGAGTGTAGCAGCGGAGCTTTGGTGGATCACGGGAAAGGTGAGAAGAAACATTACCGGCGTATAAGACGACCCCAGACCAGACTGAAGATTTTTCAGTCTTCAAAAGTCGTCTTATACGCCGGAATATAGGGTACCTATTTTTAACTAAAAAGATTGTAACATTATACACAGTATTTGACGGACTAAATCCAAAGGCAAACATTAAAAGAAGAAATCTACTGTACATCAAAATATTTACTATATGAAATGCAAATAAGAACAAAAAGTAGCAAAAATTATACAAATGCAACATTTGTTGAAGCTGTTAAATAGGTTTTCTTAAAAAAAATATTAGGGATTTTCCAAAAAAACTAAACAAATGAAAGGCCACCATATGTATTGTAAGCTTACGGGGGTCATAATAAGAAGCTGATTCTACTCTGGAGGCTAGAGGAGGGTAAGTACATTTCTTTTTCCTTTCATCTACCCCAGACCCCAAGTTTCTAAAGGGGCATATGTGTCATACATCTGCTTTTTAGGCTTTTCTGCTGGACATATGTATTTCAGTGGTTTTTTACCTTTGTTACTTTTTTTTCAAAAGGTATTCAAAAAGGCCCCAAGCTATTCCCTACACCTGGTAAGGGGCAGGTGTGGATTGGTGCTAAAATTTCTTGTGAAATTTGAAGGGAGGCACCTTAAAAATGTTCCATAAAAAGTCACAAATTTGCCCCTTGAAGAAACCCTTTAATAAAAAGGTTATTTATTCATATCCAGATAGGAAAATTGTGTCCTAATTACATCTTTCACTACCAGCCAACATAAATATAAGTGGACCAGTAGTAGAGGGGTGCATGGAGAGGGTTCATGGATGGAGCCCTCTACATACGCGGTGGGTGTCAGCTGTGTTACGCAATGGGGGGCTGCTAGCACCAATTGGGTTAGTTTGCATGTAACATGTTGTGCACAGACTGAATTACAGGAGTAATCTATTCACAATAGGCTGCAATACAATAACGTTGCAGTGCCTTGTTTGAGTGATCAGACCCCCTAGGCCAGTGATGGCAAACCTTTTAGAGACAGAGTGCCCAAACTACAACATAGACCCGCTTATTTATCGCAAAGTGCCAACACAGAAATTTAATTTGTGATTTATACTCCCTTCTCTGTCACAGTTTTCATTGATACCAGCACCTGAGGACACCAATAAAGCAGAAAATAGTCCCAGGTAGAGCTGTCACTTTAAAATAGCTCTGTGCACAGCAAGTCCTGGGCTGTCTGGGACTGCAGGAAGATACCTGGAGTCATCTCTGGTGATGGCCTGAGTGCCCACAGAAAGGGCTCCGAGTGCCACCTCTGGCACCAGTGCCATAGGTTAGCCATCACTGCCCTAGGCTTTTACTACCATAAGGGGCCTGAAATATATTTTTAAAAATTCCCTATTAAAATTCCCATAAACTTCTGATCAATAATAATAATAAGATTTAATATATTTCTATAATCTTGCAGTGAAGATTATTGTCTGTTCTTTTTTTTTTTACTTGATAAAACTATTTACGGACAGAAAAATTTCTGCGGCAAATTTGATATAGAATAAAATTATTATATCTTGGAATTTTTTTATTCAGCCAGATGTTTTTTATTTAAGACAAAATCAAAAACTCATGTCAGCTTAAATACCGTTAAAAAATTGACTTAAGCATCTCATAAATTACGGTACATTATTAAAAAATTATTTTAAAAAAATGTAATTAATTTAAATTATGTAATTCATTTAAATGAATGCATTATTCAGATTTTTTTTTAATGTTTTATTTTAGTTAGTTATTCCTTGTTAAAGACAAAATTCTCTCCACCCAAAAAATGTAAAAACTCCTGTTAGCTGAAACACCATCCAAAAAAATCTACATAAAAAAATTCCTTTAAACTTCTAAACCGTTATTGGAGAATTGTGTTGTTCTATTATAGTCTAACTCATCATAACCAGGCGCAAAGTGATGACAGAGTTTGTATTTTAATGAATTGCAGTTTTTACGAGCCGATTCCACACTGCGCTCCCGAGACGTTAAACTAAATCATCATATATTTTACACTCTTATTGATGGAAATATATCGGCGGCCATCTTAAGCCCTGGCGTTGATTTACTGCGTATTTATTCTTGCGGTGAGTTAAATCGAATACTTTATAGACTTACATTCAGCTACAAGGAAGAAAAAAAAAAGTGGATTTTGCGAGTGCGGTAAGTAATTGGATACAGTCAGTGTTAGAATACTGATTATAAGTTTTCTACCAACAATTATTTGCTTGGCTGCACAAATCAATCCTGTATGCGGGAGAAATACATCTGGCAGCCGTGGAGCGCCGCTAGATTTAGGGAAGACAGTCATACGGGTATTGTTGTACAAGTAAGAGGACTTGTTGTAAGCGGAGATTAGGTTTATGGGAAACTAGTAGGAGTTTGGATTAGGGAGGATTTTTGAAACATCTAATAAATAAATTTTTGTTTTTTTTTCTGCATAAATGTTTGATAGTTACTGCTGGTAATTTATTTGTTACTTATCCATAGGGAAAATAAGGTAAATCTATTACTTAAGAACACCCGACTTACAGACGACCTCTAGTTACAAACGGACCTCTGGTTATTGGTAATTTGCTGTACCTTAGCCCTAGTTTACAATAATCCGCTGTAACAGTTATTAACCCCTTAAGGACGCAGCCATTTTGTAGCTTAAGGCTCAGCCCGATTTTTTGGATTCGGACTTGCGTCGCTTTATATGGTTATAACTTTTGAACACTGTTACTTATGAAAACGATTCTGAGATTGTTTTTTCCCCACATGTTGTACTTCATTTTAGTGGTAAATTTTGGCTGATAAGTTTTGCGTTTATTTACAAAAAAAAGAAAATATGATAAATTTTTTGAAAAATTTGCCATTTTAGAAATTCTAAATCATTGCGTTTTCAGGCAGATCGATTTACCACCTAAATAAGTTGCAGAATAACATTTCCCATTTGTCTACTTTACATTTTCATAATTTCTGAAATGTCTGGATAATTTATTTTGATGTCACGCGGCTTACAAATTGAATATCGCTTTTCCGGATTTTCAGAATTGACTATTTTGGGGATAAATACAGTTTTGAATGAAATTTTACATATTTAGCATCAAAACCCCCCTATATAACCAACCCATTTTCAAATCTGCACCCCTCAAACTATCAGAAACAGCTTTTACGAAGATTGTTAACCCCTTGAGATCTTCATAGTAATTGAATCAAAATGGGGGTGAAATTTAGAATGGTCATATTGTTCCCTTATACGTTCATTTAGCACTAAAATTTACACATTTCCAAAATATAAAAAGAGAAAACCCACCATACAATTTGTTCTGCAATTTCTTCTGAGTACAAAGACCCCCCACATGTGGCCGTTACTTGTTTTATGGGGGCACAGCGAGGTGCAGAAGGGAAGGAGGGCGCTGCAGCTGCCAGGATTTTAGTTTTCTCGTTGCCCCCTTTTGAAGGCTATAAAATTTCCGCTTTTTCGTTATTTGGGCCATGTGACGGCATTTTTTTTGCGGGATGAGATGCTTTTTCCATTGTTACCATATTGGGGTTGGTATCACCTATTGTTGAAAATTTAGGAACTTTTTTTGAGGGCAGGAGTATCAATTCTGTACTGGATTTTTTACTTTTTTTTTTTTTGGTGTTCACCGTATAGACTAATAATCATGTTATCTTTATTCTATGGGTTGATACGATTACGGGGAGTCCAGACATGAATATATTTTCTTACGTTTTACTAAATTTGTCAAACAAAACCCTAATGTGGGGAAAAATCTATCATTTATGTATTGCCGTCTTCCAAGTGGCATAACATTGTTACTTTTTTGGCTACGGAGCTGGTTGATGGCTTGTTTTTTGCGGGACATGTTGTACTTTGCACCAGTATCATGTCTGAGTACATATGGTTTTTTGATCGCATTTTATAGCATTTTTTGTGGGATTGAAAAGGTAAAAATCATAATTTTTGGAGGGTTTATACCAGTTTTTTTTTACGGCGTTTATCGTGGGGGTTCAATAATGATTTACTTTTATTCTACTGGTTGTTACGGACGCGGTGATACTATATATGTGGGGTTTGTGTTATGATTTAGACTTTTTTTGAGTTATATGTCTCTTTATATGTTTTGGGAGTTTGGGGCATTTTTAGTGATTTATGACTTTATTTTTTTATTGAATAACTTTTTTTTTTTACTTTTTCACTTTTATACCATGGGACATGAACAAGCAATCTTCTGATTGCTTCTTCATGATAATATTCTGCAATACTGATGTATTGCAGAGTATTATCAGTGTCAGCCTATACACTTGCATAGGCTGGCACTGTGCCAGTAAGATGACGTCACAGACGCCATCTTACCGGCAATTCTTGCAAGTAACTCTGGGGTCCAGATCGGACCCCAGAGTTACTATAGCAACGATCGGCGCCCCCCGAAAACGGTTCGGGGGGGCCGATCGTGGAGGAAAGACCCCCCAGATGCAGGTTAGATGCCACGGTCGCGCTGACCGCGGCATTTAACGGGTTAAGCACCCGCGATCGGAGACAACTCCGATCGCGGGTGTTACACTGGGGTGCCGGCTATTAGTTACAGCCGGCACCCCGTGTTTCCCGATGCCGGTTCGGCTCTGATCCAGAGCCGAGCCGGCATAAGCGCCGTGGCGAATATATCCGCCACTGAGCGCTAAGTCACTGTGCTCCGTGGCGGATATAACCGCCACGGAGCGTGAAGGGGTTAAATGTGTCTACAATGAAGCTTTATAGTTAATCCTGGTTCTGATGACAACCCAACATTATTAAAACCCAATTGTCACAGAGACCAAAAAAAAATTTGGCTGGGGTTACAATTATAAAATATTCCATTCCGACTTACAAACCTGCACAACATATCTTCTACGTAACCTGGGGACTGCCTGTATTTGAAAAAAAAATATATATATACACCAAAAATTCTAGACCCAGATAGAAGGGTAGGTTGTGGTAACGCCTTGGGGGGCTGTTAAATGCAAATAATTCCAGGTGGGGTCTGATTTGGATTTTGGCCAAAGAGAGTGTAAAGTGCTTCCCTGCATCACAAGGTTCTCAGAGGCTACTTTGGGGTTGTGTAACCTCTTGGTAAGAGACCGTGCAGTGCAGTGTTTTTGTAAATGGTGATGACTGGACCTGGACCGCAATATGCAGATCCATGGTGAACATGGTGGGTTCAGGTCCCTGAACACAGACTTCAGCAAGAAGACCGGGTGTGACATTGAGATACCCCTCTACCCCCCCCCACACACACACACACACACACACTGCTGGTAACATCAATCAGAGTGCACCGGGCTCTGCTCACAAGAGCTTAGAACTTACTCTAGGATCATCACTTCCCGATGTCACAGGGAGCGACCATCCTCAGGAAAATAGTGGCGTGCTGGTTTTGGAGTAATGGTACAGTGCAGTGTAATACTGGTGCAGTGTTGTACTAGTGTAGTGTAGTAATGGTGCACTTCAGTGTTGTACTGGTATTTTATAGTACAGGTGCAGCACAGTGTGGTACTGGTGTATATAGAGGTTATAGGTCAGGGTAGTACTAGTAATAGTCTACTGCAGTTATAAGTCAGGGTAGTACTAGTGCTTGCTTTGTATAGGTCAGCGTATTATTTGTACACTGAGGTTATAAGTCAAGGTAATACTATAGCAGTGAGGTTATAGGTCATGGTGGCCCCAGTGTACAGAGGTCATAGTTCAGGGTAGTAACAGTCTACTGTAGTTACTAGGGTGGTACTAGTGCACTGAGGTTATAGGTCAGGGTAATACTCGTGCACTGAGGGTTTAGGTCATGTTAGTACAATTGCACTGAGGTTAAAGGTCAGGGTAGTACTAGTGCACTGAGGTTATAGGTCAGGGTAATACTCATGCACTGAGGTTATAGGTCATGTTAGTACAATTGCACTGAGGTTATTGGTCAGGGTAGTACTAGTGGATTGAAGTTATAGGTCTGGGTGGTTCCAGTGCACTGAGGTTATAGGTCAGGGTTGTTCTAGTGCACTGAGGTTATAAGTCAGGGTCGTTCTAGTGCACTTAGGTTATAGGTCAGGGTCGTTCTAGGGCACTGAGGTTATAGGTCTGGGTCGTTCTAGGGCACTGAGGTTATAAGTCAGGGTCGTTCTAGTGCTCTTGGGTTATAGGTCAGGGTCGTTCTAGGGCACTGAGGTTATAAGTCAGGGTCATTCTAGGGTACATAGGTTATAGGTCAGGGTCGTTCTAGGGCACTGAGGTTATAAGTCAGGGTAGTATAAGGGCACTGAGGTTATAAGTCAGGGTCATTCTAGGGTACATAGGTTATAGGTCAGGGTCGTTCTAGGGCACTGAGGTTATAAGTCAGGGTAGTATAAGGGCACTGAGGTTATAAGTCAGGGTCGTTCCAGTGCACTAAGGATGAATGATTTCGAAAAAAAATGGCATGAGACATGCTCGACTCTGCTACATCCCATCTGTACAATGTATTATATCCTCAGACGACTTCCGCCTGGTACAGAATAACCTTAAAATAGCCTTTACCAAGAAAATACTTTTTTTTTCTCTGTTGAAAAACTTTGTAAGCGCAGTATTTTAGTGTTCCCTTTAAAGCGGGTTATCCCTCTGAAAGTCTTCATTTCCCGCGCACATCGCGCTGATCCCTTTCTGACAGACCATGAACATCAAATAGGTAACGCTCAGAGCCCGGCGGAGGATTTGTACCGGGGAGCGGAATCCGCCGCAGCCAATTTAGGCTTTTTTTTCTTTCTTTTTTTTCTCCAGATAAGAATTTGTCTGTACGTCTCTTGTCAAAGCGTCTGCTTTTCTTTTGGTGCTTTAATATGCATCGGCTGGCGGCAGAAATCTCCCGCAAATCAATGGACGGATGGCGTTTTACTGAATTCAGAGCAAAGTTTTCGGGAGACAAAAAAAAACTTTTGCTTTTCTCTTTGATTGTCGGTGAAGTTCCTAAATGAACATCTCATCTTCCAACGCGCCGGGTTAAATCAAGTATTAAAGTCTTAAAGGGGATGTTCAGCTTCAGACAGCGGCGCATGAGGCTCTATAAGGGAATTCTGAGCTATTAGAGGGGGACCCCCCCTCCTTATTCAAAATCTCTTCTCTATCCTTCAGATAGGAGAACCACTGCCCCCCACAGGGTAGAGCTATGGGGGCAGGAGTCATACCTAGGCTATGGCCCTATGGCCAGAAGTTCCCTTTGTCACCTGGCACATAGAAGGTGGGGGTCCTTTGATAGATTTTCCATGGGGCCCCAGAGTGTCAAATTATACTATTGCTTTAGCAATATTAATGAGCATCATAACAAATACTAACATATAGGGGCACATTTACTTACCCATCCTGTTGACGCCGCCGATCCAGAATGTCCGACGAGGATTCGGAGCTGCCGCGGTTCACTAAAATCGTGTGTCCAATTTCCTGCATCTGTCGCTTCCCCGCTTAAGTCCGCCGGAGTTCACCTTCTTCTTCCTGGTGCATGTGAGTCCTGATCTTGCGACACACTTTGGTTTTTAAATTCCGCGGTTTGTCCGAATCAGTCGGGTTGTCAGACATCTACGTCCCCCCCCCCGGTTTGTGTCAAATGCAAGCCGGCGCCGATGCTCCTCAATCCAATCACGTGCGCCAAAAACCAGGGGCAATTCAAGGCACATCGGAAAAAAAATCACGTAACACGCCGGAAATGCATCCGACGGACCCTTAGTAAATGTGCCTCATAGTGCTCATAAGATAACCCCAACAATACTGAAATCACGTCAACATATCATTATACTATCGTACTACCATTCAGTACTCCATTATACTACCATATCATGCCAATGTGTAATCACCATACAGGGCTTGTGTAATACCACCATATAGTGCTCAAATCATGCCACCTAATAGTGGAAAAATACTCCCATCATACAGTCATTAAATAATAACACCATATATAGCTCAAAGGGCACCAGCCAGTTCTGAAAAATACCACATATAGTGCTGATGTAGTAACACCAAACAGTACTTAAATAATATCACCCCTTAGTGCTCATAGGATAGCACCATGACGTAGTCCTATAATAACACCACATAATACCAATATAAAAACACCAAGCAGTACTTAACCTATATTGCTATTATACCACCATACAGTACTTACAAAATAAAATGGTATCAATATCAAATAGCATTGCCCAGTGCTCAAATAATACCACAATATTGTGCTAATTTAATACTGTACCACCAAACCGTGCTCAAGAAGTATTATCATATATTGTTGATTTAAAAAAAGGAATAAAATAATACCACATATAGTACCAAACAATACTGGAATAATACCAACCTATAGTGCTTAGATACCATCATACAGCAATCAAATAATACCGCCTGTCACAGGTGCTCCCACGATCCACGTCACGGATTGTGGGTACACCCGTGCTCTGCTGCCTGATGTCGGTCCCCGTCCCCCTCCTCTCACTTACCTCTCCTGGCTCCTGTCTGTTCTCCGGCTCCCAAGCTCTACTCCGGTTTTCCAAGAACCACTCCAGCCGGCCGCCATGCTTCCACCGCTTCCAAGTTCTCCCCCGGATTTCCAAGAAGCCGCTCCAGAGGCTCCGGCTTTCCCAGAAGCCACTCCAGCTTTCCAAGACCTGCTCCAGCCTCCGGCTTTCCCAGAAGCCACTCCAGAGTCTCCAGCTTTCCAAGAGCCCCTCCAGCCTCCGGCTTTCCCAGAAGCCACTCGAGAGCCACCGACCTTCCCAGAGGCCTCTCCAGGGTCTCCACCGGCCTCCCAGAGGCCTCTCCAGAGTCTTTGGCTTTCCTACAAGGCATTTTAGCCTCCGGCTTTCCAAAGCCGCTCCAGCCTTTGGCCTTCCCAGAGGCCTCTCCAGCCTTCGGCCTTCCCAGAGGCCTCTCCAGCCTTCGGCCTTGCCAGAGGCCTCTCCAGCCTTCGGCCTTGCCAGAGCCCTTTCCAGTGCCTTCAGCCTTCCAAGAGCCCTTTCCAGTGCCTTCAGCCTTCCAAGAGCCGTTTCAGCCTCCACAGCTTCCCAAAGCTGTTCCAGCTTTCCAAGAGCCACTCCTGCCTCCGCAGCTTCCCAGTGCTGCTCCAGCTTCCCAGGAGCCATTTCAGACTCCGTCCGTACTGCTTGCAGAGGAGTCTATGCAAGTTTGTTCTGTTTCTGCTTTCCTCCTTAGGTGTTCCGCCACCGAGATGAATTGGAGGAGGTGAAAGAAGAAAAGAAGAGGGCCCCTAAAGGGGGGGTACTGTCACGGGTGCTCCCGCGATCCATGTCACGGATCGCGGGTACACCTGTGCTCCGCTGCCTGCTGCCGGTCCCCGTCCCCCTGGCCTCGCTTACCTCTCCTGGCTCTTGTCTGTGCTCCAGCTCCCGGCGTGTAGGCCACATGCTCCTTCCCTGCAGTCACACAATCCTGCCACTAGGCTGCGCACGCGGACAGACTTCTCCCAGCCTTAAAGGGCCAGCGTCCTCCTGATTGGCTCCTGCTAATCCGGCTCGCCCAGGTAATCCAGCACCTCCCTTCACTTGTCGCCAGATCTTCCCTCCTAGGATTTCCTATGGTTTCCATGCCAGGCTTCTCTAAGCCGTTCCTGTGGAAGAAAAAGCCCATTACCGTTTCCAGACACTTTCCTGTGTTGCTGTGTCTCCAGCGTTCTCATACGCTCCTGGTGTGTCCTGTCTTCCAGCGTTTCCAGATGCCTCCGTGTCTCCTGTCTCCAGCGTTCCCATACGCTCCTGGTGTTCCTGTCTCTAGCCTTACCAGTGTTCCTCCATGTTCCTGTCTCCAGTGTTACCAGGGTACCTCTGTGTGCTCCTGCCATCCTGTGTCAAGTCTTCAGCCTGTCTCCATGCTTCCTGCTGTGCCCCCCAGGGTTCCAGTCCAGCGGTGTCTGCAGTCCGTGCCATCGTTACCAGTGTTCCTCTCTGTTGCTGCTGTCATCCCAGGCTTGGACTGTTTCTTGCATATCCTGTACCTTGGCTGCCACTGCGGGCCTCATACTGGTCCACAGACTACTCCCTCTGGACTATTCCCATAGAGACTTTCCCTTCTGTTGTCTGTGTGACCCATTTCACCGCCTTATAGTGCTCACACAATAGCAGCCTACAGTACACAAATACTGCAGACCATACTGAAAGTAAATCACCATATGTGACCTTATGTCACCAACTCATAGCGTTTACACATTCCCACCATACAGTATATATAATACCAGCATAGAATTCAGATATCATACCAGTACAGAGCTTTAATAAGACCACCATATGGAAACAGTGCTGCCATAAAGCTTTCAAAGAGTGCAAACTGGTGCAAACTTTGGATTGGTGCAAACTTTGCTGCCGCCCCCCCATCCCACACATTACATTCGAGAATGTACCATACAGTACATGAAGGGACCAGCGGCTACCTTAATAATGAAATGTCCAGCAGCAGTCTCTGCTCAATAAGGTGTCCAGTTGCGACTTCCCCTTACTAATGAAATATCCAGCAGCCTCCCCTTACTAATGAAATATCCAGCAGCCTCCCCTTACTAATGAAATATCCAGCAGCCTCCCCTTACTAATGAAATGTGCAGCAGCCTCCCCTTACTAATGAAATGTGCAGCAGCCTCCCCTTACTAATGAAATGTGCAGCAGCCTCCCCTTACTTATAAAATGCTCAGCACCCCCCCCCCTTACTAATAAAATGTGCAGAAGCCTCACCTCTTTCATGAAATATCCAACAGGCTCCCCTCACTGATGAAATGTCCAGCAGCAGCCTCCCCTTACTGATAATATGTCCAGCAGTCTCCAAGTAATAAGGTGTCCAGCAACATCCACTCACTAATGGAAAGTCCAGCAGCAGACTCTGCTTAATAATGAAATATCCAGCAGCCTCTACTTACTAATGAAATGTGCAACAGCCTCTCCTTATAGTGAAATGTGCAGAAGTTTCCCCTCACTAATGAAATATCCATTAGCCTCACTTTACTAATTACTAATTTACTCCCAGCAATAAGATGTCCAGCAAGCTCCTATCACAAATTAAATGTCTAGCACTCCCTCTCACTAACTAAATTTCCTGCAGTCTCCCCTCAATAAGATGTCCAGGAACAATTAACCCTCACAAATGAAATATCCAGCAGAAACCTTGTCTCACAAATGAAATATCCAGCAGCTCTCTCTCATTAGTTAAATGTTCAGCAGCCTCCATCTGCTAATGAAATGTCCAGCAGCCTTTCCTTACTAATAAAATATCCAGCATCAGTCTCCTCTCAATAAGATGTCCAGCAACCTCCACTCTCTAATACAATGTACAGTCACAGTCACCCCTTAGTAATAAAATCTACAGTATCCTACCCTCATCAATGAAATGTCCAGCAGCAATCACCCCTTTATAAATGACATGTCCAGCAGCCCCCTCTCACTAATTAAATGTACAGCTGCCTAACCTCACTATTGTCCCCACAGGGCCCCTCGTAATCATTTTTTTAAAAATAATCTCATTACTTATTCACAAAGACCTCCAAATCATTGCCTGTGCCGCTGTTATAATCAATTGTATGCATGACCTACACGCCAACATTTGATTGTCTCCCATCTTATGGACCCACAGTATGCCACCAGATTGCAGACTGTGGGCCCTCTTCATCTCCTGGCCCTGTGAGCACCATTGTTACGCCCTTGCTGGTCTGTCTGTCCCATGCTTCAGTAATATCAAGCCAAGGGAGGACCTCCCATCCCGACTCTTCTCCACCTCCACCTTAGAGGTCCAAAAGGACATTTACCACCGGATGAAAGACTGTATGCAAATGAGCATGAGGGGCTCCGGGCTCCATTAACAGCTATGGAGTCTGGAGCCCCTCAGGCTCATTTGCATACAGTCTTTCATCCTGGTGGTAGATGCCCTTTAAACATTATAATTATGTTTGGCTCTTTATGACAGGTTCCCTTTAAACGTCTTCTGTCCATGTAAGTGATCGCTAGGATTCAGACTTGCACTTTATTCTTGTTACGACTCATAAAGCGGCGGCGCTAAACGAAGCTAAATATGTGCAGACATTAGGGATTTTACTGGAAAGAACACAATTCAGGGCAATATTGGGCTAATAAAGAGGAAATAGTGTTTGTCTGCGGCGCGGGGTGTGAATACGCGGCGAGTATTACCTGTGATGACTGAATTATACTTGAAGTAATGGGACTTTGTGTTATGGGGGAAGAAGTCCCATCCGTCATCCCTACAATTTCTGTGCTGCAGTCCTAATATGATTGTAATTCAGATCCAGAACCGGCGATGGAGGCGCTGCTCCGACGGATCATTAGCCTTGAGCGTCTCTATTCTATATTTTCTTATGCAGCTATTAAAGCCTTGTACATGGTGTCATATCACAATATTCTAGATGTTATTCATCCAACAAGTTACTGGCAAACCCCACCGCGAGCCACCTGTTCTACTTCGTATTTATTTTTATGTTATTTTGTGGTCTTTTCTTTTTTACTATATTTTTTATTATTACTGTTATTTGAAAATCTACATTTTTTACTACCTCTCAATATTCAGCCAGGATAATCTTATTCAGTTGTATCTTGTTATTCTAAAGTACCTCATTCCAGTAGGGAAGGGCTTTGGGGCAATTTGGGGAAAGAACACAGCAGTGTGAGGACACCCTCCCCCCCCCCCCTTCCAAGTGTATTGGGAGAAGCTACAATACAGGAATATAAATCCATATTTCACAGTCCTGCTGCTACTAACAACATACACAAAGGTCTGATTACACATCTCTCCATGCATGATAACAAACACTGGCTGCAGAGAGTATAGAGCATAACAGTGAGAGTACATTCCCCCAGTGTATTTGGAGAAGCTAAAATCCTGGAATTTAAATCCATTTATCACAGTCCTGCTGCTGCTACTAACAATATTCAGTCTTATTACACATCTCTCCAGGGACAATACATAGGCACTGGCTGCAGAGGGCACAGAGCACAGCAGTGTGAGGACACATCCCCAGTGCACTTGGAGAATCTATAATCCTGGAATGTAAATCCATATATCACAGTCCTGCTGTTACTAATAACATACACATAGGTCTGATAACACATCTTTTCAGAAACTGGATGCAGAAGGCACAGAACACAGCAGTGTGAGGACACATCCCCAGTGCACTTGGAGAATCTATAATCCTGGAATGTAAATCCATATATCACAGTCCTGCTGTTACTAATAACATACACATAGGTCTGATAACACATCTTTTCAGAAACTGGATGCAGAAGGCACAGAACACAGCAGTGTGAGGACACATCCCCAGTGCACTTGGAGAATCTACAATCCTGGAATATAAATCCATATATCACAGTCCTGCTGTTGCTAACAACATACACATAGGTCTGATTACATATCTCTACAGAAACTGGATGCAGAAGGAACAGTACACAGCTGTGTGAGGACACTGTGAGGTGCTACAATTCTGGAATTTAAATCCATTTTTCACAGTTCTGCTGCTATTAACAACCTACAGAAACCTGTACAATGCAATTTAAACAACCTTCCAAAGTGTGCAGGTCACAGGAAAAATGGGGAAGGAGGGTCATCGAGGTATTTTACTGTGACATTGCTAAAAAACTAAATGCACAGAAAATTGAAAATTGAAGAAGACTCAAGACCATCCAGGTGAATACTGAAAAAAAAATAGTTTATGGTGCAGTCATTTATACTACCATAGTGGGAAGATAATAATAATAATAATAATAATAATAATAATAATAATAATGATAATAATAACAACATTAATTATACAATAAATAATTAAAATAAAAACAATTCATGAAATAAAAAATAATTACTAATTCATTGACAACATGTGTGATCATTTTGAGGGGGACATTGTTATTGTTATGAAAAAAATAAATAGCAAAATATAAATATTTAAAAACAACAATCAATAGTAAATAAAAAAACAATTCATAATAATTTACATCTTAAGGATTGCCAGTAGGTACATGTACTTGTCCAAAGGGTTAAGGCTGTACAGAGAAGGTTTCCAGGGGTCCTCTTCATACAGGGCAGATGGACACCTGAGGCTGACTGCTGCGTTTGGTACTGGCGACAGTCGTGCAGTGGTCACAGCTGATCATTTCACAAAACCTGGAGCTTTACTTGTGCTCGGCCATATTGTTGCAATCAACAGTAACCTGATCGGGGGTCGTGGCAGGGTTAATAAAAGAGCTGTATATTCACATTGTCACTTGTACTTGGAGGCCCCCACTGAATATAGCCAAGACAAGGTACAAATTTAAAGGGAACCTGTCAACAGGAGCCCTGTTTCTGGCTCCCCCATGTCCCCATAAAGAATAGTGTACACATTACCAAAATGTTTTTATAATAAAACTGGCTTTTTATGATAAAAAGAAAAGTTAGATGAAATTTTACCTTTCTCTCTGCAGATCGGTGTCCTGTGTCCCATGGGAGTGGCCACTGAGAAGCTGCCCCCCCCCCCCTTCCTCACTCTTGGGAAACCGCTCTGTCATGTGTCTATTTCAAGTTTTAAAAAACACCCATATCCCTTCTATGTAAAATAGAGGCATGATGGGGCAGTTTCCCAAGGGGAGGGGGGGGGGAGAAACCTCATCTCACTGGCCTCTCCCATGGGACCCTACAAGGCATTATAAGCCATTAGTATTATGATTGTTGTCAGGCTACAGAGGTGGTGGACCCATAGGACCACCATGGATGATGATGTAAGCCGACACCTGGGACTGGAGTCTAAGGGGCACCCTGTCTTCACCAGAGCCCGCCGCAAAGCGGGTTGGACTTGTTGCGGCAAAGTACCAGCAGGTCGTTCCACAGGCGTGACTTTGTCCGCGGTGGCAGCCAAGGTGAGGTACAGAGTCAGAAGGCAGCTTTGTGGTTGGGGACAGGCAGGTGGTCAAAACAGGTGGCAAAAGTTCAGGGTCAAAGGCGGAGCAGAAGGTCAAAACTGACAGCGGAGGAGTGTAAACGGGAACAGGACCGGGGTCACAACGGGAAATCAATACACAGGAATAAAGCAAGGGAACAAGCTTTCTCTTAGGCATAGAGCAAAAAAAATCCGGCAGGGAATGCTGGGAGATGCCGGCTTTTAACCATTTCCTGAAAAGGGTGCGCTGGCCCTTTAAATCTTCTGAAGCCTGTACACGCGCCCTAGGAGACAGGAACACGTGCGCACGCCGCCGGACGGGAGTCAGGAACTGGAAGAGGTAAGATAGTACAGCGGGGCGCTGGGGCACACGGAGGATCACGGGTGAGCCCAAGACATGGGTCAAAGGAGCACCAGTGACAATTATTATAAGTCAATAGTAAAAATTCAAATACAAAGAATAATATTAAATAATGTTCAAGAGGCTATTGTTCTATTTTTCCAGTACAATCAAAGCCGAATATTTTGCGTCTTTATTGATACATTTATATAATTGTAACAAGATTTAATAAAACCCTTAAATTCTCTTGATCTAAGCTCCAATTTATCCAGGAGGACACCTGAGGAGCCCAAATCTACGACAGATCAACCTGGCTCTCAGCACGCCTCAGAAAAGCAATTTACTTTTTTATATTTGCTAATTTTAAAAGTGTTTGAATACTAATAATATTTAGGTTCATTGAACCGTGAAAATCCCATTAAGAATTCAGCTTTCTACGTGCACAAAGGATTTGTGATTCATCACATTTCAGGTTATAATCAGCCAAACATTTATGTTACTTTACGCGTCATTATTGATATTATAATTACGATAAGGTTAACCCCTTCACCTCTAATGACGTCTAATAACGTCACAGTCATTGCAGAGACAGAGTTGGCATCTGCTCCAGTGCTACTATCAGCAGGAGGATGGCGGTAATAATAGGATCTTTACAATGTAACAAAGAGAGCGGGAAAATTCAGGATCTATGTAAACAATAATTTTCCCATTTACTGACAGCAGGAAGAGGAAGTAACACAGTGATCATATTCTAGCAAAATATATGCATTTTACTAACCTTTTATTAAACAATAGTATAAAAAAAATGTGCAGCTCTCCTGTGTTGTGAAGTATATAGAGCAGTGATGGCAAACCTTTTAGCGACTGAGTGCCCAAACTGCAACTCCCAAACCCTCATTTATTGTGAGGTGCCAACCAAAAATCAATGCAGTAACTTATTGCTCCCTGTTCTTCAACAACGTTCAATAATACTGGCCTCATGAGGACACCAAGACATTAGAAAGAATGAGGAAAAATTTACATAATTTGGCCCTGTCTACACATTCTCCCTCTTCCTATAGTCCAAAGTAGCCGAGTAAGTATCACTTTAAAATATCACTGAAAGCAGCATCATTAAAGTTGCTTGGAACTGTCTGGTGAGCTGGGGTGATGGCCCGGGTGCCCACAGAAAGAGCTTGGAGTGCCGCCTCTGATGCCACCACTGATATAGAGTATCAGGAGAGCAGACACATCCTCTATATACTACACCACACATGGGGAGAGGAGCTGACACATCCTGTATATACTACACCACACATGGGGAGAGGAGCTGACACATCCTCTATATACTACACCACACATGGGGAGAGGAGCTGACACATCCTCTACATACTATACCACACAGGAGGAGAGCTGACACATCCTCTATATACTACACCACACAGGAGAGCTGACACATCCTCTATATACTACACCACACAGGAGGAGAGCTGACACATCCTCTATATACTACACCACACAGGAGAGCTGACACATCCTCTATATACTATACCACACAGGAGGAGAGCTGACACATCCTCTATATACTACACCACACAGGAGGAGAGCTGACACATCCTCTATATACTACACCACACAGGAGGAGAGCTGACACATCCTCTATATACTATACCACACAGGAGGAGAGCTGACACATCCTCTATATACTACACCACACAGGAGAGCTGATACATCCTCTATATACTACACCACACAGGAGAGCTGACACTTCCTCTATATACTACACCACACAGGAGAGCTGACACATCCTCTATATACTACACCACACAGGAGAAGAGCTGACACATCCTCTATATACTACACCACACAGGAGGAGAGCTGACACATCCTCTATATACTACCCCACACAGGAGGAGACCTGGAACATCCTCTATATACTACACCACACAGGAAAAGAGCTGACACATTCTCTATATACTACACCACAGGGGAGACACATCCTCTATATACTACACCACACAGGAGGAGAGCTGACACATCCTCTATATCAGTGATGGTAAACCTTTTAGAGACCGAGTGCCCAAACTGCAACCAAGACCCACTTATTTATTGCAAAGTACCAACACAGAAATTTAATTTGTGATTTATACTCACTTCTCTGTCACAGCTTCCATTGATACCAGCACCCTGAGGACACCAATAAAGCAGAAAATAGTCCCAGGTAGAGCTGTCACTTTAAAATAGCTCTGTGCACAGCAAGTCCTGGGCTGTCTGGGACTGTAGGAAGATACGTGGAGTCATCTCTGGTGATGGCCTGAGTGCCCACAGAAAGGGCTCTGAGTGCCACCTCTGGCACCAGTGCCATAGGTTAGCCATCACTGCTCTATATACTTTACCACACAGGAGGAGAGCTGACACATCCTCTGTATACTACACCACACAGGAGGAGAGCTGACACATCCTCTGTATACTACACCACACAGGAGGAGAGCTGACACATCCTCTGTATACTACACCACACAGGAGGAGAGCTGACACATCCTCTGTATACTACACCACACAGGAGGAGAGCTGACACATCCTCTGTATACTACAACACACAGGAGAGCTGACTCATCCTCTATAAACTACACCACACAGGAGGAGAGTTGACACATCCTCTATATACTACACCACACAGGAGAGCTGACACATCCTCTATATACTACACCACACAAGAGGAGAGTTGACACATCCTCTATATACTACACCACACAGGAGAGCTGACACATCCTCTATATACTACACCACACAAGAGGAGAGCTGACACATCCTCTATATACTACACCACACAGGAGGAGAGCTGACACATCCTCTATATACTACACCACACAGGAGGAGAGCTGACACATCCTCTATATACTACACCACACAGGAGGAGACCTGGCACATCCTCTACATACTACACCACACAGGAGGAGAGCCGACACATCCTCTATATACTACACCACACAGGAGGAGAGCTGACACATCCTCTATATACTACACCACACAGGAGGAGAGCTGACACATTCTCTATATACTACACCACACAGGAGGAGACCTGGCACATCCTCTATATACTACACCACACAGGAGGAGAGCCGACACATCCTCTATATACTACACCACACAGGAGGAGACCTGGCACATCCTCTATATACTACACCACACAGGAGGAGAGCCGACACATCCTCTATATACTACACCACACAGGAGGAGAGCTGACACATCCTCTATATACTACACCACACAGGAGGAGACCTGGCACATCCTCTATATACTACACCACACAGGAGGAGAGCTGACACATCCTCTATATACTACACCACACAGGAGGAGACCTGGCACATCCTCTATATACTACACCACACAGGAGGAGAGCCGACACATCCTCTATATAGTACACCACACAGGACACATCCTCTATATACTACACCACACAGGACACATCCTCTATATACTACACCACACAGGAGGAGAGCTGACACATTCTCTATATACTACACCACACAGGAGGAGACCTGACACATCCTCTATATACTACACCACACAGGAGGAGAGCTGACACATCCTCTATATACTACACCACACAGGAGGAGAGGTGACACATCCTCTATATACTACACCACACAGGAGGAGAGGTGACACATCCTCTATATACTACACCACACAGGAGGAGAGCTGACACATTCTCTATATACTACACCACACAGGAGAAGAGCCGACACGTCCTCTATATACTACACCACACAGGAGGAGAGCTGACACATTCTCTATATACTACACCACACAGGAGAAGAGCTGACACATCCTCTATATACTACACCACACAGGATGAGAGCTGACACATTCTCTATGTACTACACCACACAGGAGGAGACCTGGCACATCCTCTATATACTACACCACACAGGAGGAGAGGTGACACATCCTCCATATACTACACCACACAGGAGGAGAGCTGACACATTCTCTATATACTACACCACACAGGAGGAGAGCTGACACATCCTCTATATACTACACCACACAGGAGGAGAGCTGACACATCTTCTATATACTACACCACACAGGAGGAGAGCTGACACATCCTTTATATACTACACCACACAGGAGGAGACCTGACACATCCTCTATATACTACACCACACAGGAGGAGAGCTGACACATTCTCTATATACTACACCACACAGGAGGAGACCTGACACATCCTCTATATACTACACCACACATGGGGAGAGGGGCTGACACATCCTCTATATACTACACCGCACAGGAGGAGAGCTGACACATTCTCTATATACTACACCACACAGGAGGAGACCTGGTACATCCTCTATATACTACACCACTCAGGAGGAGAGCTGACACATCTTCTATATACTACACCACACAGGAGGAGAGCTGACACATCCTCTATATACTACACCACACAGGAGGAGACCTGGCACATCCTCTATATACTACACCACACAGGAGGAGAGCTGACACATATTCTATATACTACACCACACAGGAGGAGAGCTCACACATCATATTTTTCTATAGACTTGATTTGATTTTTCCTTTATTTCTTTTATGTTTTTACATTGTAGAAGAATACTATATGAATCTGCTATTAGATACTGTTCATATCTTTGTCCCTGATCATAATATGACATTGTTCCAGTATCTCCTCTTTGTGGCACAGAATAATTGTGAAGGCTCTTTCCTTGGATGACATTATCCTCATCTTGACAAGCGTCTAGCTCTTGTCACAAGTCAAGAATATGGTCTGCGGATCAGTCAGTATAATATATGATGTATTTCTCCCTTTGTCTTTTCTACAAAATAGGATGTAAGTGACAGCAGTCGCCATGTAACACCATCAGATCCTGCATCAGTCATCTCAGGGCTCTGGGAATCATCAAAATGTTGTGGGTCTAATTATAACACAGTCATATATGTGTTCTACATTATTCAATTATGACTTACTTGTCTTGTACCCAATAAGAACATTTTATGTAATAATTTTCCTAGACTCTTATAGATAATAAAGAACAGTGACGTATTGTTTAATATTAACACATAAGGTGATTTTCTATGAATGGTAGGGATAAGGCATTACTTATATAGATCTCAAGTTACTATATATGTACAAGAATATAACTACTATAATACTGCCCCCTATGTACAAGAATATAACTACTATAATACTGCCCCCTATGTACAAGAATATAACTACTATAAAACTGCCCTCTATGTACAAGAATATAACTACTATAATACTGCCCCCCTATGTACAGGAATATAACTACTATAATACTGCCCCCTATGTACAAGAATATAACTACTATAATACTGCCTCCCATGTACAAGAATATAACTACTATAATACTGCCCACTATGTACAGGAACATAACTACTATAATACTGCCCCCTATGTACAGGGATATAACTACTATAATACTGCCCCTATGTACAAGAATATAACTAATATAATACTGCCCCCTATGTACAAGAATATAACTACTATAATACTTCCCCTATGTACAGGAATATAACTACTATAATACTGTCCCTATGTACAAGACTATAACTACTATAATACTGCCCCCTATGTACAGGAATATAACTACTATAATACTGCCCCCTATGTACAAGAATATAACTACTATAATACTGCCCCCTATGTACAAGAATATAACTACTATAATACTGCCCCCTATGTACAGGAATATAACTACTATAATACTGCCCCCTATGTACAGGAATATAACTACTATAATACTGCCCCTGTGTACAGGAATATAACTACTATAATACTGCCCCCTATGTACAAGAATATAACTAGTATAATACTGCCCCCTATGTACAAGAATATAACTACTATAATATTGCCCCCTATGTACAAGAATATAACTAGTATAATACTGCCCCCTATGTACAAGAATATAACTACTATAATACTGCCCCCTATGTACAAGAATATAACTACTATAATATTGCCCCCTATGTACAAGAATATAACTAGTATAATACTGCCCCCTATGTACAAGAATATAACTACTATAATACTGCCCCCTATGTACAAGAATATAACTACTATAATACTGCCCCCTATGTACAAGAATATATCTACTATAATACTGTCCCCTATGTACAAGAATATAACTACTATAATACTGCCCCCTATGTACAAGAATATAACTACTATAATACTGCCCCCTATGTACAAGAATATATCTACTATAATACTGTCCCCTATGTACAAGAATATAACTACTATAATACTGCCCCCTATGTACAAGAATATAACTACTATAATACTGCCCCCTATGTACAAGAATATAACTACTATAATACTGCCCCTGTGTACAGGAATATAACTACTATAATACTGCCCCCTATGTACAAGAATATAACTACTATAATACTGCCCCCTATGTACAGGAATATAACTACTATAATACTGCTCCCTATGTACAAGAATATAACTACTATAATACTGCCCCCTATGTACAAGAATATAACTACTATAATATTGCCCCCTATGTACAAGAATATAACTAGTATAATACTGCCCCCTATGTACAAGAATATAACTACTATAATATTGCCCCCTATGTACAAGAATATAACTACTATAATACTGCCCCCTATGTACAAGAATATATCTACTATAATACTGTCCCCTATGTACAAGAATATAACTACTATAATACTGCCCCCTATGTACAAGAATATAACTACTATAATACTGCCCCCTATGTACAAGAATATATCTACTATAATACTGTCCCCTATGTACAAGAATATAACTACTATAATACTGCCCCCTATGTACAAGAATATAACTACTATAATACTGCCCCCTATGTACAAGAATATAACTACTATAATACTGCCCCTGTGTACAGGAATATAACTACTATAATACTGCCCCCTATGTACAAGAATATAACTACTATAATACTGCCCCCTATGTACAGGAATATAACTACTATAATACTGCTCCCTATGTACAAGAATATAACTACTATAATACTGCCCCCTATGTACAAGAATATAACTACTATAATATTGCCCCCTATGTACAAGAATTTAACTAGTATAATACTGCCCCCTATGTACAAGAATATAACTACTATAATACTGCCCCCTATGTACAAGAATATAACTACTATAATACTGCCCCCTATGTACAAGAATATATCTACTATAATACTGTCCCCTATGTACAAGAATATAACTACTATAATACTGCCCCCTATGTACAAGAATATAACTACTATAATACTGCCCCCTATGTACAAGAATATAACTACTATAATACTGCCCCCTATGTACAAGAATATAACTACTATAATACTGCCCCCTATGTACAAGAATATAACTACTATAATACTGCCCCCTATGTACAGGAATATAACTACTATAATACTGCCCCCTATGTACAGGAATATAACTACTATAATACTGCCCCTGTGTACAGGAATATAACTACTATAATACTGCCCCCTATGTACAAGAATATAACTAGTATAATACTGCCCCCTATGTACAAGAATATAACTACTATAATATTGCCCCCTATGTACAAGAATATAACTAGTATAATACTGCCCCCTATGTACAAGAATATAACTACTATAATACTGCCCCCTATGTACAAGAATATAACTACTATAATATTGCCCCCTATGTACAAGAATATAACTAGTATAATACTGCCCCCTATGTACAAGAATATAACTACTATAATACTGCCCCCTATGTACAAGAATATATCTACTATAATACTGCCCCCTATGTACAAGAATATATCTACTATAATACTGTCCCCTATGTACAAGAATATAACTACTATAATACTGCCCCCTATGTACAAGAATATAACTGCTATAATACTGCCCCCTATGTACAAGAATATATCTACTATAATACTGTCCCCTATGTACAAGAATATAACTACTATAATACTGCCCCCTATGTACAAGAATATAACTACTATAATACTGCCCCCTATGTACAAGAATATAACTACTATAATACTGCCCCTGTGTACAGGAATATAACTACTATAATACTGCCCCCTATGTACAAGAATATAACTACTATAATACTGCCCCCTATGTACAGGAATATAACTACTATAATACTGCTCCCTATGTACAAGAATATAACTACTATAATACTGCCCCCTATGTACAAGAATATAACTACTATAATATTGCCCCCTATGTACAAGAATATAACTAGTATAATACTGCCCCCTATGTACAAGAATATAACTACTATAATACTGCCCCCTATGTACAAGAATATAACTACTATAATACTGCCCCCTATGTACAAGAATATATCTACTATAATACTGTCCCCTATGTACAAGAATATAACTACTATAATACTGCCCCCTATGTACAAGAATATAACTACTATAATACTGCCCCCTATGTACAAGAATATATCTACTATAATACTGTCCCCTATGTACAAGAATATAACTACTATAATACTGCCCCCTATGTACAAGAATATAACTACTATAATACTGCCCCCTATGTACAAGAATATAACTACTATAATACTGCCCCTGTGTACAGGAATATAACTACTATAATACTGCCCCCTATGTACAAGAATATAACTACTATAATACTGCCCCCTATGTACAGGAATATAACTACTATAATACTGCTCCCTATGTACAAGAATATAACTACTATAATACTTCCCCCTATGTACAAGAATATAACTACTATAATATTGCCCTCTATGTACAAGAATATAACTAGTATAATACTGCCCCCTATGTACAAGAATATAACTACTATAATACTGCCCCCTAGTTACAAGAATATATCTACTATAATACTGTCCCCTATGTACAAGAATATAACTACTATAATACTGCCCCCTATGTACAAGAATATAACTACTATAATACTGCCCCCTATGTACAAGAATATATCTACTATAATACTGTCCCCTATGTACAAGAATATAACTACTATAATACTGCCCCCTATGTACAAGAATATAACTACTATAATACTGCCCCCTATGTACAAGAATATAACTACTATAATACTGCCCCCTATGTACAAGAATATAACTACTATAACACTGCCCCCTATGTACAAGAATATAACTACTATAATACTGCCCCCTATGTACAAGAATATAACTGCTATAATACTGCCCCCTATGTACAAGAATATAACTACTATAATACTGCCCCCTATGTGCAGGAATATAACTACTATAATACTGCCCCCTATGTACAAGAATATAACTACTATAATACTGCCCCCTATGTACAAGAATATAACTACTATAACACTGCCCCCTATGTACAAGAATATAACTACTATAATACTGCCCCCTATGTACAAGAATATAACTGCTATAATACTGCCCCCTATGTATAAGAATATAACTACTATAATACTGCCCCCTATGTGCAGGAATATAACTACTATAATACTGCCCCCTATGTACAAGAATATAACTACTATAATACTGCCCCCTATGTACAAGAATATAACTACTATAATACTGCCCCCTATGTACAAGAATATAACTACTATAACACTGCCCCCTATGTATAAGAATATAACTACTATAATACTGCCCCCTATGTGCAGGAATATAACTACTATAATACTGCCCCCTATGTACAAGAATATAACTACTATAATACTGCCCCCTATGTACAAGAATATAACTACTATAACACTGCCCCCTATGTACAAGAATATAACTACTATAATACTGCCCCTATGTACAAGAATATAACTACTATAATACTGCTCCCTATGTACAAGAATATAACTACTATAATACTGCCCCTATGTACAGGAATATAACTACTATAATACTGCCCCTGTGTACAGGAATATAACTACTATAATACTGCCACATATTGTGAAGAATATTTACTCATATTAGAAATATTGTAATTAAATTACAGTTGTATTTATCAGCATATGACATGTCAGAGTATAGCGGTTTGGTAGTAGTGATGGCAGTGTAGCTGGAAGCGTTCTGACCTGGTGTGTAAACATGTGACCTTTCTCTCCTGTCTGTGTGTTGGTTATGGACAGCTCGGGGCTAGATGCCACCTCCTGCTCGGATGCCTGACCTTTCGGCAGAGCCGCTCTTTGTTGCTTCTTCCTTCTTATGAAAAGCCTCTTATTGATGTGCGAGGAACATAAACAAGCGATAAATAAAGGTTAACAATGGCGAATCGATACAATGGAGAGGCGAGGTGACGTCTGACGCATTAGCGCCCCCCGTTGTGTAATACAGGCTGCTGCCATCAATGATAATGAGGATCTGGAGTGGATGACGGAGGATTTACATAATGTACAATTCCCTCTCACTACAGATACTGATGGAGAGAAAGAGAACAGAGACAATGGAGGAACACGCTAAATGGTGTTGAGGGGTTACATTGTCTTTTATGTAAATGAGCCTCTGGGTGCATTAGGGGCAGGGCTTATTTAGCTGGTGCACCTGTTTTCTTCTTTCTATTTCTTCTTTCTATGGGGCACATTTACTGAAAACAGTGCAGTCTGTACTTTATGCAGTGTCCTGTGAGGTGTGCAGGGGGCGCCAGATTCAGGATTTATGGTGCCCGTTCATGAATCTGGCACCCCCAATGAGCCAATGACTGATTCTCCATAAAAAGAAGGAATAGACTGACAAGAACAGGATTAACATAAGGCCCCGCCCAAAATGCACTCAAGAGCTTACAGTCTATGAGGATGAGGGGGTGACACAAGAGCTTACAGTCTATGAGGATGAGGGGGTGACACAAGAGCTTACAGTCTATGAGGATGAGGGGTGACACAAGAGCTTACAGTCTATGTGGGTGAGGGGGTGACACAAGAGCTTACAGTCTATGAGGATGAGGGGGTGACACAAGAGCTTACAGTCTATGTGGGTGAGGTTGGTGACACAAGAGCTTACAGTCTATGAGGATGAGGAGGTGACACAAGAGCTTACAGTCTATGAGGATCAGAGGGTGACACAAGAGCTTACAGTCTATGAGGATGAGGGGGTGACACAAGAGCTTACAGTCTATGAGGATGAGGGAGTGACACAAGAGCTTACAGTCTATGAGGATGAGGGGGACACAAGAGCTTACAGTCTATGAGGATGAGGGGGTGACACAAGATCTTACAGTCTATGAGGATGAGGAGGTGACACAAGAGCTGACAGTCTATGAGGATGAGTGGGTGACACAAGAGCTTACAGTCTATGAGGATGAGGGGTGACACAAGAGCTTACAGTCTATGAGGATGAGGGGGTGACACAAGAGCTTACAGTCTATGAGGATGAGGAGGTGACACAAGAGCTTACAGTCTATGTGGGTGAGGGGGTGACACAAGAGCTTACAGTCTATGAGGAAGAGGGAGTGACACAAGAGGTTACAGTCTATGAGGATGAGAGGATGACACAAGAGCTTACAGTCTATGAGGATGAGGGGGTGATACAAGAGCTTACAGTCGATGAGGATGAGGGGGTGACACAAGATCTTACAGTCTATGAGGATGAGGGGATGACACAAGAGCTTACAGTCTATGAGGATGAGGGGATGACACAAGAGCTTACAGTCTATGAGGATGAGGGGATGACACAAGAGCTTACAGTCTATGAGGATGAGGGGGTGACACAAGAGCTTACAGTCTATGAGGATGAGGGGGTGACACAAGAGCTTACAGTCTATGAGGATGAGGGGGTGACACAAGAGCTTACAGTCTATGAGGATGAGGGGGTGACACAAGAGCTTATAGTCTATGAGGATGAGGAGGTGACACAAGAGCTTACAGTCTATGAGGATGAGGGGGTGATACAAGAGCTTACAGTCTATGAGGATGAGGGGGTGATACAAGAGCTTACAGTCTATGAGGATGAGGAGGTGACACAAGAGCTTACAGTCTATGAGGATGAGGGGGTGATACAAGAGCTTACAGTCTATGAGGATGAGGGGATGACACAAGGGCTTTCAGTCTATTAGGATAAGGGGGTGACACAAATTTACAGTCTATGAGGATGAGGGGGTGACACAAGAGCTTACAGTCTATGAGGATGAAGGGGTGATATAAGAGGTATTAGAGCGTGTACAATGGTCCATGTACCGATTAATAGCAGCATGTCTCTACCATAGATATTAGGATTTTTATGAATGATTTTATATAGTTTATTTTGTCCAATAAAGTATATATTTATTACATATACAAATCCCTATCTTCTAATATATATAATGGTCCAGCCATTTTTATAAAGGAATAGAATAAAAATAATTGAATAAATAAAATACTGCTGCTTGAACCAGCCAGCAGCTGCTATCTTATATACGAAGTCAGTGGGACTGCAGAGAAGCATTTTCCAGATACGGCTTGGACAATAGACTGAGAAGAGAGAGGAGAGGTAGGGAGGTGCAACATTGTGCAGAGCTTTGTGGATGAGGGTGATTATTTTAAACTATATTTGGAAGGGTTAGTGTGGTGATTGGCACAAATAGGAGGCATCTGTGTAGGGTTTGGTAGGGTTGGCAGACCAAAGACGAGCCTGGCTGCATTGAGAATCAATTGTAGAGGAGGGAGTTTAGTAAGTGGGAGACCGATTAGTAGGGCATTACAGAAGTCTAGACCAGAGTGAATCAAAGAGAGTGACAATTAGTGTTTCAATTAGAGGTTTCAATTGAAAGAAATGGTTGGTATCTGGAGATGTTTCTGAGATGCATCCGGCAAGAGCGAGCAAGCGATTGCATATATATGGTGCAAAATAGAGGTCAGAGTCCAGCACAGCGGGCCTGCTGCCTCGGGGTGACATGCAGACAGAACTAAGGAGATCAGGGTTAGGTTTGTTAGTAGACGGTGGAAAGACAAGTAGTTCAGTCTTAGAAAGATTAAGTTTCAAGAAGAGAGAGGACATGATGTTAGAGACAGCAGAGAGACAGTCACTAGTGTTATGGATTAAGGCAGGGCTGATGTTACGTGCAGAAGTATATAGCTGGGTGTCATCAGCATAAAGATGATACTGGAAACCAAATCTGCTCATGGTTTGTTTGATGGGTGTAGTGTAAAGAGAAAAAGAAGAGGACCTCAGACAGAGAGGAAGAGGAGAAGAGAGATATCCAGAGAAGGAGGCACTAAAGGTCCGGTTAGAGAGATAGGAAGAAAACCAAGAGAGGGCAGTGTCCTTCAGGCCAATGGAGCGAAGTCTCCGGAGAAGTTGCTGGTGGTCCACAGTATCGAACGCTGCCGAGAGATCCTGAAGAATGAGGAGTGAATAGTCACCTTTGGATTTAGCAGTGAGGAGATCATTGGAGACTTGGTATTCAGGGTGCGAAAACCAGATTGTAGCTCATCAAGGAGGGAGTTAGCGGAGAGATAGCAGGTTAGTGGAGAAAAGACCAGGCGTTCTAGGAGTTTGGAGATTAAAGGGAGATTAGAGACTGGTTGGTAGTAAGAAGCAGTGGATGGCTCCAGGAAAATTTCATTACAAAATGTGAGAGGATGGGATCATTAGTGCAGGTAGTTGGGCAAGCAAAGGAGAGGGCCTGTGAATCCTGCTGTCTTCTCCAACTCGTAGAGAAGACAGCAGGATTTTTGTCGCATGAAAGCCGGCGCCGAAATCCGATCGCATGCAACAAAAAGCCCTTCTAAATGCGACGCACATAGGAAATCATCGGATATTCTTCCAATGTGCGACGCCCTTACAATAAATGTCCATTCCGTGTTAGTGTAACATGTCAGCTATTATACGGCACACACCATCTCACGAGGCTTAATATACCGTACACCCGGAGTGAGCCAATGGCATCTGACTGCATGGGATGAATAATCTATGGGATAATCTGAACATTTTTATGGGGTTTTAATAGTGTTTCAGACTTCGGCAGCTTCATCAGATCAATATATATTTTCATTCATAAATTTTTGCTCAAGCAGATTTGTCGAGCGTCCAAAGTGTTGGAACATTTTAATGCATGTGATTAATTATCGGTAACCAATAACATAATTAAAGTGCTGACTGCGGATATTCTTTTATGGCAAACGATAAATGTTCTTTAAAAAATGGTGGAAAATCAGAAAAAAATTTGAAGAATAAGAGGCCGGGATGAAACGTGGTGGAGTCGGGGGACAGCGGTGATGTCAGCTGATTGCTGTAGGCGCCATAAAAGTGATGAACTGGGAGCTGATTATTATGTAGACCGCAAGATCCTTGCTAAAGGTCTCCTAGATGTGACTTGGAGGGGGATAATGACACCAATTAAGCCTCTGGATAACAAAAATAAATACATGCAAAACCAAATAAAACCTGTAGTGCCACCTGCCATAGCCACATTATAGCCCCTGCCTATACGTCATAGGGGCTTGAGGTCTGCTCCCAGCCAACCCCTGGGTACAGGGTCAGGAGGGGTCGGGATGTCTGCAGTGTAATAATATCACATGTTATGGATGATACATGGTACAGGGTCAGGAGGGGCCGGGTTGCCTGCAGTGTAATAATATCACATGTTATGGATGATACATGGTACAGGGTCAGGAGGGGCCGGGTTGCCTGCAGTGTAATAATATCACATGTTATGGATGATACATGGTACAGGGTCAGGAGAGGTCGAGATGTCTGCAATGTAATAATATCACATGTTATGGATGATACATGGTACAGGGTCAGGAGGGGCTGGGATGTCTGCAGTGTAATAATATCACATGTTATGGATAATACATGGTACAGGGTCAGGAGAGGTCGAGATGTCTGCAATGTAATAATATCACATGTTATGGATGATACATGGTACAGGGTCAGGAGGGGTCAGGATGTCTGCAGTGTAATAATATCACATGTAATGGATGATACATGGTACAGGGTAAGGAGGGGCTGGTATGTCAGGAGTGTAATAATATCACATGTTATGGATGATACATGGTACAGGGTCAGGAGGGGCCGGGATGTCTGCAGTGTAATAATATCACATGTTATGGATTATACATGATACATGGTACAGGGTCAGGAGGGGCCGGGATGTCTGCAGTGTAATAATACCACATGTTATGGCTGATACATGGTACAGGGTCAGGAGGGGTCGGGATGTCTGCAGTGTAATAATATCACATGTTATGGATGTTACATGGTACAGGGTCAGGAGGGGCTGGGATGACTGCAGTGTAATAATATCACATGTTATGGATGATACATGGTACAGGGTCAGGAGGGGCTGGGATGTCTGCTGTGTAATAATATCACATGTTATGGATGATACATGGTACAGGGTCAGGAGAGGTCGGGATGCCTGCAGTGTAATAATATCACATGTTATGGATGATACATGGTACAGGGTCAGGAGGGGTCAGGATGTCTGCAGTGTAATAATATCACATGTAATGGATGATACATGGTACAGGGTCAGGAGGGGCTGGTATGTCAGGAGTGTAATAATATCACATGTTATGGATGATACATGGTACAGGGTCAGGAGGGGCCGGGATGTCTGCAGTGTATTAATATCACATGTTATGGATGATACATGGTACAGGGTCAGGAGGGTCGGGATGTCTGCAGTGTAATAATATCACATGTTATGGATGATACATGGTACAGGGTCAGGAGGAATTGGGATGTCTGCAGTGTAATAATATCACATGTTATGGATGATACATGGTACAGGGTCAGGAGGGGCCGGGATGACTGCAGTGTAATAATATCACATGTTATGGATGATACATGGTACAGAGTCAGGAGGGGTCGGGATGCCTGCAGTGTAATAATATCACATGTTATGGATGATACATGGTACAGGGTCAGGAGGGATGGGATGTCTGCTGTGTAATAATATCACATGTTATGGATGGTACATGGTACAGGGTCAGGAGGGGCTGGGATGTCTGCAGTGTAATAATATCACATGTTATGGATGATACATGGTACAGGGTCAGGAGGGCCTGGGATGTCTGCAGTGTAATAATATCACATGTAATGGATGATACATGGTGCAGGGTCAGGAGGGGCCGGGATGTCTGCTGTGTAATAATATCACATGTTATGGATGATACATGGTACAGGGTCAGGAGGGGCCGGGATGTCTGCAGTGTAATAATATCACATGTTATGGATGATACATGGTACAGGGTCAGGAGGGGCCGGGATGTCTGCAGTGTAATAATATCACATGTTATGAATGATACATGGTACAGGGTCAGGAGTGGCCGGGATGTCTGCAGTGTAATAATATCACATGTTATGGATGATACATGGTACAGGGTCAGGAGGGGCTGGGATGTCTGCAGTGTAATAATATCACATGTTATGGATGATACATGGTGCAGGGTCAGGAGGGGCCGGGATGTCTGCTGTGTAATAATATCACATGTTATGGATGATACATGGTACAGGGTCAGGAGGGGCCGGGATGTCTGCAGTGTAATAATATCACATGTTATGGATGATACATGGTACAGGGTCAGGAGGGGCCGGGATGTCTGCTGTGTAAAAATATCACATGTTATGGATGATACATGGTACAGGGTCAGGAGGGATGGGATGTCTGCTGTGTAATAATATCACATGTTATGGATGATACATGGTACAGGGTCAGGAGGGGCCGGGATGTCTGCTGTGTAATAATATCACATGTTATGAATGATACATGGTACAGGGTCAGGAGGGGCCGGAATGTCTGCAGTGTAATAATATCACATGTTATGGATGATACATGGTACAGGGTCAGGAGGGGTCGGGATGTCTGCAGTGTAATAATATCACATGTTATGGATGGTACATGGTACAGGGTCAGGAGGGGCTGGGATGTCTGCAGTGTAATAATATCACATGTTATGGATGGTACATGGTACAGGGTCAGGAGGGGCTGGGATGTCTGCAGTGTAATAATATCACATGTTATGGATGATACATGGTACAGGGTCAGGAGGGGCCGGGATGTCTGCAGTGTAATAATATCACATGTTATGGATGATACATGGTACAGGGTCAGGAGGGGCCAGGATGTTTGCAGTGTAATAATATCACATGTTATGGATGATACATGGTACAGGGTCAGGAGGGGCCGGGATGTCTGCTGTGTAATAATATCACATGTTATGGATGTTACATGGTACAGGGTCAGGAGGGGCCGGGATGTCTGCTGTGTAATAATATCACATGTTATGGATGATACATGGTACAGGGTCAGGAGGGATGGGATAACTGCACAGTGATAATACATTCTTTGGATAGAACGCTGATGCCTGATTTACTTTGGTGTAAATATTTGTAACTTGATAGTATATTTTTTCTATTTTGGGATTATTAGGATAATATTACAGCACCCTTTCTGCTTGGCTTTTGCTTAGACACTGGAGCTTATCTAAAAACTTAGAATTAAAAATTTGGAGGGTCAGATCAATCAGCAGGAGCCACTGATTGATGGATCTCGGACCCATATAGACAGTATATCCAGGCAGTAGTCACTATCTACATCCGGAGACACATGTTATACACACAGTATATTTGCACATCCCCTTTAACACTTTGGTATTAGACGATGACAATGTAATTGTATATTGTTTTACGCCTCTACATTACATGAAGGGTCTGATGTCGGTAATTATGTTTTCCATCAGGCTGCGGTATTAATCCTGTGTATTTGCAGGGTTCATGGCAGGTCCTTGCCGGTGATTGGTGCGTTGGAGGGCGGTAATACACGACACAAGTAGAATTTCCACATGGATTCCTCGCATTCAAATAATCCAATCTTCACATACAAAATTCTCATTAAAGGCAAATTATGTTCAGTAGGAAACACAGAAGACGCCCTGCGAGTCTGGACATTTCAGAATATATATTAGAGTTTTCCGGCCCAGACTGTCGAGCTGTTGAGCAAATCCGGTTATGTGCTTGAATTCCGATGGATTTTTATCACCCAAATCATTAAAGTTTCAATTGTGAATTTCAACAAACAATGTTTCGGAGCCATTGGTCCCTCGATACTAAACTGCAGCCCCTATAAACCTGTAAATGCATCGGCGCAATAAATATTTCATGTGCTTTTATCTTCCTCTTTTAGACTTGAAGGATCTAGGATTAACCTTTCAGCAGCCAATGTGATTTAAAGGGAACCTGTCAGCAGAAACTGACCTAATAAACCGCTACCATTATGTAGTCAAACTTCTCAACAACTTCCAGATCATACATCTTTCTATTGAAATTGAAAACTTTGATTTCAGATGTAAACTGGTTGTATAAAGTCATGGAGGCGGAGAATATAGTGCTAAAGTCAAGCTCTCCCCACCTTAGAACACCTCCTTTGTTTTATTTGATGCCTTTATGCCTAGGATCACCACTAACAAGCTCCCCAGAAGCCTTGTGTATGATGTCAATGACAGCAGAGGGAACATTGTGAGTTGGGAGAGCTTGACTTCAGTGCTGAACTCTCCACCTCCCTGACTTTATACACCAAATATACATCTCACTTCAAAGTAGATTTTCCAGCGCTATTCCACCACACTAGGCCATGAAAGGAACATGATCTAGAAGGTCTTTAGCTACGCTAAAACATACTGGTAGCTATTCATTAAGAAAATTTCTGCTGACAGGTTCCCTTTAAGTATCAACGTATTTGTTGTTCTCCACATTTAGGACTGGTGCCAGGGAAACAGGAGGTTTTCATAAAGAGGTGGAGCATGTGGTACTCCGCCTACACGTATACAAACTGTATGGTACAGGATCAAGATGGAACCTTTGGAATTTCATGTTGCCTTTTATTGATCACTTATATGATCAATATCCTACGAGTTGGGGTCGGATATTCCATGCCTCCCAACTTTAAGAAGCACAGAAGATGGAGAATTTTGTGCCTTTGGAAGAATACAGAACTTACACCTACACACAGGCAGGGCCGGCGCCATCACCAGGCATGCCTGGGCAAGTGCTGGGGGCCCAAAGCTGCCCGGGGGGGGGGGGGGCACTTGGCCAAATCTCAGTATATAATAAAAGCAGGTGGGGCTGTATATGATTGAATTGTGAGAGGGCTGTAAATACAATAATTAAACTATAAGGGAGTTGTTTATAATAGAACAATGTGGGGCTGTATATAATATAACTAGAGATGAGCGAACATGCTCGTCCGAGCTTGATGCTCGGTCGAGCATTAGGGTACTCGAAACTGCTCGTTACTCGGACGAATACTTCGCCCGCTCGAGAAAATGGCAGCTCCCGCCGTTTTGCTTTTTGGCGGCCAGAAACAGAGCCAATCACAAGCCAGGAGACTCTGCACTCCACCCAGCATGACGTGGTACCCTTACACGTCGATAGCAGTGGTTGGCTGGCCAGATCAGGTGACCCTGGGATAGACTAGCCGCTGGCCGCGCTGCTCGGATCATTCTGTCTCTGGATGCCGCTAGGGAGAGAGCTGCTGCTGGTCAGGGAAAGCGTTAGGGTTTCTATTAGCTTACTGTTAGGCAGGAGTGATTCTCAAAGAACCCAACAGCCCTTCTTAGGGCTACAATAACGTTCTACTTTTTTTATTTTAATTTGCATCTTTTACCATTTTGTGAGGAATTAGCAGGGGGACTTGCTACCGTTGTGTTTAGCTCTTAGTGGCACACATATCCATAGCAAAGACCGAAGTGGGAAAATTCAGTAGGGGTTGGATTTCTATTAGGCAATAACTCAGTGTCATCTCATCTGGCATAGTATTGTGCTTCCTTTGATACTTGGCTAGAAAATAGCCATAGGAGAATACAAATAGCTTCTTGAAGCCTACAGTAGCGTTCTATATATTTGATTTCTGGTTGATCTGCTGGTGGCTGTAGTTTCTGCAGTGCATGTACTTGCCAATTCTGAGCAATTTGTAGTGAGACTTGCGACCGCTGTGTTCTGCGCTTAGTGGCGCACATATCCATAGCAAAGGCCGAAGTGGCAAAATTCAGTAGGGGTTGGATTTCTATTAGGCAATAACTCAGTGTCATCTCATCTGGCATAGTAGTGTGCTTCCTTTGATACTTGGCTAGAAAATAGCCATAGGAGAATACAAACAGCTTCTTGAAGCCTACAGTAGCGTTCTATATATTTGATTTCTGGTTGATCTGCTGGTGGCTGTAGTTTCTGCAGTGCATGTACTTGCCAATTCTGAGCAATTTGTAGTGAGACTTGCGACCGCTGTGTTCTGCGCTTAGTGGCGCACATATCCATAGCAAAGGCCGAAGTGGCAAAATTCAGTAGGGGTTGGATTTCTATTAGGCAATAACTCAGTGTCATCTCATCTGGCATAGTAGTGTGCTTCCTTTGATACTTGGCTAGAAAATAGCCATAGGAGAATACAAACAGCTTCTTGAAGCCTACAGTAGCGTTCTATATATTTGATTTCTGGTTGATCTGCTGGTGGCTGTAGTTTCTGCAGTGCATGTACTTGCCAATTCTGAGCAATTTGTAGTGAGACTTGCGACCGCTGTGTTCTGCGCTTAGTGGCGCACATATCCATAGCAAAGGCCGAAGTGGCAAAATTCAGTAGGGGTTGGATTTCTATTAGGCAATAACTCAGTGTCATCTCATCTGGCATAGTAGTGTGCTTCCTTTGATACTTGGCTAGAAAATAGCCATAGGAGAATACAAACAGCTTCTTGAAGCCTACAGTAGCGTTCTATATATTTGATTTCTGGTTGATCTGCTGGTGGCTGTAGTTTCTGCAGTGCATGTACTTGCCAATTCTGAGCAATTTGTAGTGAGACTTGCGACCGCTGTGTTCTGCGCTTAGTGGCGCACATATCCATAGCAAAGGCCGAAGTGGCAAAATTCAGTAGGGGTTGGATTTCTATTAGGCAATAACTCAGTGTCATCTCATCTGGCATAGTAGTGTGCTTCCTTTGATACTTGGCTAGAAAATAGCCATAGGAGAATACAAACAGCTTCTTGAAGCCTACAGTAGCGTTCTATATATTTGATTTCTGGTTGATCTGCTGGTGGCTGTAGTTTCTGCAGTGCATGTACTTGCCAATTCTGAGCAATTTGTAGTGAGACTTGCGACCGCTGTGTTCTGCGCTTAGTGGCGCACATATCCATAGCAAAGACCGAAGTGGGAAAATTCAGTACGGGTTGGATTTCTATTAGGCAATAACTCAGTGTCATCTCATCTGGCATAGTAGTGTGCTTCCTTTGATACTTGGCTAGAAAATAGCCATAGGAGAATACAAACAGCTTCTTGAAGCCTACAGTAGCGTTCTATATATTTGATTTCTGGTTGATCTGCTGGTGGCTGTAGTTTCTGCAGTGCATGTACTTGCCAATTCTGAGCAATTTGTAGTGAGACTTGCGACCGCTGTGTTCTGCGCTTAGTGGCGCACATATCCATAGCAAAGGCCGAAGTGGGAAAATTCAGTAGGGGTTGGATTTCTATTAGGCAATAACTCAGTGTCATCTCATCTGGCATAGTAGTGTGCTTCCTTTGATACTTGGCTAGAAAATAGCCATAGGAGAATACAAACAGCTTCTTGAAGCCTACAGTAGCGTTCTATATATTTGATTTCTGGTTGATCTGCTGGTGGCTGTAGTTTCTGCAGTGCATGTACTTGCCAATTCTGAGCAATTTGTAGTGAGACTTGCGACCGCTGTGTTCTGCGCTTAGTGGCGCACATATCCATAGCAAAGGCCGAAGTGGCAAAATTCAGTAGGGGTTGGATTTCTATTAGGCAATAACTCAGTGTCATCTCATCTGGCATAGTAGTGTGCTTCCTTTGATACTTGGCTAGAAAATAGCCATAGCAATAGGATAGGATTGTTTGGTTTTAAAAACTCAAAAAAAAACAAAAAACACAAAAAAAAAAAAAAAACACAAAAAAACACAAAAAAAAAAAAAAGAAGTAAAAAAAAAAAAAAAGTTATAACTCTCATTTTAAAAATGTTTAACCCGAGGGCTAGGGGTAGAGGACGAGGGCGGGGACGTGGGCGTCCAACTACTGCAGGGGTCAGAGGCCGTGGTCCTGGGCGGGGTGAGACACCACCTGCTGATGAGGGAGCAGGGGAACGCCGCAGAGCTACACTCCCTAGGTTCATGTCTGAAGTTACTGGGACTCGTGGTAGAGCACTGTTGAGGCCAGAACAGTGCGAACAGGTGATGTCGTGGATTGCTGACAATGCTTCGAGCAATTTGTCCACCACCAGTCAGTCTTCCACGCAGTCCACCCATGTCACCGAAATCCCCACTCCTCCAGCTCCTGCACCTCAGCCTCCTCCCCCCCAGTCTGCCCCCTCCCAGGAAAATTTGGCATTTGAACCGGCATACTCTGAGGAACTGTTTTCTGGACCCTTCCCACAGTCACAAACCACTTGTCCGGTTGCTGCTGAGCAATTTTCCGATGCCCAGGTTTTCCACCAGTCACAGTCTGTGGGTGATGATGACCTTCTTGACGTAGTGGAAGTGTGTAAAGAGGTGTCCGACGATGAGGAGACACGGTTGTCAGACAGTGGGGAAGTTGTTGTCAGGGCAGGAAGTCCGAGGGGGGAGCAGACTGAGGGATCGGAGGATGATGAGGTGACAGACCCAAGCTGGGTTGAGAGGCCGGGTGAACACAGTGCTTCTGAGACGGAGGAGAGTCCTCGACCTGAACAGGTTGGAAGAGGCAGTGGTGGGGCCAGACGGAGAGGCAGGGCCAGAGCTGGTGCATTAGCGCCACTGTCAACTAGTGAAGCTCCCGTGGTGAGGGCTCTTGCGGCGAGGGCTAGATCTTCAGAAGTGTGGAGGTTCTTTAAGGAAACACCGGATGACCGACGGACTGTGGTGTGCAACATTTGCCAAACCAGGCTCAGCAGGGGTTCCACCACTACTAGCTTAACTACCACCAGTATGCGCAGGCATATGAATGCTAAGCACCCCACTCAGTGGCAACAAGCCCGTTCACCTCCGGCCGTGCACACCACTGCTCCTTCCCCTGTGTCAGCTGCTAGTCAGCCCCCTGCCCAGGACCCTGGCACAAAAACCCCATCGTCGCCTCCACGATCCTCCACAGCATCCACCAGCGTTCAGCTCTCCATACCCCAGACGCTGGAGCGGAAACGCAAATATAGTGCAACCCACCCGCACGCCCAAGCCCTTAATGTGCAAATCTCCAGATTGCTTAGCCTGGAGATGCTGCCCTATAGGCTAGTAGAGACCGAGGCCTTTCGCAACCTCATGGCGGCGGCCGCCCCTCGGTATTCGGTCCCCAGCCGCCACTACTTTTCCCGATGTGCCGTCCCAGCCCTGCACCAGCACGTGTCAGACAACATCATCCGTGCCCTGACCAACGCTGTTTCTGACAAGGTCCACCTGACCACGGACACGTGGACGAGTGCTGCCGGGCAGGGCCACTATATATCGCTGACGGCACATTGGGTTAACTTGGTGGAGGCTGGGACCGAGTCTGACCCTGGGGCTGCTCATATACTGCCGACGCCGAGGATTGCGGGGCCTACCTCGGTCCAGGTGTTTCAGGCCTACTATGCCTCCTCCTCCTCCCACCCCTCCTCCACCTCCTCCTCCGAACTACCATCCGTGGGCACGGCGCCATCAGTCGGTAGCTCTAGGCACAGCAGCAGTGCCGTCGCTAAGCGACAGCAGGCGGTGCTCAAACTGCTGAGCCTAGGCGACAAAAGGCACACCGCCCAAGAGCTATTACAGGGCATCACGGCGCAGACTGATCTGTGGCTGGCACCGCTGAACCTCAAGCCGGGAATGGTTGTGTGTGACAACGGCCGTAACCTGGTGGCGGCTCTGCAACTCGGCAGACTGACACATGTGCCATGCCTGGCCCATGTGTTAAATCTGATAGTGCAGCGTTTCCTCAAGACATACCCCAATCTGTCTGATTTGCTCACGAAGGTGCGCCGCATCTGTGCGCATTTCAGGAAGTCCAGCCCAGATGCTGCCACTCTCAGGGCAGCGCAGCGCCGCCTCCAACTGCCCGCTCACCGACTGTTGTGCGACGTGCCCACGAGGTGGAATTCAACACTGACCATGTTATCCAGAGTTTACCAGCAGCGCAGAGCGATTGTAGACTGCCAGATGTCAACTTCCACCAGAACTGGTAGTCAGGTCAGTCAGCTTCCTCAAGTCTACAATGAGGAGTGGACGTGGATGTCTGATATCTGTCAGGTGCTGAGTAACTTTGAGGAGTCAACACAGATGGTCAGTGGCGATGCCGCCATCATCAGCCTCACCATCCCGCTGCTTGGCCTGTTGAAAAACTCTCTGGTCAGCATGAAGTCGGAAGCTTTGCGCTCGTCACAAGAGACGGGGGAAGAATATTCCCTTGTTGATAGCCAAAGCACCCTGAGGTCTGTTTCTCAGCGCATATCGGAGGAGGTGGAGGTGGAGGAGGATGAGGAGGAAGAGGAGGAGAATGTTGGCGAGACACAAGAGGGGACCATTGTTGAGTCCTTCACTGTTCAGCGTGTATGGGCAGAAGAAGAGGAGTTGGAGGAGTTGGAGGAGGAGGAAATGGACAGTCAGGCCAGTGAGGGGAGTGAATTCTTACGCGTTGGTACTCTGGCGCATATGGCAGATTTCATGCTAGGCTGCCTATCCCGTGACCCTCGCGTTCAAAGAATTTATTCCAGCACCGATTACTGGGTGTTCACTCTCCTGGACCCACGGTACAAGCAAAATCTTCCCACTCTCATCCCTGGAGAGGAAAGGAGTGTGAGAATGCATGAATACCAGCAGGCCCTGGTGCACAAGCTGAAACAGTATTTCCCTTCTGACAGCGCTAGCGGCAGAGTGCGTAGTTCTGCGGGACAAGTAGCGAGGGAGAGTAGGCGAGCAGGCAGCTTGTCCAGCACTGGCAAGGGTACGCTTTACAAGGCTTTTGCCAGCTTTATGTCACCCCAGCAAGACACTGTCACCTGTCCCCAGTCTCGGCAGAGTAGGGCTGATCTTTACAGAAAGCTGGTGAGGGAGTACGTAGCTGACCATACCATCGTCCTAAATGATCACACAGCTCCCTACAACTACTGGGTTTCAAAGCTGGACATGTGGCACGAACTGGCGCTGTACGCCTTGGAGGTTCTTGCCTGCCCTGCCGCTAGCGTCTTGTCCGAGCGGGTTTTCAGTGCAGCTGGTGGCATCATCACCGATAAGCGTACACGCCTGTCGACTGACAGCGCTGACAGGCTGACGCTTATTAAAATGAATAAAGGCTGGATTTCTCAGAATTTCCAATCTCCACCAGGTGAAGGAAGCTCAACCTGAATAATTGATCCACTCCTCCTCCTCCTCCTCATTTTCCTCCTTCTCCTCCTCTTTGTACAGTAAAGCAGAGGAAAATGGCTATTTTTTGACAGGGCCCACTGGCTCTTGCTATAGTACTTCATGCATTTAATTTTTCTGGAGGGCCACCTACCCGGTCCTCTGTTTGAAACAATTTTTGTGAGTGCCACATACAGGCACTCAATCTATTCCATTTTTCTGGAGGGCCACCTACCCGGTCCTCTGTTTTAAAAAATTTTTGGGACTGCCACATACAGGCACTCAATCTATTCCATTTTACTGGAGGGCCACCTACCTGCTCCTCTGGTTTGAAACATTTTTGGGACTGCCACATACAGGCACTCAATCTATTCCATTTTACTGCAGGGCCACCTACCTGCTCCTCTGGTTTGAACAATTTTTGGGACTGCCACATACAGGCACTCAATCTATTCCATTTTACTGGAGGGCCACCTACCTGCTCCTCTGGTTTGAAACATTTTTGGGACTGCCACATACAGGCACTCAATCTATTCCATTTTACTGCAGGGCCACCTACCTGCTCCTCTGGTTTGAACAATTTTTGGGACTGCCACATACAGGCACTCAATCTATTCCATTTTACTGGAGGGCCACCTACCTGCTCCTCTGGTTTGAAACATTTTTGGGACTGCCACATACAGGCACTCAATCTATTCCATTTTACTGGAGGGCCACCTACCTGCTCCTCTGGTTTGAAACATTTTTGGGACTGCCACATACAGGCACTCAATCTATTCCATTTTACTGCAGGGCCACCTACCTGCTCCTCTGGTTTGAAGAATTTTTGGGACTGCCACATACAGGCACTCAATCTATTCCATTTTACTGGAGGGCCACCTACCTGCTCCTCTGGTTTGAAACATTTTTGGGACTGCCACATACAGGCACTCAATCTATTCCATTTTACTGCAGGGCCACCTACCTGCTCCTCTGGTTTGAACAATTTTTGGGACTGCCACATACAGGCACTCAATCTATTCCATTTTACTGGAGGGCCACCTACCTGCTCCTCTGGTTTGAAACATTTTTGGGACTGCCACATACAGGCACTCAATCTATTCCATTTTACTGCAGGGCCACCTACCTGCTCCTCTGGTTTGAACAATTTTTGGGACTGCCACATACAGGCACTCAATCTATTCCATTTTACTGGAGGGCCACCTACCTGCTCCTCTGGTTTGAAACATTTTTGGGACTGCCACATACAGGCACTCAATCTATTCCATTTTACTGGAGGGCCACCTACCTGCTCCTCTGGTTTGAAACATTTTTGGGACTGCCACATACAGGCACTCAATCTATTCCATTTTACTGCAGGGCCACCTACCTGCTCCTCTGGTTTGAACAATTTTTGGGACTGCCACATACAGGCACTCAATCTATTCCATTTTACTGGAGGGCCACCTACCTGCTCCTCTGGTTTGAAACATTTTTGGGACTGCCACATACAGGCACTCAATCTATTCCATTTTACTGCAGGGCCACCTACCTGCTCCTCTGGTTTGAACAATTTTTGGGACTGCCACATACAGGCACTCAATCTATTCCATTTTACTGGAGGGCCACCTACCTGCTCCTCTGGTTTGAAACATTTTTGGGACTGCCACATACAGGCACTCAATCTATTCCATTTTACTGCAGGGCCACCTACCTGCTCCTCTGGTTTGAAACATTTTTGGGACTGCCACATACAGGCACTCAATCTATTCCATTTTACTGCAGGGCCACCTACCTGCTCCTCTGGTTTGAACAATTTTTGGGACTGCCACATACAGGCACTCAATCTATTCCATTTTACTGCAGGGCCACCTACCTGCTCCTCTGGTTTGAACAATTTTTGGGACTGCCACATACAGGCACTCAATCTATTCCATTTTACTGGAGGGCCACCTACCTGCTCCTCTGGTTTGAAGAATTTTTGGGACTGCCACATACAGGCACTCAATCTATTCCATTTTACTGGAGGGCCACCTACCTGCTCCTCTGGTTTGAAACATTTTTGGGACTGCCACATACAGGCACTCAATCTATTCCATTTTACTGGAGGGCCACCTACCTGCTCCTCTGGTTTGAAACATTTTTGGGACTGCCACATACAGGCACTCAATCTATTCCATTTTACTGCAGGGCCACCTACCTGCTCCTCTGGTTTGAACAATTTTTGGGACTGCCACATACAGGCACTCAATCTATTCCATTTTACTGGAGGGCCACCTACCTGCTCCTCTGGTTTGAAACATTTTTGGGACTGCCACATACAGGCACTCAATCTATTCCATTTTACTGCAGGGCCACCTACCTGCTCCTCTGGTTTGAACAATTTTTGGGACTGCCACATACAGGCACTCAATCTATTCCATTTTACTGCAGGGCCACCTACCTGCTCCTCTGGTTTGAAGAATTTTTGGGACTGCCACATACAGGCACTCAATCTATTCCATTTTACTGGAGGGCCACCTACCTGCTCCTCTGGTTTGAAACATTTTGGGACTGCCACATACAGGCACTCAATCTATCCCATTTTACTGGAGGGCCACCTACCTGCTCCTCTGGTTTGAAAAATGTTTGGGACTGCCACATACAGGCACTATCCAAATTAAATTGTCTCCATAGCAGCCTCCACACGTTGTCTCCATTGCTACCTCCAAAAGTCGTCCATATAGCTGCCTCCATACATCGTCCCTTTATCAAACGAGGTGTGTCAGGCAGAAATTTGGGTTGTTTTCATGGATTCCACATCAAAGTTGTTAACTTTGTCGCCACCCTGCTGTGTTATCCACAAAATATACTGGCAAACTTTTACCATTTAGGGATATTATTTCAGCGCTTCTTGCGCATCTGTTTACATTCCCCTCACCCGGCATATCCTAAACTTATAAGAACGCTACTACACTTGATCTTATACAAAAGGTTCTTAGAAGTGCTGTTTGGGGAGTAGCCTAGAGACAGGGGCTTGGATTGGCGAAAGCTCGCCTGGCAGCGGAACGCCAGCTCCATGCGCATCATGCGCTTCTTGCGCATCTGTTTACATTCCCCTCACCCGCCATATCCCAAACTTATAAGAACGCTACTACACTTAACTTGGTGCAGGCTGGGACCGAGTCTGACCCTGGGGCTGGTCATATACTGCCGACGCAGAGAATTGCGGGGCCTACCTCGGTCCAGGTCTCAAAGGTCTAGTATACCTCCTCCTCCTCCCACCCCTCCTCCACCTCCTCCTCCTCCGAATTACCATCCGTGGGCATGGCGCCATCAGTCGGTAGCTCTAGGCACAGCAGCAGTGCCGTCGCTAAGCGACAGCAGGCGGTGCTGAAACTGCTGAGCCTAGGCGATAAAAGGCACACCGCCCAAGAGCTATTACAGGGCATTCCACATCAAAGTTGTTAACTTTGTCGCCACCCTGCTGTGTAATCCACAAAATATACTTGCAAACTTTTACCATTTAGGGATATTATTTCAGCGCTTCTTGCGCATCTGTTTACATTCCCCTCACCCGCCATATCCTAAACTTATAAGAACGCTACTACACTTGATCTTATACAAAAGGTTCTTAGAAGTGCTGTTTGGGGAGTAGCCTATAGACAGGGGCTTGGATTGGCGAAAGCTCGCCTGGCAGCGGAGCGCCAGCTCCATGCCAAGATCCAACTAACATAGTTTTAACTGCAGCACCTTTAATCTACTACTAGTTCACTGCCTCCATACATGGTCCCCTTATCAAACGAGCTGTGTCAGGCAGAATTTTGGGTTGTTTTCATGGCTTCCATGTTAACTTTGTCGCCACCCTGCTGTGTAATCCACAAAATATACTGGCAAACTTTTATCATGTACCGATATTATTTGAGCGCTTCTTGCTCACCTCCTTTGGTTCCTCTCTGCTACCCATTGGTTTGAAGCCTGAGTCCATTTAGGGTATGTCGCCATGCCACTCTCTAGCCTGCCGCTGCTGCCGCTGCCTCTGCATGCCGTCCCCTATAGTGTCAGGGTCAATTATTGGATGTTTTAGATGCTATCTAGCTTCATTCTGTCACTCTGTCATGGCCATGCTGTTGCCCATAATTTTGGCATAATGGTGCGATTATGCAGCCTCAGAGGCATCCATGCATGCTGCCCCTGCTGTTTCCTGTCCATTTCCGTGGTGTTTCCATCCTTTTCTGAGGTTCCCAGGTGTTTGGCCAAGCTTCCCTGTGCAGAGCCTTGGTCCCCTTGAAAAATGCTCGAGTCTCCCATTGACTTCAATGGGGTTCGTTATTCGAGACGAGCACTCGAGCATCGGGAAAAGTTCGTCTCGAATAACGAGTACCCGAGCATTTTAGTGTTCGCTCATCTCTAAATATAACCCATTAGGGGGCTGTATATTAAGTGACTTAGAGGGGACTGTTTGGAATGATAAACTAGGGGTAATTTTAGGGAACTGTTTTAGTTTCTGTATGTTTGATGCCACTAAGAGAGTTCACTGCAAAGGGTCCACGGAGGCTTTGTCGCCCAGAGGTCTACTGAAACCTGGAGCCGACCCTGTCTACACACATACACAAAATCTATGTATCACCCCAGGTAGACACCCTGCACTCGTCCAGTCAGGATCAGTGGGGTCCTATCACAGTTTCCAGGGAGCAACAGGACTATGTCCAGATTTCTCCGAAGTCCAGCACATGGCAGGAGGCACCTGGTCCAGGGAAGGTGAGAGGATTAAAGGGACTGGGGTCACCTATAACCAAAATGTATGAATTGATCCTTTTCAATGGTTCACTGTGAATTTTATAAAGTGATATCTCTCTACAGCTTATATGTAAATTACGTCATAGACTAGTGATGAGCAGACCTGTTTAGGTTTGCAGAGTTTGGCTAAACTTGCAATTGGTGCAGGCACCGATCATGGGTGTTACCAGCGGGGTTAAACCCGAACCCTGAACTCGAACATCCGGTTGAAGTTTGGGTTCAGGGACCTGAACCCATAATGTAGGCTATTAAAGAGGACTGAATACATATGTCTTTATAGGTTTAGTATTCATATCCTCATTGGGAAAATCTGTGCCCCAAATGCAAAGAAATCCTCATTTTTATTTATATGCAAATGAGAATTTTGGTGCATAAAAATGATCTGCAGTTCCCTGGTCTGACCACTACACAGGGAGCGTCGCTGTCTGGATTCTCTTTTCACTGATTTGGGAGTTTGTACATTTGCCCTATTTTTCAGTAGGTTACACAAACTTTATCTATTATTATTTTTATACTTTTCCTCCATTTTTCATGCTTTATTTTATTTACTATTTTTCATATTTATTACCGGAGGGAATCTGGAACACAAAATCTGATTCTGATTCCTCCAGAATCGTCTTTATGCTTCTAATTTCTTTATTTTTTTTTCTTCTTGGAGAGAGCGAGGATAGTTGTGGGTCAGCAGATCTATAAATACCATCACATTGTGTGTTATCCAGTTTACAGTATGAAACATTTATAACATTTCCGTCCATGACATGCGGGGCTGATGTGTGACAGCCTCAGCCTCCGCTGAAAGAGAAGGGTTTTTTTTTTTGTCTTAAGTATCAGATTTAATTACAGAATGGAGGCAGAATTTTTTTTACATTTTTTTTATTATTTAATTTTTCTATTTTGCTGTGACCGGAGGAAAACTATATAATAAAAGCAAAAATAAAAATAGAAGCATCAGTTTCCCATTTTCAATGCTTTCCGGTGTGTTTGATAACTAATGCATGAACCAAAATAATGGTGCATTCTTAAAGAATAAAAATCCAATTAAAAAAAAAAAAATTCCCATATGTTCCAGGTCGCTGTGTACTGCATGAGATTGAATGGCTTGAAACCGCAGGCGAGAGAGAGGCAGGAGCCCCGGGCATCGCACAGTGCTCAGTGTTTAAAGACATGACTTTCTCTACAGGGTCACCGTGTTGGGAAAGTCAACTGGGAATATTCGTCAAGGGCAAAATCACACAAATGTCTTCAAACTTGTCTGAAAGTTGCCAAACAGAAAACACTTCTCCGAGACGGGAGAAATATGTGCAGAAAAATTTCCTCAAGGAAAAGCATTTTTATCGATCTACTGAAGGCAACAGAAGAAGGTTCCAAGGAGAGGACACATGTAGTGAAGTCTTCTTAAAGGGGTTTTTGGAAATGTGGTATGAGACAACTGAGCTTAAGTGTAGTCCTGTAGTAAAAGAACCCAAACGGGGGTCAATAAAATAATAATTTGTTCTACTGCACTAGTCTAGCCACTTCAGTCAAAGATTGACTGTGCAGCCCTGGTGTCAAGACAAGGAAAAAGTGGGAGCTCTGCATGACCCCTGTCCCTGCCAAAAATCCAGGTCCTGTGCTAAGTTGTAGTCATCAACTGGGTGGCAGTCCCTACCCTGTTCAAAGAACAGGAGACAAACAGACGTAAGAGAGGCAACAAAGTGAAGACAGACAAATGTGGTCAAAACCAAGATGGCAGCAAGGTACAAAATCGTAAGGCAAAAGAATGATCAATGTACAGGCAATGGTCAGAATTACAGCAAAGCACATAAGAAAACACAGAATCACATGGAGTGCATGGACAGCACCCAAGCTTTGGATGGGTGCAGCACTCCAGCACTCTCATAGGACCTTGTGCACACACATTACAAGTCTCAAGTTATCAAGAAATTGACTTTCCAGATACAAACCCTTACCAGCAGCTCCTACAGATAAGAATATGTATAGTAAATCTTATCTGGCCTTATAAATACAGAAATGTTCATGCTCATATGAATCTCGAAAGATGAAACGACACTTGCAAGGCAACCGCAAATACACAATCTCCATGCACTTTGGGAGCCCTTTATCAGATCTGTACAAATCAGATTTCTAAACTTTGTATTTATAACAATTTCCAGTATTATTTTATAAGGCAGTAACCCCAAATCGGTAAATTCTGGAAAAAGTTGTGTTGGTGGTTCCTCGAGGGCAGGTCAAATGGCCATCCAACCAATCAGAAGAGGGAATCTCAATGTGTGTTCCAATGGTTGAATGTCTAATAAATTGAAACGTTTCTGTTACTCTGTTACATTGCTCACGAGATATACTGTACCACCCCATTAGAAAAAAAAAACATCTAGTATAACATTAATCTTTCAGATCAGGTATAATTTACCTTGAAAAACCATCCAAGAGCCATTCCCATCCTGCAAGAATTAAGATAATGCATTAAAATATTTTATCTCCAAACATAAAGAGCATTGAGTGATATTTCAATTAAGGAAAGGTCAATACGAGAATTTGTAAAGAGGGGGCTATCGATTCTGTGCATGTGATCCTCAGCGACTCCGCAGCCGGGGAAGGCAGCCGACAACCTATCACCCGCGTGACAAAAAAAAAAATTATCTGCTGAAATAATTTAGAACCCGAGATCAATGTCTGCATGAAAAAATACTGCATTACAGGTTTGCAATAGCCATTAAGACTTGGCTCCGAGTCAGATTAATACGAGGTAGAAATACACATTCTGGGTTACTAACTTTTTTTTTTTTTTTTTTGGAGAAAGTTTTAAAATTAGATAGAAGGAAAAAACATAAAACAATGATTATTATTATAATATAATATATATTATTATATAATTGGGCATCTCTTCCTCCCCAGACCGGATCTACCTCTATGGTAATGCAGATTACATTTCTTTGAATGTACCTTATTGCCATTGGACTTTGTTATTAGTTGACATGAATATTTTTTTGCAGCGATTTTTTCGGATTGTATGTTCCAATGTGTATGTGCATTAATTTAGATCATTCGGATCATTGCCTACTTATTTGTGTAATACCTGTTTCGGCATTTTCTTGCCGCCCAACTAGGCCGTATTTTGGGGAGGCTATGTGATATATACCCATTCTGGGTTTTTAATTGTGTTTTAATGTTGATACTAATAAAGCTTATTGTTTATCATAAATACACATCTCCTTCTCTTTCAATATAATATTATTATAATTTGTAACTGCTGTCCCTGCATGTCTGAACACTGGCCTATTTCTTTCTAGCAGGATGTACAGGCAGCCCCTGGGTTACATAAAAGATAGGCTCCATAGGTTTGTTCTTAAGTTGAATTTGTATGTAAGTCGAAACTGTATATTTTAGAGTTGTAGTTCCAGACAAATTTTTTTTTGCCCCAGTGACAATTGGAGTTTAAAAATTTTTTGTTGTAATGGGACCAAGGATTATCAATAAAGCTTCATTACAGACACCTCACAGCTGATCATTGCAGTCTGGGACTATAGTAAAGGATCCAGAGAGATCACAGTGGGCAGAGGGGTCTATCTTTAATTAGGGGTCATCTGTAAGTCAGTGTCCTTAAGTAGGGGACCGCCTGTACTCATTATGCACCACACCCAGTAGTCTCTTGTTCACTATGAGATAATCTGTTGTGAGGTACAGCTTATTTCTGGTATCTTATGACCCTTTGGCTTGTCTTCCTGGTTATTCCTTTGTCTATCACTTTGGTACTTCATTGCTCTGTAGGTTTCTAACTTAACTTATTGGTTGTTATTCTTGTCCTTGTCTGTTATCGCTTAGAACTAATGGTGGGGGTACCAGTAAGATAGCACTGGAACAGCGCCAGGGGGTGGTTTAGGGTTTTAGCAGGGTCCCCACAGCAGTGAATTTAGATATTGATAATTTATTGATATTAATGTTTTTAGGCCGGAAAGGCCATAACAATTGGAATACTGTTGGCAACTCCAGTGGGACCTGCTTTGAACAATCAATCGTCCAAATTATTCCATGACCCCCAACACTTCCACTGGCAGGGACGGGATTACCGCAGTGACACTAGATCAGGGAGACCAAACTGTCCAAGTAGTCTTTGCCCTGCCCCAGCCCTTGGGAATTCCCAAGATGCATGGAAACCCCTTTAAATTAGCAGTAAGTTGCCCATCTCTCTCCGGTAGGACGCTATGAATGCTGTATTAATATAGAGTAACATTCAGGCAGTGTTATTCTCTATGAAGCTTCTATTGATGCTCCCACCCCACCTCTCCAGAGTTCATTAAATTCCCAGCGATGTTCATTTTTCCCTTCCGCTGAGATTTGCGCAGGGTTGGATTCAGGGCAGCATTTGTGTAATCCTCACCTCCCACTGCTCAATTCCCAGCAAAGACAAACAAACCAAGCGGCTTCCGCCAGGAGGAGTGTGAGGACCCCGCTGCCTCTTATTTACCGCGCTCACCACTGAATACAGATTTTTTTTCACTTCTCAATTACCCCTTTAATACCTGAGAGATCGACGTCTCCTGGAAGCAATTAGTATTCCTCCACGGCGGCAGCGCAGGGTAAATGGCACCACTGGGACCGCCATGCGCACAACAAGGTTAGCGCTGCCAGAGAGAAGCATGGAAATGTTATGCTGCAAATGAAAACAAAGGGCAACAGGGGATGGAAACTGCGAGGGGAATTAAGCCGCCGCTCGGGGGTAATCTACAGAAAAATACAGAGGGCAGGACCCAAATATGTATTTACCCAGATGAGCGCAGATTTACCAAGGAGGTGAACGTCGGTGGTGCCAACCATGTTATGAAATAATACCGTACACTGGGTACAATGCAATGAATAAAGGTAAAAATACAGATTGTTATCATCTGTTCTAGAGGGAAAAGTAAAGGAATAAAGCAAAATACACTGCAATGATTCCAAATACTAAAATACACTGAAGATATGGAAAGAAAGAGGTTAATTATATTATTCCTGGTAGTAAAAGAGTCTATCTATCTATCTATCTATCTATCTCATATCTATCTATCTATCTATCTATCTATCTATCTATCTATCTATCTATCTATCTATCTATCTCATATCTACCTATCTATCTCATATCTACCTATCTATCTCATATCTATCTATCTATCTATCTATCTTCTATCTATCTATCTCATATCTATCTATCTATCTATCTATCTATCTATCTATCTATCTATCTCATATCTGTCTATCTATCTATCTATCTATCTATCTATCTATCTCATATCTGTCTATAAATCTAGGATACAAGGATAAGTATCTGCGTCTCGGTGGTCTAGGGTAGAGAAAGCCCTTGGTTGTATAAGGTGGCTGGAGGGTTAAAATGAATATACATGTTGGTTTAGGGTAGTCACAGGACTATTCCCAAAATTCCTGTGGGTCTACAGTAATTATCAATTTCAATGTCCCTAATGGTCTATAGTAGTAAAGTAGTAATCCGGACATCTCAATGTTCATCTAAGGTGGTGAAAACACTAAAACTTTCTACCGTATTAAGCAGCTAGTGACAACATCCTTGGTGGTCTACAATAGTGAAGGGGCCAAGACTATCATTTTTGGCCTAGCCTGCTGAGATGTTTACTGCCTGCACCCCTGTCCCAGGAAGTAAAAGAGGCCAAGATAAAGGTGGAAGAAAGTTTTAATTAGTGGGAAAGTTAATTCCAAGATCCCGGGTGGTTTTAAGCAGAGAAATTGTCTACTCCAGCATCCATGGTTGTTTAGGGCAGTGAAATGGTCTATTACATGATACCTGATGGTTGTGGGCAGTGAAATGGTCTATTCCAGAACACGAGAGAATGGTCGATTCTATGATCCCTAATGGTTTAGAGCAGTGAAATTGGATATTCCAGCATCCATGATGGTCTAGGGCAGTGAAATGGACTATTCCAACATCCCTGGTGGTCTAAGGCAGTGGTGTAATCTATCCCAGCATCCCTGGTGGTCAAGGGCAGTGGTGTAATCTATCCCAGCATCCCTGGTGGTCAAGGGCAGTGTTATGGACTATCCCAGCATCCATGGTAGCCAAGGGCAGTGAATTTGACTATTTCAACATTGCTGGTGGTCTATGGCAGTGGTGTAATCTATCCCAGTATCCATTGTGGTCAAAGACAGTGAAATTGATTATTCCCGAATCCATGGTGGTCATGGGCAGTGAAATGGACAATCCTAGCATCCATGATGGTCTAGAGCAGTGAAATGGAATGTTCCAAAATCCCTGGTGGTCTAGGGCAGTGTTGTAATCCATCTCAGCATCCATGGTGGTCTAGGACAATGGTGTTTCCTATTCCAGCATCCCTGATGGTCTAAGGCAGTGAAATGAACAATCCCAGCTTCCCTGGCGGTCAGGGGTAATAATCTATCCCAGCATCCATGGTGGTCAAGGGCAATGAAATGGATTATCCCAGAATCCATGGTGGTCAAGGACAGTGAAATGCATTATCCTAGCATTTATGGTGGTCAAGGACAGTGAAATGGATTATCCCAGAATCCATGGTCATCAAGGGCAGTGAAATGGTCTATCCCAGCATTCATGGTGGCCAAGGGCAGTAATATGGTCTATTCCAGCAGCAGTGGTAGTCTAGCGGGGTAATTAGTCTGTAGGAAAGAAAAACTTTTGACTAGAACATAGGGGGGGGGGGGGAGTTAGCTTAGACCACTGTTAGAGAAGACCAGCAAGTACATCAAAGCTTAGGACGGTATCAATGCTTTGGAATCAATCACTTCTATGTTTCTTATAGGATGATCCTCATCTGAATGTGGGATGAGATGGGAAATGATAACGGAAGGCTCCTGCCAGTGTGGAGACGACGCAATCCACCGATAAATTCGGGATTACCGCACCGCTCCCTCCACATTGGACGTATGAGTTGTGCTGTGAGATCATTTACAAGAATGGTTAGACTACAAATTGCTACAAATCTTCCGGAATCAGCGCGAGTACACAGCAGCGATGGATAATTCCCAGGTCTGGCCAGATCCGTTCTGCTCGGCTCAGCACTCCTCCTGGCCCTGGCTCCTCGCTCACATCTCGCTCTTCTCCTCGGCTATAAATTTGTCTGCTGCTGGCACTCTCCAGGCAGGTTGTCTTGGCTTAAATTAGATATAGAGATATGGTTGTCTGAGTAAATGAGATACAGAGTTACGGTTGTCTGCGTTCCCTCTGAATAACGCCGCTCCCGCACTCTTTATGCTCGCTCTTTCTGTAGCAAATATTATTTGCCAAGCTTCAAACAGGAGAAGGTTTTGCCGGTCTAACCTTTCATTGACCGGTCTCCGGTCTCCCGACTCCCCATTAGCTGAGCCAAGAAATGTGGAGCACAACAGGAGGCAGGTTTATTAACGAAATGTCTCTTCTCCAACGGAAACAGGCTCCGAATATTACCTGGGGTAATGTACGAGAAAATACAGTAGACAGGAGTACAACTAAGTGTCACCTACCTCCAGATGGGACCCACCATCTCCACCATCCAGTCACCAACATTATACATGGAGGGCACAAGTCACAGGACCCCCTTTCATTTCCATAACTAAAGAAAAATGACAAAATTGAGTCCCCAAGCAAGTAACAGGGGAGGGGCCCTGTCTTTTGGGCTATGTCCGAGACATGGCTGCCATTCTGAAAGCCACCATGTTGGTTCAAGGGCAAGTTTTTCCAATGGAAAGAAGGTCATGTATCGTATAAAAGAAGACAGATCCGTTATGTATCTTGTGGCTCAAAAGTTATTATTAAGTAGATTCTCCGTGGATTGTCGTGCAGGTTCATAACAATTGGATCCAGCACCTTCTGTGTTCAGCACCAGGGACAATACGTCACATAGCTGTACATCATTGTGAGCGTTCCTGGTTGTAGTTGAAATTTTCTATGTTGATAACTTTTAAATCACAAGAAATATTGCAGATCTGATTTCTGAGATCATTCTGTCTTCTTTGATATGTTACATAATCACAGTTCTATTGGAAAAACCTGGTCATGTGATGTCACACAGGTGCACAGCTTGTAATATCCTTGGTCACGTGATGTCACACCAGTGCAAGGCTTGTTATAACCCTGCTCATGTGATGTCACACAGGTGCATGGCTCATTATATCCCTGGTCATGTGATGTCATACAGGTGCATGGCTCATTATACTCTTGGTCATGTGATATCATACAGGTGCATTATACACACAGGTGACATCACAGGTGATAGTAGGTGTATGGCTTGTTATATCCCTGGAATTAATACAGCCTCCACTAGGGGGAGCTCAGTATATAGGAATGAATACAGACACCACTAGGGGGAGCTCAGTATATAGGAATGAATACAGACACCACTAGGAGGAGCTCACTACATAGGAATGAATACAGACACCACTAGGGGTAGCTCAGTATATAGGAATGAATACAGACACCACTAGGGGGAGCTCAGTATATAGGAATGAATACAGACACCACTAGGGGGAGCTCAGTACATAGGAATGAATACAGACACCACTAGGGGGAGCTCAGTACATAGGAATGAATATAGCCACCACTAGGGGTAGCTCAGTATATAGGAATGAATACAGACACCACTAGGGGTAACTAAGTGCATAGGAATGAATACTGCCACCACTAGGGGGAGCTCAGTACATAGGAATGAATGCAGCCACCACTAGGGGGAGCTCTTTGTATAGGAATGAATACAGCCACCACTAGAGAGCTCAGTACATAGGAATGAATACAGACACCACTAGGGGTAACTCAGTGCATAGGAATTAATACAATCACCACTAGGGGGAACCCAGTGCATAGGAATGAATACAGACACCACTAGGAGGAGCTCACTACATAGGAATGAATATAGCCACCATTAGGGGGAGCTCAGTATATAGGAATGAATACAGACACCACTAGGGGTAACCCAGTGCATAGGAATGAATATAGCCACCACTAGGGGTAACTCAGTGCATAGGAATGAATACAGACACCACTAGGGGTAACCCAGTGCATAGGAATGAATACAGACACCACTATGGGGAGCTCAGTGCATAGGAATGAATATAGCCACCACTAGGGGGAGCTCAGTACATAGGAATGAATACAGCCACCATTAGGAAGAGCTCACTACATGGGACACCACTAGGGGGAGCTCAGTACATACTATCGAATACAGCAAAAACTGTGCTCAATTGATTCACTCTGTGCCATATTTCACACATGTTTGAAGTGGTCGCATCTAATCCCTTCCACCTCCTACTGTAAAAATCAGATCAGTTCAGGTATTTTGGCTTTTGAAGCTGCTGGCCCCACTACTTGCCATGTTATGCTGTCACCATATGGCGGTCACTTAGCGTCACCTGTTCAATATCACCATGAGATGTAGTTATAATGATTAACAAAGAAAAAACCTGAAAAGTTGGATGTGTTCCGGTGCCTCCTCTCCCATGCTCCATGTGACCGCTTTCTGACATTGATGATGTGAATAGTTGGCGGCTGATTGATGAATAACTCTCAGGTGCCAGCGCCTGGTACAATGCCAGCCCCCGCTCCCTGGAGATATGTGGCTCCACTACACGGGGCAAATAAAGTTTACCGTAAAGTTTGGTTTCCCAAGAAGCACAATTTCCATAATGAAGAAGATTCGCTAATTACACGGTGAGGACCAGGACGACATGAAAAGCTCTTAAGATCAGAACGCGCTCCGAGGAGGAGACGCAGAAAATCACAGCAAGGACACTCCATTACCACAAGTGCCGCATCTCAATCTCCCAGGGTTCTCCATACTGTTACATTCAGCAGGAGGGATACATTAAGACTCGTAATGCCTGATGCCATCAACAGGGGGCGATCTGCCAGGACCTCCCAACAGTCTTAACCCTGTAGCCGCTATTATGTATTATCCCTGAAGAGATCTGCTAACAACATGCAAAAATATATGACTAAACTGATGTTATTCAATGCAGAGAGCTCAGAGCACAGCAGTGTGTGGACACTTTCCCAGTGCACTTGGAGAATTTTCAATCTTGAAATCAAAATCCATATTCCACAGTCCTGCTGTTACTAACACCACACATACATACAGTATCTGATTACACACCTCTCCAGGGACAATACCTAACACTGACAGCAGAGAGCACAGAGCACAGCAGAGTGAGGACGTGCCCCTGGTGAATTTGGAGCAGCTACAATCCTAGAATATAAATCCATGTATCTTGTGTGTCTCTGGGGTACATGACCTTAGGGGGTTGTCTTCGTTGTGCAAAATTAAATAGCTTGAGTAGGGGGTCTTTGGCTTGCCTGACTCCTGATACCCATGACACTTGGTGGACTTGATGAGGGAGACCATATAACACGCAATGAATGGCAAAAGCAAAATCACAATCCTCAGTATCACCCCCACATAAAGGAAACCTTCCAATCCCCCAACCACAAAGTGAAGGATATAGCGTCCACTTCTAGGGACAATATCTGTATTGTATCTGTCAGACCTCCTGATCTGTGTTAGTGCTCTCTGGTATCAGCCATTACATTTGCTCCATATGGTATAACCTATGAAGCATTTTTTTAGCATATATGTAGTATAAATAAAGCTACAGCACTTAAGGGACCCCTGGGCCCCACAGACTTATCTGGGAGAACTGGGGCGAAAAACAGCAGCGAGAAAAGTTTGTTACATAACATTCCACACTCGTACCAGAGGCTGCAAGAGCTGTCACTATATAATCATTATCTATCTATAGGTCTCATATCCATCTCATGTCTATCACCTATCTATCTGATCATCTATCTATCTTTCATATCAATTTTTCTCACACTGCTGTGCTCTTTGCTCTCTGCAGATATTGTTGTGTATTGTCCCTGGAGATATGTGTAATCAGATCTCTGTGTATGGTGTTAGTTGCAGCAGGATTGTGAAATATGGATTTATATTACAGGATTGTATCTTCTGTGGATGCACTGGAGGTGTTTTCACACTGCTTTGCTCTGTGCTCTCTGCAGCCAATGTTATGTATTGTCCCTGGAGAGATGTATAATCAGACTTTTGAATATGTTGTGCGGAGCAGCAGGACAGTGAAATATGGATTTATAGTCCAGGATTGCAATATCTCAAAGTGCACTGGGGGCATGTCCTAACACTGGTGTGCTCTGTGCTCTCTGCAGCCAGTGTTAGTCATTCACCCCATAGAGATGTGTAATCAGGCCTTTGTTTATGTTGTTAGTAGCAGCAGGACTATGAAAAATTGGATTAATATTCCAGGATTGTAGCTCCTCCTAGTGCACTGAAGGCATGTCCTCACACTGCTGTGCTCTGCATTAAGTTGATCCCTTCCTTAGTCCTGAGTGACCTCATTAGCATTTAACTAGAAGATTATTCCAGCTTTTACACAGAGTACATGGGCTGTCCAGAGAACTAAGAGTACAGCAGTGTTAGGACACCCCCCAGCTCTTCAGGACCAATACACAGCACGGTACGGCCACATTCTGTAGGGTCACACCTGCTGACGCTTGAGAATTGTTCATTTTTGTAAAATGCTTTTCTAAACAGATAGCTAATAGCTTGTCTTGAACTCTATGATACAGCAGAGGATTTGGAGCTGTGTATCGGTTTCCTGACACAGGGATGGTACATATTGAGCCTCACATTTACAAGGATTAATACACTTCTCCCCTCGAGGGCTGAGCCAGACATCAGATTTCTTGCTTTGTTTTCTATTTTTGGACAGAAATGTGTTTTTAATATGAATCTGTGTTTTCCTGTATAAAATCTCAATTTTGGGCAATTTAGTTTCTGCGATCCGAGGCAGAGCGGCAGAAATCTTAGGTGACACAAGTCAGTGATTGAAACAAATGATCGTGCACATCTTTGATTCCTCTCCCGTTCCTTAATCTCCATCCCCAAATCCTTCAACAGAAAACAAAATCAACTAGAAAATAAAAACTACATCGAAACGAGGGAAATGTGACGCGTTTATGAATATTTACAACACAAATGGGTCATTATTTTCAATGTACCTTGATACAATGTATATATTTAAATATTCTGAAATTGTTATATCATAGTGGAAAATCAGCAGCTGAGTCGCCCTGTGTGCACCGAGCCTTAAAGGGGTTTTCCAAGCAAAATATATCGCTCTATCCTAAGGATAGGTCCTCATTATGGAGCTGGAGAGGGTTCAATCAAGAGCCACAAAAATGATAAGGGGTATGGAGGGTCTTTGTTATGAGAAAAGATTAAACAACTAGATTTATTTAGTCTGGAAAAGAGACGACTACGAGGGGACATGATTAATTTATATAAATACATGAATGGTCCACACAAAAAATATGGTGGAAAGTTACTATGAGAACTGTCAATCTGTGGAATAGCCTGCCTCAGGCGCTGGTCACAGCAGGGACAGCAGAGAGCTTCAAGCAGGGTCTAGATGCCTCTTTACACCTAAATAACATTGATGGTTATGTTATATAGAATTGGTTCCCCTAAATCCCTTCCTCATCCAATCCCTTCCCTTTCTTGGTTGAACTTGATGGACAAGTGTCTTTTTGCAACCGTATAAACTATACTATAATAATATTAGACTGGCTGCTGGACTGTGATACATAGATTTATATTCCAGGTTTGTAGCTTCTCTAAGTCCAATGGTGTTTATACTGCTGTGCTCTGCGCTCTCTCCAGCCAGTATTATGTATTGTCCCTGAAGATATGTGTAATCAGACCTTTGTGGATGTTGTTTGTAGCAGCAGGACTGTGAAATATGGATTTATATTCCAGGATTGTGGACTAAAAGTGTGTCCTCACACTGCTGTGCTCTGTGCTGCCTCTGGTTAAAGTTTTTGCAAGATTTCATACCCCCAGAAAAAACTGATATTAGGAATGCTCATTGGATTGGGTTTTCACGGCACAGATTTTACTAGGATTTGTCATATTGATTGATGATGGTCCAGTTGTCAGTAGCCTCCCATAAAATGTATCTTGCACAGCTGTAGAGCTGCACTCTATTTTGGGGCACCAAAGGCCACACGGCTCTGAGCGTCCCCTGCATTTTCACTTCTGGAGTGGATGAGAAGATGAGGCTTGGGTGCCCTGTTTATATTTGTTGCTACAATGTGTCATTTATTGTTTCCTGTTAGAAGCCTCTGACTCGTAAATATTGTAACATTGTTGCTATTACTCAATCAGCACATGGAGACTTCTCTGTGTAGCATCTTCTGTTCCATGAAGGACATACAGACAGTCTCGGGATAGATAGATTCTGTAGGTTTGTTCTTAAGTCAAATTTGTATGTAATTCGGAACGGTATATTTTATAATTGTAACCCCAGTACAAATTTTTTGGGTCTCTGTGACAATTGGATGTTAAAAATGTTGGTTTGTCATAACCAGGATTAATAATAAAGCTTCATTACAGACACATTTAATAACTCCTACAGCCTAAGGTATAGTAAATTTCCAACATCCAGAGGTCCGTTTGTAACTAGAGGTTGTCTGTAAGTCGGGTGTTCTTTAGTAGAGGACAGCCTGTATAGTACTTACCATAAGGGCAATTCAAGCAGCTGCAAATAGTGAGGAATGTGTCATGTAATCCAACCTATGGACATGTTAGTACCAACAGGACTGTGAATAGTTGGTTTGTATTTCAACACTGTAGGCTTTAATAAGTGGCATATACTGAGCATCTTCTGTGGATAAGCTAAATCTTCAGAGCACAGCAGTGTGGGGCACACCTTTAGTGCACTTGGAGAAGCTATAATCCTGCAATCTGAATCCAAATTTCACAATCCTGCTGCTACTAACAACATACACAAAGGTCTAATTACACATCTCTCCAGGGCCAATATGTAACACTGGCTGCACAGAGCACAGCAGTGTGAGGATACACCCCCGTGCACTTGGAAAAGGTACAACCCTGGAATATAAATCCATATTTCATAGTACTGCTGCTACTAACAACACGTACAAAGGTCTGATTACGCATCTCTCCAGGGACAACATCTTAGGCGGCTTTCACATGACCATATATGGCAGCCGTACGTACGGCGGCTAGAATACGGCCAACATAGAAGTACATGGTGCACAGCACAACATGATGAGCATACATGTGTGCGCACCGTACTGTGCAGTCGCCTCAAAAAATGCTCTATCTTCTGCCTAAAGTATGGCCATGCAGCACTGCTTCCTATGGAGGGGCGAGGGGTGAGCAGTGCTTATCCATCCGCCTCTCCAACTGAACACTGACTGCACAGAGCACAGCAGTGTGAGGACACGTCCCAAGTACACTTGGAGAAGCTCCAATCCTGGAATATAAATCCATTCTTCATCTTGATGAAGTCAGAATAAGACCCCCCTGAGCTCTGGTGACCAAAGGAATAGATTGTGTTTTGTCTATTACTAAATGCCCCCCTGCGTGCAGGATAAGTCTAGCTGGAGAGAACCAGGAGTAGGCAAAGTCTGAGCACTAGCACTCTGTTCGGAGGCCGGGGAAGCTTCCGGTAGCAGTTGGTCAGTGGTTCAGGTGATGCAACTAGGGTTCCCAGAGCCCACCAGTAAATGCCCCGTCTTGGCACCCAGCACTGTACAGCTACAAGCAAATATTTTAAAGCCCTAGAACATCACAGACATAAATTTCTTTCAGACCTCGATCCAGACTCTTGTGCCCCCGGGAGCCCTGTCTGTATTCTCCTACTGTACAATGAATACATACGGGTCCTTATGTATATATCTGAATATAAAGCAGTGAGTGTAATATACTGTGTCACACTCATGTAGGGTCGTCCTGTGGGTCACTCTGAGCCTGGTTAGTTTAACCCAATGTACCCATCGTAAAACACTTTGTCAGGATAAGTGGTAGTGGATCCTCTGAACCACCACGTACGATTACTTAAGCCGACACCTGGGACCGGAGTCTAGGTGGTACCAGGTTTTCACCAGAGCCTGCCACAAAGGAGGTTGGACTTTCTGCGGCGTGGTACCACCAGGTCGCTCCACAGGCGCGACTTTGTCCGTGGTGGCGGCGGCGGCGAAGGCGTAGTACAAAAATGTAAGGCAAACTCATGGTTGGGGACAGGCAGGAGGTCGAGACAGGCTGCACAGGGTAAGATTTGGGAACGTAGCGGAAGGTCAGGACAGACAGCACGGAATCGGAGTCAGGAACAGAATCGAGGTCACAATGGGAAATCAGGATAATCACAAAGGGCTTGGAACACAGCTTTCTCTTAGGCATGGAAGCACAAAGATCCAGCAGGGGGCTGGGAGCTTATCAGGGAAGGCGGAAGGCCAGCGCCAATTATCAGCTCCATGGCCCTTTAAATCTTTGTGAGACTGCACGCACGTGCCCTAGGAGATGGGGACGTGTGCGTCTGACGCCGCTGGAGCCAGGAGAGGTGAGTTTTCCTGCCGGCAGGATCTGGGGGCACCGGAAGGCACACGGGATATTGCTCGCAGGGGTACCTATGCCACACTTGTCCTGGAAACCACCTACCTCCAACTAATCCTCCGCCTTATAGTATTATTTCCTGTATTTTCATTATTTTTTTAAACAATTTTCTTTGCAATGTTAGTAAATATTAAGGGAAAATTCGTTACACCTTTTCAGTCACAATTAAATCCATTCAGACCATTTAAAATCTTTTGTATGTAGTTTCCGTTGTTCCAGGGAGTTCGGACATATTAAGGGTTGGGAAGGAATTAGGCGGACTCTACTGTAACCCTGAATGTTTTCTCACCTCCTGCTTAAAGGGGAGAATTGAGATAAGTGATGGGTCCAATAGCTGGCCAACAAGGGGGCAATAGTTCCCAAAAGTTCTGCAGGATAATGGGTGCTGATGCTCAGGTCCTTCTAATTCTCCTGATCTGTAGGTTTCTGGCCAGACTCCTAATGCTGTGAATAGGGAACATGTATAAAATTCCTTTAAATTTGCGCTCCACATAAATCATAAAAATAATTTCATTAAAGTTTGTAATATGGAAAACAAGATATCAGAGTCTTTTTATTGTTGTGTTTTCTCCAAAAACTCTTTATATAAATAGAATTAATCATGATTTGTAGACAAGACGGAAAGATTGAAGCCTTTGGTCCCGCCCCCACTTCACTTTGGTCCCGCCCCCACTTTACCTTTAAGGGTAAAAATCAAATAGACAAACAGTAAAATTAAAGGAAAAAAATAATCAAAAACAACAGTCAAGCAAAAAGTGTCCCCCATGGAGCAGTGTCACAGCGGCTCAGACCAGGCGCATTTATATTACTAAACATTAATTTATTTCCAAGAAATTAAAAAGCTATTTACATCAGATTTATGTACATTTTGCCTCGATTTCCATCGCCACAGACATGCAGAGGGTCCGGGGGTGAGGACGAGCAACGAAAACCAAATCCTAGAGCAACGGAGGAAGAGTCCACATTCACTCATTCATCTTCTAAGGCAATTTCAAGGGGAGAAATCATAAAAAATAACAATAAAAAATGCCAATAAAACAACTTTATAATCCATAATTTATGCAAATTGATGAAGACAAGAGAGACATGTGAGAGCGAGGAAAATCTAACTCGATAGGTGTCGTTCAAAATGTACAAAACTTTATCAAACTGTTCACCGTGACCCAAAATTGTTTTGTATATTGAATATTTATACTTAGAATTTTTCGAATATTCAAATTATATATTTTCGAATATTTTTAAACTATTTTATACATTGAATATTTATAATTTGAATATTTATATTTCAAATCGTTGTCAAAATTATGATCTCTATTTTTCGGGGAGTAGAAGGGCAAAATATGACTTATTTAGTTATTTTTTAAATGTATCTATAAAATATATAATTTTGCTTTAATTGGCTGAATATTTTCTATTTACATTCGGAAATTTAACAGAGAGAATTAAGCGGAATTTAATTCATTTATTCAAAATCTGTAAATGTTGGAAATGTTTGTAATCAAACTTATTAGAATTTGGTCTTTTATAGCGATGGCTCAGCGGATGGCAACATGAAAATGAAATGAATACGAGTTTTGACATAAAATGTATACAAAATGCTATTTTAATGTATTGATGTGACATTTGACCTGTGGTTCTGTTATTATTGATGTTTTGGGAGGGGGGAGGGAGGGGTTGTACAGGATTCTTAAAGGCAAAGATTACTGAAGTGTTTGTCTAAATCTACCTGATTGAGATTTTTAATACAGACAAAGGGGTTTACTGTCTTTCAAAAAATCTACCACTAGAAATTTGAAAAATTAGGCTACACACACTCCCCTATTGTCTTCGATCGCCTTCGATCGTCAGCATCTGGATCGAAAGGATGAGATGAGTATGTTTAATTTTTGCTTAATTTCACTGTTATGTAGTGGTAGATGTACTGCAGCCAGTATTATGTAGTTCAGACCTCACACTGCTGTGCTCTGTGCTCTCTGCAGCCAGTGTTATTTATTGTCCCTGGAGAGATGTGTAATCAGACCTCACACTGCTGTGCTCTGTGCTCTCTACAGTCAGTGTTATGTATTGTCCATGGAGAGATGTGTAATCATAGGTGTAACCATACAGACTGCAGCCAGTGTTATGTAGTTAAGACCTCACACTGTTGTGCTCTGTGCTCTCTGCAGCCAGTGTTATTTATTGTCCCTGGAGAGATGTGTAATCATAGGTGTAACCATACAGACTGCAGCCAGTGTTATGTAGTTAAGACCTCACACTGCTGTGCTCTGTGCTCTCTGCAGCCAGTGTTATTTATTGTCCCTGGAGAGATGTGTAATCAGACCTCACACTGCTGTGCTCTGTGCTCTCTGCAGCCAGTGTAATGTATTGTCCCTGGAGAGATGTGTAATCATAGTTGTAACCATACAGACTGCAGTCAGTATTTTGTATTGTCATTGAGAGATATGTAATCAGAACTCACACTGCTGTGCTCTCTGAAGCCAGTGTTATGTATTGTCCATGGAGAGATGTGTAACCATAACTTTGTGTATGTTGTTAGTAGCAGCAGAACTGTGATATTTGTAATTATATTTCAGGATTGTGAATTTTCCAGGTGTCCTTGGGATGTCTCCTCACACAGCTGTGCTCTGTGCCGCCAGTGGTATGTACTGTCTCTGGGTAGATGTCTAATCCTACCTTGTGTATGTTGTTAGTAGCAGCAGGACTGTGAAATATGGAATTATATTACAGGAACGTAGCTTCACCAGGTGCACTGGGGGTGTCCTTACACTCATGGGCTCTGTGCTATCTGCAGCGTTATGTAATGTCCCTGGTGAGATGTGTAATCAGACGTATCTGTGTAGTAGCAGTAGTAGGGCTGTGATATATGGATTTTTATTCCAGGAATGTATCTTCTCTAGGTGCACTGGGGGTTTCCCCACACTGCTGCACTCTGTGTTCTCTGCAGGCAGTGTTATGTATTATCCCTGCAGAGATGTGTAATAAGACCTATGTGCGTGTTGTTAGTAGCGGCAGGACTGTGAAATGGATGGAATTATATTCCAGGATTGTAGCTTCTCCAATTTCACTAGTGGTGTTTCCTCACACTGCTGTGCACATTGAAGTCAGTGTTAATTATTGCTTTTGGAGAGATGTGTAAATAGACCTTTCTGTATGTGTTCAATAGCAGCAGATTATGAAATATGGTTGTATATTCCAGGATTGTAGCTTCTCAAAGTGATGTTCTTTTAGTTTTCTGTTTTGAGCAGCTCCACAACTTATCCCTTCTCTTCTGAGTGAGAAATGTAGAAGGCTTTCTGTAGGTAATTAAAGCCATCACTTAGGTAAGTGGAGGGACTTTGTTTTTTTAATGCAGAGAGCACAGAGCACAGCAGTGTGAGGACACGCCCCCAGTCCAATCCTAAAATATAAATCCATATATCAAAAGTCAGATTACACATCTCTCCAGGGACAATACATAACACTGGCCGCAGTCTGTATGGTCACACCTGCTGCTGAACTCCTTCTGACCACGGACAATCATAGAAGTCAATGGATCAGCCAAAAAAAAAAAAAACGGATGGTGCACGGATGACATTCACCTGCAGTCCATTTCTTTCTGAAATGTCGCCAGGCAATACTTTAGAAAACCAATGGTTTTTGTGGATGTGGAAAAAAACGGATGGGGGTACAATATGGACTAAACAAAGACATAGCACATCCACATTTGATGCAAACGTGCAGCAGACACGGCAGTGTGAATAAGCCGTAATTCATATCACAATGATGGTAAATTGATGTGGAGTTTTTTTTGTTGTTTTTTTAAATTAATAAATATATTTTAAGACGCATTGTTATAAATCGTGCTCGGGAATCTCAGCTCCGTAGAGATGAATGGAGCAGAACGGACATACGTGTCCTGCTGTGACGCTCATCTAGGTGGGCAACGAGGGGTCCGAAGGAGGCACCTCAGACCCCATCAGACCGCTCCGTTCTCGTGATCTGCGGTGATCTCATCACTGAGACCCCTAGCAATCAGCATGTTGAGCCTATTCCTGTAGATATGGGCTAACTTGTTTTGTAGAAAAAACAAACTTAAATTTTTTATTTTGTTCATCTTTAGGGCAACAGATTCTTATAAACTACACAGATGTACAAATTACATCTCAACTTTTGAGTAATATAAAGGAAACTGAACATTCTGAGGCCTCATTCCCACAGCCTGTGCTCTCGGCTCGCGCTCTTGACCACTCCACCCTCCATAAGCAGACGAGCGGCGTGACCAGGAGCCATGAGGTCTATGGGGGCTGTGATCTGTCCGCAAATCATGTGACTAGATCACTGCCCCCAGCATGGCCATGTGAATGAGCCCTAGGCATGCAGAACAGTTCAGGACACAGTGAAGGGAAATTAATTGACAATTGAATTTTGTGGGGTTTTTTTCAAAATGATCAGAATTAGGTTTTAACTGTAATCACGACCATTTAGGTCTCTTAGGCTCAACAAAGATTTTTTTTTCTTGGGCCCCCATATGCTTTATGAAGTAGACCCTTAGTAGCCTTCAAACTCTTGTCTTCTGAGGGACCTCTGGGGTCTGGGTCAGAGCCTGGGTTTGGCTTCTATGATGCTCTGGTGGGCCAATCCGACACTGATGAAGCCCCAACCCAAGTCTTCCCATATAAATACACAGAGTCACCAAATCCCTGGCAGTTACTGTGCCTGAGGGGGCTGGATGTCTTTAGTACAGAAGCATGAATCCAGCCCACAGGGTTGTGGTGTTTTCGTGAGGCAGTGTAAAGACACTGCCTCCTGGTCCCTCAGACCACATGAATTATTTTAACACCCCATCATCCAAGAGGGTAGAAACAAGTTGGATATAATGTGAAGATGTTATATTCCCTTTAAAGAAAAAATAAATAATGTAAAATGTATAACAGAAGTTAACAGAACAAAAGTACAAAAACATTTTGGCAAATATTTTCGACAAAAAAAAATATTCTAATTTCTGGGAAATTCAATATACAATACTGGTCCAGGATATTCCAGACAACAGATAATGTTTGTCTACATTGAAGTCACATACACATTCCTATCGTGAAGTGCAGGAGAAAAAATTTCACGAGTGAATCCGATTCTTCCGTTGCTTGTTTCCGACGCTTGGTCATAAGCAAATCTGGTCAGGCAAAAAGAACACCTGGCTCTCCCCAAACATCTTCATAGAAATGTCTCCGGGGTCTTTCCTTCAATGGAACCGTCAGACCAGAGAAATGGAAATGAGCAGCTAATGGGGGAAATTTTTCAGAGCTGATGAGTGAAAACTGTGTGAAAATAAATGCTTGTTTTTGTGTGTTGTTTTTTTTTTTCATCTTTCTGTTTTTGGATTTTTTTTTTTTTTTTTTACATTTTCCACCTCCGGCAAACAACAGTTTATTGAAAAAGAAGTAAGGAGGGAAAAAAGGAAAGAGAGAAAGCAGGTGTTCAAGTCAAAATCCATCCCGACCACCTGCCAATAACAAACGTGGCACAGAGGAGCAGAAAAATCAGAGGTTTTGTTTCTTTCCATACAAAAAAAATTGTCCAGATTTTGGCCCCGGCTGAACAACACTAAACACTGGTGCAGTTTGGGATTTCTTTTGTGCTTTCGCTGTTTGCAATCGTAGAGATGGTACCTACAATAATAAAAAACATCTATTAGTTTATGTCGGTTCTCTACCAGTGTCCTACGTGGCCGGATTGTTTATACCTGTCTTTTTGTTTCTGTATCCCCTGCTGCTGTTTTTAGGTTTCAGCCGTCCATGTAATTGCTGGTTTTGTTATTCAGTATTTGCTAGGCATTATTGTATCTGCAGCGCATCCCTGGCTCTGTTCTGTAGGAATATCTATACTTTGTAGTTGCTTGTTTCTTTGACTGTTGTAAGAGATTCGGTGAAGTTTGTCTGTTCTCTTCTATGCAATCACCACTTTCCTGCCTGTTCCCCTTTGTCTGTGTTATATAATAGTGAGTCTTTTGTGGACCTGATTTGGTTGTTACCTGTTATTCCTGTCCTCCCTATTGCCCTCATTCCTGTATTCAGTCTTGGTTGTGTGTCTGTGTGCATGCTGGGATTGCTAGTTCGCCAAGTTTTCTTGCATTTTCTTTAGGGCGGCCCAAATTTAGTATTCTTTAGTCCTTTTCCCTACCATCTGGAAGGTCTTTGTGTTCAGAGAGAGAATTTGTCGGGTCATGGGCTATCCGGGGAAGCTGACCATCACCCGCAGGCAGGGACTAGCTTAGCCTTAGAGTAAGGGACAGTTTTCTCTAGTTCTTTCTGCTCTATTTATATGGTTCCTGCCACGTTGAATACAGTGAGAGTTTACAAATTAAACAATTATGGGAAAAACACATGAGAAAGGGGTACAACAAAATGTAATTATTACAAAAAGCTGTAGGCTTAGGCTACATTCACGTCACATTTTTAATATATGTTCATCATATACATCAGTAAAGCTCCCGGTTTCTCCCATAAACATATATATTCAGCGGAGGCCATTGTTGCCTGTGGGGAACAGATGAAAGGTATTGCATCCATACCTGGCCTCCGCTTAATGTACACCCAGAGACATCAAAGAGGGCAACATCCTGAACATTTGTAGCAGCCAACCACTGGGTAGCGCTGATGCTCCTCCTACCGATTTCAGGAGGAGGAAGAGGGTTACATATCCCACTGTTTGAGCAAATAGTGGGATACGTCCCAGCACCCAGTTGTCAGAAATCTGCCTGACAGCCTTACAACAGCGTTGTGTGAACCTAGCCTTAGGGGAGAGAACAGCATACTTTCCACTCCAGAGACCCCTCCTGCCCTGGGTGCTTCTGGTTCCACGGACAGGAAGTAATGATATCACATGACTACTGAGGTCAGTGATTGGCTCAGCCATCAGAGAGACAGAGTCTGTTCCAGTGTAACCAAAGGTCAAAGGCCCGGACTTGGGAGGTCTCCAGACTGATGGGCATACAATTGGGATTTTTCTATTATAAATATAAAACCTGGGCCAAAATATTAAAAATTTGGAAAACCCCTTTAATCTTTTTACTATCTCCAGTGACAGGAGCCTCTCCGCCGATTCCGGGAAAGTTGAAATTTTCTCAGTAGTCACTACTAGAGATGAGGAGGCCCGAACGTCTTCCATTCGGTAGCTCCACATAACCCGGACGTGTTGCTTGATGGGCTGTAGATCAGCCAATCAGGCAGCTGTACGCCCTTAGCAACTAGGCATGGCTGTGATTGGCCAGGTGTGTCCACCAGGTGTCTAACTGGCCAATCACAGCCGTGCCTAGTTGCTAGGGGTGTAAAGCCGCCTGAATGACTGCATTGCAGGACAACAAGCAACACGTTCGGGTAAGGCGGATTTGGGTTAGGCGGGTCCGGTCATATCTAATCACCACAATTCCTGAGCAATCTGTGCTGTTACTTTCAGTCACTAATATGTTAATTAATCTCTAAACTGTCAAGTAGGTGGTGCCAAACATTCACATCCAGTCCCAGACCGCCCACCTGACAGTAAATACGTTTATTAATATTGTATATTGGAACTCCTGGCGCTGGCTGCTCCGGAATGACCAGAGTAATAATGATAACTGTTCTGGAATCAGTGGAGCGGCGCATATTAAAGATGTGGAGTTGGTGGAGGGGAACGGAAGGTCCTCATTAAGTTTCTTACACACATTTTACATCTTGTTTGATAAGATTTATGGCTTATGTAAAAAAGCTATGTGGATAAGTGTAACAAGGCATAAAATCATTCTGCAACATTCTTGCAATAGATACAGATATACTGTAGAGATAACAATAAATAGACTGATATGGATATGAAATAGATAGATATTAGACAGATAGATATGAGATAGATAGATATGAGATAGATAGATAGATGATAGATATGAGATAGATAGATAGATAGATAGATAGATATGAGATAGATAGATAGATATGAGATAGATAGATAGATAGATATGAGATAGATAGATAGATAGATAGATAGATAGATAGATAGATAGATATGAGATAGATAGATATGAGATAGATAGATAGGTAGATATGAGATAGGTAGATATGAGATAGATAGATATGAGATAGATAGATAGATAGATATGAGATAGATAGATAGATAGATAGATAGATATGAGATAGATAGATAGATAGATAGATATGAGATAGATATGAGATAGATAGATATGAGATAGATAGATAGATAGATATGAGATAGATAGATAGATAGATAGATAGATAGATAGATAGATAGATAGATATGAGATAGATAGATATGAGAGAGATAGATAGATATGAGATAGATAGATAGATAGATAGATAGATAGATATGAGATAGATGGATAGATAGATATGAGATAGATAGATAGATAGATAGATAGATAGATAGATAGATATGAGATAGATAGATAGATAGATAGATATGAGATAGATAGATAGATATGAGATAGATAGATGGATATGAGATAGATAGATAGATAGATATGAGATAGATAGATAGATAGATAGATATGAGATAGATAGATATGAGATAGATAGATAGATAGATATGAGATATATACATATGAGATAGATGGATAGATAGATAGATATGAGATAGATAGATAGATAGATAGATAGATAGATAGATAGATAGATAGATAGATAGATAGATATGAGATAGATATGAGATAGATAGATATGAGATAGATAGATAGATATGAGATAGATAGATAGATAGATAGATATGAGATAGATAGATAGATAGATAGATAGATAGATAGATAGATAGATATGAGATAGATAGATAGATAGATAGATAGATAGATAGATAGATAGATATGAGATAGATAGATAGATAGATATGAGATAGATAGATGGATATGAGATAGATAGATAGATAGATAGATAGATAAATAGATATGAGATAGATAGATAGATAGATATGAGATAGATAGATATGAGATAGATAGATATGAGATAGATAGATAGATATGAGATATATACATATGAGATAGATGGATAGATAGATAGATAGATATGAGATAGATAGATAGATAGATAGATAGATATGAGATAGATAGATAGATAGATAGATAGATAGATAGATAAGAGATAGATAGATAGATAGATGGATATGAGATAGATAGATAGATAGATAGATATGAGATAGATAGATATGAGATAGATAGATAGATAGATATGAGATAGATAGATAGATAGATAGATAGATAGATAGATATGAGATAGATAGATATGAGATAGATAGATAGATAGATAGATAGATAGATAGATAGATAGATATGAGATAGATATATAGATACTTCAGGAACAAGGCAGTACTCCAAAATTCAAGTGAAAAAGCATTGTTTCTTTATTACATGTTGCAACACCCTGCTTTTTCACTTGAATTTTGGAGTGCTGCCTTGTTCCTGAAGTATGTATTGTGGACTACATTGCCAATAGTCTGACGGATTTGCACCCACATTTTTTGCTGCTCTGGAATTTCTTTACTTACATAGATAGATGTGAGATAGAGATGATAGAGATAAATATATGATAGATAGATACTGTAGATAGATGGGTGACAGAAAAGAAAGAGAAATCACTATAAGATACTGTAGACAGATATTTGAAAGAAAGAAAGAAAGAAAGAAAAAGAGAAAAAGAAAGAAAGAAAAAGAGAAAAAGAAAGAAAGAAAAAGAGAAAAAGAAAGAAAGAGAAAAAGAAAAGAGAAAGAAAGAAAGATACATATATGATAAGATAGATAGCAGAATAGATGAGAGATAGATAATAGCTGATAGAAAAGAAAGAAAGCGCTAGACAAATATAGGAAACTGTAGACAGATATGAGAGATTACTTGATAGATAAATAGGAGATAGAAGATTGATACATAATAGATATATAAAGAGAGTGTGAGAGATACATACATGATAGAAAAGAGAGATATTAATATAAGTAAACTGCAGAGGTGTAAAAAGATGATAGATAGATATGAGATAGATAGATAGATAGATAGATAGATAGATAGATAGATAGATAGATGATAGATAGATAGATAGATATTACATAGATATGAGATAGATAGGTAGGTAGATAGATAGATAGATAGATAGATAGATAGATAGATATGAGATAGATAGATAGATATGAGATAGATAGATAGATAGATATGAGATAGATAGATAGATATGAGATAGATAGATAGATAGATATGAGATATATAGATATGAGATAGATATGAGATAGATAGATAGATAGATAGATAGATAGATAGATAGATAGATAGATAGATAGATAGGAGATAGATATGAGATAGATGGATAGATATGAGATAGATAGATAGATATGAGATAGATAGATAGATAGATATGAGATAGATAGATAGATAGATAGATATGAGATAGATAGATATGAGATAGATATGAGATAGATAGATAGATAGATAGATAGATAGATAGATAGATAGATAGATAGATAGATAGATAGATAGATAGATAGATAGGAGATAGATATGAGATAGATGGATAGATATGAGATAGATAGATAGATATGAGATAGATGGATGGATAGATCATCAAGGAGAAAAAAGAAGGAGACATACATATAAGATGTTTCCTGCACTTTCTATTGGATATGATATTTCGGTGCTTCCCTCTGGTTGGGTGATCATCTACAGATTAATAAAGCTATTTCCCGTGTCTTGTTCTGTGGCCTCGCGCTCTCATTATTGTGTTACAGTAAATTGCCGCCGATCCTCCGCCGCCGCGTTCTCCGTGTAAATGCTTTTTCTAATCAAATTTGCCTTTGCCTTGAACCCTAACACTCTGCATGCAAGGGAAAGACATTACCATGATGACAGAGTAATAATGGATATGACATGTCTATCAGCGCGGAGGTCACGGAGCGGCAGCGCCATCCTGCCGAGGAGGCGGCTCCGGGGCCCAGCCAAGTCATGTGGAACCCATTCATTACCCGCTGCCACCAGCGTCCTGGAAGCCGCCTTATACTTGATTAATTGACTACATTCACTTTGCTGAGCGCTGACTTTCCATCACAGGAGCTTCATCTGCATGGAAATTACCAATGACTCGGGTGTCCAGTTCCTTGTCCGCCAGCTCCTCCTCCGTGAAGTTGCTGAGTGATATTTTGGGCGCGTTGTCGTTTTGGCTCACCGACCCGATCATCTCCTGCTCCTTGTCGTGCTGAACCTGAGCGTAGATGTTAATCCAGGGGATTTTCCTGGAAAGAACAAGTTGTGGAAGTTTAAGATTTTGAACATTTGTACAAAGTCACAAAATCTTTTCCACCTAAAAAATGGCAAATAAACTGGAGACACAATTTAGCCAAACCTAATGATTTTGTTGAACTCTACAACCAATCACGTATGGGGTCCTTACAGCGCTCCCCTAATAGTGTTGTTGGGAGAGGTCTATTCCTGCAACCACATGAGCTGCTGCCATAGTAGTCTGGAAAGTCTTATTGTAAGTGTACTGCTAGTTATAGGGAACCTGTCAGCAGGAGTGACCATGTAGACTACAGCCAGTGTTATGTATTGTGCCTGGAGAAATGTGTAATCACACCTCACACTGCTGTGCTCTGTGCTCTCTGTAGCCAGTGTTATGTATTGTCCATGGAGAGATGTGTAATCATATCTCACACTGCTGTGGCCTGTGCTCTCTGCAGCCAGTGTTATGTATTGTCCCTGGAGAGATGTGCAATCATACCTCACACTGCTGTGCTCTGTGCTCTCTGCAGGCAGTGTAATGTATTGTCCATGGAGAGATGTGTAATCATACCTCACACTGCTGTGCTCTGTGCTCTCTGCAGGCACTGTAATGTATTGTCCATGGAGAGATGTGTAATCATACCTCACACTGCTGTGCTCTGTGCTCTCTGCAGGCAGTGTAATGTATTGTCCATGGAGAGATGTGTAATCATAGCTCACACTGCTGTGCTCTGTGCTCTCTGCAGGCACTGTAATGTATTGTCCATGGAGAGATGTGTAATCATACCTCACACTGCTGTGCTCTGTGCTCTCTGCAGGCAGTGTAATGTATTGTCCATGGAGAGATGTGTAATCAGACCTCACACTGCTGTGCTCTGTGCTCTCTGCAGGCACTGTAATGTATTGTCCATGGAGAGATGTGTAATCATACCTCACACTGCTGTGCTCTGTGCTCTCTGTGCATTGTCTCTAGAGAGATGCGTAATTATACAGTTATGTACGTTTTTGAAAATGAAATGAATACGATTTTTGGCATTAAACAGAAATTCCTTTCATTCATGGTTCAGTTATTGATGTGGGGGGGGGGGGGTGTGCAGGATTTTTAAAGGCAATGAACAGTAAAGTGTTTGTCTAAATAAACCCAATTGAAATTCAAAACATACCAACGTTTTTATCGTCTTTCTTAAGTTGTGATTTCAGTTAAAGGGAAAGAAATCAACAATGACCATACAGACTGCAGCCAGTGTTATGTAATGTCTCTGGAGAGATGTGTAATCATAGCTATGTTTATGTTGTTAGTAGCAGCAGGACTGTGAGATATGGATTTATATTCCTGGATTGTAGAAATGTGTCCTCTCACTGCTGTTTTCTCATGTCTCTACATTGAGCTGTTTCATAACGGCAACAAGTTTCTGCATTAACAAGTTTCTATGGCAGACACTCAAGCAGAGAATTAAAGGGGTTGTCCAGCATGGAGCCAACTACTTCCAACACCATGTGCCTGTATTTGTAGATCTCAGCCGCGCTGATTGGTGGGGCATACATGTGAGTCCCCCTCCTCAGTAAACTATTGGTCTAGCCTGGGGATAGGCTATCAATAGTTTTTTTTTCTGGACAGCCCCATAATCTTAGCTGCTTACCATATCTTGGTGCAGGAGACCCCTGGAGGACGGCTGATCACCATATCAAACAATTTCTTAATCATTCTATAAACTATAAAACCACTTTAAAGAACTCACCACAACTTGGGTTTGGTTTAAACGCAGTTGTGTTGAGAAGATTCACGTTTTATTAACGTCTTTTTATATGGGTTTTAGATCTAAAGTTGAAAACCCTGGTATGAAATGAAGACGGGAGGGACACGGATGAAGCTGCATGAAGAATTACTTAGGTTTAGCTGGAGAGGTCGGAGAGGTCTCAGGAAGCGTATTATTTCAATGCCAGGTTGATTCTGAGAAAGCAAACCCAATCCTGTACGAAGGGGCCACCAATTTACCTACATGTTGTGTTCCTGCCCAACTCCAGACAAGAGGACAATCATAATAAATCCCCCAACACAAAAACGGTCTGTACGTAACAACATATACCACTTTTAAATGGTTCTCCTATTGGGCACTTCCTACTTGTTATAAGATAACCGTAAAGAGCCCATGTGATGCCAGTTGGCGCGTGACCACCACCGTTCTACTCCTATCGGCAGTCATTGCAGGTTGATAACTCACCATCTTCTGTTCCTTTCTTGTCATAGGAAGAAAAAATGCCATATTAAAAGTATCTAAAGGACCAAGAGGATCAACAACCCCTGAGGATCACAAGTTCTTTCCCCAATGGAACAGATCCTAAGCATCATAGGTCCTAACGAGTCAGTGTCCTGCATAGGAGCCCTGATCTGTTACTGTTTCCCTTCCACGTTCCCTACTATGACTCCGCTGCTGAATATTGTTCTTGGTTTGGTGGTGTTTGTGTGACTATCCCAGCTTGTTTTTGCTCATGAACTTGAGCTGCCCGTTCTGACCTTCCACCTGGGGCATGAACTTTGCTTCCCTGATTTTCAGCCTGATCATCAGCTTTACAAGACCTATGCCTGGCTTTGACCTCAGCTTGTTCCTGGTCATTTTCTGCCTAACTCCTTGGTGCTTCTAATCTTCATCTTCTACAGTTTGTCTACTGTCACTTACACCAGGGGAGGTCATAGTCTGGTGACCATGTCACAATGAAGTCCAAACACCTGAAAAGGGCTTAAAGGGATGAAATTAAAAGCTCTGCGTTACATTCAGTTTCTTACCTCTTGAATTTGTAGACTAAAAAAACAGCCAAACCCACAAACACGACAGAAAGAAGCATTAGCATGGCGGAGCTGCTGTGGCTGGCGCTGTTATCCACCAGGGGAGCTAAGAGAGAAACACAAACATGGCGGAGTCATCATCTTCATAGTTCACAGCATGGACAGAATAAAGAGTCTTGTGGTTGTACAAAATGTATCAAATGTAATGAAGATCCCAATTCAATCTTTCAAAGTAGAGCAGAGCTTAGGGAGGTGGAGGATAAGAAAACATGTAGATAATAAAACCATCACCTCTTCATCTCACCCTCTCTTTGTCGGAGTCCTGCAAAGCTCTGACCACCCTCTACACCTCTGACCACCCTCTACACCTCTGGCCACCCTCTACACCTCTGGCCACCCTCTACACCTCTGGCCACCCTCTACACCTCTGGCCACCCTCTACACCTCTGGCCACCCTCTACACCTCTGGCCACCCTCTAAACCTCTGGCCACCCTCTACACCTCTGGCCACCCTCTACACCTCTGGCCACCCTCTACACCTCTGGCCACCCTCTACACCTCTGGCCACCCTCTACACCTCTGGCCACCCTCTACACCTCTGGCCACCCTCTACACCTCTGACCTAGGACAGCTCAGTAAGTCCCATGGCTTTCAGAACCACTCCAATGAGGATGACAAGCTGATCTATATCTCTGGCCCAAACATCACCCCTATGCATCTTATCCATAACCTCCTTCTTCTCTTCCCTTTTCTATAACTTCACATGGATAAAACATAACTAATAATCTTACCTCCACCTAACACATCGATCCCCCCAGGCCTAACCATCGCAATTCATGGCTTGGAGTCATAGTTGACTCTGCCTTATCCTTAAGCCTCACATCCAGTCCCTTACTACAACCTGCCACCTCCTCCTTAAGAACCTATCTTGCATCTGCGCCTTCCTCAAGCCGGAGTCTCCAAAACTGCTAGTCCATGCCCTCATCATCTCCCACTTGAACTACTGCAACATTCCTCTCTGCAGTCTCCAAGCTATCCCTCTAAAAGACCCCCATTCTATACTGATTTCTGCTGTCCGACTAATCAATGTGTCTCCTCGCTTCTCCTCTACCTCTCCTCTCTGCCAGACTCCTTACTGGTTACCCTTTGCACAATAAATTCAGTTTAAAATACTAACCTTGACTTCCAAAGCCGTCCCAAGCCTCTCCCCTTCATATACTGCCGAACTAATCAGCCAATACTGCCCCACGCATTATCTCTGATCCTCACAGGACCTTCTGCTTTACTTTATTACATTTTGCTCTTCTCACAACTGTCTCCCGGACTTCTCCTGCGCTTCCCTCATATTCTGGAATTCTCTTTCAAATCTTCACAAACCCATCAGTTTACAATCAGGTATAACATAAAATAGATGCACTGCTCTGCTCCCCCACCTCGTGCCCTCCCATATAAATTGTAACCTCACCTTGTGTCCTCATTTACCCCCATATAGATTGTGACCTCATCTATCCCCCATATAGATTGCCACATCGCCTTATGTCTAATTCTACCCCATATAGATTGTCACATCACCTAGTGTCTCCATCTTCTTATAGATAATGATCTCACCTTTTGTCTCCATTTACCCTCCATATAAATTGTGATCTCATTGTGTGTCTTCATCTACCCACGAATAGATTGTGACCTCACCTTGTGTCTAATTCTATATAGTTTGTAAACCTACCTCATGTCTCCCCCCATATAGAGTGTGACCCCAACCATGTCTCCATCTACCCTCCATAAAGATTATGTCCTAACCACAGGTCTCCATCTACCCTCCATAAAGATTGTGACTTTACCTTGTGTCTAATTCTAATTCTATATAGTTTTTTAACTCTCCTCATGTCTCCCCCCATATAGATTGTGACCCCACCCATCTCACCATCTACCCTCCATATAGATTCTGACCTCACCTTGTGTCTCCATCTCACTTCTATATAAATTGTTACCTCACCTCATGTCTCCATCTACCCCCCATATAGATTGTGACCTCACCTTGTGTCTCCTTCGAACCCCCATATAGATTGTGAGCCCTCACCTCGTGTCTCCATCTACTTTCCATATAGATTGAACCTTCGTCTCGTGTCTCCGTCTACCCCCCATATAGATTGTGAGCCCTCACGGGCAGGGTTCTCCTCCGACTTATCTCCTGATCCTGGTAGTTTTTGTATTTCGTACTTGCATTTGTTCTCATCCTAATGTAATATATTTGAACCCCTTATTGAACATACAGCACCATGGAATAAATGCTGCTCCATAAATATATAGTAAAATAATAATTATTGTGTTTTTCAGAAGACTCGAGGTTATGTTGAGGGATCCTCAACAAAGTTCTACGGCTTTTGAACTTACTAAGAAAAAAGATGTCTAAACTAATGGTGATTGTTCCCCATTACATGAGCACATTTCTTGCTCTTAGTCCATTTCCTCCCACTAATTATGTAATTAATTGTATTTAGTAAAAAAAAATTCACAAAATGTAACATAAATAAAAAATAGAGATTAAATAAATGGAAAAAAAAAATCTTCCTAATGTCCTTGTTTCAGATGCTAATAGTTTCTGTGGCAACATAATTCATAAGGCAAAGCAAAAAAAGAAGACAACAGCGAGAAGTTCAATGGGAAAGTCATGTTAAGGTCACTCTCTGCCTGCAGCGTACAACAAATGGAGGCATCTGAATCAGAAACATCGAAAAACAGTTACAACCTCGAAAATAGATGAAGAATTTAAAAAATAGCTAAATAATTAAAAGTGTCAAAAAGAAAAGTACTTTGTCTTTATAAAAGAAATGACCTTTATGTGTATTTTTATTTTAGAAAAAAAGCATTTTTCAGTTTATTTCTATTTAAAAAAATTATATGTGGGTAACCATCCGGACCATAATAAATATACCAAAAAATCTGATGAGTAGAAATGAAAGAGAGATAAATTGATACATTGATATTTAAAAATCATAAAATGAAGAAAGTTTAAAAAAATGTAGAAAATTATATATATATATATTAAATGAAAACATTAAAAAAATATTTCACAATAGTGAGGGATTTATTTAGAAAACTATTGGGGAAAAAATGCACAAGATTAATAAAATAATTATAAAAGCTGTATATTATAAAAAATAATATATAAAGCTGAGTGTATGTATGTGTGCGTGTGTGTGTGTGTGTGTGTGTCCGCCGAATGAATCTGCACCGTCGCATTTACAGTTACAGACCAGGTTTTGAGCCAAAATTTTCATCCCCCACTTTGCAAAATCCACTTATTACCCAACATATATAGGAGCCATTGACTGCTGATGTGGCGGTTGGAAGCCGAGCCGTGATTGGCTGCGATTCTGCCACAGGTCATTAATATGAGCTCTAATCTGTGATTGGTTACTATAGGCTACTATAGATGCTTATGTGTGAGGTAAGATGGATAGGGACAGAGAGAGAGACATTGTGTAATAGGGACTGACAGTCAGTGAAAGATAAAATAGTTTTATTTCTTTTTTGTTATAGCTAAGAGCAGTTATTTACTATCCTAGGCAATGCCGGGAGCTACAGCTAGTATAGAAATAAAGTTAAAAAAAAAATTTCATCTAACATTATATTAAAAAATTGTTCGACTGTTAATAATGTTGATTACATAAGAGTTGTTTAATCATTGAAAATAAACACCTTACCATCACATAATACATGTGTATTTCATAGGGTCATAATGGATGTATGTAGAGGGCTCCTAGGCAAAGTCCTCCGCATACACCCACCACCAACACCCGCAATCGGTGGCAGCAAAAAAAAAATTAAATATTATCCTTCTGTACCTCAAACACATATAAAAATTCTAAAATTCTAAACGCGTTATTAATTAAGTTCCAAAAATAGCAGGTCTTTCGGATTCACCACTTTTTTGTCATTATGCAACAAAATTTCTATAAAAAGTGACCAAACAGTTGTATATTCCCCACCATGTCAGCTGTAGTTCTAGGCAGTGGCCACTACACAGAGAATGAAGCTAGACTGGTCCGGATTTGGTTTATATTTCTAGAATTCTATCCAGAAGATAATAAAATCCAACTCATCCTAAAACTTTTCCTATATCCACTATATTGTATAATAAAATAATCCAGAAGATAACTCCAATTACTACGGTAACAATAACCCAAGGCAAAGATGTCACAGAACCAGGTTAATATTCAGAATGATACAAAATTCAAAATATATATAAAACACTATAAACCTTTATTTATTAATAGCAGTAAACTAAAGTGTTTGGATTTCCCCTTAAAAATAAAAAAAATGGCTAATTAAACTTGTAAAAACTTTAAATATATCCGTATAAAATGTTATCAATGTTCTCTTTGCATTTATTTTAATAAAATATAAAAAAATATGAAAGTTATGGGGAGCAAAATAACTGAAACGCTAAATGGGCATAGATCACAAGGGGTTAAACTGTTTCCTTGCTTTAAATATGAAACCATAGTTGAACTTACCTAAAGTGAGTTGGGTGACATATACAAATATCTGGACTCCTGGCTTCAGCTCAAACATTATTAGGTTTTGATTGAGAGCACTGAAAAGAGACTCTACAATCTGCAAATAAAATAAAAAATTCAGAATTTATGGAGTATGTATGTTTTTATATATAAAAAGGTCCGTTTGTAACTAGGGGTTGTCTGTAAGTTGGGTGTTCTTAAGTCGTGGACTGCCGGTGTGTATATATATATATATCTTATGTATATAATTTTATGAAAATATGTATTACAATTAAAATGTATAATTTCTAAAAATAAACTCTATAATTTATAAACTGTCTTTTTATACTCTAAAAATACATATAAATAAATGCAGCCTTTCTTATACTTAATGTAAATGATCTTAGAATCTGCTCTTTAATTTGTGGATTTCTTTTCATAGATGCACAAAATGTAGACACGGACATAATGTTGAATTGGACAACAATAAAACAATATCAATGTATAGAATTTCACTCACATGCTCCAAGTCGGCTTTACTTCCTTTTCTCCTTTCACTCACATTTTTTGGTGGTAATATAAAAAGTTCTGCGGATGTTGGTAGACCCGGGAACATGGCCACAAGAATATGCTCTTCGGGAATACTGGTGACCTGAAATGTATTATATATGAGTATCTACACACTAAAAAGTTACTACACATGACCACACAAAGTGACTCCACACAAGAAGTACAAAAACATTCACAGTGAACAAATAAATAGGTCAAAAGGCCAAAAATTCGAGATGATTGCCTGAATTTGTCTCAATCTGGTTCCTTGAGGAATGGAGATTAGTGTGTGGCTTTGTAGTGTTTCTATGTTTTCTATAGTTTTTTTATTTTATTTTATGAAGGTCTTTAGTTCTGAAGATGCTTTTGAATAGAATTTTTTTAATGAATGTGGATTCACACTGATCAACACTTAGGAATAGCAGGACTTTGTAGGGGAGTTCCATGTTGAAAGTCCACCATTCTTTAATTTAAGGGAACCTGTCATCAAGTTTTCACCAATAAAAATAATCACAGTTCTTACTGTTTCCCATTCCGATTTTATTTAAAAAATCCATTAATCCATATTTTTAATCAATCAATGTAAACAAAATAGTAGCTGGCGCATTGCCAGCCGCCTCAACAAGTCACAAGGAGCATGTTTTCTTTTATCCAATGGCGCCCTCATTCCCTCCTTCCTCAGTAATAAAGGAGGAGGTAATGAGGTTAGTTGAAGTGGACATTGAAGGGGACCGAGTCAGTGCGGGTCATTTACTAAGGGCCCGAATCGAGTTTTTCCGACGGGTTATCCGAAAATTTCCGATTTGCGCCGATTTTCCCATGAATTGCCCCGGGATTTTGGTGCACCCCATCGGATTGTGGCACATTGGCGCCAGCATGCACGCGACGGAGATCAGCCGTACGAAAACCCGACGGATTCGGAAAAACCGCCGCATTTTTTAAAAAAAAGTGTCGATTGACACGCGCTTACCTGCACCCACAATAGGACGGTGAACTTCAGTGCACTCCGAAGAACTTCAGCGCAGCAGCGACACCTGGTGGACGTCGTCGGCACTACCTTAGTGAATTCCCGGCAGAACCCGAATCCTCCGCAGAGAACGCGCCGCTGGTTCGCGAATAGACCGGGTAAATAAATCTGCCCCAGTGACTCACTGAAGAGAGGTAGATGTTGGAGACAAGCCCCTTGTGACTTGGTGGGTCTGCTGGCAAGATGCCAGCTACTAATTTTTTAAATTGATTTTATAAAGATATGAGCTATGGATTTTTAGAATAAAAACTGAATGGGAAACCATGAGATTTCTGTGGGAAACTGTCATTAGATTTAATGGTGAAAAACTGATGACAAGTTCCCTATTAATCGATGATCCCTTCGATGTTTTAGTTGATCTTAAAAGGGGTTTTCCACGTTTAAGATATTGATGACCTATTTAAAGGTAAAGTCCTCTATATAGGTTCAGTGGGGGGTCCGTACTACAATCAACACAGAGAACAGACAGAGAGGAAGAACAACTCCATTCTCTGTGTAGTGGTCAAGGCAGGAAACTGTAGCACAGCCCCTGTTCAAATGAATAAGGTCTGAGCTGCAGTAGCACTACAAAGAGATCGGGGTGATTCTTTAGGCCCTGTTGTCTGAATAACAGCTGTTTTAAACTAGTATAACCACTCGGGATCCCCTTCTAATCAAATATTCCTCATGTGAGTTCGCGTGTCATGGCTGGAGTTTGAAATTGTAGCTAAGCTCCTCTTTTAGTGCATGTCAGCTGTAGTTCTAGGCAGTGGCCACTACACAGAGAACGGAGCTAGACTGATCCGGCTTTGGTTTATATTTCTAGAATTAATCTTCCAGAAGATCATAAAATCCACCTCCTTAAACTCATCCTAAAACTTTTCCTATATTCACTATATTGTATAATAAAATAATCATAAGATAACTCCAATTACTACAGTAACAATAACCCAAGGCAAAGATATCACAGAACCAGGTTAATATTCAGAATGATACAAAATCCAAAATATATATAAAACACTATAAACCTTTATTTATTAATAGTAGTAAACTAAAGTGTTTGGATTTCCCCTTAAAAATAAAAAATGGCTAATTAAACTTGAAATACTTTAAATATATCTGTATAAAATGTTATCAATGTTCTCTGTGCATTTATTTTAAAAAAATATAAAAATAATTGAAATGTGAAAAACAGATTTGTCTTTTCTGGCTGTTACGGGGGAGAGGGGGTAAAATTGTTGTAAAATACGGGTAAAAATAAAATATAAAAGAGATAAGATGCTATTTTTTTTCTATTTAGCTGATTTTTGCTTATCGTGTTCATCATTTTATTGGTTCGGTATATCTAGTAGGAAATCTCAGCCGCCAGGATAGGACTCGTGCCGCTCGCTTGGTGTATATTAAACTGTAGAATAACAGAACAAGGAGAGCGAAACCGAGATATGACTCCAGATATTGATTCCAGACGTCTTATGTCTCGGGAAGTTGCTCCATAAGAAGAAACCTTGGCCATGCTGCAGACTCATTCACTTACTCTTAAATGTAATATCCCATAGTCGTACAGTGAGCAGACACTAATTAATTGCTAGTTACATGGGGACGTCTTATTAGATTAGGTCTGACATCCATATTATAAGAGAACGAGTCAATCACAGTTAATCATGTTCCAGCGGAGGCTGAAATAAATGAATGATGATTAGTCGCTTCCCATAAGCCTCCGTCATGGAGGACGCGGGCAATAGGTGTCCACCATTGACATCTGTAATACATCAGAATTTTTTATGAAATACAATTTTTTTTTAATTGCAATGGAAAGGAGATGTGGACTTACTGGGTCACTTACTTAAATTGGTTTTATAGGGATCAGGGGTGTAACTAATGTGGTAGCAGCCATAGCAGCTGCTATGGGGCCCGCAGTATCAGGGGGCCCGTCATGTGACCTAAGTAGTGGAGGATGTGCACCATTATATACATTATGCTACAGTATAATATGTATATAACATTTATGTAATGTATATATGCTGTAAGTCTCTATGGCGTATGGTGTGTGTATATACTGTATGTGTGTATGTATGCAGTGTTTTTTATATGGCACTGTATGCGTGTATATGCTCTATATGTGAACGCACAAGTGTATAAATGTGTGAGTATACAAATATGTATATTTTTTTAGTGTCAAGACCTGCAATGGGGCCCTGACTCTCCTAATTATGCCCCTGATAGGGATTTTAAGGAGAGTTATATACAACGATCATTACTATGTAGCAGACACAACCAGGCATCTCCTAAAAATACCCTAAAAAATCTATGTAAATGAGTTACTTCAGGCACCTGGTACCTTGCAAAAGCTCCCAGAGCAATGCTCTACCTCAACTTCCCTCCACCTCTGTTCAGCCCTACCCTGGGGGTGTGTCCTCACACTGATGTGTTCTGTGTTCTCTGCATTGTACTGCTCTTAAGTCCCCCACCTATGTTCAGATTCACTGCTGTAGTATTTGATCTCCAGCAGAGAACAGTGAGGAGGGAATGTGCTGTGGAGGATTTCAATGCAAAGAGAACAAATAATAGCAGTCTTAGGACACCCCCAGAGAAAGGTACAATCCTGGAATATAAATCCCTTTTCACAGTCCTGCTGCTACTCACAAAATAAAAAAAGGTATGATTACACATCTCCCTATACCTAGATTGGCTGCAGAGAGCACAGAGCTCAGCAGTGTAAGGATTTTCCACCACTGCACCTGGAGAAGCTATAATCCTGGAATCTAAAACCATATTTTAAAGTCCAGCTGCTACTAACAACATACACAAAGGTCTGATTACACATCTCTCCAGCAATATCTAACACAGCCTGCAGTCTGCAAGATGACACCTGCTGACAGGTTCTTTTTATACAAATGGTGAGAAAGATAAGGGCATTGCGTTATTTTCAAATTTGTGTAATTGTGTCAACCAAGGGCCCAAATATTGTACACTACATCCAGAAAGTGAATGCCATTCTATATTTTTCGACTAAATATACAGATGTAGCAGAGCTGAAACGGTCAGACAAACTGACGATCTGATAATGTGACTACCTACAGTCATAAGGCCACAGGAGATGCATCTGTCATCTGTGCCGGATGACAAACTGCACTGCAGCTCTGTATAGCTCAGCTCTGCTACATATCTCTGTGTTATTCCTTTACAATGTCATTATGTTATTGTGGCCGGTACAGCCGCCGTACACCGGCTTTGTAGACGCCAGGGGTCTGCGTTATTTGATCATTACCTGTATGACAATACAAGGCTTTGCTTTGGCTCCGTTTTTCTCATCTTCCTCGCCCCGCGGCGTTCAGCCCCCAGCTGCCAGCAGTAATACCTACCTGTATCAGAGCCTTCTTAATGAGCTTGCTTATGTCTTGCCTCCACTCGGGGATGTCGGGATTGTGATAATCCAGGTTCGGAGAAAATGACAACAGCTGTGACTGGAAATACTCTGAAACACAACCATTAAAAGACGCTTTGTGTCAATTCCCTGCGCTTCGGCTTTTCAGACTTTGTTGAAGTCGCGCAATGGAAAATTTTTTCGATATGTTTTAGCAAAAGCGGCTTCGCGTTATGGGGAGGGCGGCTTAAATGCTTCTGCTTATTAAGGGAGATATTCATTAGCCGCTCGCAGTCTTCAGGTAGCATGCGGCCCGCCGTGCGCGTACAGACACTTAATGGCTTTTTAAATTAACATTGTCACCAATTGGATAATGACATTGCGCGCTGAGATTTTATCTACTGATGTTCCCCACAGAACAGATGGCCGCCTCGCCAGGACGCTTGGCCTCAGATGGAAGATGCAATTTTGGTTCTTGTTTTGTCTACAATCCAGTCATTTTTTTGTCATATTTTAGTTCTAGGCTCGGAGTCTGTGGTGACAATTATTAATTCTCTAATTATGCAACAATTTCGACTTAACCAACAAAAATTACCTCAATGTAGTTTGACCACAGCAAAAGTTATCTTAGTGGACCACATATCCAGGATCCTTGAGTAATCTAGTGGATCATCTGGATCCAGAATTTCTGCTACATCAAGCAGGTGGTAAAAAGTTACCCAAACACATCCCCATGGGAATTGCGTCCTATACAAACATCCAAACTAACTACTAAACATATATTTAAGGGAATGTCTAGATTTCTGGAGAGCCCAAGTCTTGGACATGATGTTGGATTATAATTTATCTATGTTTCAAGTAATACTGAAGCCTAGGATTTTTCTTTAATACCTGATAAGTAGAGGTCATACTTCAGTTCCTGCCCCTCTCCTAATAGAAATGCGTGAGTTGTGGTACTAGAGACAGCCACAACAACAATAATGGTGCTGTGTCTAGTGAAGGGAGTAACAAAAGTCTTTCAGGCCCTATCCACATGACAGTCCTAACTTGTTAATCGGTGGGCATCTCTGTGACAAGACTGCCACAGATCACTAGAATGGGGGGGGTCCAATGGGGTCCAAGATTCCTCCGCCGTACCCTTGTCGCTCCAAGGGTTGAGCGGAGTAGACGACTGCGCATGTCTATTCTGCTCCATTCATCTCTATGGAGCTGGTGGAGATTGCCGAGCACGGGAAAACCCCTTTGAAATAATCACCATGGGTGCTAAGAGTAGGAACCTCAACATTCATGTATAGTGAAGACCTATCCTGACCATCAGTAGTGGATTCAATCATAGATATATGTGCCCAAGGCTTCCAAGAGGTCCATGGCAACCAAAAAAAAACCCACCAAGTTTGACACTGTCCAGTAGAGAAAATAAAAAGATGGACCTCAAGTTCTGAAATCCTCATACATGTGTCTTGGCTCTTGACAAAGAATAAAAGAGCCCTACCAAAGGTCCATAAACCACAGAACTGAAAGCCATTAGAGAAGACCTCCCTACTTTCCCAAGAATCTTAATTCTAGTGCTTTTTGTAGACAGTAAATGTCAAACCATTAAAAATGAAAATTTGTAGGGGCTCACATTTTCATGCAGGCCAGAGGAGGGCCCGAGGTAATATGAATCCTCCCCTACTGACCATTAGCTATCAATGTTACCATCAATGACCTTCTACAAGCAAAGGACCTTCTAAACTACATCTCTTCTTAGACTAACCTCCACCAAAAAATAGATTAATACCTACAAATCATAAAGCATGAGCATGGGTTGATGGCATATTGAAGAATAATCCCCCCAGAATTCAAGGATATTCTCTTAAAGGGACTTTACTTGTGATATACGTAAGGTAAAAGCCCCAACACATGTGCTAAACATAAAGGTCTATGTATTAAACAAGAGTCCCCCAAATAAACCCACTCTGTGGGCATCTTGGCACCTGTAGAACCATTGGGGCATATTTATCAGCGCCTCTAAGCCATGTCAGAGGTGTAGAGACCCTGAAATAATCGCAAATGCTAGTTTATTGCCAGTACTTGCAATTGTTTTGCCCTCTCCACCACCTTAACACCATAGGGGCGTGAGGGGCGCGCCAGGCCGGGACTGGGCAGGTGCGGGGCGTTACTGTCCCTGCACCGGCACACTCGCTGCTGCCGGCGGCTTTTCTTATGTGGCCTGGCCTCTTGATGTATCCAGCAGGGGCCAGCGTAGAGTCTATTTCTATGCCAGTCCTTGCCTGCCATAGAAATACATGCAGCAGCCAAATCTTTATGTATTAAAATTTGCCGGCTGCAAGGAGTTTGCAGGCGCGGGGACAGGAAGAAGGTGGCAGAAAGGGAAACTTCTTGCACAAACTTTATTAACTCGATGATGCATTGGTAAAACTTACCATGTACAGCTACTTCTTTGGTGTCCTGAATGAGAGCGTTCCCAGAAGACACCTGCACAGTGATGGTATTGATACCCTCCACATGGAAGGTCAGCGAGATGCTGTTGTCCAGGGTGATCATTGGCTGTAGATACACAAGAGAAAAACACATGGATACGCAGTCATGGGTCATATCGTAATAACAGGTCTATTTGCTCTAATTTCCAATTAAGGTTGCATAATGCAAATAATGCTGCCGTTCCCTGCTGGTTCAGTGTCTGGGCAGAGCTGTTGACTCAGTATTTAAGACTATTGGTGGTTTAGTGACGATGTTGGTGTAACAATAGCTACAGTAGCACTCAAGGTGGCTCAGATGTTAGGACTGTTGTGAGCTCAGTCATTAGTGTTGTTATTGGCGGAGGAGTTAACAATGTTAATTTCTCATTGTCTTGCATTATTAGTGGCTCAGTGGTTAGCACTGTTGGGTCTTGTGTAATGTTGCTGGCTCAGTGGGTGATACAGTTGCAAGTTCCATGATTAGCATTGTTTACAGATTAGAACTGTTGGTGGCTCAGTGGTTAGCACTGTTGATTGCTCATTGGCTAGCAATAACGGTGGCTCAGTGGTTAGCAATGTTGATTGCTCTTTGGCTAGCAATAATAGTGGCTCAGTGGTTAGCACAGTTGAATGCTCATTTGCTAGTATCATTGGTGGCTCAGTGATTAACAATGTTGATTGCTCATTGGCTAGCAATAATAGTGGCTCAGTGGTTAGCACTATTGATTGCTCATCGGCTGGCAATAATGGTGGCTCAGTGGTTAGCAATGTTGATTGCTGATCGGCTAGCAATAATGGTGGCTCAGTGGTTAGCACTGTTGACTGCTCATTTGCTAGTATTATTGGTGGCTCAGTGATTAGAAATGTTGATTGCTCATTGGCTAGCATTATTGGTGGCTCAGTGGTAAGCACTGTCAGCAGTTTTGCGGGTGTCACAATTGGTGGCTCAGCTGTAGCGTCGGCTTCTTGCTCAGGGGTTAGCACTATTATTTCATCATTGGCTATCACTTTTGGCGGCTCATTATGAATCCCTATGGATGGCTATGTGGCTAACACTGTTGGTGGCTCATTGTTGATCCCTATGGGTGGCTCTGTGGCTAACACTGTTGGTGGCTCAGTGTTAATCCTTGCTGGTGGTTCAGTGGTTAACATTGTTGGGAGCTCCATCCATAGCACGGCTACTGGATCAGTGATTAGATCTGCAACCTTACATCACTGGGAACCCAAACACAACCAACAGCTACATTGAGTTGGAGGAATTTGCCTTTTTTGCATGACCCTCCCCTGGATACTATTACTACTATTAGGTGATTTCCTAATATAAGGAAATTACATTTTTATTTACAATGCTACAGAACATGTTGGTGCTACATCAATAAATCTTGATTTGGCATTTGTTAGGAGTGGTCAACTTCTGGCGCAACCCCATATAGTCTGTCGCTCTCCTATATAGATGGCGCTGCCCCTCTTATGGCACTATTGACAACACACCAACACGTAACGCTGCGGTACGTAGCCGCTTACTCTTCAAAGGAGGTCAAAATAAGCAAACAACCACCCCCATTATCCGAACCCACAGAACGGCTGCGACTTTTCTACCCGCACATTAAGTCTGCAATATCTCTCATTTCACTTGTTCGGCTCCATAATTATTAGCTGCGGCTTCACACAACTTCAAAGGGAAACTTTTAAATACCGTTCCCGTCCCTTTATGTTTTATTCTTTTGAGGGTAATTACCTTCCTTTTCAAGGAAAGCCAACACCCCCCCTCTCCCCAAAGCAAGGATTTAACTATTTTCTTGTCATTTTACACAAAAGCTCTCAGTATTCACACGCGATGCATTATTTAAAGGGGCAAAGCTCAATAATGTAAACTTCTTTTGACAGATATTTATAATATTACTTTGTATACATCGGTAAATGGCTGCGTTGAAAAGACGTGAAAAGAGCTTAAAAGTGACAATTTTCACTGTATACAATTTTGATATAAAGAATAAAATGTATCCATTAGTCACACGGCCTGAATGAAGCTTAGTTCGTGATTGGGGCTGAACTGTAATACCAAGCACAGCCACTTAACAGTACATGGCACCATGAAGAGACACCATGGAACTCACTGCCACAGGATGTTATGGATGATACATGGTACAGGGTCAGGAGGGGCTGGGATGTCTGCAGTGTAATAATATCACATGTTATGGATGATACATGGTACAGGGTCAGGAGGAGCTGGGATGTCTGCAGTGTAATAATATCACATCTTATGGATGATACATGGTACAGGGTCAGGAGGGGCCGGGATGTTTGCAGTGTAATAATATCACATGTTATGGATGATACATGGTACAGGGTCAGGAGGGGTCAGGATGTCTGTAGTGTAATATTATTACATGTTATGGGTGATACATGGTACAGGGTCAGGAGGGGTCAGGATGTCTGCAGTGTAATATTATTACATGTTATGGATGATACTTGGTACAGGGTAAGGAGGGGCTGGGATGTCTGCAGTGTAATAATATGACATGTTATGGATGATACATGGTACAGGGTCAGGAGGGGTCGGGATGTCTGCAGTGTAATAATATCACATGTTATGGATGATACATGGTACAGGGTCAGGAGGGAGCAGGATGTCTGTAGTGTAATAATATATGTTATGGATGATACGTGGTACAGGGTCAGGAGGGACTGGGATGTCTGCAGTGTAATAATATCACATCTTATGGATGATACATGGTACAGGGTCAGGAGGGACGGGATGTCTGCAGTGTAATAATATCACATCTTATGGATGATACATGGTACAGGGTCAGGAGGGGCCGGGATGTCTGCAGTGTAATAATATCACATGTTATGGATGATACATGGTACAGGGTCAGGAGGGGTCAGGATGTCTGTAGTGTAATATTATTACATGTTCTGGGTGATACATGGTACAGGGTCAGGAGGGGTCGGGATGTCTGCAGTGTAATAATATCACATGTTATGGGTGATACATGGTACAGGGTCAGGAGGGGTCGGGAAGTCTGCAGTGTAATAATATCACATGTTATGGATGATATATGGTACAGGGTCAGGAGGGGCCGGGATGTCTGCAGTGTAATAATATCACATGTTATGAATGACACATGGTACAGGGTCAGGAGGGGCCGGGATGTCTGCAGTGTAATAATATCACATGTTATGGATGATACATGGTACAGGGTCAGGAGGGGCCGGGATGCCTGCAGTGTAATAATATCACATGTTATGGATGATACATGGTACAGGGTCAGGAGGGGCCGGGATGTCTGCAGTGTAATAATATCACATGTTATGGATGATACATGGTAAAGGGCAGGAGGGGCCGGGATATCTGCAGTGTAATAATATCACATGTTATGGATGATACATGGTACAGGGTCAGGAGGGGGCGGGATGTCTGCAGTGTAATAATATCACATGTTATGGATGATACATGGTACAGGGTCAGGAGGGACAGGGATGTCTGCAGTGTAATAATATCACATGTTATGGATGATACATGGTACAGGGTCAGGAGGGGGCGGGATGTCTGCAGTGTAATAATATCACATGTTATGGATGATACATGGTACAGGGTCAGGGGAGGCCGGGATGTCTGCAGTGTAATAATATCACATGTTATGGATGATACATGGTACAGGGTCGGGAGGGGCTGGGATGTCTGCAGTGTAATAATATCACATGTTATGGATGATATGTTATGGATAATACATGGTACAGGGTCAAGATGGGCTGGGATGTCTGCAGTGTAATAATATCACATGTTATGGATGATACATGGTACAGGGTCAGGAGGAGCTAGGATGTCTGCAGTGTAATAATATCACATGTTATGGATGATGCATGGTACAGGGTCAGGAGGAGCTGGGATGTCTGCATTGTAATAATATGACATGTTATGGCTGATACATGGTACAGGATCAGGAGGGCGGAATGTCTGCAGTGTAACAATATCACATGTTATGGTTGATACATGGTGCAGGGTCAGGAGAGGCCAGGATGTCTGCAGTGTAATAATATCACATGTTACGGATGGTACATGGTACAGGGTCAGGAGGGGCCAGGATGTCTGCAGTGTAATAATATCACATGTTATGGCTGATACATGGTACAGGGTCAGGAGGGGCTGGGATGTCTGCAGTGTAATAATATCACATGTTATGGATGATACATGGTACAGGATCAGGAGGGCGGAATGTCTGCAGTGTAACAATATCACATGTTATGGATGATACATGGTGCAGGGTCAGGAGAGGCCAGGATGTCTGCAGTGTAATAATATCACATGTTATGGATGATACATGGTACAGGGTCAGGAGGGGCCGGGATGTCTGCAGTGTAATAATATCACATGTTATGGATGACACATGGTACAGGGTCAGGAGGGGCCGGGATGTCTGCAGTGTAATTATATTTCATGTTATGGCTGATACATGGTACAGGGTCAGGAGGGACCAGGATATCCGCATTGTAATAATATCAGATGCTTTGATGATTATATTCTTGAAATGGGACGCTGATCTGCTTTGATGGCTATATTTGGAGTTGGGAAAATAAGTAATTTGCCATCAACCTTATAGGGTTTTTGTCTTCCTCTGGATCAACACTGTGGGTTGGACATAATGAACCTGAGTCTTTATTCAACCTTACCTACTATGATTATTTGACACCTCACTTGGTTCTCAATAAATTGCTTATGTTTTTGGTTCCCACTAAACCGCAAGCCATGAATTTGTTAACCCATTAAGGCTATTGTGCCCTCTTGTCACTACTGAACCTTCTTTTGAGACACCAATGTCATTACACAGTGTCCTGAGCCTTTAAACCCAGAGACATTTCTTCCTATACATTAACCTCACAGTGACTGACGAAAAGCCTTTCCACGACCATAAAAAAGATGGATTCCATCTCAAATCTCAATAAAAGATCGCCTCCTTAATCAAGTCAAGGATAGAAAGAAAATCCTTGAATAATTTATGACTTAACAAATGAGGCGGGTGATAGGATTTATAAGGTGGATAACCTATGTTGTAGATCATGTGACAGACTCGTTAAAACCGAGCAGGCGAGCTTCATTAATCCTCGGGCTTGTCTTAAAAGCTACATCCAGCAGTTACGTTCTTGTCTCGAATACTGAATTACGTCTTTATGTCTTCCCATTGCTCCTCTACGTCTTGGGGCGAGGGGAGGCACAATGTTACATCAAGCGCGCCTGAAGGTTATCCAGCCAGTAACATGACTCCACTCATGAGATGTCTCGTTGGTGGAGATACCAGTACATATTATGGACTTCTTATCGTACCTTGGTGTTGTTCCCAACCCACCAAAAATAGGTGAGGGTTCCAGGATGGGACGGCCAAACCATAGCGCTGATGTTAACCTCTTTATTTCGGATGGCGACAAAGGGCACCCGTAGGTGAACATGCTCGATTGGACCTGACAGGAGAAAAAGGAAAGGACCATTAATGGTACATTGGGTCAGTATCTAGCTGTACATCATTTCAGATTCAACATTTGGCCTAGGTGGGAATGAAGAGTCGGAACATGGCTGCTTTCTCTCTTAGACAATGACCAGTCTGTCTGTAGATTGGGTGTTTTTTCTCATGCAGAACAGTGGAGAGGCTTAATCTTTGACTTACAGTACAGGGATAGAGTGTTACCAGAAGGCTTCAACCCCATTCTTAAAGGGGTTTTCTTGGATAATGATATAGATGATCTATGTACAGGATAGGTCAATGTGAAATCAGTGGCATCAGGTACCAAGTGACCTAAGTCATTAATGTCAGAAACGTAGGGGTCCGGTACTAGGGACGCAAAACAAAAAGTTGATCCTAGCAAATAGTGAGACAGAACAAGAAGACATTTAATCACCGGGGGTCCCAAGCACCGGATTCCTGCCAATCTTAGATCATCAATATTAGATTGTTGTGGGTCTGAAAACTAGTACTTTTGCCCAATGTTTGACCTCTACTTGGCTGATTAATGACCTCGGTAGTGTGGGAGTCCACCAATTCACCAATCAATTCACCAATTCACCAATCAACTGGAAAACAGGAAATCGAACTAGAAGTCAGCTGATTGGTTGGTGTGTCATATGTCGAGCTCCTATCAATGGGATATTGATGATCTATCCTATGGATAGACCATCAATATCAGATGTGTGATGTTATCTTGATGACCTTTCTTTTGGATAGGTTGTCAATATTACTGTCCTGGAAATCCCCTTTAAGTTCCGGTATTGATGAATTAATAAGGAAAATGACACTGGCCGATTGTTTTGTAATTTTGCTCTTTAGACCTTTGTTGATTTTTTTGTAATTTTTCTCCTCAAGCCCTGAGGGAACTTAAATTGAGGCATTTTAAACATGTGTAGGTGGTGGCCGGTGAACCCTGACTTGTACACCGGAGGAGTGAGTGTCGGGCCAGACACCTTTGTTAGGGGAGAGATTTTACCAGTAAACTTTGATTTAGCCAATAAAAAGGAAACAAGGCTACGGAAATGAGTTTGATATCTCCGGCTAACAGCTCCTTTTGTTATTTAATGGAGCAAGGTGACGCCAAGAACAGTAACTGCTTTAATAACAGGTAGTTAACGGCGGACATGATTGATTTGTGGAGGAATTATTACCGTGATAAAGTTTCAGGGCGCATTTCATCCTTCAGTGGGATAACTCGGAGTGATAAAATGCCGTAGTTACCCTGCCTGTCAGTCTATTAACTGCTCCGGAGATCTCCATATGGGCCGCGCTCAGGTCGCAGCAATTGTTTTAATATGCAAGATACAAAGTCAGGATGATGAAGGCCACTAGCGGGAAACATAACCCAGAAGGTACGCAGTGGAAACTTTTTTTTTAGCCTTCAGTAAGCAGATCTAGAGGTTAAAAGGGAAACAGACTCTGTTCACACAACATTTTCATTTGCTGGATCATCACATGAAGCATATTGGTGGCACTTAACTGACCCGACGGGTTATAATAAGGTCTGTCAGATAAATCTTGGTGTCCTTTGTACTTTTTGTTGAACCAAGTCAACACATCTAGACTCCAACTCCATGGAAAAACTCAAGTTTCTGTTTTATATGTGGCCTCATACAGGTGGAGTCCCCCCATAGATTGTGACCCAAGCAATGGACAGGGCAATGATCATACTGGACTACCTCTGTTGAAGGACGCTCATGGCATCATCATAGGTCCTTTGGCCCACAGGGAATTTGCATCTACCTTGGATCTAAATTGTATTTCCTTGTGGACTAAAGGACCTTTGATGATGTTATGAGCTGTCTGCAGGTCTTGAAGCTTCAGGTAGAAGAGCTGCAAAGCTGAAAGACAAGACTGTGAGTAAGCGTCTGATCTGGGGTCTTTAAAATGTTTATGGGTGCCTATTATTGTTGATTAGTCCTGAAACATTTAGGTCCATGCTGAACACTGCAGGTTCCGGTCCCCAAACCAAGACTTCAGCCAGGATTAGAATGTTTGCCTTACTCTCCGAACATATGACGGATGATACGTGGGAAAATGGTGGCACGCGTCGGTGGCATTTAGAGGGTCACAATCCAGTGAGGGTGAGCATTTGGTCGGTACCTGAACTGAACTTTTCATTCATCTCTAGGGCCTACATTAAGGAGTCTGGATTCTGAAGCATCTGATTTAGGTGACACAACATATATAAACATATATAAAAGGTTGCCCACAATTACAACATATCTATAGACAATTAGAGTCTGATCACTAGGGGTCTCCTTTAGGGACGCCCTCTGATCCTCAAAACAGGGGACCTGGTAAGTACATTGGAGTATAGGTGACCATGTATGAAGTCATGGCGGATCCTTAGGCAACAGCAATTTGTAGGTTGTCAGTAGGGTTGGCTCATTAAGAACTGTAACGATATGTAACAACTAACTTACAAGTTACATGAAGGTAGAGGATGGAGCTGTCGATGCCAACATTGTTTTCCGCGTAGGCTGTGACTTGATAGATTCCCGGGTTCTTATATACATGTTTTATGCCATCCTCAATCTTGCTAAAATTGGCATAGGACACGGCGCTGCCATCTCCGAAGTCCAGCTGAATATTTATTCTCTGTAGATCTCCCTGGAATACAGAAAACAGGATTGTGCAGGTAAAACATGGCCGTCGTGACATCTTAGCCAAGGTCAAATGAAATGTTCTCCCACTTAACGCTACGTTTCCAAGGGCAATGCCGAAAAACAAATAGGTGCAGCCTTGACAAGGTCCTGCCAAACCTTCTGCTTGTAGAGATGGAATTATTAACCCCTCACTATCCTAGGCATCTAAAAGGATCTAAAAGCCTACCCCGGACCAACAGAGATACAAGCACCTATCCTACCTGGAAGGTCCACAATTTCTGGCTCAACACCCTCTATGTAAAAGCTGTAGCTCCTGGTTGAATACTACAGCAATCACACAAAGACGAGGGCGAGAGGTGGTGGAGCTGATAAATTCATAGTGCTAGGAGCACAGCAGTGTTTAGACATGCCCCCAAATGAAGAAGCTACAACCGTCTGATACAATTCCATATATCACAGTCCTGCTGCTACTAACAAGAAAAGTCTTATTACACATAATGCCTAGTTGCAGAGAGCACAGCAGTATGAGACATGTCCCGAGTGCACTTGAAGAAGCTAAAATCCTGGAATATAAATGCATATTATACAGTGTTGCTGATACTAACAACATACACAGCGGTCTGATTACACACCTCTACAGAGACCGTACATAACACTGGCTGCAGAGTGCACAGAGCACAGCAGTGTGAGGAAAGACCCCCAGTACACTTGGAAAAGCTAAAATCCTAGTATATAAATCCATTTATCACAGTCCTGCTGATAATACCCAAAGGTCAGATTACACATTCCTGCAGTGACTATGCCTTACACTGGATACAGAGAGAACAGAGCACAGCAGTGTACACACCGGTTGCAGACTGTACGGTCATATCTGCTGATTGAAGTTTATTAGGATTTTAGGAGAAGTCAAAAAACAGAACATAACAGAAAAAGGAGGTTAAGTAAAGTAGTCATGCACCTATGATACAACACCCGGTGAAGAAATTACAATTGAATGCCACAACAATTATCCAAAGTTTAGCACAAAAGACAGTATTGATAGGTTGTATGTATATAAGTTGTATGTATACTGGCAGAGTCCCACCCATAAAGCTCATTTTATGGATATACAGCACCTGTAAAGTACCAGAACTCAGCATAAAGCAATTCATAGAGACTTTGCGTCGTGAATCTGGCAGCTATAGGGGTGAATTAGGGGCTGGACAATAATATAGTCACAAACAAAGCAAAATCAGACACAGGTTCAAGTCAATCTTGACCATCTCCAGCCACATTGGTGGGTTTCACAGTGATGTGGGGTCAGATGTAGTCATGTTCAAATCCTTCGCCCAAGTAGGGCAAACCACTGAAACAAGCTTGGATCTAGGGAAGGTCTAAGCAATTCATCAGTTCTGGTTCTGGTGGACCTGGTCCCTCATTCTGAAAATAATCCACGTCTCTAATGCTCCCACCTGCAGCACAAGAAACTCATTTCCCCAGCCAAGTTCTGAGCTGCGGCTAAAAGCGACAACACACAAGCGTCATCTGATGGAATTATTACTAGAGGAAGTTTTATCTGTGGATTTTCCTACTTGCAGACAACACATAACACATTTCAAAAGGCCACCGGGGGTTTAAGTGTTTTATTGATTGTCCACAAGATGGACGGATCCATTAAAGGTCACACGGCTCCTAAATTAGAAGTCATCTGTCAGATCCTCGGGCCGTGTGCTATGTCAGGGGCTTTCGGAGAAGGGTTTCTCCTGTAAGGAAGAATTAACATTAATGGTATACGGATCATGTCTGTGGAATCTGCGTCCTGAGGCCATGATGGATGATCTGAGAGAAACCTATGAACGATGAAGGCAACTGCAAGAAAGGAAATCACATCTATCATGTTGAAGTCAGACACAACATACAAACAGAACCATTATTAACTCGTGTAGGAGTATTGTCTCTACCACTGGTGGTGGTGGTTATGGGGTTACCCATTGCCCCTCACATGGTGGTCCTTGGCATCTCCTCCTCTATTCTATCTTCTCCTTCCTTGGGTTCTGACGTGCACTTGACCTGATCATGATCTGTATTTGCCTGCCCAGGCTACAGTCCAGAAGTTAATGCCCCATCCAAAACCACCAAGTGTCCCAATGCTACTCAGAGCCCACCCTGCTAGATGCCTTTTTCAAGAATATTGTGTGTTGCCTCCGAGATTTCTTCCTAGATTTTCCAGTTACATCCAGTCTTTCCACCATTTCCTAGTGGAGAAATACTCCTGGATGATTCTACTCCATTTGAAGGGATGCTTTACATTTATGTTCTGTTCGGGTCTGTTCAATGAGGATACCATCAAGTTCCCATTTACAAATGAGCAATTGAAGTGGCTGTATTTTTATGGAATATGTTTTTTCTTAAAGGAAATCTACCATTTGTTTTTATGTATTGTGAACCAAGCACACCTTGAGAATGCTGTAGCGACACTGATGCAGAAACTTATCTTGGTTAATCCTGGAACCAAGTGATTTTGCTCAAAAATCAATTAGAAAATTCAGGACCTTGGAAGAGCTGGATGAAGTCTAGTTGCCATACATAAAAGAGCTGCCTGAACTGTCCAGACAGGACTAATCAACCTGAGCTGGATACACAGCAGCTGGGGGATGGTGCTGGTATCGATTACTTCTTATGTTTAGTTTCCAGCATAAAGGTGTGTCCTCAGTGTATACCTATTAAACATATGCTTTTAACTTATAACACTACAACTTTCCTTAGAAAGTTTTATGGATGGCATTTCAGTGGTGAACTGAATTTTTTTTTCTTTTTCTCATATTGATAACTTCTGCCTGTCAGGGACTACACGTTGATGACATATTCTTGGCTTTGGCTGGGCAGGACAAGGCTGGAGCAGTGCATAATTATAATTGTTTTTTTCAGCAAAGCCACTCAGCTCAGGGATTAAACAAGATATGTTTCTGCATCAGTGTAGCTACAGCATTCTCAAGGTATGTTTGGTTCACAATGCATAAAAGCAAATGGTAGATTTCCTTTAAGGGGTGGCTTTGAAGGCGGCATCTAAACATCGCAACACCTGCAATTGGTGTCAGAACCTATTGTGGGTGTTACCATTAGGGGTGAGCGTCTGGATTTAGGGACCAAACCTGACCCTTAATGAGTCCACTCATCTCTAATGAGAAACAATGATGATGGAGCAATAAGTACAGCTCCAATCCCTGCGCAGTGGTCAAGTAATGTTACTTCAGCTCGGCTCCAGTTCTACTGAGGCAGAGCTGTGCTGCAGTTACTCTTTCTGGCCACCACACAGAAAATGGAGCTGTTTCAATGACTCTATTCTCTGTGTTGATTCCAGGGCCAAAGATTTATCAGTACGGTCCCAAACATGGAACAATATGGAGCGATACGACCTTGACAATCTTTGCTATGGACAGGTCATCTATAATTATGAGATGGAAAATCCCTTTAATATCTAAGCATACACAATAGAAGTCATGAATGTATTTGTCAAATCACGGGCAGCATCTACTCCAAAATCCGACAAATCCAAGTCTCGTCACTTTACAACATTTCTCAAAGTCTTGCAATTATAACTTTAATTGGAGCCACGACCGGGTCACCATCCTAAAAAAGACTCCCCGAAGCCTCCACCTGTCCATCTTCTAGACTCATCCATAATCATTGCTCGTTCCATGCGGTGTTCCTCCTTACTTCCGGGGTTGTTGGAAAGTTACAGCGAACGTAACAATGGAGACGATTAAAAAGTTTCCATGGCAGGTTCCGTGTTGCCATTGGCCGTCTGCACATTGCACAAAGCTAATAGACATTAGACATAGAAGCGGCAAACATCTCGCAGCCGGACTTATTCCTGGGCCTGCTGGAGATGAAATATTGAAAGCGATTCACTCTCCTCAGACAATGTCCCTATCTCACAAGTTTATGAATATAAATTAAAGTGGAAATGAGCTGCTGGAGTGGGATAAGGTGACTGCTCTGCAAATCCATTTATGACACATGTACCGAAGGCAGTGCCGCAGCAGCTTCTCCGCCAGAGTTACAATCCAAGAGTATGGAAAAAAAAATGATGTAACGTGAGGACGTGACTTAAATTGGCGCCATTCAGACATTGTCGGGGGGTGGACGCAGCAGAGCTGAATGTGTCGCCATGTTCGGCTGCAGATATCGCAGTGTGGTGACTGATGGATGGAGAATATTATTGTGAATAAAAATGTAAAATTACAGTAAAAAAGGTGCAATGTAGAAATCTTTAGTGTAGAACCAACTTCTAAGTCAGTGCCCAGCTGTGCCATCTAATACAAGAAGAGACAACCTTATATACTCCATAAAATGCGCAACCAATAGTCAAACTTATGGTGTCAGGGTGAGAGGCCCCACAACTTTATAGCCAAGGACAAACCAAAGTCAGGGACAACATTAAGAGATAAAGTAAAGCCAAGATCAGGAACAATGGAAACACTCAGCAGCCCAGTACAGAAGGTAATTTTACAGGAAACAATCATATTTAGGCATCATTGAAGAAGATATCTTATATAATCAGGGGGTCACATAGCACAAGACACTGGGTGCAAATGATGGTGGTATAAGAGGCAGTAAAAAACACTGCATGAGCCCAATGGCCAAGGAGGAGGAGCCTGGGCAGTGGCTAAATACTTTGTGACAAGCCTAAAGAATGGGATAAGAAGGGAGAGATAGGTAACATGGGTTATTTTATTTACCCTTTAAGCCCTATGGGGTTTAGACTTCATTAAACCCTAAATGTGTTCTATGGTCTTTATTACCATTACGAGTGTCATATTAAAAGCATGGGTCAAAATGTCAGAAAATAAGAAAATTGCCCTGCTCCTGGGTGCAACCCGCCCCTGCTCCTGGATGCACCCCTGCCCCGGCTCCTGGGTGCAACCCGCCCCTGCTCCTGGGTGCAACCCGCCCCTGCTCCTGGGTGCAACCCGCCCCTGCTCCTGGATGCAATCCGCCCCTGCTCCTGGATGCAATCCGCCCCTGCTCCTGGATGCAATCCGCCCCGGCTCCTGGATGCACCCCTGCTCCGGCTCCTGGATGCACCCCTGCCCCGGCTCCTGGATGCAACCCGCCCCGGCTCCTGGATGCAACCCGCCCCGGCTCCTGGATGCAACCCACCCGGCTCCTGGATGCAACGCGCCCCGGCTCCTGGATGCAACCCGCCCCGGCTCCTGGATGCAACCCGCCCCGGCTCCTGGATGCAACCCGCCCCGGCTCCTGGATGCAACCCGCCCCGGCTCCTGGATGCACCCACGCCCCGGCTCCTTGATGCACCCCGCCCCTGCTCCTGAATGCAACCTGCCCCTGCTCCTGCATGCACCCACGCCCCTGCTCCTGGATGCACCCAGGCCCCTGCTCCTGCCTGGATGCACCCACGCCCCTGCTCCTGGATGCTGCCACGCCCCGGCTCCTGGATGCACCCACGCCCCGGCTCCTGGATGCAACCCGCCCCTGCTCTTGGATGCACCCATGCCACTGCTTCTGAATACAATCTGCCCCAGCTCCTTGATGCAACCCGCCACTGCTCCTGGATGCACCCTGCCCCAGCTCCTGGATGCACCCACGCCCCTGCTCATGGATGCACCCACGCCCCGGCTCCTGGATGCACCCACGCCCCGGCTCCTGGATGCACCCACGCCCCGGCTCCTGGATGCACCCACGCCCCGGCTCCTGGATGCACCCACGCCCCGGCTCCTGGATGCACCCACGCCCCGGCTCCTGGAGGCACCCACGCCCCGGCTCCTGGAGGCACCCCTGCACTGATGGAAGTAACTTTCATTTTCCATTATCTATTATCCTCCCACCTGGCTGGAAAACAAGGCAATTGTGAAACAAAATGCCAAAGGAAATGACAGCACAGATGGGTTGTGATAAGTGGAGGAAAACACAACACTCCTGTAATTAGGTGCTAGAAATGGCAACATCTCTGTAACCTGCGGGTGAGAGGAGGAATCGCTGCCCTGCACCCATGTATTTACTGCACCACCTAATCCCAGGAAAAGTTACAAGAATACAATATATATAACAAAGTAAATAAAATGTTACAAACTGATGATTCCATTGGTTAACTATAGAGGGCGCACAGTTTGTAGTCACCCAGTGTCACCGGCGTCTGGATCCTGAAGGGACCTCCACATTCTGGCCACATACATTAATGCTATGGACAGGTTTAAGATCATTATAAACCTCTCCTGAAATACTCTGTGCTGCTCAGGACCACTGGGCTTCACTCACTATGTCCCCACCTCCTTGACAATGACATTATTCATGTCACTACCCGCCATATTCTCACTGACATCATCACTTAGGCTATATTCACACGAACGTATGGGGGACGTATATACGGCCGACGTATATATGGCCGATATACGTCCCCCATACACTCCTATGGGCGCACGGCACCCTACGGGAGCGGTACGGTGCCGCACACGTGCGGCACCGTACCGTTCCGTACCCGGGAAAAAGATAGGACCTGTCCTATCTTTTCCCGTAATACGGGGCCGTGCGCCATAGGTTGCTATGGAGAGGGGCGGGGGTGAGCTGCGCTCACCTCCTCCTCCTCTCCCCGTACACTGCTGTTGCCCGCTACGGTACGGTACGGGCGGGCAACGGCAGTGTGAATATAGCCTAACTCCTTCCACAAGATCAACCCATTCGTGTTCTGAAATACTCTGTGCTGCTGGAGATCCTACTATTATCAGTGCAGGATCCCAGGATCTCAGATGACAGATACAGCCCTGTCCTCACTTATACATTCTGATGAGGTCACTGCCATTACAAAATCCCATGCTGGAATACTCTGTGCTGCTGTGAGTACATTTCAAATTGTTTATGTTTAGAGCATTAAAACCCCTGGAAGAAATATAATTGTTCAGATTTTGGCAGAAGAGCAGCAGTTATTAGGGAGAATCCGCGGGACAAATGATAGACCTGACTTTTGATAAATTGTCATAAAAACTTTAAAAAAAAAATCTAATTTTCGCTCTATAATTGGATGGGAAAAAAAACAGGCACTTCTGCATGAACTGAATTAATGAGCGGAGGAGCAAGAAATACATGGAGAAAGCATGAGATGTAGCAGTGCTGAGGGGGACGATATAGGGTGCAGGGGGGAGAGGGTAGGTGGTACTGTACTATGATACCAATGATACCAGTGCATTGTTATTGGGGGTCCAGAAAGTTGTAGTATGCTATGCTCTTAGCAAGTTGTTCTGTGCAATTTCACTAGTGAGTAAATAAATGAGTAATGATTTATTATTACATTATAATTATTATTTATTTTATTATTATTGTTTAGTAATTATGAGTAATAATAAATAATGAGTAATAGTGAGTAAATAAAAGTGGTTAGTAAGTTGTACTTATAGTTTAATCTAATCTACCATGAAAATCCATCATGATAAACTGGGGCACTTACTCATAGATCCAGGCACCGGACTGTGGTAATCTTCTTATATTTGTTATCCATGGCTTCCTACCTTTTGAAATCAATGCTTAAAATTATGCTAATGAGCCAGAAGGACTTTGTGCTGCTGCTTCACAGGGTGTTACACGGTCTCCACTGCCTCCTTCCTAACCCCTTCCTCCCTCAGCACTACCCCTTCCCTCTGCCTGATGTTATCACACACAGTCGAAGGGAGAAGTGCTCCTGCACAGTGTTACAGCCAGTGAAGCTACAGCACATTAACATTCCCAGAGCTATTTAGGCTTAATAGCGTAATTTAAAAAAAATTCAATTATAGGTGAACATAGGCCATGGATAACAAATATAAGAAGATTACCACAGTCACCGTGCCTGGATCTATGAGTAATGTCCCTGGTTTACTGGGGAGGAGGTTATAACTAATACAATGTTATTGGGGAGAAAGTTATAATGAATACAATGTAATATGTTATACAATTTTATAGTTATAACATTTTCCAATACACATATTGTATTAATTCCACACTGTTTTCTGGATCTCTGCTTGCTGTCCTGTTTACTTCCAGTGGATAGAAATCTGACCATGGTCATGTGATGTCTTACAGGTGTACAGGCCGTGTGATACTAACAGGACCATGGACAGTTTTCTAGAGACGGGAAGGAAACATTTCTAAGCTTTCTATGGAAGGACAGCAAGCGGAGATCTGGGAAACTGAGAGAGATTGACACAGAAAATGTATATTGTTAAATTGTAGAACTTGTCATTACACAAGCAATATCAATAATTTGCTGAAAGTGGACAAGCCCTTTAAGCAGGATCTCCTGGGTAAGATTACTAGTAATTGTTATAGGCTACGTGCACATTGATGTATGCCCGCGCGGCTATGTCAGTGGTGACCCCTCCCCTCTCCATAGTGATCCATTGAGCACAGCCCGTAACACGGGAAAGATAGGTCATGTCCTATCTTTTCCCTGTGTACAGAGCAGTACGATGCCACACGGGGACGGCACCGCATCGCTCCTTGTAGCCATTGCCTTCTATGGTGAACGTATATACAGCCTCGAGCTTGTGGCCATACATACATTACCCATACTGTCACGTAAATGAAGCCTTAGGGTGATGGCACAACGTGGCGTTTTGAATGCGTTTTTTGACCAGTTTTAATTAAGATAGTTTTTGACATGTTTGACAAATTATCTTAATTAAAACTGGTCAAAAAACGGATGCATTTTTTGACGGACTGTTTAAAAACAGGCCAAAAACGCATTCAAAACGCCACGTTGTGCCATCACCCGTAGGCCTCATTCACATGGGCATCGGGGACATATCTATGGCCAAAGTATATACGATGGATATACGTCCCCCGTATGCCAGCAATGGGAGCACAGCGCCATATGGAGCAGTACGGTGCAGCACACGTGTGGCACCTTACCGTTCCATAGCCGGGAGAAAGATAGAACATATCCTATCTTTCTCCGGAATAGGGTGCCATGCCCCATGTTTCCCTATGGAGTGGGCGGGTGGGAGGCGCTCACCCCCTTCTCCTCTCCCCGGCGCTGATCGTGTGCCCGCCATACTATGGTACGGCAAGCACACGTTAGTGTAAATGTAGCCTTATACTGTAAATTGTACTGTAGAATATTACTGTCCAATTACTCAGTGAGTTACTCATTGCTATTGTTGTTTGTGCCACACAGGCAGTCCCCTACTTAAGAACACCTGACTTACAGACGACCCCTAGTTACAAACGGATCCCTGGATGTTGGTAACTTATTGTACTTTAGCCCTAGGCTGCAATCATCAGCTGTAACAGTTATCACAGGTGTCTGTAATGAAGCTTTAGTGTTAATCCTGATTCTTATGACAACCCAACATTTTTAAAATCCAATTGTCACAGAGACCAAAAAAATTTTGTCTGGAGTTACTATTATTAAATATACAGTTCCGACTTAAATACAAATTCAACTTAAGAACAAACGTACAGAACCGATCTTGTACGTAACCCGGGGACTGCCTGTATAATGTGACTGTAGAGTAAGTTGAACTGTTTGTAAATTGTTACTAATGTGTAGGTTGCATTGTACAATGTTTCCAGGACGTGGTGTCACCATAGATCTTGCCATAGATCTTACCTCCTCCAGGTGCACGAGGAAGGTGACGTTCTGCCCGCTCTGCACCCCAAACTTTCCATCGCTGGTGCTCAGCTGTAATCCATGGGGAGCTTTTCCTAAACATTCCTGTGGTTTGGGAGAAAACTGCTCCCGTAATCCATCCGTACAGTTATTGGACACAATCCTGCGATATCTGCAAAATCCCAACACATACATCAGTCATTAACACGAATCACAGACATAACCCCATGACTTCACCAGCAGAATAGTGAGCGCAGCTCTGAAGTACTAAGCACTGGCTACTACTCAAAGAAGCTTGCTGGCAGTTTTTTAAGAAACATCAGGAAATATTCTAGAATATTCTTTTCTATGTTGCTTTGATCCTGGATATTAGTTCATTGATTTTATAGTAATGATAGTAAATCTCACCCAGAGCTCCTGAGAAAGCTTTGCCCCTGACTGCAGTCTTTAGAGATGGACGAAGGGTTAAACCAGAAGGCAGGGGTGCACTGATTCTTTCCTTGCCGCTCATATCCATAGTCACTGAAAAAAAGAGTCATTACAGCTTATTTATGCATAGTACTACTACTCCTATCCTGTATATATGGGCACAGCACAGTACTACTACTCCTATACTGTATATATAGGGCACAGCACAGTACTACTACTCCTATCCTGTATATATGGGCACAGCACAGTACAACTACTCCTATCCTGTATATATGGGCACAGCACAGTACTACTACTCCTATCCTGTATATATGGGCACAGCACAGTACTACTACTCCTATCCTGTATATATGGTCACAGCACAGTACTACTACTCCTATCCTGTATATATGGACACAGCACAGTACTACTACTCCTATACTGTATATATAGGGCACAGGACAGTACTACTACTCCTATACTGTATATATAGGGCACAGGACAGTACTACTACTCCTATCCTGTATATATGGGCACAGCACAGTACTACTACTCCTATCCTGTATATATGGGCACAGCACAGTACTACTACTCCTATCCTGTATATATGGGCACAGCACAGTACTACTACTCCTATCCTGTATATTTATGGGCACAGCACAGTACTACTACTCCTATCCTGTATATATATGGGCACAGCACAGTACTACTACTCCTATCCTGTATATATGAGCACAGCACAGTACTACTACTCCTATCCTGTATATATGGGCACAGCACAGTACTACTATTCCTATCCTGTATATATGGACACAGCATAGTACTACTACTCCTATCCTGTATATATGGACACAGCACAGAACTATTACTCCTATCCTGTATATATGGACACAACATAGTACTACCACTCATACCCTGTATATATAGGCACAGTACAGTACTACTACTCCTATCCTGTATATATAGGCATAGCACAGTACTACTTCTCCTATCCTGTACATATGGACACAGCACAGTACTACTACTCCTATCCTGTATACATGGCACAGCACAGTACTACTACTACTCTTATTCTGTATATATGGGCACAGCACAGTACTACTACTCCTATCCTGTATATATGGTCACAATACAATACTACTACTCCTATCCAGTATATATGTCCACAGCACAGTACTACTACTCCTGTCCTGGTAGAGCACAGTACTACTACCCCTATCCTGTATATATGGTCACAATACAATGCTACTACTCCTATCCAGTATATATGGCCACAGCACAGTACTACTACAACCTATCCTGTATATATGGGTACAGCACAGTACTACTACAACCTATCCTGTATATATGGGTACAGCACAGTACTACTACTCCTATCCTGTATATATGGGTACAGCACAGAACTACTACAACCTATCCTGTATATATGGGTACAGCACAGTACTAATACTCCTATCCTGTATATATGGGCACAGCACAGTACTACTACTCCTATCCTGAATATATAGACACAGCACAGTACTACTACTCCTATCCTGTATATATGGGCACAGCACAGTACTACTACTCCTATCCTGTATATATTAGCACAGTACTACTACTCCTATCCTGTATATATTAGCACAGTACTACTACTCCTATCCTGTATATATGGGTACAGCACAGTACTACTACAACCTATCCTGTATATATGGGTACAGCACAGTACTAATACTCCTATCCTGTATATATGGGCACAGCACAGTACTACTACTCCTATCCGGTATATATGGTCACAATACAATACTACTACTCCTATCCTGTATATATGGGCACAGCACAGTACTACTACTCCTATCCTGTATATATGGGTAGAGCACAGTACTACTACTCATATCCTGTATATATTAGCACAGTACTACTACTCCTATCCTGTATATATGGGTAGAGCACAGTACTACTACTCATATCCTGTATATATTAGCACAGTACTACTACTCCTATCCTGTATATATGGGTACAGCACAGTACTACTACTCCTATCCTGTATATATGGGCACAGCACAGTACTACTACTCCTATCCTGTATATATGGGCACAGCACAGTACTACTACTCCTATCCTGTATATATGGGCACAGCACAGTACTACTACTCCTATCCTGTATATATATGGGCACAGCACAGTACTACTACTCCTATCCTGTATATATGGGCACAGCACAGTACTACTATTCCTATCCTGTATATATGGACACAGCATAGTACTACTACTCCTATCCTGTATATATGGACACAGCACAGAACTACTACTCCTATCCTGTATATATGGACACAACATAGTACTACCACTCATATCCTGTATATATAGGCACAGTACAGTACTACTACTCCTATCCTGTATATATAGGCATAGCACAGTACTACTTCTCCTATCCTGTACATATGGACACAGCACAGTACTACTACTCCTATCCTGTATACATGGCACAGCACAGTACTACTACTACTCTTATTCTGTATATATGGGCACAGCACAGTACTACTACTCCTATCCTGTATATATGGTCACAATACAATACTACTACTCCTATCCAGTATATATGTCCACAGCACAGTACTACTACCCCTGTCCTGGTAGAGCACAGTACTACTACCCCTATCCTGTATATATGGTCACAATACAATGCTACTACTCCTATCCAGTATATATGGCCACAGCACAGTACTACTACAACCTATCCTGTATATATGGGTACAGCACAGTACTACTACTCCTATCCTGTATATATGGGTACAGCACAGTACTACTACAACCTATCCTGTATATATGGGTACAGCACAGTACTAATACTCCTATCCTGTATATATGGGCACAGCACAGTACTACTACTCCTATCCTGAATATATAGACACAGCACAGTACTACTACTCCTATCCTGTATATATGGGCACAGCACAGTACTACTACTCCTATCCTGTATATATTAGCACAGTACTACTACTCCTATCCTGTATATATTAGCACAGTACTACTACTCCTATCCTGTATATATGGGTACAGCACAGTACTACTACAACCTATCCTGTATATATGAGCACAGCACAGTACTACTACTCCTATCCTGTATATATGGGCACAGCACAGTACTACTACTCCTATCCGGTATATATGGTCACAATACAATACTACTACTCCTATCCTGTATATATGGGCACAGCACAGTACTACTACTCCTATCCTGTATATATGGGTAGAGCACAGTACTACTACTCATATCCTGTATATATTAGCACAGTACTACTACTCCTATCCTGTATATATGGGTAGAGCACAGTACTACTACTCATATCCTGTATATATTAGCACAGTACTACTACTCCTATCCTGTATATATTAGCACAGTACTACTACTCCTATCCTGTATACATGGGGACAGTACAGAACTACTACTCCTATCCTGTATACATGGGGACAGTACAGAACTACTGTGCTGGCGCCTGAGACAACGCTCAGACCCGATAGTCTAATAATTCTTCTTCTTGTCTTAGCGTTTTCCTCGCCTGTTTCTCCGCCTGCGGGCGACGCGCTGATTAAAAACCCCATCACCGACTTCTACTTTACAGAATGAAAGACTCACATTAATATTTCACAAAATTAAAAACAAGGTTTCCCTCTCCCCTTAAGGATGGACTCGTGTTCATTAAGCGTTATTTAATGTATATTAAACGGAACATCGTCCTCCGCCCGCGCTCCGGAGGCGTCTGCGTCTTAAAGGGAAACTGATGAAGAAGGAGTTGTACGTGTCATAGGGTTTTCATACTATAGGATCTGGTGCTCATTACATAGAGGGTCCGGCAGAAGACCTTCTTACATCTCTGAATCATATGTTAGGAGACCATCTTCACTGACCTTCTCACATTGGCGATAATGGGACCAGCATAACAAGAACCCAATGGGCCTCATTACTGCTTGGTGTAAATCCCACCTCTTGCTCTTTACAGTAGCCAACGTTTCTCTATGCAGACACTGAACCAGCAGGAGGTGTGAGATCTGTGAAGCCATGCAGCCTGAGCGCTAACAGGGACTAGAGAACGGTCACTCACCACTCAAAATCCCAGTGAGAGCAGAGGCAGGGCTCCGTGATGGTCCTCAGATAGTCTTTTCCCAGGAGACACTTGGATCCTGGTCTTCTCTTTCGATAGGTTTTTCTCTCTCCCATCACACAGAAATCTCTCTAAGGAAGAAAAAATGTTCAATAGTGTAAAACAATGAGTGCACAATCCAACATGTCCACACTGGCAGGAATATGTAAGTCTTCATAGTATCTGCAAACTTCTACTTCAACCAGAGGTTCCTGAGCAGGAGTCTTCTCAAAGAGAAGAGAAGCCTGTGAGTCCTGCTCCCTCCTACCACTCCTAAAGAAAGCCTGTGAGTCCTGCTCCCTCCTACCACTCCTAAAGAAAGACTGTGAGTCCTGCTCCCTCCTACCACTCCTAGAGAAAGCCTGTGAGTCCTGCTCCCTCCTACCACTCCTAGAGAAAGCCTGTGAGTCCTGCTCCCTCCTACCACTCATAGAGAAAGCATGTGAGTCCTGCTCCCTCCTACCACTCCTAAAGAAAGCCTGTGAGTCCTGCTCCCTCCTACCACTCCTAGAGAAAGCCTGTGAGTCCTGATTCCTCCTACCACTCATAGAGAAAGCCTGTGAGTCCTGCTCCCTCCTACCACTCATAGAGAAAGCCTGTGAGTCCTGCTCCCTCCTACCACTCCTAGAGAAAGCCTGTGAGTCCTGCTCCCTCCTACCACTCCTAGAGAAAGCCTGTGAGTCCTGCTCCCTCCTACCACTCCTAAAGAAAGCCTGTGAGTCCTGCTCCCTCCTACCACTCCTAAAGAAAGCCTGTGAGTCCTGCTCCCTCCTACCACTCCTAGAGAAAGCCTGTGAGTCCTGCTCCCTCCTACCACTCCTAGAGAAAGCCTGTGAGTCCTGATCCCTCCTACGACTCATAAAGAAAGCCTGTGAGTCCTGCTCCCTCCTAACACTCCTAGAGAAAGCCTGTGAGTCCTGCTCCCTCCTACCACTTATAGAGAAAGCCTGTGAGTCCTGCTCCCTCCTACCACTCATACAGCAAGCCTGTGAGTCCTGCTCCCTCCTCCCACTCATAGAGAAAGCCTGTGAGTCCTGCTCCCTCCTCCCACTCATAGAGAAAGCCTGTGAGTCCTGCTCCCCCCTCATAGAGAAAGCTTGTGAGTCCTGCTCCCTCCTACCACTCCTAGAGAAAGCCTATGAGACATCTCCCCACTCCCATAAAAATAAATCCTGTAAGATCTCCTTCTTTAGGGGAGTGTTACTTGAACAGGAACAATGAGACCTTTTTTTTCTTGTTTTCCGATCGTGAAAGGTTAAATGAATATTTTACTCCTTAATCCTCGGCAGCTGTAATAACATTTCTGTAAGAGGAGAAAGTGGGCGGAATCAATACAACACGGATAAAGCGACTTCCTTCGGGGAGAACACCTACGCCGCCTTTAATTGAGGGATAATTACGGAGCCGCTCGCTTCTTGTTTAGGTTACAGTCAGGAGATGAGGATCTTTTAATCCTGTGATCTGCGCACAAGTCATAGGAAGAAAATCTACATCTGCAAGATGGAGGGGGGGGGGGGTAGAATACGAAATGTTATAATCCGCTACAAATGAAGATATTCTGCATGTTTCTAATATCTCCCGTTCTATAACTCATCATTACATCAAAGCTCTGCTTGTGGTCAGTGAATGGAAACGTGGATGGTTAATGGATCTTACCGCTTGGTTATGCTACAGTGTACAGTGATTGGAAACTTAAAGTGGGCGATGTTGTATTTGGGTATAAATCGACAGCAGGGAGGGTCCACAAGTCTTAAGGTAAATCTTAATATTTAAAGGGAACCTTTCAGCAAGTGTGACCATACAGACTGCAGCTATTGTTAGGTATTGTGCCAGGAAAGATGTGTAATCATGCTTTTTTGCGTGTTGTTAGTAGCAGCAGGACTGTGATATATGGGTTTATATTCCAAGATTTTAGTTTCTCCAAGTGCCCTGGGGGTGGGACCTCACACTGCTTTGTTCTGTGTCTCTGTGTCTTTTGCAGGCAGTGTTAGGTATTTTATCTGGGTAGATGTGTGATCGTACATTTTGGTATGTTGTTAGTAGCAGCAGGACTGTGATATATGGATTTGTTTTCCAGGATTGTAGCTTCCCCAGGTGCACTGGGGGCATGTCCTCACACTGCTGTGTTCTGTGTCTTTTGCAGCCAATGTTTGGTATTGTGTCTGGATAGATGTGTAATCGTACTTTTTGGTGTGACCATACAGACAGCAGCCAGTGTTTGCGATTGTGTCTGGATAGATGTGTAATCATACTTTTTGGTATGTTGTTAGTAGCAGCAGGACTGTGAATAATGGATTTATTTTCCAGGATTGTAGCTTCCTCATTTGCACTGGGGGCGTGTCCTCACAATTCTGTGTTCTGTGTCTTTTGCAGCCAGTGTTTGGTATTGTGTCTGGATAGATGTGTAATCATACTTTTTGGTGTGTTGTTAGTAGCAGCAGGACTGTGAATAAGGGATTTATTTTCCAGAATTGTAGCTTCTCCAGGTGCACTGGAGGAATTTTCTGACCCTGCTGTGTTCTTTGCTTTTTGTAGCCAGTTTTAGCTCTTGTGTCTGGAGAGATGTGTAATCAGAATTTGTGTATGCTGTTAGGAGCAGCAGGACTGTGAAATCTGGATTTATATTCCAGGATTGAAGCTTCTCCAAGTGCACTGGTGGTATGTCCTCACACTGCTGTGCTCTTTGGAGCTCTCTGCAGCAGAGATGTGTAATCATAATTTTGGGTATGGTGTCATTAGTAGCATTAGTACTGTGAAATATGGATTTATATTTCAGGATTGTAGTGTGTTTGAGACATGTCCTCACCCTGCTGTTCTCTGTGCTCTGCCCATTGAACATATGGCAGCACCTTCCTTCTCTGCTGAGTAAAAGCTGTTGCAGGCTTCTAGTTTTAAACTACTGCAGTCACTTAGTGCACTGGGTTGTGGAGCAGTTCAGCCGAAAAGTCTCCCAGGAAGAAGCTGACATGCACTTTTGGTGCATGTTGAAAAGTATAAATATAAAACACTAACATTTTTTTCAATTTCTCCAGGTAAAAAGATATGAAAACATAATAAAAAGCTGAATATATCACAAATTGATAACAATAAGAAATCCAAAATCCTCCAACAAAAAAACAAGCCCTTATATGGCTACATTGATGGAAATATAAATAAAAAACGTTAGAATTGGCTTGGTCCTTAAGAGGTTAATGACCTGGTGAGGAATGAGATAAGTACCGGAGCACTTACAGTAAGAGCTTCATCTTATAACCTAATGGCCCGGGAGGTTCCGTGTGATTACTATATCTGTGACTTTGTAGATCTTTCCCTTAATTGCGCCATTTACCTTCATGTTCCTACAAGATCAGAAAACTCGGAATTCAACATATTATGAAAAATCCCTCCGAGCGGGAAGGTTCTCCCCGGAGACAAGTCGATATCTTGTGTTTGTTTCTTATTTAGTGAAGTATTAACAAGAAGATTATGATTAATGCGGAATATTGATCCGTTATGAGATAAGCTGTAAAACGCACATCGTGTAAGGGGAGTAATGGTCGTTACACTGTATCATCCCTCAGGATTTCAGGGGGACCTTGAAGAGGACCTGTCAGGTCATTAAAACATTTTAGGTGCTCATACGAAAGTAAGCAGCTCCCTAGCCCTCCCCAAGTTATCGCATTTTCAAATCTGTAGCTTTATCGGAACAAGCCCGGAAACAATCCACTACGTAGCGGCCCGACTGTTGGACCGCTGTAAGCTAGGTATTCATGAGGGGGTGGTCCTAAGAGGCAGTGACTGCAGTATTTGAGCCTGGCAGTCACCAACGGCATTTGGTGTGGAAGTGGCCCCCTTATGAATACACCAGACCGCTGTAAGCTAAGTATACATGAGGGGGTGGTCCGAGGAGGCGGTGACTGCAGTACTTCAGCCGGGTAGTCACCACCAGCATATGGTGTGGGAGTGGCCCCCTCATGAATACGCCGGACCGCTGTAAGCTAGGTATTCATGAGGGGGTGGTCCTAAGAGGCAGTGACTGCAGTATTTGAGCCTGGCAGTCACCAACAGCATTTGGTGTGGAAGTGGCCCCCTTATGAATACACCAGACCTCTGTAAGCTAGGTATTCATGAGGGGGTGGTCGCAGTATTTCAGCCTGGCAGTCACCCCCGGTATATGGTGTGGGAGTTGTCCCCTCATGAATGTGCCAGACTGCTGTGAGCTAGATATTCATGAGGTGGTGGTCCAAGGAGGCAGTGACTGCAGTATTTCAGCCTGGTAGTCACCACCGGCATATGGTGTGGGAGTGGCCCCGTCATGAATACGCCGGACTGCTGTAAGCTAGGTATTCATGAAGGGGTGGTCGCAGTATTTCAGCCTGGCAGTCACCCCGGTATATGGTGTGGGTGTGGCCCCCTCATGAATGTGCCAGACTGCTGTGAGCTAGATATTCATGAGGTGGTGGTCCAAGGAGGCAGTGACTGCAGTATTTCAGCCTGGTAGTCACCACCTGCATATGGTGTGGGAGTGGCCCCGTCATGAATACGCCGGGCTGCTGTAAGCTAGGTCCAACATTCGGACCACTACGTAGTGGATTGTTATCTAGCTTATTGGTATGTTACGATAAAGCTAGAGATAACAATGTGATAACTAAGGGAGGGCTAGGGAGCTGCTTACTTTGTAAGCAGTTTGTAATTTCAACAAGTAGATAGATAGATAGATAGATAGATAGATATGAGATAGATAGATAGATAGATAGATAGATAGATAGGAGATAGATAGATAAATAGATAGATAGATAGATAGATATGAGATAGATAGATAGATAGATATGAGATAGATAGATAGATAGATAGATATGAGATAGATAGATAGATAGGAGATAGATAGATAGATAGATAGATAGATAGATAGATAGATAGATAGATAGATATGAGATAGATAGATAGATAGATATGAGATATATAGATAGATAGATAGATAGATAGATAGATAGGAGATAAATCGATAGATAGATAGATAGATAGATATGAGATAGATAGATAGATATGAGATAGATAGATAGATAGATATGAGATAGATAGATATGAGATAGATACCTGGTTATGTAAGTGCCAGCTTTCAAAGTCATTTTCATTACACTTCCTTCCATATATAGACTTGTAATCCACCTTCACCAGTTGCCATTCTGACAGAAGACTGAAGTGTCCGAACACCCTGTTATAAGAAAGTTAAAAAGTCGCCATTAGCCGCCATGACGCCCCGGGTGATGTATGAGGAGGAATTGTTGTTTTTACTGTGACTGGGATAAACATCTTCTGGGATATTTCCCTGTGATGGCCGGAGGATGGATGCTGGGCCGGGATTGTATCAGCAGAGTCTTAGCTGAAGGAGTGTGGCAGATAACTGGACCCTGGAGAAGACTCACAGTCCACTAAGACATAACAAATTCTCCATGATGGATCACATCCCGCATGTGCGCTGTATGGGCAGAGGAGACACGGTGACCCTCTATAGGGCGTAATCCATGTATCATATAGCAGAGTCTATGTAACAATGTATAGAACGTACATTATTACATACTGAACATACACTGACATATAGGTCTGATATTACAGGTAGAACATCATACATATATCACGCAGTACCATACAGCATACATGATGTATTATACGTATCATATAGCATCACACACATACACTCACCGGCCACTTTATTAGGTACACCATGCTAGTAACGGGTTGGACCCCCTTTTGCCTTCAGAACTGCCTCAATTCTTCGTGGCATAGATTCAACAAGGTGCTGGAAGCTCCTCAGAGATTTTGGTCCATATTGGCATGATGGCATCACACAGTTTCCGCAGATTTGTCGGCTGCACATCCATGATGCGAATCTCCCGTTCCACCACATCCCAAAGATGCTCTATTGGATTGAGATCTGGTGACTGTGGAGGCCATTTGAGTCCAGTGACCTCATTGTCATGTTCAAGAAACCCGTCTGAGATGATTCCAGCTTTATGACATGGCGCATTATCCTGCTGAAAGTAGCCATCAGATGTTACAGGGTACATTGTGCTCATAAAGGGATGGACATGGTCAGCAACAATACTCAGGTAGGCTGTGGCATTGCAACGATGCTCAATTGGTAGCAAGGGGCCCAAAGAGTGCCAAGAAAATATTCCCCACACCATGACACCACCACCAGCAGCCTGAACCGTTGATACAAGGCAGGATGGATCCATGCTTTCATGTTGTTGACGCCAAATTCTGACCCTACCATCCGAATGTCGCAGCAGAAATCGAGACTCATCAGACCAGGCAATGTTTTTCCAATCTTCTACTGTTCAATTTCGATGAGCTTGTGCAAATTGTAGCCTCAGTTTCCTGTTCTTAGCTGAAAGGAGTGGCACCCGGTGTGGTCTTCTGCTGCTGTAGCCCATCTGCCTCAAAGTTCGACGTACTGTGCGTTCAGAGATGCTCTTCTGCCTACCTTGGTTGTAACGGGTGGCGATTTGAGTCACTGTTGCCTTTCTATCAGCTCGAACCAGTCTGCCCATTCTCCTCTGACCTCTGGCATCAACAAGGCATTGCCGCCCACAGAACTGCCGCTCACTGGATATTTTTTCTTTTTTGGACCATTCTCTGTAAACCCTACAGATGGTTGTGTGTGAAAATCCCAGTAGATCAGCAGTTTCTGAAATACTCAGACCAGCCCTTCTGGCACCAACAACCATGCCACGTTCAAAGGCCACAAATCACCTTTCTTCCCCATACTGATGCTCGGTTTGAACTGCAGGAGATTGTCTTGACCATGTCTACGTGCCTAAATGCACTGAGTTGCCGCCATGTGATTGGCTGATTAGAATTTAAGTGTTAACGAGGAGTTGGACAGGTGTACCTAATAAAGTGGCCGGTGAGTGTATTGTACATATACTGTCCAGGACATACGGGATCATACACATACAGCTCTATATATACTGTATATATAGCATACATATTACACTACATACAGCAGCATATATAATTGTACAATACAGACCATACACATATCCCACAGACACCACATTACATACATTACTACAGACTGTGTCATATACATGGCATACACCATTATACACTCAATGTACATTACTCTTGTGACATACAATATATACATATTATACGGCATCACACAGCTTCAGCAGACATTATGTACAGCATAAAACATGATCCAAACTGTGTCATTCATACATGATACATTGTATTGTATTTGTAGACGCAGGCTGAATCATACACATACATACAACTGCGCTACATACATAATGTACAACACTGAGAAATGTGAAATTATGTATAGATCATGATACAGAATACACTGTACCAAAAACAAGGCAAACACTTAGATACACAAAACTCGAGCCTCACACTTATGCTGCAGAGCATAATGTACATGGCATATCACACACATAACATACAGAAGCAGATACAGTTACACATGATATACACACTAACATAAACATAATATAATGTATCAAATATGTGATATGAATATTACAGCATCATGCACAACATACAGAAGCACATGCAGTTATAAACATTACATACACATGATGTACAACACTACACATATCACATACACATGATGTACAACACTATACATATCACATACACATGATGTACAACACTATACATATTACATACACATGATGTACAGCGCTATACATATCATATACACATGATGTACAACACTATACATATCACATACACATGATGTACAACACTATACATATCACATACACATGATGTACAACACTATACATATCACATACACATGATGTACAGCGCTATACATATCATATACACATGATGTACAACACTATTCATATAACATACACATGATGTACAGCACTATACATATTACATACACATGATGTACAGCGCTATACATATCATATACACATGATGTACAACACTATTCATATAACATACACATGATGTACAGCACTATACATATCACATACACATGATGTACAACACTATACATATTACATACACATGATGTACAACACTATTCATATAACATACACATGATGTACAGCACTATACATATTACATACACATAATGTACAGCACTATACATATCACATACACATGATGTACAACACTATACATATTACATACACATGATGTACAGCGCTATACATATTACATACACATGATGTACAACACTATACATATTACTTACACATAATGTACAACACTATACATATCACATACACATGATGTACAACACTATACATATCACTTACACATGATGTACAACACTATTCATATAACATACACATGATGTACAGCACTATACATATTGCATACACATAATGTACAGCACTATACATATCACATACACATGATGTACAACACTATACATATTACATACACATGATGTACAACACTATACATATCACATACACATAATGTACAACACTATACATATCACATACACATGATGTACAACACTATACATATCACATACACATGATGTACAACACTATACATATCACATACACATGATGTACAACACTATACATATCACATACACATGATGTACAACACTATACATATCACATACACATGATGTACAACACTATACATATCACATACACATGATGTACAACACTATACATATCACTTACACATGATGTACAACACTATTCATATAACATACACATGATGTACAGCACTATACATATTGCATACACATAATGTACAGCACTATACATATCACATACACATGATGTACAACACTATACATATTACATACACATGATGTACAACACTATACATATCACATACACATAATGTACAACACTATACATATCACATACACATGATGTACAACACTATACATATCACATACACATGATGTACAGCGCTATACATATCACATACACATGATGTACAACACTATTCATATAACATACACATGATGTACAACACTATACATATTACATACACATGTGAGCACTGTGGGGTTAATGATTAGTATTGTATTACATGGGAACACGCCGGTTGGTGTAATACATACACTTATAGCACATGGATTGCACTTTAATAAAGGAGAAGGTCACATTGCCTCCTAATGTCACTATGACTACGCTGATAGACCATGGCAGGAGCTGCGTACTGTATAAGGAGGGATGAGATGATGAAGCATTCCTGTGCGTCTGATAGATACAATAAATGTGAATCCTTCCATATGATCACAAAACAAAACGTATATCTTACAGGCGGTCCTCACCCACCCCTGGTAACTGCTTGATGTCCCATGGTTTAGGGAACAGGTTAGGGTTGGGGCCAGGTTCGGGAACAGGCTAATGCTCAGTCCTACAACAGGCTGCACCCGTCGTGGCAGTTGCGCCATGCCACCGTATATCTATCAGGAAGAGTGGGGTTTAGATGATATACTGGCACATCCCCCTATGAAGCATTGACTCTAACTTTCAGTCATTGTCTGTCGGTGGGGTAATCAAAGCTCTCATTATCAATCACTGTGTGAGCAGAGTAATCCGGACTCTCACTGCCAATCACTGTGCATGGGCGGAGTAATTGGGGCTCTCACTGTCAATCACTGTGTATGGGCGGGATAATCTGGACTCTCATTGTCAATCCCTGTAAGTGGGTGGGGTAATCAAAGCTCTCATTACCAATCACTGTGTGAGGAGAGTAATCCGGACAATCACTGTGTGTGGGCGGAATAATCGGGACCCTCACTGTCAATCGCTGTGTATGGGCGGAGAAATCAGGACTCTCACTGTCAATCACTGTGCATGGGCGGGGTAATCAGGACTCTTACTGTCAATGAAAGTGTGTGGAAGGGTTATCAGGATTCTTACTGCCAATCACTTTGTGTGGGTGGGATAATCAGGATTCTTTATGTCAATCACTGTGTATGGGGGAGGTAATCATAACTCACTGTCAATCATTGTCTGTGGGTGGGGTAATTAGGACACTTACAGATAAGATAATAGATTGTGTAATTTATGAATTTAGAAAATACTATTATTAACCTCTAGATATCCTCCAGTATGAATATATAAGGTGGCTATGATGGTGGAGCGCGCTCAGTAGCTCCATCACAGATAGCCGGATCCTATTAAAGTTACAGAGGTGGAAACCTCAGCAGTAATCTGACTCCTGCTTCCATTAAAATGCATTTAGATTATTGCTATGGGAACTCATGATGTCATCGGATGCTTATCGTTATATGGGGGGCAATATTCGGTTGACATGACCTGCGCCTTCCCTTAGCTCTTCTGTACACATCACTGATAGCAAGTGATTAATAGCCAGAGAGGTTACTTCTAGGACTAGGGGGGAAAGTTACCTAAAAAAAGCAAAAATAATATAGTACATAACATAAATGAAATAAATATATAATATAAAAAAGAAGATGTTTAAAGGTATATACAATGAAAATGAATCAAGAGAAAAAAAACATAAAATACATCTAGTGCAACACAAGAAAATACTACAATAAAAAAAGAAAGTAAAAGTAATTTTAAAAACAGAAAAAAAACTAAGTAATTAAGTAAAAACAAAGAAAAACAGGTATAAATAAATTGTATAAAAATAAAACTAATTCAAAGACAGAAAATGTAAAAAAAATTTTTATGTTAAATGTCATTAAAACAAATGCAAAGTAAAAGTAACATTTAAAAAATTAAAATAAAGAAAAGAGTGCAATAAAAACACGCAAAGGAATATGAAAAAAAAATCTAGGAAATTAAACTAAAATTAAAAGGTAATATATAAAGTGTAAAATTAAAAGCAATAAAAAAAAAGAAAAAAAGAATAATAATAATATAATAGTAATAATAGAAAAATATCAAAAAAGCACACTATAATAATAATAACAATAATAATAATACTGTAAGACACACAAATCCATCAATTAGAGAGCGGCATAGGAGTTTGCTTGGTAGAAATAATTAGATACCCATCAAAGGGTCCATACTATTGGCCGTTCATTATCCATGCAGCGTCCACTACAGGAGGAATGAAGTATTGCATGCATGGTTACCCAAGTACAGGCAGTCCCCGGGTTTCGTACAAGATCAGTTCTGTAGGTTTGTTTTTAAGTTGAGTTTGTATGTAAGTCGGAACTGTATATTTTATAATTGAAACCCCAGCCAGAATTTTTTGGTTTTCTGTGACAGTTGGATTTTAAAAATGCTGGGTTGTCATCAGAACCAGGATTAACAATAAAGCTTCATTACAGACACCTGTGATAACTGTTACAGCTGATTATTGTAGCCTAAGGCTAAAGTACAATAAATTACCAACATCCAGAGGTCCGTTTGGAACTAGGGGTCGTTTGTAATTCTGGGACCACCTGTACTGTGATAACAATAGCTGTAAAAAAATTCAATATGTATATATCATTCGTAACCATTATATATCATCCAAATTTTTTGAATGCATTTCAATATTTTGGGTTGGAAAGGAGGTTTATGGTGGAAGAGCTCTGGAGTGACACGATTCGGACCCCCGCACCGGAGGCAGGTGCCGTCTGATGGAATCCATCTGGTGACTCGCTGATGACTGAGTGACACAAACTCGACCACGCTACCTGCACCATGAATAATACCGCCTCATTAAGGCGCCAGCTCCGTGATGGTAATTAGGCAAATTAAAAATAGATACATTATGCATCAGAAATGGAAGTAACGCAGCTGAAGTACCGCACATCACCGAGCAACAAACTTATCCAATGAGATTTCTATCACGGAGACTTATACATTGTATCTCATGCCTGGTTTATTTTTATTCATATTTTTTTAGAAATAAAATTTGAATTTATATTTTATGTATTTTTAATTATATTGCACTTTATATTGTCAGTAAACTGGAAGTCAAAGAGCAAACAAGATGAGTGAGAGGAGGATGCGCCGGATTACCTGAGAATCTGCGTTAAACCATGTGTATTGATAGATATGACACGGATAGAGTGATAAAAATACAGATATTATATAGATAGATTATAGGAGATACATAATAGGAGTTAGATACCCCTTCCCCTTTAAGGCTGGAGTTCCCTTGGTTTAACAAGTACTCCTTTCTATAGCTATCCTGCCATCTTCTGCCCAAATGTAATATTGACACTTGCAGTACATGATGCCTGCTACTGAAGGGTTAAAATGTGAGGTTTATGTTATGTTGAAACATTGTTATCTTTCCTATAGTATCCTAGTCTGGTGATTAGTTGGAAGCTCAGCATGCTTTGGATTGAGCTCTGCAAGAATCTATAAATAGGGGCTCACTCTCTGCCGCAGGAGGTTGTTATGGCGGACTCTATGTACATGTTCAAGAGAGGCCTGGATGACTTTCTGGAGAGAAAAAATATCACGGGTTATGGGGATAAAACATTTATTTAATTCTTAAAGGTTGGACTTGATGGACTTGCGTCTTTTTCCAGCCTTATATACTATGATACTCCAAGGTTCTGGGTCTTTTCTTATCTTTCCCCCATGAGATTTCAGTTTATCTGCATCCAGAATGCTGCACAAGCAGCAAAGCCAACCTGGCTCCTGATTTCAGCCTTCTTACCACAGGATCATTACTGCTAAATTCCTATTTTCCAACGACATAACAGCCAACTACAGCCAACAACACAGCCAACAAATCCGCCACTTTGTGTGTGTCTGCAGGAGGACCATTATTAGTTTGTTACCTGCTGATGTTTTGGACTGTCTGCCAATAAAAGTTATTTCAAGATTCTTGTTGTTGACACCGCAGACCACCCCTTCATCATCCGCCCAGAGATCCTTTACTACTCACACCCCGGGAGTGCTCTTCTCTTCATCGCAGTCTCTCCCTGTTCTTGCATTTCCCCACAGGCCCTGATGGGTGTGGATGAGGCCTGTTCTCCTGGACCAAGCCACCAGTGTCATAACCTTGCACTAGGTCACAACTACAACCCGGCCACTCGGGCCACTGGGAATCCAACAGTCCCTACACTGCGGCCAGGCCCCGATGAGGTAATGTTGCAGATATGAAATAGTTGGACAGATGATGGATGGATGGATGGATCTGGGATCTGGGATCTGGTGTAACCATGTAGGGATTGTTATTATTAAAAGAGGGCATCATTTTCTTCTTGTCTGGCGGGGGTGGGGGGATTGTTAACGCTATTAAATGTATCTATAAGTTTTTTCAGAAATTTGTAAATTGTAAAAGGAATTGATATTCATTTATGGACAATAAGTAATTTAATGGATTGTGGAAAATTTAATATAGATTTATTTAAAAAAATAGATAGATATTAGATAGGGACGCTCACTTCAGGAGACTCTCAGAGCTCCTCCTTGGGTTTAGCTCCATGAAGCAGGAAGAGAAGATCCATCCTGCTGGGGGAAGAGGAGACCACAATGGCAATATACGATAGATATAGATAGATGGATAGATAGATGTCACGGGTGCCCCTGTGACCCATATCGCGGGTCATATGCACGCCATGCACCTTTGTGTGCACCAGCTACAAACTTACCTTTCCCGGCTCCACGAGGCCCACACTCTGGCACACGTGTTACCACCTCCTAGGGTCCGCCGGCTCTGTAAAATTTAAAGGGCCATTGCGCCGCTAATTGGCGCTGGCCTGCCGTCTGCCCTGATAAATTCCAGCCCCTTCCTGTGTTCCCTGCCCGGATCTTGGTGCCTTGTTCCCTATAGAAAGCTGTGTTCTGGTCTGTGCTGTTATTGTGATTTCCCATTGTGACCTTGTTTCCTTTCCTGACTACGCTCCTCTGCTGCCTGCCTTGACTTTTTGCTACGTCCCTGACTTTGATTCTGTGCTGCCTGTCTCGACCTCCTGCCTGTCCCCGATCACGAATTTGAAATTTTGTACTACGCCTTGGCCACCACCGCAGACAAAGCCGCGCCTGTGGAGCGACCTGGTGGTACCACGCCGCAACAAGTCCAACCTGCTTTGCGGTGGGCTCTGGTGAAAGCCGGGTACCACCTAGACTCCGGTGCCAGGTGTTCTGCTTACATCATCGTCTGCGGTGGTCCAGAGGATCCACTACCACTGATCCTGACAATAGATAGATAGATAGATAGATAGATAGATATGAGATAGATAGATAGATATAAGATAGATAGATAGATATGAGATAGATAGATAGATATGAGATAGATAGATAGATAGATATAAGATAGATAGATATGAGATAGATAGATAGATAGATACAAAAAGAAAGTCCAAGCAGCACAAACCTTCAGAGAAAAAGAAAAAGAAAATTGGGTGCAGGCAACCTAGGACCGGGCCTCAGGTCCTCCAGTAATAGTATAAAGAAAGCGGGCAGCACTCCGTTGTAGATAAAAGTAAAAAAGTGTCTTTATTCCATAGTGAGCAACTGTGACAGCGACGTTTCGGCTCTGCAAGAGCCTTTCTCAAGCCATTCAAACAGTGAAATGGTGGCCATATTTAAATACAACAGGTGATCACATGACAAATTGGGATACTCCCACCATTTTTGTATAACTGTGATATAATGCATATTACATAGTCAAATTACATATCGTGAACATTAAACATAGTGCACAATGTAAAATACATGTATATGTATGTGATAGACATTAAAATTGTGTTATATATAACAAACAGCTTTATTAGTGACACAGATTAGTCCAGCCATTGGTCTTGTCTGTGTAAAGGTGCTCAAGTGCTTCTGTGTTGACAGCAATGCTTCCCAGTTGTTTCCACGTGTCGACCTTCCCTGATCAGCAACAATGTACTCCGATACATGTAAAAAAAATTTCTTTGAAAAAATTTTTTTGAAAAAAATTTTTTTTGAAAAAAGGAAAAAAGGAAGAAAAATGCTACATGGAACGCAAGCTGAGCGCCAAAATGTGCGCATAAAAAATATGTCGCACGGTGGGACACACACTATGCGCCTGGTTCTGCGCATGTGTATTATGCCCCAGCAAGAGCGTCTGGTTCCATAGCACCAGACGCTCTTGCTGGGGCATAATACACATGCGCAGAACCAGGCGCATAGTGTGTGTCCCACCGTGCGACATATTTTTTATGCGCACATTTTGGCGCTCAGCTTGCGTTCCATGTAGCATTTTTCTTCCTTTTTTCCTTTTTTCAAAAAAAATTTTTTTCAAAAAAATTTTTTCAAAGAAATTTTTTTTACATGTATCGGAGTACATTGTTGCTGATCAGGGAAGGTCGACACGTGGAAACAACTGGGAAGCATTGCTGTCAACACAGAAGCACTTGAGCACCTTTACACAGACAAGACCAATGGCTGGACTAATCTGTGTCACTAATAAAGCTGTTTGTTATATATAACACAATTTTAATGTCTATCACATACATATACATGTATTTTACATTGTGCACTATGTTTAATGTTCACGATATGTAATTTGACTATGTAATATGCATTATATCACAGTTATACAAAAATGGTGGGAGTATCCCAATTTGTCATGTGATCACCTGTTGTATTTAAATATGGCCACCATTTCACTGTTTGAATGGCTTGAGAAAGGCTCTTGCAGAGCCGAAACGTCGCTGTCACAGTTGCTCACTATGGAATAAAGACACTTTTTTACTTTTATCTACAACGGAGTGCTGCCCGCTTTCTTTATACTAGATAGATAGATAGATAGATAGATAGATATGAGATAGATAGATAGATAGATAGATAGATAAATATGAGATAGATAGATAGATAGATAGATAGATAGATATGAGATAGATAGATAGATAGATAGATATGAGATAGATAGATAGATAGATAAATATGAGATAGATAGATAGATAGATAGATAGATATGAGATAGATAGATATGAGATAGATAGATATGAGATAGATAGATAGATAGATAGGAGATAGATAGATAGATAGATAGATATGAGATAGATAAATAGGAGATAGATGATAGAGGGTTTGGATTAGCTCTCCATTACCACGTGGTGACTGCAACCGACACAAGGACAACAATCTTGTGCACATCGGCATGTTCCTCTGGATCGGTCTCAGACACCGGGTTACATGTTAGTGCTTTGATTTATGTTCTAGTCTCTGAAAATAAATATGGGGGCGAGTGGAGATGTACGATGCAGGGTCTGTATTAATGGCCACCGCCTATGATTTACCGGCAGAGCCGCTCGTGTGCCAACATTACAGATGCAATGGTTTTCTGCTGCCAAATCAGGTTTTCAGATGAGTTTTGGCCTCGGGGCAGGAAATTATTTAACAAAAAAAAAAAAAGGAAAAATTACAAAAGAAAAACAAAATATAATAAAAAAAAGAAAGAAAATATTAGTCATTTTGCGGCTCCCTTTTTCGGATGCAAGGGCTAATTAATGGCGCCATGTGATGGCTCCAGATTTATGATAAAGAGATTGTGGAAAGGTCAGGTTCTGCGCTGCTATAATTAAACTTTTCATTAATATTTTACACGCACAATACACCGCCACGTAACGTACAAATTGACCGGCTGCCCTCATCATCAATTATTTATGGTGAATGCTTCAATATTAATGGTAATTAAAACTTATCTCCGAAGCCGCCAGATGGCTCAGAGGAAAACCACCGGGGCCGTGGCAGATACCGGAGGCAGCGTCATCCGCCGCTCATCACACAGACACAACCGGCAGGAAAAAACGCCTAGACCGGCGCAAGTCTGCGGTCACACATCCAACACTAATGTCACGGGGAAGATTTTGTAATGTGAAAAGTTGGACTGAATCCCACGGGAAGACAAATGTAGCATCACATGAAGTAGATAAACGGCTCCTGTGCTCGGGGGTTTAGGCTCAAAAAATGTAGGTAGAAGATTGTGATAAAATTAGCGTCTGTTACCTCGGATAATAGTCACATTATAGTGCCAAAATAATACAAACTAACAGTGCTCTGACAATACAACCATATAGTAAAATAATGCCACCATACAGTGCTAAAATAATACCGTCATGCCGTGATCAGACAATACCACAACATAATACCACAACAGCACCATACAGTGCTTAAATAATACCACTAAACATGGCTTGAATAATACCGCCATACATGGCTTAAATAATATCTCCATAAATAACTTAAATAATGCCACCATACATGGCTTAAATAATACCATCATACATGGCTTAAATAATACCTCCATACATGGCTTAAATAATACCACCATACGTCTTAGTCTCTCAGTGGTCCCCACCAGCCTCTATTAAAAGCTGATGCATTTGTTCCTTCAGGCCTCTCTCTCATTGGGGGCCCAACTGTGACTGCTGCACCCTCTTGATGGGAGCCCACCTAAACAACATGCAGTATGATGTGTCCTGCCGCTTGTAAATATATCATTCTTACAAGAGCAGAGCCGTCTGCTCATCCATCACCATCCACATCCGGTATAAACACCTTGGAGATGAAATGTGCGGAGCATCAGGCACTGAACTGCAAAAAAGAGCAGTAAAAACACAGGAGTTTTATCTCCTCGTCTGAACCCGATGCAGTAACAAAAAAAATTATTTGGCTGCCGATGATAATAAAAAAAAATCTGCAAGGGAAATTTTTGATGTCTTTCAGGCGTCTCTCGGAGTTTCAGTGACAACAGATGACATTTCTCTCCTTGAAATGTCTTCATGAAAGCCACGGCTGACCACGAGATTGTACAGGACTGGCGCAGGACATACTGAGCTGTACACCAGGTGTATTCTATACTGTCTGGGCAGAGAGTGCAAAGCACAGGCCTGGATAATAAAGTGGACAAAGGGGCAATTCCCCGAAAACTTCCACCATGAAGGTCCTTTATGTCGTAATTTGCTCCACCATCTAATGTCCTCTATATCTTAATTTCCTCCACCATGTAATGTTCGACACCACCAAAATTCCTCTAACATGGAAGGTCCTCAATATCATAAATTCCTCCACCATAAGTTCCTCTATCATGTAAGGTCCTCTAACATTGAAGGTCCACAATATTGTAATTTCCTTCACTATGTAAAGTCCTCCACCACCTGAAGTCCTCTAACATGTAAAGTTCTCTAAGATGTAATTTCCTCCACCACATAAGGTGCTCCACCATCTAATGTCCTCTGTATTCTAATTTCCTCCCTCATCATCCACCACCATCAAAAGTCATGGAAGGCACTCAATATCATAAAGTCCTCTACCATGTAAGGTCCTCTAACATTCAAAAAGGAACACAAAAGATTTGTAGTATTGTAGCATTTAACATACAGTTTACCAGACAGAAGTAATATAGTCAATTTATTCAATGGTCCCGCACTGCCAGCTCCCACACTCTGGTCCTCAGCCCTCAGACCAGAGGTGAGGTCCTTACGTTCTTTGTGCACATGATCACTGAACCAGTTACTGGCCATAGAGGTTGTCACCATGATATGCTCAGTGGTCAAGTGGTCAACGAGACATCATTACTTCTGGTCCAACAGAACTGAAGCGCTGAAACCCCATAGGGTGGTGAATTCTTTTTTTTTAAGAGGGACAGCTAAAAAATAGAGAGGTTTGAAAGCAGGGCCGCCATTTTGTTAATAGACCGAAAACTGAGATAGACGTGTTTGTACTCCTGGAATGAGTGCACATAAAAAGTTCCACTTCCAAAATTTTGACCGTGTCATGGCAAATCTCTCAGGACAAAATATGAGCAGCAGAGATCTAGAAGCTCCCAAAAGCACGTCAGCCAAACCAACTAACAATTGGCAAAAATCTTCACCAGGCTCCTGCCAATGACAAAAGGAACAGCTGTCAAATGACAGCGGCTTATTAGCAATTATCGGGAATGGAACGGCTGTCATGTGACACACTTCCTTGTAATACAATATGTTCATGTTACCAACACAAGAAAACTGAGAGCTGTAGCTCATACTGCCACAGAGTGAAAGGTCCAATACTTCCAACCGGCCTCCATGTCATTCTACGGGACAAAGACAGCCCAAAAACTATCCTCCAACAAAGCCACCAAAATCAATATCTCACCGAGGGGTGGACATGGGGGGAGACCATCTCCATTGCTAGTTTACCAAACCGGCTTGTCCTCCACCACTGTTTGGGGTCCTAATATAAATGCATGAGATGCATGAAAAAGGAAATCAGACCCTGGACCTGAAGTAAGTAGAGCATAAAGGAGAACAATATCAGGATATATCAGGATATCAGATGTTCAAAACTTCAACTTTTTTTGACTTTTAGTAGGTAAACGGTGAACAAGGATACAAAACTTTTTCTCATTCCTTTCTGCTGAGGCAATATCTTGAAGGCTCCCTGTAAATAAGGGTGTATTTGATGAACTCATTGCAAGCCAGGATTGCATTCTGTACTCAAATGTTTCAGGGCCGGAGGGTCTAGAAAATGCATTCCTGAGAAATGGAGGCTGGCGGGGAGAGAAGTCTATCATCTGTGCACCAGGAACATTGTCTTACGGTCGCCGCTTGTGTTTGTGTTGATGGCAGGGGGGACGCAGCCCAGGAAAGGGAATTATACGCAGCTCCTCCGGGTGTATATACATCACAGGAGACATTTTCTTTCACACGTTAGGCTGGGAGTTTTTATGAACCTGTATCAGTCATTATAATGATACATAAAGATTCTTACAACATAAAAATGCAAATATGGAAGATACAGAACCTCAAGGCCTAAAAGAGACAATAAAACCAGAGAATTAATTGGAATTCACGATTCAAACTGGAATTTGTCTTTCCCAGTGGGTTTTGAAGAACATCAACATGCTGGAGGACTTTTCACACATTGGGGCAGATTTACTTACCCGGCCCATTTGCGATTCTCTGCGGTGGATTCGGGTCCGGCCGGGATTCACTAAGGTAGTTCCTCCGCCGTCCACCAGGTGGTGCTGCTGCGCTGAAAAGCATCGGAACGCACTGGAATACACCGAGGCCGGCTGAGTGAAGGTAAGTGCAAGCTCCGCGACAGATTTTCCGTTTTGAAATGCGGCGTTTTTTCCGAATACGTCGGGTTTTCATTCAGCCACGCCCCCCGATTTCCGTCGCACGCATGCCGGCGCAAATGCGCCACAATCCGATCGCGTGCGCCAAAATCCCGGGGCAATTCAGGGAAAATCTGCGCAAATGGTAAATATTCGGGTAACACATCGGGAAAATGCGAATCGGCCGCTTAGTAAATGACCCCCATACTTTTCATATTCCTACTGGTGAATATCATCCTCAGTAGCTCAACTCAACAGCCACCAGACAACACCAGTCTATCCCCATTCTCCTGTTCACTAGGAACACACAGAACTCAATTATCTCATGAGCAACTGGATTCTACTATGGAACATCATGATATCCTAGACCACCAGACCACCTAGACCACCAATAATGGACCCTGGAGGTCCATAAGCAGTAGAAGATGGCCTCTATAATCATTGCATCTAGTGGCCCCAAGTAACCCCAGTCCAATAATCATTTGATAGAATTAGCAATGGAGGATCCTCCAAACCACATGTGAACACCTACTAACCATTTGATTTACCTAAAGAACCAGGGAATTTAGAAGATGTAAGGATTCTGTCAAATCCCAGCAAAACTTAGGAAATCTACCACCAGGACGAAGGATTGTAAACCAAGCACACTGTGCCCCCTCTGGCAGGATCCGCTCTTCTTTAAGCTTACTATGCCTTGCTGTTAAGAAAAAAAGTTGTAAGAAATTATGCAAATGAACCTGAGGGGCTCCAAGCTCCATTGACATCTATAGAGCCCAGAGCCCCTTTTGCATAATTTTTAAACCCTTTCTTTTTAGAAAGCTTAAAGAATGGTGGGTCTTTCCAGAGGGGACACACACCAGTATGTCAGTATGCTTGGTTTACAATCCTTCATCCTGGTGGTAGATGTCCCTTAAAGAGGTGTTCCCATTTCAGCAAGTAATGGATATTGTTTAGATAATGAAAAGTTATATAAATTTCGTGTCAGAGAATCCCTGTGGTGACAGGAAGTGATGTCATTTGATCAGTGACATCATTTTCAGCGTAGGACATGGTGAGTTGTGGACTCTTAAAGTATCTGAGAAGAGATTCAAGTAGGAAAAAAAGAGTCTTCTAAGCCATTAAATGCTTCACTAGATGCTTCACAGATGAACTAATTTTCTGGGGCAGTTGAAATATTTGTCCCTAGCCCCCAAGGTTCCTGAACAGACAATGTTATCAGCTAACAAACTAAAATACAAATACCGCTCTCTATGGTCCGGTGGGTGGTGCTGGGAGGCACCAGACTGCCTAGGGAGATTATTTAGCATATTACATGCAAAAACTAACAGAAATGATTGCTCACAAGTAAGGATCAGCAGATCCGTTCAGGTTTACGCTCCACCTGAAAGTTAGGCTCAGGTTTGGGTACCAAACTTAAATATTCACCCTCACAGGTACCAGGTAACACAACAAGCAGCAATCACAGGTGTTACCCTTAAAATACCGCTGTCAAATCCAATTTTTGCAAAGTTCGTCACAACCTGTGACATCACCACAATAAATAGCGGCATGCCCTCTCCGCAGCCACTTCAATGGCGGTGCTCAGAAGACGCTGGCATTTAAAAAGTTAACAACAGGTGTTAACACAGATTGCGCTTATTACTGGCTGGATGGTTGAGCCCAAATGCCAAACTTCTGGCCAAATTCTGCAAACAGTGGGATCTACCTAAAAAATTCCTACTCTGCCAGAATCGGGGGGGGGGGGGGGGGGCTGGAGTTGGCTTCTATTAAAGGGTGCAAAGAGTTTAAAGAGTTGGACATTGACTCTTTGAGTAGCTATAGGCTAATGGGTGACATAATCCCTGTAACGTAACTCCTACTCGAGAAGTCTTCTCCTACCGGTTGGGTATATTTGCCAAGTCAACTGTACAACGCCCGCTAATCTCATGAAACTGGAAAAAGCTTTTTTTTCATATCTTGGAGACCAGTGGCCAGTTGTAGACCTCAACAGTATCAGTCTTTGGTATCTCCTCAAGTGGCAGCATGTAGTGGCCATTAAGCACTACACATGAAGGGGACTAAGCAGGGGCGTAACCCTGAATAAACCGAACAATGCAACATAATATCAATTTTATAAAACCTGGAAAAGAAATACAAAAAAAGACCAGGACTTTTTCTACTCACGTCATGATTTGGTTTTCTATTCCGGGTTCCACCAGTGCCCCGTCCACAAACAAGGGAGCAGATGTGAAGCCGTACTTACTCCACGACCGGCCCTCATCAAAGCTCAGCCTGGGGACAAAATAAATACAGTTTCTTTTACAAGTTCTTCCCTTTAATGTTTTCCTACAGAGATTTCTGCTATGCCGGAGGTTGTTGGCTCCACCGGCATCATAAAGCGATCATTATCAGAACCTGGGTTGGAACAATCCCGGTAATGACACCGCGCTGCCATCATTCGCTTTGTACTTTGTGTGTCTTCCTTTTGCTCGCGCGTCCCTCATATTTTCCACTACAAATCAAAGCACCGTGGACCCGTAAAAGCTTATTGATTCCTAAATTACAACTTTCCACTGCTTGGATTTTGAGGAACTGGACATTTTAACATTCACTCTAATTGATGCCTTAGTAGGATGTGCAAAGGGGAAAGAAATACTGAAATTTCTATGGGCATGAGATTTTTGATGGAACGTGACTGTAATGTCAAACCATCTGTCGCGAGGGCCGGTCAACAATGCAAATACTGGGAAACGTGGACACTTGGTTTAAGGTCTTATCAATGGATGGACCCCAATGCTAAATGTGTACCAGGCCCCTAAGTATAATGTTTTATTAATAGTACTGGTCTCCTCATATGGTGGGAGACGCTTTATGGGTCTCCAAAAGCCAAGTCTGCACCATCTAAAGTTTTCATTTCAAGTTATATATTGCCATACTGTGGAACCCTTATGAAACTTTGAGCCCATAACTTTATTTGTATATAGGGGTAAATAGAGTTTTATCCGGTTAAAGGTATTTTCTCGCCCCTCAGGTGTCCTCACTATGGCGGACCCAACCTTATCTCTGGATTACATGGACAGCCATCTGTTTAAATAGATGAATGTAAGGCAATTTTACCTCTACATTGCAGCTGGTCACTGGGAGTAGGATTCTGTATTATGCTGCTGTTTTACATGGATTATCTGCCCTGACATTGGTTATAGTGGTGCATGACATCCATACATCTCTATCATACAATATTGGGAGACACCTAATGCAGAGCCATACAGAATACATGTGGTTATGTTTCTTCTTCATGAACCATTCTCTTATTAGATAGGGTCCTACATCCAGATGCCATTCCATTGAAGGTTACTTATATAGGGAATGAGACTGTAAACACAAGGTTCAAGTGTATGCTATCCGGGCTGCAGTACCTTGACTCGACCACTACATAATGGACATAACCATCTGCTATCATTTCCATCTACTAAGTAGTAATGAAGCCAGAGCTGCCTAAAAGAGGTGATTTTAGGTGTCCGACTCGCACCGATGGGTCCTCTGATTAAAAACCCCCTTAAATGGGAACCTGTCATCACATTTTTCACAAATACATTTAGTGACATTTTCCCATATTAACTGACACCCTTCTTTTAGCTAAAAATTGCTTCCTTCACATTCCCATAAAATCAACTTTGTTAAACCTACCTGGCAAACAGGCAGATCCTAAGCAAGTCAGAGGAGGTATGTCCACTCATCCTCACTCATGTCTATTCCTTCTCACCATTCAGCATTTCTTGTCATGTGACCTAAGTGATGTCATCAAAGGTCCTATATGCACTAACATTTGCAAAATGTTAGGGGAGGAGTAATAGTTTATGAAGTTCATGTGATCAGATACATACACGGTGTAGATTTTGCAAATGTTAGTGTGTTAGTAAAAGACCTCAGATGACATCACCATGGTCACATGACAAGAAGTGCTGAATGGTAAGAAGGAGTAGAAATGAGTAAGGGTGGGAGGACATGCCCCTGTCACTCACTCAGGATCAGGCTGTATGCCAAGTAAGATAACATTTGTGAAAAATGTTGTGACAGGTTCCCTTTTAGTATAGAAATTGTTCATTTTCAATGATAAAAAATAATAATTAACAAAAAAATAAGTATAAAACCCCTTCTTACCACAGGTGGCGCACGGGTAGAGAGGTGTGCTTCATCGCAACCAAGGCCCCGCCCCAGTCTAGAAACCAAATATTGTATTCTTCTTCAAAAATCTAAAGAAAAAGCAAAATACAAAAAAAATGTATAAAAATAATAATAACAAGAACACTCAGGTTCAGGTTTCCTCCTCCGTCATGAGCTCTTCACACAGCGTCAGCCTTTCTTGATGCGCCATTTAATTAAGAAGCATCACATTGATCTGTTTGTCATTATCCATAAAATGCTGGAGCTAAACGAGCAATCAAATTGTCACATGCAATAAATATACAATTTTATAAGAAAGATTTATGAGCGCCCCTCCAGGCCTTCCCCCCTATGTAATACATATTGGCAGCACTCAATAGATTTTCTTTCAGGCGTTTTAGAGAACATTGATGACCCTCCCCCCCCCCCTCCCCCCCCACACACAATATGATTACAGGCAAACATTTCAATCTTTGGATTTTCATCTGTGGTTTCTATATTCTGTGTGTAGGATGGTTGACTGATTGGTCACTGTACAGCCTGGATGAAGCAAATCTCATGTTATATGGGATAAAACTAATTATATAAGAACAGAAACCTCGGTAAGATCATCAGGATTATCATAGGAACCTCAGTAACATCCCAGGATCATCATAGGAACCTCAGTAACATCATGGGAACCTCCATAACAGCATAGGAACCTCAGTACCATCATAGGATCATCAGAGGAACCTCAGTACCATCATATGATCATCATAGGAACCTCGGTAACATCATAGGATCATCAGGGGAACCTCAGTAACATCGTAGGATCATCATAGGAACCTCCATAATATCATAGGAACCTCCATAATATCATAGGAACCTCCATAATATCATAGGAACCTCCATAACAGCATAGGAACCTCAGTACCATCATAGGATCATCAGAGGAACCTCAGTAACATCATATGATCATCATAGGAACCTCGGTAACATCATAGGATCATCAGGGGAACCTCAGTAACATCGTAGGATCATCATAGGAACCTCCATAATATCATAGGAACCTCCATAACATCATAGGAACCTCCATTACATCATAGGAACCTCCATAACATCATAGGAACCTCCATAACATCATAGGAACCTCAGTACCATCATAGGATCATCAGAGGAACCTCAGTAACATCATAGGATCATCAGAGGAACCTCAGTAACATCATAGGATCATCATAGGAACCTCCATAATATCATAGGAACCTCCATAACATCAAGGGAACCTCCATAACATCAAGGGAACCTCCATAACATCATAGGAACCTCCATAACATCATAGGAACCTCCATAACACCATAGGAACCTCCATAACATCATAGGAACCTCCATAACATCATAGGAACCTCCATTACATCATAGGATCATCATAGGAACCTCCATTACATCATAGGATCATCATAGGAACCTCGGTGACATTATAGGGTCATCATAGGCACCTCCATAACATCATAGAAACCTTAGTAACATTCTAGGATCATTGTCGGAACCTCAGTAACATCATATGAACCTCAGTAACATAATATGAACCTCAGTAACATCATATGAACCTCAATAACATCATAGCATCATCATAGGAACCTCCATTACATCATAGGAACCTCAGTAATATAATTGGATCATCATTGGGACCTCAGTAACATCATAAAATCATAATAGGCACCTCCATAACATCATAGGAGCCCCGCTAACATCATTGGATCATCATAGGAACCTCCATAACATCATAGGAACCTCAGTCCTCCAGTGTCCCCCAGGAACATGTGCCAGTACTTAAAGGATCCACTAGGGGGAATGATGTGTTGTTTTGTTGCATGGGCTATTTCCTACCCGACCATGCTCCTTTTCTGGAGGCCACAACTTCTAAGTTGGGCTAGACCCAAAAGTGGCAAAAAAAAGGTCTAAAAGTCTTGTTAAATGTGGCACAAAAGAAAAAGTTGCACTAGGGCAGGATTGGGAAAACATATGATTGGTTTTCCTGGATGTTTACCAAGACTTGTGTATACAACCAGGAAAGATAAGAGAAGGAGAGATCCAGGAGCACCCAAGAGCAGATCGGGCCAAACCAATAAAAGGTTGGCAAAAATCTTCCCCAGGTTCCTGCCAATGATAAAAGGAACAGCTGTCAAATAACAGAAGCTTATTACCATTACTGGGAATGGAGCGGCTGTCATGTGACACAGTTCCTTGGTATACAATATGCTCATGATACTAACACAAGAAGACTAAAAAAACATAATAATGGTGCCAAAAAAATTATGATAACATTTTTCTTTCTTCGTATCCTGCGCCTCCGTTTCATTGGTCTCAATAGAGTTTCCAGAATGGCTTATGGATAAAACCATCTCTTGAATTCGTATGTAGGCTGAATGGCAGCTCAAGCCAATCACTGGGGGATCAGATCAAGCAGTCAGACCCCCCCACCTGTAGATAGCGGGGGCTTGTCTATAACAAAACCGGTTTAATGATTTTCATACTCCAATGTAATGGCTTCTTAGAACTACCCACTTACATGTTTCCATGAATTCCCACCATCTGATGAGATGAACATGTTGGTATCCGTTGAGGAGAGCTCCGACCCCACGTTACCTGTGAAAGACACAATGTAACATCGACATCATTCTTCTTTTGTTTATTTGTTTTTCAACTATTTTTATTAGGTGCAATTAGAACTGTCACATCATAACAAAGAAAGATAATTGCAGGCATTGTACCAACCTTTACAATAAAGATAAAAGTAACAGCTTACACTTTCTTTACAGAGGCACATTGATTGTCACATTGAGATGGGGAATATAACCCATCAAATTAAAAGCAGAGGGGAGTCAAAACAGAAGGGAAGAAAGGCAGGAAATAGTGGCAGGGTAGGAAGGGTATGGAAGGAACCGTAGAGATGAGTCAAGATGAGGCTACTCTTTTCCGTGTTAACCATGGCATCCAAGTTTGTAAATATTTGGCCTGGGAGCCTACAACCTATTGGGCCATTTTCCCAGACCCACATAGCTCAGTAACATTCTCCGACCATTGGTTTGTAGAGGGAGGGGTATCTGGCGTGGATCTTGTCAATCATTTTCAAATTTTGTATCCAAAATGTATCCAGAATAAGTGATAACAGGAAAGAGAAGAAAGACAAGTCCCTGCTGATAATTTCTGACCTCTGTGTTCCTAACCCTGGTTTTGTTCTATCCTTCTGTCTCTGATTCTTTTTGAAAGCCTCAGTGCGACCTGTCTCTGAAATGTAGCTGCCTTGCCACAACTTTTGAAAAAAATGCATATCCATCTGCCCTGACCTCAGCCTGCCTAGAACCATTCTTTATGGGACCCTCGAGTGTCTCCAGACCCACCTGGAATGACCAGACCACCTGTTATTGGACTACTCTAAAATGTAGCGACCTTGAGATCCAGTATAGATCCCAATATTTGGGCTTGGATAATACCCATGAGATTAGCTCTAATCCATACCGGTCTGATGTCTGTACCAGATAGAGAGAAGACAATGTGGAATTGAGAGGAAGATAAGATTATTAAAGGAGTAAAAAATGTGGAACAGAAAGAGGAAGAGAAAGATAATGAAAAGAGAAACAAAGGGAAATGAGAAGAAGAAGTGGAAGAGCTGAAAAATGTAGTGTTGGATTGGGGCTTCAACCTGGGCTGTATTTTCTATTAGGCACTTGAGATCTAGTGCACCTAGTTAGAGAGGGGCATCTTCAGGATCACAAATTGTCACATTTGATGACTATCGCTAAAAGAAAAAGAGGCGCATCTAGGATAACAACCTGGGAAAGTGTGAGTTATAAATAGGGCCAATGGCCCAACCTTCATCGACCAGTAGGAAACAGACCCTAGAAAACTTTAAATGTTTTATCTTCTGCTGGATTTCTGTTGTGTTAGAGCCTGGGCCCCCCATTGGATCTCTTGGTGGGCCAGTCTTGCCTTAAGAAGGTAACTTAAAAGACCATAAACTTTCTGTATCTCTTACAAGGAGGAACATTCCAGAGTGTTATAAAGAGTTGCTTCCGGGATTGGGTGATAGAAAGCTATCTGAGAACCTGTGTCGAGGCGGAGCCTCCTGCCTCCTGCCAGAGAAATCTGGTGAATACGTCTGTAACTTAAAGAAGGAGGTGGAAATAAATGAGCATGGTAACCAACTAAGGATGAATAGAAGGAAAAGCAAAGAAATAGGCGAGAAGGAAGTTAAAAGGGTGGAAGTTAAGATGATGAAGTAAGAAAAGTGAAAGAAGAGGAGAAGAATAAGGAAGAACAGAAAAGAAGGCGGAAAACTGGAAAAGATCCAAAAATTTAGAAAAAATTGTAAAATGAATGGAATAAAAAGATGAACGGAAAACTGTAAACATAAATAAAATTATAAAAGAAGTCTGAGAATGAGAGATTACATTTTTTTTTACATTTTTCAACAAAAATTGAAGATGCGCCAGAAAAATGCCACCAGTAAATCCTAATAAAGTGGCCCAGATGGCGTCTCCGGCTGACAACCTGACATCTGCAGCCCATTCCTCTCATTGCCAATGATGTTTCTTTTTTCTTTTTCTAATTCATAACAACAGGAAACGTCTAAACATCGTTCACCCTCAAAACCTCTGAATCACAGAAGCCTCGACATCTACTAACTGCACCAAATGTCATATCGTTCGCCGTACAAGACTTGACGCTTTCCCGATAAATGATTTTCTTGCTGCAACAAACCCAAGACTGACTGGTGATGTGACGTGGAAAGCCATGACATCTGATGAGGAAATATGTTGTCAGATTTTGCTGTCGATCAAGGGCCCCCTGATCACACATGAGCGATGTACTTTAAGCTGATTTGTGAACTAAAATAGAAGATGTGGAAGACCCTCGGGGGAAAGGCCATAACATGGACTGTGTCTGGTATCATAGTATCATAGCATGTAGGACAAATTCCATGGCAAATCCACACGGCTATAAGGAACGGTCAGAGCCCAACAGAGCCCAGGAGCATCAAGTTTCACCTTTGCTTGGATTTCTTTCATGGGAAAAAAAACACAAGTTTTAAGATCTAGCAATAGGTTATTTCTTTGGGGTCTCTACCTACCCCTGATAGTGGTTACTATAACCACATTTAACCAATCCCTCCAATGACTAGCTGCAGCAGCATATCCCTTCTTCTGCGTTGGTTGTCTGACACCTTTCTTTGCTGACAATTACGTAGCGATATATCCACATACGTTCCGATTGATGATTGATTAAATGATACAAATCAATAATATTTGCAAGTGTGAGGCTATGTTCTTTGGTTACATTATGTTGAATTTTCATAGAGGCGACAGATTTATTACAGGTGTCTAAAGAGAGTGTCTCATGGAGGAGTTGATATTTGCAAAATGCAACAGGCTTTGTCTTAGTCCCACAAACCTCCTTTCTTTGCCCTTTGAAATAATTGACTTCCTCAGATGAGCCTTACATTTACGTTTAAGGTGTACAGTCAATGGTCTATGGACACAATGTACCAGTTTGGCTTTGATCTACTCCAAGGCAGTGACCCATTCACTGCAAAAAGCCACCAGGTCGCTACCTCTCGGAGGAGTCAGTGGTAGCAGCTGACTCTGGTGGGTCTATAGACTCTGGTGAAAAGTCAAGCAGAGGATGGTAAGGAACAAGTCACAGTCTCAGTTCTAACAGAGTCAAGTATCAGGTCATAGGCCAAGGTGGGCAGCAAGGTCAACATCTGCAGGGCACCAGTGGATAAACAACCTCAAGCTGGTTCCTGTTGATACAAAGACTCCAAAAATGAGAAGTCACTTTAGATTGGCAGGGGACACATGGTGGTGGCCATCTTGATGAAGAGGGGAAGGAGAAAGCTGGTGGGAAAACCAATGGGCACAGATGGAAAGTGCTACATACAGGTTCATCCAGTCAGAATATTTGAAAGCTTCTCAAACAGTAAGTTTGTTTTAGAATCTTAATTTTTATGGATTTTTTTTTAAGGAGCAGTATTAATATGGCGCCACCACAGGCAATATGAAGCATTACAAAAATCATTATAAATAAGACCACATTCTTGTGCTGCTCATCCAAACTAAGAATTACTCTTGGTCTAAGGCAGGGACAACCAAATGACCGCCAGTTTGGATCACTTTATGCAAAACGTGAACGGTGAATGAAGACGCAAATACAATCTACAATAAAATATGTCATGATTTCAGAAACATGGGTGCTTGGGAGCAAACCTCATAAACTGGACAATATACTGGAGCAGGATAAACTGCTTACATTACTGAGGGCTTCATCTTTCATTACCTGAGGCCACAATCAGCCAAGGTGCAGTCGCTTTGCTGGATATGCTTCCAGAGTTGTAGGGATTCTCCGACATTTGCAAGTTGAAATGCAGGGAGCAGAATGGCTAGAGGTATAAAAAATATATGCAAAAATAATTTTAAAAAACTCTATAATTTCATTAATTTTAACTTTAGTTGCTTATTATTGGTAATTCTTGGCAGCTCTAAGCAATGTCCACCTTATGTGCCCCGCTTAGATATCTAGTCCTTATGGCCTAACCATTCAGATACATTTGGAAACATTAATAAAGTTGATATGGAACTCACCAGCAGACAGTTGATGGGGTTCCCCTTTAGATCAGTGTCCGGTGCCGGCAGCAGGCGCCAGTCCCGGCCCTTGTTGTAGGTTATATATGTCTTCACGCATTCATCAACTTTTCTGTTGGCCAAGAATACTCCATTTATCCCAGCTACCTAGGAAGAAGGATCAGATGAGCCACAGATGAGAAGACCACAAGTGAGAACCCTTCAATAAAATAGACACTGATCATTGGTGAGATGACCTAGAGACCTCATTTAATGCCCAATATGATAGGATATTATAGACCATGTACGATTGATGATAGCTATGGACTATTGGTGGGGTTATGTAATATATAACTGGCCACGTTGGGGCCTCTGTCTTAGCACCATTTGCTTTCAAAAATGTGCATTTGTTACATGGTAGAAAGTCCTTTATCTGGAAGCCATTATCTCCTTGTGGCAATGACGCAGATCACCCTACCTTCAGAGTCTATGAGGAGGCATCTTTAGATGTTAATAATAAATTCGGTGAATTTTCTACAGTCCTAATCCTCACAAAACACTTCTTACAATTCATTCTTATAACATCTTGCCCAAAGATGGAGCATCATTGGAAAACATTTATCTCTACTACATGAAGCTGGATCTTCAGATATGCAGTGTTATGTCTACAGTAGGTCAAACATGACCTCCATAGGACCAAGAATGCTACTGAGTTCCTCGCCCCATAACTTGGCTGGGTCTTCTCATAATTGCGTTGTCTTACCATAGGATAAATAAGGGCTAATTTTGTTATAATGTGTCAGAGGATCTTTAACCGGTGGCCCAAATATCTCTATGCACCATCCTCTTCTACCAGTACCACAAGGTTCCAAGATCTATTCAATGTTCTACCTGGACCACTTGATGAAATTTGATCCATGACCTTCACTAAATACCTCATATAGGTCGATGACAATATTCCCTTCGAGGCCACGACTGCTCTTGACGTTCTCCAGAGCGAGGGTGAAATAGACGCCCCTAGGGTCTGAGATATACAGGTTGTAGGTCTCATTTTGGTTCCACTCTTGCACGGCGGCAAACACCTGCTTTTCATCTGTGCTGATGATGTGCATGTCCTGCCATAGTAGAAGAAGAAGACAATGACTGGTCTGATCAGGGTCAGAACATAAATGTGTGCATCATTCATAGTCATTGCATCAAAGGCAGCACCGTACCTTAGGAAGAGAATATTTGGGCAGCTTGATCTGGGCGAACGATTCCCGCTTATATGAGACAAAGTAACTGGCTCTACCCCCGGAGGTCGCCTGCAGAAAAAGAGTAAGTAACTTAGAATTACTAAAACAATAGGGTTTATGAACAAGTATTTATTATATTTACAAATAACACTTGACCCCCATTCACAAATGGGGTAGAAATATATAGAGCAGGAAAACACATCGTAACAGTCTTCATTAAGTCTTTTATTCTGCTCTTTCTCCTGTTGTGAGCAGTGTGTGTGTGAAAGCAGTGAGATATCTCTTCTCTGGCAGATAAAAAGATTAATGATTAACTCTTCCCACTCCTACAGAATATTTCTCTTGATGATTCAGTTCTCTGAGGAGAATAGACTTTCCAGACTTTCTATAGAGAGTCAAGTCATTAAGTTGTTTTTATGTCTTAGCTGTCAGTGGTGGACAGGGAGAGAAGGGTGATTTACAAAAACTGTTTGAATATAGAAGAGGTATATAACCTGAAACTCGTAGGCTGTAAGGTTGCTTTACCATCTTTAAATGAGGGAGTATTAAACAAATTATATTCTTGTACAAAAGGGGCATTATTATAGTAGAACGGTCCAGCACTCACGGATCTTGGAAAAAATTCTGTATATCTTTATTTCTTCAATGTAAAATACAGGGCATCATGGCATGTGCATAAGGAGTAGCGTATGTATTGGGCTCCCTGCACGCAATGAAGACCCAAGTGGCTACAGTATTATGGTAGTTATATTCTTGTACATAGGGGGCTGTATTATAGTAGTTAGGGGGAAGTATTATATAGTTATATTCTTGTACATAGGGGGCAGTATTATAGTAGTTATATTCTTGTACATAGGGGGCAGTATTATAGTAGTTATAGTCTTGTACATAGGGGGCAGTATTATAGTAGTTATATTCTTGTACATAGGGGGCTGTATTATAGTAGTTAGGGGGAAGTATTATATAGTTATATTCTTGTACATAGGGGGCAGTATTATAGTAGTTATAGTCTTGTACATAGGGGGCAGTATTATAGTAGTTATATTCTTGTACATAGGGGGCAGTATTATAGTAGTTATATTCTTGTACATAGGGGGCAGTATTATAGTAGTTATATTCTTGTACATAGGGGGCAGTATTATAGTAGTTATATTCCTGTACATAGGGGGCAGTATTATAGTAGTTATATTCCTGTACATAGGGGCAGTATTATAGTAGTTATATTCTTGTACATAGGGGGAAGTATTATATAGTTATATTCTTGTACATAGGGAACAGTATTATAGTAGTTATATTCTTGTACATAGGGGCAGTATTATAGTAGTTATATTCATGTACATAAAGGGCAGTATTATAGTAGTTATATTCTTGTACATAGGGGGCAGTATTATAGTAGTTATATTCTTGTACATAGGGGGCAGTATTATAGTAGTTATATTCTTGTACATAGGGGGCAGTATTATAGTAGTTATATTCCTGTACATAGGGGGCAGTATTATAGTAGTTATATTCCTGTACATAGGGGCAGTATTATAGTAGTTATATTCTTGTACATAGGGGGAAGTATTATATAGTTATATTCTTGTACATAGGGAACAGTATTATAGTAGTTATATTCTTGTACATAGGGGCAGTATTATAGTAGTTATATTCATGTACATAAAGGGCAGTATTATAGTAGTTATATTCTTGTACATAGGGGGCAGTATTATAGTAGTTATATTCTTGTACATAGGGGGCAGTATTATAGTAGTTATATTCTTGTACATAGGGGGCAGTATTATAGTAGTTATATTCTTGTACATAGGGGGCAGTATTATAGTAGTTATATTCTTGTACATAGGGGACAGTATTATAGTAGTTATATTCTTGTATATAGGGGGCAGTATTATAGTAGTTATATTCTTGTACATAGGGGGCAGGATTATAGTAGTTATATTCTTGTACATAAAGGGCAATATTATAGTAGTTATATTCTTGTACATAGGGGGCAGGATTATAGTAGTTATATTCCTGTACATAGGGGGCAGTATTATAGTAGTTATATTCTTGTACATAGGGGACAGTATTATAGTAGTTATATTCTTGTATATAGGGGGCAGTATTATAGTAGTTATATTCCTGTACATAGGGGGCAGGATTATAGTAGTTATATTCCTGTACATAGGGGCAGTATTATAGTAGTTATATTCTTGTACATAAAGGGCAGTATTATAGTAGTTATATTCTTGTACATAGGGGGCAGTATTATAGTAGTTATATTCTTGTACATAGGGGGAAGTATTATATAGTTATATTCTTTTACATAGCGAGCAGTATTATTGTAGTTATATTCTTGTACATAGAGGGCAGTATTATAGTAGTTATATTCTGGTACAAAGAGGCAGTATTATAGTAGTTATATTCTTGTACATAAAGGGCAGTATTATAGTAGTTATATTCTTGTACATAGGGGGCAGTATTATAGTAGGTACATTCTTGTACATAGGGGCAGTATTATAGTAGTTATATTCTTGTACAAAGAGGTAGTATTATAGTAGTTATATTCTTGTACATAAAGGGCAGTATTATAGTAGTTATATTCTTGTACATAGGGGGCAGTATTATAGTAGTTACATTCTTGTACATAGGCGGCAGTATTATAGTAGTTATATTCTTGTACATAGGGGGCAGTATTATAGTAGTTATATTCTTGTACATAGGGGGCAGTATAATAGTAGTTATATTCTTGTACATATGGGACTGTATTATAGTAGTTATATTCTTGTATATAGGGGGCAGTATTATAGTAGTTATATTCTTGTACATAGGGGGCAGGATTATAGTAGTTATATTCTTGTACATAAAGGGCAGTATTATAGTAGTTATATTCTTGTACATAGGGGGCAGTATTATAGTAGTTATATTCTTGTACATAGGGGGCAGTATTATAGTAGTTATATTCTTGTACATAAAGGGCAGTATTATAGTAGTTATATTCTTGTACATAGGGGGCAGTATTATAGTAGTTATATTCTTGTACATAGGGGGTAGTATTATAGTAGTTATATTCTTGTACATAGGGGGCAGGATTATAGTAGTTATATTCTTGTACATAGGGGCAGTATTATAGTAGTTATATCCTTGTACATAGGGGCAGTATTATAGTAGTTATATTCTTGTACATTGGGGGCAGTATTATAGTAGTTATATTCTTGTACATTGGGGGCAGGATTATAGTAGTTATATTCTTGTACATAGGGGCAGTATTATAGCAGTTATATTCCTGTACATAGGGGTAGTATTATACTATTTATATTCCTGTACATAGGGGGCAGTATTATAGCAGTTATATTCCTGTACATAGGGGTAGTATTATACTAGTTATATTCTTGTACATAGCGGGCAGTATTATAGTAGTTATATTCTTGTACATAGGGGACAGTATTATAGTAGTTATATTCTTGTACATAGGGGGCAGTATTATAGTAGTTATATTCTTGTACATAGGGGGCAGGATTATAATAGTTATATTCTTGTGCATAGGGAGCAGTATTATAGTAGTTTTATTCTTGTACTTAGTGGGCAGTATTATAGTAGTTATATTCTTGTACTTAGTGGGCAGTATTATAGTAGTTATATTCTTGTACATAGTGGGCAGTATTATAGTAGTTATATTCTTGTACATAGGGGCAGTCTTATAGTAGATATATTCTTGTACATAGTGGGCAGTATTATAGTAGTTACATTCATGTACATAGTGGGCAGTATTATAGTAGTTATTTTCTTGTACATAGGGGCAGTATTATAGTAGTTATATTCCTGTACATAGGGGGCAGTATAATAGTAGTTATATTCTTGTACATAGGGGGCAGGATTATAGTAGTTATATTCTTGTACATAGGGGCAGTGTTATAGTAGTTATATTCTTGTACATGGGAGCAGTATTATAGTAGTTATATTCTTGTACATGGGAGCAGTATTATAGTAGTTATATTCTTGTACATAGGAGACAGTATTATAGTAGTTATATTCCTGTACACAGGGGGCAGTTTTATAGTAGTTATATTCTTGTACATGGGAGCAGTATTATAGTAGTTATATTCTTGTACATAGGGGACAGTATTATAGTAGTTATATTCCTGTACAAAGGGGGCAGTTTTATAGTAGTTATATTCTTGTACATAGGGGGCAGTATTATAGTAGTTATATTCCTGTACATAGGGGGCAGTATTATAGTAGTTATATTCCTGTACATAGGGGCAGTATTATAGTAGTTATATTCTTGTACATAGGGGGAAGTATTATATAGTTATATTCTTGTACATAGGGAACAGTATTATAGTAGTTATATTCTTGTACATAGGGGCAGTATTATAGTAGTTATATTCATGTACATAAAGGGCAGTATTATAGTAGTTATATTCTTGTACATAGGGGGCAGTATTATAGTAGTTATATTCTTGTACATAGGGGGCAGTATTATAGTAGTTATATTCTTGTACATAGGGGGCAGTATTATAGTAGTTATATTCTTGTACATAGGGGGCAGTATTATAGTAGTTATATTCTTGTACATAGGGGACAGTATTATAGTAGTTATATTCTTGTATATAGGGGGCAGTATTATAGTAGTTATATTCTTGTACATAGGGGGCAGGATTATAGTAGTTATATTCTTGTACATAAAGGGCAATATTATAGTAGTTATATTCTTGTACATAGGGGGCAGGATTATAGTAGTTATATTCCTGTACATAGGGGGCAGTATTATAGTAGTTATATTCTTGTACATAGGGGACAGTATTATAGTAGTTATATTCTTGTATATAGGGGGCAGTATTATAGTAGTTATATTCCTGTACATAGGGGGCAGGATTATAGTAGTTATATTCCTGTACATAGGGGCAGTATTATAGTAGTTATATTCTTGTACATAAAGGGCAGTATTATAGTAGTTATATTCTTGTACATAGGGGGCAGTATTATAGTAGTTATATTCTTGTACATAGGGGGAAGTATTATATAGTTATATTCTTTTACATAGCGAGCAGTATTATTGTAGTTATATTTTTGTACATAGGGGGCAGTATTATAGTAGTTATATTCTGGTACAAAGAGGCAGTATTATAGTAGTTATATTCTTGTACATAAAGGGCAGTATTATAGTAGTTATATTCTTGTACATAGGGGACAGTATTATAGTAGTTATATTCCTGTACATAGGGAGCAGTATTATAGTAGTTTTATTCTTTTACATAGGGGGCAGTATTATAGTAGTTATATTCTTGTACATAGGGGGCAGTATTATAGTAGTTATATTCCTGTACATAGGGGGCAGTATTATACTAGTTATATTCCTGTACATAGGGGGCAGTATTATACTAGTTATATTCTTGTACATAGGGGGCAGTATTATAGTAGTTATATTCATGTACATAATGGGCAGTATTATAGTAGTTATATTCTTGTACATAGGGGGCAGTATTATAGTAGTTATATTCTTGTACATAGGGGGCAGTATTATAGTAGTTATATTCTTGTACATAGGGGGCAGTATTATAGTAGTTATATTCTTGTACATAGGGGGCAGTATTATAGTAGTTATATTCTTGTACATAGGGGACAGTATTATAGTAGTTATATTCTTGTATATAGGGGGCAGTATTATAGTAGTTATATTCTTGTACATAGGGGGCAGGATTATAGTAGTTATATTCTTGTACATAAAGGGCAATATTATAGTAGTTATATTCTTGTACATAGGGGGCAGGATTATAGTAGTTATATTCCTGTACATAGGGGGCAGTATTATAGTAGTTATATTCTTGTACATAGGGGACAGTATTATAGTAGTTATATTCTTGTATATAGGGGGCAGTATTATAGTAGTTATATTCCTGTACATAGGGGGCAGGATTATAGTAGTTATATTCCTGTACATAGAGGCAGTATTATAGTAGTTATATTCTTGTACATAAAGGGCAGTATTATAGTAGTTATATTCTTGTACATAGGGGGCAGTATTATAGTAGTTATATTCTTGTACATAGGGGGAAGTATTATATAGTTATATTCTTTTACATAGCGAGCAGTATTATTGTAGTTATATTCTTGTACATAGGGGGCAGTATTATAGTAGTTATATTCTGGTACAAAGAGGCAGTATTATAGTAGTTATATTCTTGTACATAAAGGGCAGTATTATAGTAGTTATATTCTTGTACATAGGGGACAGTATTATAGTAGTTATATTCCTGTACATAGGGAGCAGTATTATAGTAGTTTTATTCTTGTACATAGGGGGCAGTATTATAGTAGTTATATTCTTGTACATAGGGGGCAGTATTATAGTAGTTATATTCCTGTACATAGGGGGCAGTATTATACTAGTTATATTCCTGTACATAGGGGGCAGTATTATACTAGTTATATTCTTGTACATAGGGGGCAGTATTATAGTAGTTATATTCTTGTACATAGGGGGCAGTATTATAGTAGTTATATTCCTGTACATAGGGGGCAGTATTATACTAGTTATATTCCTGTACATAGGGGGCAGTATTATACTAGTTATATTCTTGTACATAGGGGGCAGTATTATAGTAGTTATATTCTTGTACATAGGGGGCAGGATTATAGTAGTTATATTCATGTACATAATGGGCAGTATTATAGTAGTTATATTCTTGTACATAGGGGCAGTATTATAGTAGTTATATTCCTGTACATAGGGGGCAGTATTATAGTAGTTATATTCTTGTACATAGGGGGCAGTATTATAGTAGTTATATTCCTATACATAGGGGGCAGTATTATAGTAGTTATATTCTTGTACATAGGGGCAGTATTATAGTAGTTATATCCCTGTACATAGGGGGCAGTATTATAGTAGTTATATTCTTGTACATAGGGGCAGTATTATAGCAGTTATATTCTTGTACATAGGGGGCAGTATTATAGTAGTTATATTCTTGTACATAGGTGGCAGTATTATAGTAGTTATATTCTTGTACATAGGGGGCAGTATTATAGTAGTTATATTCTTGTACATGGGGGGCAGTATTATAGTAGTTATATTCTTGTACATAGGGGGCAGTATTAAAGTAGTTATATTCTTGTACATAGGGGGCAGTATTATAGTAGTTATATTCTTGTACATAGGGGGCAGTATTATAGTAGTTATATTCTTGTACATAGGGGGCAGGATTATAGTAGTTATATTCATGTACATAATGGGCAGTATTATAGTAGTTACATTCTTGTATATAGAGGGCAGTATTATTGTAGTTCTTGTCCTGTACAATGTGGCTGTATCCTAAACGAAAGAGGTAACATTAGGAATAATACAAAGAATATTTAATAACTGTGGGGTCTATGAGCTGAGAATGTTTATGTAGTGGAAGAATTTTCCCAGGTGAGCCTCATTTCCCATTTATCTTATCTCTCACACTTCCATACATAAGTTGTTATTGCTGGTACGGCAGTGATAGGAGCTGTAGTGTGTTATGAGGAGATATGTATATAACTATACACCCCTGGTCCCCCCTCCTTACAGTATTTCTCTCTGGTGTCTGTAGAGATTTACTCAGTCCCCAGTGTAATTCTGGAGGAGATCTCGCTGTGTTGTGTCTGATAAGGCTCTTACTGTATATCACACCGGCTCCTGGATGTAATAGTCTGCAATAAAACTGATATATTTGTAGTGCGGCGCAAAAGAAGCAGGAAGCGCTGAGCGGACACATGACATGATAATGGTCATCTGCGATGGCTGGGGAAGACGAGGGGCCGGAGAGATTGGATTATGAGAACAGAGCAGGGAAAGAAGGAGCAAGAAGCGAATATTGTGGAGCCGGCTCCGTGATGGATCCGGGAACAGCTGCTCGGTGTCACGACCGCCAGGATTCAATTCCATTAAGAAAGAAACATGCTCTGCAGTAATATGGTGTCGCTTAGGGCAGAGAACAGGTATTATCTATGATATTGACAGCAGACGAATAAAGAACAATAACACCGGCTGTAATGAGGAGAAGAATGACTGGAGGAGCTGGCGCCGCGTCACCGCGATGATGAATGAGGCAGCCGCAATATCAGATGTGCGCCTGCGGCGGCCGAGCAGCACAGGCGAAGGGGCGGGGCTAGGAATGAGGCGAAAACTTCTAGAGGCTTCATGGTTCAGTGCAGGTGAAAACGGGAAAATAATGTACTGAAAGGTTATTGTACATTGGGGGTATCAAAGGGGCAACTTCAAGGTGTTGTAATGGGGGATCAAAGGGGCAACTTCAAGGTGTTGTAATGGGGGATCAATGGGGTAACTTCAATGTGTTGTAATAAGGGGGATCAAAGGGATGACTTCCATGTGTTGTAATAAGGGGGTCAATGGGGTGACTTCAAGGTGTTGTAATAGGGGGATCAATGGGGTAACTTCAAGGTGTTGTAATAGGGGGATAAATGGGGTAACTTCAAGGTATTGTAATAGGGGCAGATCAAATGGGTAACTTCAATGTCTTGTAATAAGGGGGATCAAAGGGATGACTTCAAGGTGTTGTAATAGGGAGAGATCAAAGGCGTAACTTCAAGGTGTTGTGATAGGGGGATCAATGGGGTAACTTCAAGGTGTTGTAATGGGGGATCAAACGGGTAACTTCAAGGTGTTGTGGTAGGGGGATCAAAGGGGTAACTTCAAGGGGTTGTAATGGGGGATCAATGGGGTAACTTCAAGGAGTTTTAATAGACAGAGATCAAAGGGGTAACTTCAAGGTTTTGTAATAGGGAGGATCAAAGGGGTAACTTCAAGGTGTTGTAATAAGGGGGATCAATGGGGTAACTTCAAGGCATTGAGGCTTTTTATCATTGGTTTTCATGGGCTTTTTGGTATAAAAAAGTCTCAAAGTAGTTCAGTGGGGTTTTTTGAGACTTTTCACTGTTAAAATGTCTCACAGGAGTTTGATGAATCTGATCGGCAGCGAAGATCCAAAATTAGACATAGAACTGCCCCAAGGAGCCGCCTAATGACAAATAACCACCATTGTCTCAAATTTGATTGTTATCCCCCATCCACATGGAAGTGGTAGAGAGATGGTGGAGGCAGGGACAAGACAAAAGTTACTAAAAGTTTCTTGGTTCATTGCAAAGGAAAGGAGAGGGACTGGACATTGGATTTTATAGCATATAGGGGGGTATTCGGGGAGTCATTTAAATGTATTGCTGCCCCCTACCCACAGGGGATTGGTAGAGATACTGAAGATGGAGTCAGGGGACAAGACAGAAGTGTCTAGAAGTTTCATGGTTAAATCAAATGTTAGGAGAGCGACGGTTTATAACATGATATAATATATATTGTAGATACAGGTGGTCACCTACTTAAGGACACCCGACTTAGAGACGACCCCTAGTTAAAGACAGACCCCTCTACCCACTGTGACCTCTGGTGAAGCTCTCTGGATGTTACTATAGTCCCAGACTGCAATAATCAGCTGTAAGGTGTCTGTAATGAAGCTTTATTGATAATCTCTGGTCCCATTACAGCAAAAACTTTTGAAACTCCAATTATCTGGATCTACAAATATAGTTTCGACTTACATAAAAATTCAACTTAAGAACATACCTATGAAACCCATCTTGTACATAACTCGGGGACTGCCTGTATAAGGGGATACTAAAGGGACATGGGATTGGTGGAGACTATGAAGTGGGGTCAAGGGGCGAGACAAAAGTTTCTAGAAGTTTTATGGTTCAATGCAAAAAAAATGTTAGGAGAGAGACCGTTTCTAACATGATAAACTAAATAGGGGGGTATCCAAAGGGTAACTCAATGGTGTTGTCCCAAGTCCAGATAGCAACGGTAGAGGAATGTAAGGTGGAGCCAGGGGACAAGACAAAAGTTTCAAGAAGTTTCATGGTTCAATACAAAGGAAGTATCATACAAGTGGCATTGCTACCCCTGTCCACATGGGATTGGTGGAGACTATAAAGGTGGTGCTTATAGAAGAGAAAGACGTTTTAAGAAGTTTAATGTCAAGGTTTTATATACTGAACCCTGAGTGGTAACATCCACGATTGGTGCCAGCCTTTAGCCTTTAAATCTAAGGCCATCAGGATCATGTGATCGGGCGCCGCCATTTTTTTAACGATCAACTTCACAGGGAGTGACAATCCTCTGGAAAATGGTGTGTTACTTGGTAGCATTTAAAGAGTTAATACCTGCAATCGTTGTCATTGAGTGTTAATGTCTCAATACCGAACTTCTGGCTGAACATGACCAGACCTGAACATCTCTACATCGGGTCACCACTTATGGACCCAACACCAGGTCCTCCTGTGTTCCAGACTTGAACTAAGGTACCACAAGGAAGATCATGCACATGTTATCGGGTGTGCATGTACATGTAAGTACATATTGGGGCACATTTACTTACCCGTCCCGTCGCGATCCCCGCTGTGCGTTGTCCGACGAGGATTCGGGTCTGCCGCGATTCACTAAGATCGTGCGTCCAAATTCCTGCATGTGTCGCTTCCCCGCTGAGGTCCGCCGGAGTTCACCTTCTTCTTCCCGGTGCATGTGAGTGCTGATCTTGCGACACAATTTGCTTTTTATATTCTGCAGTTTGTCTGAATCAGTCGGGTTGTCCGATGGCCACGCCCCTCGATTTGTGTTGCATGCAAGCCGGCGCTGATGTGCCACAATCCGATCACGTGCTCCAAAAACCTGGGGCAATTCAGGGCAGAACGGTAAAAAATCGCGAAACCCGGCGTAAATGCGGTGTTTGGACCCTTAGTAAATGTGCCCCATTGTGACCATCTTATAAGGACCTTCTACAGGTAGTTACTGCAATGCACCACAGCAGCTAAACCCAAGGATTGGTAATGTACAGGCTACAAATCTTTAGTTCTGATCCTGAAGACAAAAAGGAATCAGCAATAAATTATACGCCGGGTGTTTTGTGACCTTGTCTGAGTATTTTTATCCTCTTCTGCCTCCTCCAACAAAGCGCAAGGTCAAGTCTCAGAGTTATGCTCCCTCACCGGCTTTATGTCACAATAAATCTCAGTCACCCCTCTGGTTCGCAACACATTTGCTAATGTACACGTCAAGATGTAATTATATGGAGTCATATTTTGACATAAAGTAAATCTTAAACAAAGACTTTGTTGGTGGAAGCGCAGAGAACCGGGAATGAGAAAGTAAAGCGAAAAAAAAGATACATAGCGATAGAAACAATGAGAAAAAAAACTCTACAAAAATGCAACAAAAGAAAGTAAATCTATTGAGCAGAGAAGAAGAAGCAACGTGATTATGGATTCAAACCTTACGGCTTCTGAGGTCAATGGTCTCAATGATAATTTCATTATCGATAATGTATCGGTTATTTATGTAGAAACACCTAAAGGAAAATGGATTCCAAATGAATTTGTCAAAAAAGATCAAATAGACCCCTAATTCCTTTATGTCATGTGTGTTTTTTCGACCCAAAAATTAGGTCATACCAGCAATAGGGAATGGTGGGTTCCTGAAACGCGTCGTCCAATCTTTCCAATTTCACCATAATAAACATCTATGTGATTGGAAATTACAATGCCTTTGTACTTTCCACCAGTTTTTTTTTTCCAAAAACACACAGATCTAATTGTCCAAAGCTTCGGAGAACAGGAGATGCTGGTCGGACTGAGAAAAGTCAGTGGACCTGTTCAGGCGCAAATGAGTTTGCTCATCCCTACGGTAACACCTGTGATTGCATGTGTTATCCTTTAATTATACAAGAATACAAAGAGTCTTTACACTTTAGTTTCTTCCATCTGTATAAAGTCCTACTCGGGGGAGCTTAAAGGAAATCTACCATCAGAATCCATCATGACAAGCCAAGGACACTTATTAATACATCCAGGCATCGTGATTGTGCTAATCTTTTTATATTTGTCATCCATGGCCTCCTTCCTTCTAATATCCACTTTTAAAATGATATTTATTAGTCTTAGGGGCTACCCTAGGCCCTCTGGGATCTGGCTTTACAGACTGTAACTTTGGGGCACATTTACTTACAAATTTGGACAGTTCACTAAAATTGCATTGTCCCTCTATGATGCTGTGTGCGGCGATTTACTGAGATCGTGCGGCAATCATTAATCGGGCGCTTCTCCGCAATGGTCTGACAGAGTTCATCATCTTTTTTGTGGTTTAACACAGGGCGTGCGACACAATTTGAAAGTTAAATACGGCGCTCAGTCCGACGGGATTCCCCCTAATTTGTCGCAAAAGGGTCACGTGCGACACAATGTTAGAGCAATTAAATACCTGTGCAAGATGTTTTAGCCATGAAGAACATGTACAGTCCGACAAAAGTGCACCCATTGTCGCTCCCTCCCTTCTGCTTCCTCAGCACTGAGATTACAGCAGGAACTGCTCACTACACAAGTGCTGAGACAGCAGAGGGGAGGGTGATACAGTGTAACAGCCTGAAAAGCCGCATCACAGAGGGTTTAGGGTAGCCCCTTAAGCTCAATAGCATCATTTTAAAAGTTGATTTAGGAAGTAAGGAGGACATGGGTATCAAATATAAGAAGATACCTCAGTCACGGTGCCTGGATTTATGAGAAATAGAGACAGAGGCACACACATGCTGCAGCTGTGCCTCCCTGGAGACCCACCATACACTGCTGGCAGGGCACCAAGTAATGTGAAAAAAAGTTTTATAAAGTACCAAAATGCTGACTAAGGCATTTTTAAAATCAGCATAGTGGCCGCAATTAGGACCTGTCACCAGCTAAAAAAGACATTCCTGGTGACAGGTGCGCTTTAATACCCAGACACATTGCTGCGGAGGAAAATACACATTCATACTATAGGAAAGCAGAAATTGGCCTGGGACAGATGAACGTGGGGATTTTGAGGCTTTAAACTGCAGACACCAAGGAGAGTCAAACAAGTTTATGCTCCCCATTTCACCCGGAGACAGGCCATATAGACCAACACCCGCTGTAGAGGTGCGAAACGCGTTGTCTGTTCAGTATATTTTGTTTTCTTTAATATGTGAATCCTGACTATACCTGCACCACCAGAACATCCTGTTTTTCCCATCGGGCTCTTGAAGGTCACATTCATCTCCTGCGATATACCAGTGCTTTGATTTCTTAGTAAAGAATGTCTTCCAGAGGGCACATATGGAGACAGAAGCCCAGTGGCTTCAGCTCCCAGAAGGAGAGATGGCACAGGGAGCCGCGGGCATTACTATGTCTTGTTATTTTCCATCTTCTTGGCTGCGGTATGGTTTTGAATAGCACCAACAGAGTTGAGACCAAGCAGTTGGCTGGCAAAATAGTCTGTGAGACCCTTATTAGGCTGGATCATGTTAAGAGAGAGGTCAACTACTGTTCCTAAATCCTTACACAGGTAAATGTGGACATTGTCTGGCAAATATCCAAGTTGCGGTTGTAAGATAATCACTAGTAGATTCTGGAGCCATACAGCAGGAAAGCAGAGTCCTGCCTTGGTGGTCAACAACAACAGATGTTGGCTCTTTATTGACCATGCTGGCCAACTCCAAAGAATTAGGTTAACAAGGGGTTCTCCATGTTCAAACAAAAAACATATAACTGGTCAGAGGGTTAAGAAAACAAAAAAAGAACACCTGCCCTGGTGCTCCTGTTCTCCAGCACTGTGTCCCGTTGGTGCCGTGCTGCTCCGTTTATATACAATGGCCAACCTAAACATTGCCCTCAACCGGACACCGCCTTAAATTCAATACTGTGGCCAACGGCTGAAAGTTGTTGGATCGAAACACCTGCCTCTGTAAACAACCAGAACCATGCCACAGATGGCAGACGGTGCAGGACAAGTTGCATTAGGTTCCAGGATTTTTAAATTATAAAGGGCAGCGGCAGCAGGAGGTATCTACCATCAGATCTACTTCTCTGTCACACATGGGGGTGTGGGAGAGTCTCGTGGTACTAGCCGCAACCCGGGACCGGAGTCTAAGCGGCCCCTTGTCTTCGCTAGAGCCCGCTGCAAAGCGGGATGGTCTTGCTGTGACGGGGGTGCCACCAGGACGTTCCATGGGTGCGACTAGGCCCACGGTGGCAGCTGAGGTAGGGAAGCAGGCAACAGGAACGGATCACCGATGCAGGACACAAGAACAGGCGGCAGGATGGCAGGACCTTGGCAGGATGGCAGGTACTCGGCTATACCACAGGAGTACAGGACCGCCACAGGAACACGGGACCACCACAGGAAAACAAGACCGCCACAGGAACACGGGACCGCCACGGAAACACCACAGGAACACAGGAGTACAGACACACAGAGGAAACCTGGGAACACTGGAACACTAAGAAACACAGAATGACTTTAAAATCCAGCCGTGAGTGAAGGGATGTGCCGAATTATAAGGGAGAGCTGGATTTAGCCTGCCCCAATTAGGAGGACTCTGGCCCTTTAAATCAGGACGAGTTGGCACGTGCGTGCCCTAGCAGCGTGGAAGCCGACGTGCGGCCTGGATGGGGATCAAGTCGCACCAGGAGCCAGGAAAGATGAGTGCAGGCCGGGTGAGCAGGGGCACACAGGAGGACACGGGTGCACCCACGATCCTTACCGAGGATCGTGTGTGTAACCGTTACATTCTCATGGTAGATTCCTCATGATAGGTTTCCTTTAAAATTGATTGGAGACCCTCTCACAGACGATACAACTATGACAGACTTTGGGAATGAAGAGGACACAGCGATAATTGTCATGAAGGGCTCTTCAGTTTATTTTTGGAATGTAGGAAGAGAACTTGAAGAAAACCCAACAGATCAAGAAGATACAAAGTCTGGGAGACGTTGTCCTTGGGTGCTAGGCTGCAGGTGGACAATGTTAACCATTGAGTTATCCAAATAAAGCAAAAAGTCCATAAAGTTAAACAATGTATCATTTTTACATGAGTTTTCTTATGTAATATACAAGACCAAAGACTCTGGAATGGATCCCTGGTACCTCCTCACACAGGTAGCGGGAGAGTATTTATCAATCCCCAGCCGTCCGAGCCGCTCCTCACCATTGTAATAAACATAATGTGAGAGGCAATATTAATGCGTTTCGATTAAAAATACAATTTAAGGAAAAGTAGCCAAAATTGTAAATCCTAGGATTAGTATGGCTTTTCGACTAAATCCCGTGTTTTAGTGCAGATTTAATGAATGTCATCCAATTATTTGCTCTGTGATCATCAGTCGTGTTCTTGCAAAGTTATCTAGCTTTTCGCTTGCTAATGACTTTCTCATTAATCTAATTTTCTGGAATTTCGCTTTTACGGGTTTAATTGGGCCTCAGGCCAAGGGGAATGAATCTTTCTGGACAAATCTGTTTGCCATTACACACATCTGTCTTTCCAAGATTATTCTGTCACAGTTTCTGAGCTGTTTTATCTCGGCTTCTCAAGTGCGGGAGTCACAGTCAGGATTTTGTTACTTGGGCGACCAATGAGCGATGGCTTCTTAACAGTTTGGAGGCGATTCTTAAAACTAGCAATCAAATTTGCAGCCGTCTCCGAGGGGAAGGCAATACATTTACAGCCTTACTTTGTCTTGATTTAATAGAGTGACTTATATCTTCTGCCACGATGTGAACCTTGTGAAACATTGAAAATCACTATCGTAAATTACCAATTCAAATCTTCAAACTTTTTGAAAAATAAATTGGAAATACAAAGTAATAGTAAAACATGAGTACTTTAGTAATGCTATCTATATGGGCACAGCACAGCACAGTAGTACTATATTATTCTTATCCTGCATGTAAGGAATATTCCTACTCCTATCCTGTATACATGGACACAGCACAGTACTACTACTCCAATCCTGTATATATGGACACAGCACAGTACTACTACTCCAATCCTGTATATATGGACACAGCACAGTACTACTACTCTTATCCTGTATACATATATATGGGCACAGCACAGTACTACTACTCCAATCCTGTATATATGGTCACAGCACAGTACTACTACTTCTATCCTGTATATATGGGCACAGCACAGTACTACTACTTCTATCCTGTATATATGGGGACAGCACAGTACTACTACTCCTATCCTGTATATATGGGGACAGCACAGTACTACTACTCCTATCCTGTATATATCTACACAGCACAGTACTACTACTCCTATCCTGTATATATGGGCACAGCACAGTACTACTACTACTCCTATCCTGTATATATGGGCACAGCACAGTACTACTACTCCTATCCTGTATATATAGGCACAGCACAGTACTACTACTCCTATCCTGTATATATGGCCACAGCACAGCACAGTACTACTACTCCTATCCTGTATATATGGGCACAGCACAGTACTACTACTCCTATCCTGTATATATGAGCATAGCACAGTACTACTACTCCTATCCTGTATATATGGGCACAGCACAGTACTACTACTCCTATCCTGTATATATGGGCACAGCACAGTACTACTACTCCTATCCTGTATATATGGGCACAGCACAGTACTACTACTCCTATCCTGTATATATAGACACAGAACATTACTACTACTCCTATCCTGTATATATGGGTACAGCACAGTACTACTACTCCTATCCTGTATATATGGGCACAGCACAGTACTACTACTCCTATCCTGTATATATGAGCACAGCACAGTACTACTACTCCTATCCTGTATACATGGACACAGCACAGTACTTCCCCTATCCTGTATATATGGGTACAGCACAGTACTACTACTCCTATCCTGTATATATAGACACAGAACATTACTACTACTCCTATCCTGTATATATGGGTACAGCACAGTACTACTACTCCTATCCTGTATATATAGGCGCAGCACAGTACTACTACTCCTATCCTGTATAAATGGGTACAGCACAGTACTACTACTCCTATCCTGCATATATGGGCACAGCACAGTACTACTACTCCTATCCTGTATACTAGGGCACAGCACTGTACTACTACTCCTATCCTGTATATATGGGCACAGCACAGTACTACTACTCCTATCCTGTATACATGGGCACAGCACAGTACTACTACTCCTATCCTGTATACTAGGGCACAGCACTGTACTACTACTCCTATCCTGTATATATGGGCACAGCACAGTACTACTACTCCTATCCTGTATATATAGATACAGAACATTACTACTACTCCTATCCTATATATATGGGTACAGCACAGTACTACTACTCCTATCCTGTATATATGGTCACAGCACAGTAATACTACTCCTATCCTGTATATATGGGGACAGCACAGTACTACTACTCCTATCCGGTATACATGGGTACAGCACAGTACTACTACTCCTATCCTGTATATATGGGCACAGCACAGTACTACTACTCCTATCCTGTATATATGGACACAGCACTGTACTACTACTCCTATCCTGTATATATGAGCACAGCACAGAGCTACTACTCCTATCCTGTATATATGGGCACAGCAAAGTAAAATTACTCCAATTAGGTGTATATGGACACAGTACAGTACTACTACTTCCATCCTCTATATATGGGCACTGCTCCTATCCTGTATCTAGAGAAACATCACATTACTACTACTCCAATCTTGTATATTACAGCACAGTACTACTACTCCTATCCTGTATATATGAGCACAGCACAGTACTACTACTCCTATCCTGTATATATGAGCACAGCACAGTACTACTACTCCTATCCTGTATATATGGGCACAGCACAGTACTACTACTCCTATCCTGTATATATGGTCACAGCACAGTACTACTACTCCTATCCTGTATATATGGGCACAGCACAGTACTACTACTCCTATCCTGTATATATGAGCACAGCACAGTACTACTACTCCTATCCTGTATATATGAGCACAGCACAGTACTACTACTCCTATCCTGTATATATGGGCACAGCACAGTACTACTACTCCAATCCTGTATATATGGTCACAGCACAGTACTACTACTTCTATCCTGTATATATGGGCACAGCACAGTACTACTACTCCTATCCTGTATATATGGGGACAGCACAGTACTACTACTCCTATCCTGTATATATGGGGACAGCACAGTACTACTACTCCTATCCTGTATATATCTACACAGCACAGTACTACTACTCCTATCCTGTATATATGGGCACAGCACAGTACTACTACTACTCCTATCCTGTATATATGGGCACAGCACAGTACTACTACTCCTATCCTGTATATATAGGCACAGCACAGTACTACTACTCCTATCCTGTATATATGGCCACAGCACAGCAGAGTACTACTACTCCTATCCTGTATATATGGGCACAGCACAGTACTACTACTCCTATCCTGTATATATAGGCACAGCACAGTACTACTACTCCTATCCTGTATATATGTATACAGCACAGTACTACTACTCCTATCCTGTATATATGGCCACAGCACAGCACAGTACTACTACTCCTATCCTGTATATATGGGCACAGCACAGTATTACTACTCCTATCCTGTATATACAGGCACAGCACAGTACTACTACTTCTATCCTGTATATATATGGGCACAGCACAGTACTACTACTCTTATCCTGTATATATGGGCACAGCACAGTACTACTACTCTTATCCTGTATATATGGGCACAGCACAGTACTACTACTCCTATCCTGTATATATGGGCACAGCACAGTACTACTACTCCTATCCTGTATATATGGGCACAGCACAGTACTACTACTTCTATCCTGTATATATATGGGCACAGCACAGTACTACTACTGCTATCCTGTATATATGGGCACAGCACAGTACTACTACTTCTATCCTGTATATATGGGCACAGCACAGTGCTACTACTTCTATCCTGTATATATATCCACAGCACAGTACTGCTACTCCTATCCTGTATATATGGGCACAGCACAGTACTACTACTCCTATCCTGTATATATGGGTGCAGCACAGTACCACTTCTTCTATCCTGTATTTATGGGGACAGCACTGTACTACTACTCCTACTATGTATATATGGCCACAGCACAGTATTACTACTCCTATCCTGCATATATGATCTCAGCACAGTACTACTACTCCTATCCTGTATATATGAGATCAGCACAGTACTACTACTACTATTATCAATATTTTGGCAAGCACAGCACAGTACTATTACTCTTATTCTGTATGGATGGACACAATAAAAATTTCACAACCATAAAATAAACCTAGATATTATGTTTTATATATTCTCCTATTAATAAAGGTTTTGGAGAAATGCAAGGAAGTTGTTGAACGTCCGAACTGTGCGGATTGCGCTGGCGCTGGACCTGGACCGTAGATGTTAAGTTAAAAATTTGATCCAGACTGACAAATGAAGCAGTAAAGTGAATCATTTTCCCCAATGCAGACAAGTTCTTACTTGGGAGCGGGAATGATTTGCTGTTCTCATATTGTCCTAACTGATGGAAGATTTCCCAGGGGGCCTTCCAATGTGGTGAAGCGTCCATCAGACCCCCCGAGGTGACCACCTTCCATCACACCAGATCTGTGCTCCACGCCTAACTGGATATTACTTACCTGTCCATCCAGCTTGATCACCCTCATCATTAAACATCTTCATATTATATGTTTTATAATAAGCTTTTAATGTTTGGCTCAATAGAGTCTTCGGATCAAGCCAACGCTCGCTCTGATGAGTTGTTCTTTCAGTCATTGATCGCCAAGATAAAATCAATGGAAGCTAAGAAGTTAGAAGTTAAAAATAAATTGTGTGGATTGATTTCTCCTCAGAAGCCTCGGCTTCTCAGAATTAAAAACTGGGGGAAAAAAAAAAAGAGGAGGAGATGTAAAGTGCATCGGCGTATTGTTAGCACAAAAAGTCTGACGCTTGGCTTTTCGGGAACATCCTAAGAATGCAGATGACATGGACATGGGGTGGAGAAAATCCGAGACAAGTTCTAGGCTCACTCTGTCACCGGTCTGATTTAGCTTTAGGCAACTTCTAAAGACATTGGGGCTTATTTACTAAGGGTCCCGCGGCCACATTTTCAACGGGTTTTCCGACATTTCGGGGATCGCGCCGGGGATTGTGTTGCACGCAATTGTGTTGGCTTTCATGCAACAGAAATACAACAGGGTGGGCGATCTGACGGATTCGGACTAAGCGCAGGATTTAAAGAGGACCTGTCACTAAAGTAAGCAGCTCCTAGTGCTTGAACAGTGTTAGAAGGATAGCGTTACCGGAAACACTGCGGCGGGGTTCAATGTAATCATTGGACCACTCGCAAAGCGGTCCAATGTATTCATGAGGGGGGGCGGGGTTGGGGCGCGGTTATGATGCGTGGCAGTCACCGCCGGCCTGTGGAGCGAGCGGTCCGGGGTAGAGGCAGCTCCCTCATGAATGCTTTGCGAGTGGTCCGATGATTATATTGTACCCCGCCGCAGTGTTAGATAGCATTACCGGAGATTTCCGGTAACATTATCCTTCTAACACTGCGGAGTTTGGTTAAGCACTAGGAGGTGCTTACTTTAGTAAGCAGCTCGTAGTGCCACAATTTTGGGTGACAGGTCCTCTTTAATATTTAAATTTGTGCCGCAAGACATGCACCTACCTGCACCGGGGAGAAGGTGAACTCCGGCGGACCTGTGCGGGGGAAGCGACACGTGCAGGATATCGGGCGCATGATCTATGTGAATCAGGACAGAGTTCATCCTCGTCGGACAGTCTGGATCGGGGATCGCGCAGGGACCGGGTAAGTAAATGTGCCCCATTGTCTATGTGGTCTCCCTGGTATCTACCCTTTGACCTCTATACAGGGATCTGGAACATCACGATTTTTCTTCTTGAAATGGTCTCCATGTAGGCGGTGATTGGCCCATAGCCTAAGGTACGGGGCCCCATGGGTCAGACAGAAGAGTAGACAGGTACAAGGCGAGGTCAGGGCAGGCAGAATTTTTTAAAATTGTGTTGTAAATTGGGGAAGGCCGCACAGTTATCATGTTGAAGGCAAGATAGGGTGAAGATGGGACACACAGAAGGGCAAGGATAGGCAACAATAACAACGTCATTACCAATCAGTATGCAGGGTGTCAGAAACCCTCAAAGAACAAGCACTTAATGAGACTTTTTGGTCTATGACCAAAGGCATTGGTCAATGGGTATTGGCTGGGGACAAGTTATGAGGTGCACACTTTACCATTAAGATTTATCAAGATCCAGTGTCCCCAATCAGTCAACACAAGTAAGTGAGCCCAGCAGATGGAACAGAGACCAAACAGAGCAGAGCAATTTGTGAACCTTTAATTTTATGTTTTTTTGTAAGGGATAGTCAAAAGATTTGGACATTAATGACCACAAAGGGTTTCAACCACTGCCGTGGACCCCCAGTGCTTTCAGCATTCAATCTTCCATTGCTCTAGAACACAAGGAAAGTTATCATTAAAGGAAACCTGTCTCCAGGTTTTACTCCACTTTACTACCAGCCCCTTATGTAGGGTATGAAATGTCCTTTCTAGAAATCCCTCTTTTATGTGAAAACTCACAAATATGACTCTTCTCGCCTCATTTTCACGTGAGATGAGTCATGTTTAGTGGCCCCTAACTTTGGTTCTATAGGACTGATTGTACAAGTAAGACAATTTTTTTGTGTCATATTAAAGAACAGAATCTCATCTTTCAGGTTACATCAGGCTTGCTGTTCTGTGAGCTACAGAACTGGACGTACAGGTTTTTAAATAATAGGCGGGAACTGGATCTTCATCTGCCGCTTGCATATCCAACTATGCCTTTAGCTGTCTGTATCTCTGGTTCTGTAACAAAGCCTAATGTGATCTAAATAATGAGCTACTTACCTTTTAATATGACACCAGCAGCATGTTCCTAGGTGCTGTAGAACAGAAAATAGGGGCTTCTGAAATGACACTAAGCCTGTAGGCACTAAGCTCGTCTCATCTCATGTGAAAATGAGTTGAGAAGAGTCATATTTGCCTGACTTTGGAGCAGATTTTTAAAAGGTAAATGGGTGAGATTTCACATTAAAGTGGGAATTCTGGAAAGGACCATATCATACTCTACCTGAGGGAACTAGTAGTTTAGTAAGGTAAAACCTGGGGACAAGTTTTCTTTGACAAATTTTCAGTCTATACCCCAATGGGGTGTTCTTTACAATGTCAGGGAATAACTTCTTCTCTATTCTAGAGTAACAGGCTGTGACCCGTAGCTATCATGTATCCCAGACATGGGAATTCCCTAATGCTCAGGCACCTTTCTGAGAAGTAAGGTGCCTTAGACACCCAGAGGTCTCCCAGATACTCAGTCTGGGAGGAAGAGGCAGTAAATGCTGCCATACATGCAATATGGAGTAATGAAATGAAAGAGGAGAAGGTACCGGATTTTTCGGACTATAAGGCGCACAAAAAATCCTTTGATTTTTTTAAGAAATCAAAGGTGGGCCTTATAGTCCAGTGCGCCTCATATATGAACCATACTTACAGACAACAACTGCCTTGTACTGTGCACAGGTCTGCCACCTGCTGGTCATTCATCCTTATAATCAGGTGCGCTTTATACTCCGGTGCGCCTTATATATGAACTGTACTTACAGACAACACTCCTTGAACTGTGCACAGGTCTGCCACCTGCTGATCATTCATCCTTATAATCCGGTGTGCCTTAATTATGAACCTAGACGTTTTTAGCAGGCATTTATTGATGGTGTGCCTTATAATCCGGTGGGCCTTATAGTTCAAAAAATATGGTATAACACCTGTAGGCACAGGGGTACCTGGAGGATCCTCCGGTAGTTTCCTCGTCTAACCTTGAATGTATCCACCGTTTTATACATAAAACATGTTACTTATATAGTTTACTATATTTTTCAAGTTCATAACAAATCGTCAGACTCAATTATTTTGTCAACAATTTCAGCAAACTGTCAGAAAATATGTTAAAATGACAATTGCCTCGTGGCGCTAAACAAAATCCGGCTCCTGGTGCCTAAAAGAAGAGATGAATATTAAGTGGCAAAATGAACAATCCAAGTCTGGAGAAAGCAATTATCACCATGTATCACACCTCAGCAAGACCAAAGCAAACTGGGATGTTGTCACCTACCAAACAGCAATGATTTGTCACAAAAATAACAAATACTGTCTGGAGAGACGCTCTAATTATCCGATCCATCAGAAGATGTGTAAGTACAATGCAGCCGCGCTCCTCAGATTTTATTATAGAATGTCGGCGCGTCTCATCATTTGTTGATGGAAAATACATTGATTTATACTTGGTGGTTTGTTAAATCTAAAAGTAATGTTCTTAAAGGGGTTGTCCGGGATTTACTAGAGTAAAGGTAGTGATTAGGGAACCCGAACCTGCAATGTTTGGTCCGTGCGCTAAACACCCCACTGGTAAAATCTGCGCTGCCAGCGTGCACACCCCCGTTTTTGATGGGATTGTTGGTCCCCGATAACTTCACGGGAGGAAAATGGAAGGACGGTATGTAAAGGAAATCCACCATTTGTTTTCATGCATTATGAACCAAACATACCTTGAGAATACTGTAGCTACACTGATGCAGAAACATATCTTGTTTAATCCCTGAGCTGAGTGGTTTTGCTGCAAAACCAATTATAAAATTATGATAATTAGGATCTGTTGCTCCTGTGGCTACCACGGCGCTTCTCCTCTTGCCCTAATTATACACTGCTCCAGCCTCGTCCTGCTGAGAATATGTAATCACTGTGTTGTCCCTGATAGGCAGAAGTAATCAATCGCTGCACTGTCTCTCAGCTGCTGTGTAGGAGTCATCCAGCTGAGGTGGATTAGTCCTGTCGGGACAGTTCAGGAGCCTCCGTGTGTAATGTGTTTATGTAGGCACCCAGCTTTCCCAAGGTCCTGAATTTTATAATTGTTTTTTAAACAGAACCACTCAGTTCAGGGATTAAACAAGATTTGTTTCTGCATCAGTGGCGCTACAGCATTGACAGCATGGTCAATTAACAGTAGTATATTGTACAGTATATATTGTAGGAGTCATCAGACCCCCGTTCCTGTTGTTTTTAAAAATGCCTTTGTGGTGCATCTGAATATTTTCTTGCCAGCAGCTTGTGGTGAGTCCCGGGGAAGAGTAGTTTAAGTTGTCTTCACCTCCTCCTCACTCAATGCCCTCCCTTCCCTTAGCCTCTCCCCTGCATCAGCTCCACACCGCAAGCAATTCTTGTTTAAACTGTGCCCCCCCCCCCTCTCCGGCTCCGGGACTCACCACACACCACTGGAAGGGATCCAGGTAATGGTAAAGAAATTATTCACATGCAAAACAAAGGCAGTTTTTAAATCAACATGTCAGAGGCTATTGGGACCTGTCACCATATAAAAATGAGCTTCCTGATGACAGGTTCTCTTTAAGGGTGTTAAACATGATAAAGCTATATAAATCTGGTATCTTATTGATTTAAAAGGAAATCTACCACCAAAACCCATCATGATAAACCAGGAACACTTCCTCATAGATCTGGGCACCGTGGCTGTTGTCATTTTCTTAGACTGTCTTCCCCTCTGCTCCCTTAGCACCTCGACCCTACCTTTGCCTGCTGTCATCTCACTGCAACACATTGTTTAATTACACAGTAAGCGGGGGGAAGTGCTCATGCACAGTGTAACGGCCTGTGATGCTGCAGCATGGAGGGGCTCTGGGAATACACCAGGAGCCCTTCTATAGCATAATTTTAAAAGTTGATTTAAGAAGGAAGGGGGCCATGGATAACAAAGATTACCACAGTCAAGGTGCCTGGATCTATAAGTAAGTGTCCCTGGTTTTTCATCCTTCATTATGATGGGAAGTCTCTTTTGGTCTGAACTAAGCAAGGCATAAAAGCATAGCCCTGTAGAAATGGCGCAACAATTGCGTGGAATATTATTGGTCATACTAGGAAGTAGTATGTGAAGCTCAAAAAAAAAAAAAAACCCGAGCCCTCATATGGCTCTGTAAATGAAAAAAAGGAGAATGAGAGAAGTGAAAAAACGGAAACACAAAAACTGATGCTGAACCAGCCAAAGGGAGTGAATACTTCTGCATCGGCCTAATAAACGGAAATATTGGACTTGTTGCAATTTGAGAATTTAAAAAAAAATCTGCTAAAAAAACCTAATTAAAGTTATACAGGCGGTCCCCTACTTAAAAACACCCGACTTACAGACGACTCCCAGTTACAAACGGACCTCTGGATGTTGGTAATCACTGTACTTTAGCCTTGGGCTACAATAATCAGCTATAACAGTTATCACAGGTGTCTGTAATGAAGCTTTAGTGTTAATCCTGATTCTTATGACAACCCAACATTTTTAAAATCCAATTGTCACATTTTTAAAATCCAGGGCTATTATAAAATATACAGTTCCGACTTACATACAAATTCGACTTAAGAACAAACCGACAGAACCGATCTTGTACGTAACCCGGGGACTGCCAGTAGATGAAAGATTACAAAGAGAAGATGGGGGAGCGAATATTCTTCTACGCTCTGCATTAGACCCATCCTATCGGGCCACATGTCCCTGGTCTCATCTCCTGTGTTTGGTCCGGCTCAATAAATAACGAAAAACTCCACGCCGTGAAATGTTTTCACCAGAATCCGGGCGTCAGCGCAGCAATTCCCCTGGAACGTAACTGCAGTGAAGTCAGGATGAAAGGGAACAAGCGCGGTCGTGTAAACTGTGGGGAGCACAAGGTCACGTTGCGCTTCATCTCCTGCGTTCACACTTTGATCACTGAGGCTACCAAGCCGAACATCAGAGAACAGAAGAATATAGATTCCGGAGCACAAAAATAGTGGAAAAAAAAAAACAAGTCTTTTTCTGACTTAAAAGGAAACAAAACATTGTATCAGTTCATTTGAAATCTATAAAAATTGTCGTCATTTGATTTTTGTCACTTTTTGAATGACCTTCACTTAATTATCAGTGCAATATATTCACATTATGGAAACAAGCTGTTACATTGTAGAGAGGGGAAGGGGGTGGCCGCTCGGTGATGGTCGGGTGGTCCCATTAGGCTAGAAGTTGAGGGGCATTTAGGTCTTCTTCAGCATAGAAGGACGCCATATGACAGGTCAGGTGATTGTTCCTCTAGTGGCACTAAGTTTCCCCTCAGAACTCAAGGAACCTTCAAGAAGACAGTGGCTGGGTTGTACTTTTGGGGCCTACCACGGTTATGGGTAAGTTCAGGGTAGTGCCTGGACATTCATGATGTATATTGCTTACTGTGTGCGTCCATTAGGTCCTTAGGATCAAAGGAAATTGGTTATGCCTCTCAGTCCATAAGGCGGCAGGTGGCCCGTTGTCGATTCCTATTGGTCACTAGTCTTCATTTTGTGAGGAATCCATTGGAGGAACACAATGCAATAAAAAAAGCTCCTATTATACAGTACTCCAACCGGCATTTAATGGCCAGCAGATGGCTAATGGACCCTCTTGGGGTCCTAATTGAGGTTTAGATTGGGCCTAAACTGTGGAACAAAGGATAAAGACTACCCAGCCTTGACCTTGAATCCCTTTTATGGCTGCATGGATTTTTCCCTTTTCCAAAGTAATGTTAGTAACAGATTAGCTTGCAGTCTAGTTAATATGTAGACAATGGTTCTATAGAACTGCTGGGAAATTTATACTATGGGTATGACACAAGTGAAGATGGTCAACACTGTGCATGCCATGATGGGGAAATGGTAGCTCAGAATGCTGGTCAGTAAGGGGCGAGTGTCCTGAACTTGACCTCTTAAATCTAAACTCAGTCACTGCTAATGTCATACCAATGTCTCAGAACCTTCCCATGTAACATCAAGAACCCACAGATTACATGGGTTTAAATATCATAAGGAAAGCGGAAAAAAAAAATTACCCAATTAGCCGGAAATAATTTTACATAATAATTCTGTAATTTTTCTGATTACTATGTTTTCTATGTAGTAAATAACCCACTGATTAGAGTTATTTACAATTTGTATCCCATAATACAACCCCCTAGTAGCACTTAATAATCCCACTAGGTATGGCACCCCAGGTAATCCACAGAGGTATGGCCCCTCCAGTAATCTCACCAGATATGGACCTACAGGCTATTCCCACAGGTATGACTCCCTAGGTCAGTGATGGCAAACCTTTTGGAGACCGAGTGCCCAAACTACAACAAAGACCCGCTTATTTATCGCAAAGTGCCAACACAGAAATTTAATTTGTGATTTATACTCCCTTCTCTGTCACAGCTTTCATTGATACCAGCACCTGAGGACACCAATAAAGCAGAAAATAGTCCCAGGTAGAGCTGTCACTTTAAAATACCTCTGTGCACAGCAAGTCCTGGGCTGTCTGGGACTGCAGGAAGATACCTGGAGTCCTCTCTGGTGATGGCCTGAGTGCCCATAGAAAGGGCTCCGAGTGCCACCTCTGGCACCAGTGCCATAGGTTAGCCATCACTGCCCTAGGTTATCCCCCTAGCTAAGCCTCCCCTCCCCCAGATACTTCTGTAATCCCATTAGGTCCCCCCAGGTAAATATCTTAAGTACAAAGCGCTGCCAAAATAACTCCCAGATCAATTCATCTAGGAAGTCACCAATCATTCTAGAGGAAAACCCACAGACGTACAACTTAGTCTGAGCTCTGGTTATTGCCAACACTCCACAATAAGAGGAAACATTCATAACCTATAATTCATCAATAATATCCTACGTCCATAATTATCATCCAAACCCAACATCCGAAGGCTTTTCCCATATTTAACCTCGGCATCAACCACCCATCCAATATCCATGTTCATCATCCATATCCAACATCCATAACCATTTGCAACACTTAACCTCAATATAAATCACCCATAACCAATGTCCATACATTCATCACTGAAATGTATCACTATACATCACCATATCCAACCTACAGTATGTACACACATACCCACCACCCATGTCCTCAACCTACATTTAACACCAATACCCACCACGAATATCCAATTCTAGCATCTCACACTCATTTTCCGAGGACCGTTCTCTAAAATATGACCGATATCATAGACTTATATGGATTAAAGAGAAGACATCTGGAAGACATTGGGCAAATACTACAGTATATAATGTGCTGCTCAGACTTTTTCATATTTTCCCTTGTAGATAATCCTCATATATAAGGAACAAGGTGACGATTCATCAAGTGGCCGTATTTCCAGCCAGAGGAGACCCTCCTGCCTCTGCTGGAGGTGACATTTACTGAATAAAGCGTCTTTCTCCATCTATTACCCCACGTTCCTCCCACAGCTGTAATCACAAGACTGAAAAACCTTATTACTCAGCAAATGTTCTGCTCTAGTGAATACTGACCTCTGCCGGGGGTCCAGGGGGGCTTAGAGGAATCAGTGTATAGTGGGTTATATAATGATGTCCCCATGTTCTGCTCTTACCTGAATGAAGACGTATTCATCCTGCACCACCAAGGAATTGGTGTCGATAAAACGTGAGAAAGGACCGCTCCTGGTGGTCTCCGCACATTCCTGGATTCTGCAGGTTATATAATGAGCATCTGTAGGAAGAAACACATATTGAGGGCTTTGTTTAGATATTTGTGACCAGATATTGATGCGTAACACATGTTTTAAAGGGGTCGTCCAGGAATTATCCACTTTTATAGAAGACACAGCTTCTGGCCCGACACAGTCAACAGAGCCAACTGCTTCCAGCTCCATGTCTTGTGATGATCTCGGGCCAAACAACGGATCAATTCAGGGGCCAGTTGCCCCTCCGACCCTTCATGATCAAATGTCAGGATTATTCCAAGTCAACTCATATAAATACAATTATCATGTTTAAAAATCTTCTGTCCTATGTGTCTCCTTGGTAACAGACTACAAACAAACCCTATGTAGTCTGACACCATCATCGTTCTCCCTTTTACCTGTCCCAGGTTTAGGAAAAAGTAGGTGGCACAAGAAGTAAGCATGACTGCAGCATCAGACTACACCGAGTCATTCTGTTGTCTGTTACCATGGAGACGCATAGAAGCTCGTTGATTTTAATTTAAGAACTGCAACATGTAAAAAAATCATAGAAGGGATTTTTTTTCGTTTTAAAGAATTTAAAAGCTATTCCAAAGATAGGTCATTTTAGGATGGAGGTGTAACTCCCTGCACCCCTCCTTACACAATGGACTAATATGGGAGCTGATCCTGATATCAATAGTGAGAATTTGAGTTTTGTGCCCTTTTAAATGGAGGACCTCTAACACAGTAGGTAAAAAAAAATCATTTAGGCTACTCCTGAAGACAGTGGGGCACATTTACTTACCCGGTCCTGTCGCGATCCCGCGGTGCGCTGTCCGACGAGGATTCGGGTCTGCCGCAATTCACTAAGGTCGTGCATCCAATTTCCTGCATGTGTTGCTTCCCCGCTGAGGTCCACCAGCAGTCACCTGCTTCTTCCCGATGCATGTGAGTGCATGTGAGTGCTTGATCTAGCGATACAATTCCGTTTTTAAATTCCGTGGCTTGTCCGAATCTGTCGGGTTGTCCGACGGCACGCCCCCAATTTCTGTTGCATGCAAGCCGGTGCCGATGCGCCACAATCTGATCGCGTGCACCAAAAACCCCGGGCAATTCCGCAAAAAAAGGAAATATTCGGGAAACTTGACGGAATCGCGGTCCGCGGACCCTTAGTAAATGAGCCCCAGTGTCTTAGTGGACACCTGGTAGAAGTCCTAATGTTGGCTGACACAGATGGTTTTCCTGGCACCTATTCATCACATTTTGCATTTCTTTCCCAACAATCACACAGGCAATTGTCAGAGCAAGCGGAGTGGTTACGTATACCACTATATGGAGTAGAACTTATTGTAGAACACTCCTGTGCTCTGTGGATCATTGGAGTAATGTTTTTTATTCAAGTACAGAAGCCACGACACTATGACCCAGCTCTCAGATATCCCATGAGCACCAAAATGACACCGAGCAGCTGCCAGCAGAACAATAGATTATTAGAGCTTACTCAAATTGGGGGATGTCTTACTATACCAGGCTCTGCCACTACAAAGAATAAAGAGCTCAATGCGATAAATGATGAAGGAGAACTACAGCCCCTCTCTGCTGATTCTATACCCTGTGCACCATCCCCGCATCAATATCTTCCCTGTACTTCATATCACTCCCCTGTTCCATCAGATTTCAGATACATGGAGGAGAGTTTAGTGATGAGAATGATAAATAATGAAGAAGAACATCAAGCAGCCAATCAGTAGAGGTTCCATGATTCAGATGTCCACTATTTGTGATCTACAATCGGCCGACTCCATAACCTGTGCACTATTGTCTCTCTATTAATATCTTAACTATATTCCATTTTAATCCCCAGATTTGAGAAGTATGTAGAAGAGAAAAACTCATCACGTGATGCTAACAATGATTTAATAAGGAAGAATTGGCATTACATGGACAAGATCAGAAGATGTTCCAAGAGCCAGATCTACTGATCTACTATTGGTGGTCTACCCTCTGCTGATCGTATACCCTGTGCACCACCACTGATCAATATCTTTCCTATTTGAGTTGTATATAAATGAATAAGGAGAACATCCAATCCGTAGAGGTATCAAGTGCAAGTGTGAGATGACCACTGATCTACTTCGGATGGTCAACATTCTGCTGATTCTATACCTTCTGCAACATCTCCGCTATCAATATCTTCTTCCGTCATTTCACTAATTTTCTGCAGATTTGAGGCGAATGCAGAAGAGTAAACTCATCACGTGACGCTAATAACCAGAGTAGTTAAGATTTTAATAACCCACAAGCGACCACCACACAATGAATTGGCCTCATATGGACGATATGGGTAAAGTGCTGCCAGCAGAAAATACAAGGAGCGGGATTTTATTATTATTTTTAATTGCAAAGTAGTGAACGCTGCAGATTCTTATATGAGAAGAAGGGGGATGTCAGCAACACCAAAGGGCTCCTCAAGGGGGACTCCAGGTTTGGTTAGAAAAGTTTGGGTTTGGATAAAACTCAAAGAATGTTAGGCTCTACAGATGGGTCCAGTGATGTGACCAGTAGTATCCACCTCCCAATAGAGCTCCTCCGCACCTGCTCAGAAGAGGGTGCCATTATATACTCATACCCTCTGATTAGTCTGTCGGGAGTTGTGACCACTGTGAACCTCAGCAATGACGAGAATGAGATCCTACAAGAGAGCTCTATATGGACGGAGCACTCGAGTGCCCTCTCTTCTTCTCAGGATTGTTGGGGTTCCCAGTGTTCATGACACGTTGTCCCTACATTGAGGAGAACAGGAGCCAATAAGTGTTTCTAAATGGTTCCGTATGGATGAAGATTTACTTCTTGGACATCTGTCTCATACTTTGGTGGTCACTGAGGGTCTCAATGCTGTTCCCCCAAGGAACTTTAAGTCTAAATAGTGGGAAAACCCCTTGAGAAAAGTCAACTTCTCCAGGACTCTTTAAGGATTTTATGCCATATATCTTGGAAATATACCCGAACATCCATAAATGGTAATACCTTTAACCCCAATTCATCAAAAAATATGTCCTCAGCTCTGCTAATTCTGCTCAATTTCCAGCAAAATTTAATTCATTAATAGCAATTTGCTCCTTTTGCTACAGTTTCCTCAATCCTATTTTACGACCTCCCGCACAACGACACCTTCATCGTCACAGAGGTTCAGCACAGAATAAGCACTCGCCATCTTTATAAGCTCCTTTTAATTACAAACCAGGGTGTAATCTGGAATAAGTGTATGAATTGTCCTACAACCGCCAAGACCAAGCTGGAAGACTGCGGTGCTAAAAGCAATCGTGAAGCTGAAGCCTCCGACGTCTTGAAGATCATAAAGGCCGAGGTTGCAGTTTATGGAGATGGAATATTGCTGCTTGTTAAATTCAGATACTGCACTGCAGATGTGCACACATCAAATCCCATCCACCCGCCATCACCCCCATCCCATGGTATCGGCGGCCTGGGTTATTGATCAGGAGAAGTGCTCATGCATCTCATGTGTAGAGCATTGATTAGAGTTGACAGGCTCTCATGCAGATCATCACTCCTGAGGTCATCAGATAACCGGATTTTAGATAAACGGTCACCTAAGCATCCCTGATCAGTAAATCCTCTCCAGACACTGAGAGCTCTTAAAGGAGATTCAACGACAGTATTAAGGATGGAGATCCTTAAGGGGTTCTTTGCTCTAGACCAGTGATGGCGAACCTTTTAGAGACTGACTGCCAAAACTACAACCAAAACCACTTATTTAAATGCAAAGAGCTAACGTGGGAATTTGAGGAGTAACATGTTGCTACCTGTTTTGTCACGGCTTAATTGTATGGGCGTCCTGGGGAAAGCAATACAGTTGAAAGAGAAGAAATTCAGATTATCATTGTAGCTTCCTTCCAGGGTCCCCTGAACAAGAACAATTGTGGGGCCCAGAACAGGAGCTCCCAGGCACCTCTTTGCTCCTTCTGTAGTTGCAGGCAGCTAAGGATGTGTAGCTTTAATTGGACTGATCACAGCACATCCTGGGTGGCCAGGGACTATAGGAGTCCTGCCTTGAATTCTGTGCTGGGGTGATAGCCTAGGTGCACACAGAGAGGGCTCCAAGTGCCACCTCTGGCACCCGTGCCATAGGTCCACCACCACTGCTCTAGACTATTGTTGCTTCTAAGAAGAATCACGTCACCAATTGCAACACCCCCAACACACGTTTGTTGCATTTCATGTACCTGTAATCTCCAAAAATATAAAAAAAATGATAAATGCCAGTTCACCTCTCCACGAAAATTTTCGTTTTACAGAGGGAACAACCCGATTAATACAAAAAGACAATCCGCGAAGAAACTTGTCATTCTTCAAATCTTTTTCCAAGGTGACTTTATTTTATTAGAAAATCCTTTCAGATTTACAATTAATTTTTTTCTTCTTTAATAAAGATTTGAAGACTTTTCTCCTGGTGCTGGATGAAGTAAATTTTCTTGTTGAACTTAACTGAAGGACCTTAGATTATTTCCATTATTTAAGTTTTTTGGGGGGTAATACTAGGTTTAAGATCTAAGGTTTAGTTTGGGTGGAACAGAACAGATTTAAAAAAAATTCCAATTCACTGTTGTGAAAAAAGATGATGACTGCTATATTGTAAATGTATCCCTGTGTGTAATTATAGGAAAGAAGTATAAAAAAAAAATCAAGGTCGATAATTAGAATTTTAGTTTCTTCAGAAAAAAAAAAGTGTTCGTGCCACCATCAAACCAAAGAGGTCTGATCTTTCTCACTATGCCCAGAAGGACTATTGGATGCTACAAGGGAAGATAATGACCACTCCTAAGGCCGCTTCCACACTCGCGAGTGTGATCTGATGAACTCGCATCACACTCACAACGGGTGCTGCTTGGATCGCACGGCCTGAACGCTGCAGACCAAAACTGAACTCAACGTGTCAGTTCAGTCCCGGTTTGCAGCGTTCAGGCCGTGCCATCCGAGCAACACGTGTTGTGAGTGTGATGCGAGTTCATCGGATCACACTTGCGAGTGTGGAAGGGGCCTTAGGAGTGGTCATTATCTTCCCTTGTAGCACTCACGAATTTGGAAGGGGCCTTAAGGTTTAAGAGTCTTCTCTTTGTGTATTCATTTAAAAAAAATTCCAGGTAGACAAATTGCAAAAAAAAATTAAATAAATAAATAAATTGTAAATTTTGGTGTTATTGACCCAATCAAAACTAGTGCTCGCAAATTCTATACACTTCAAAAAGTCAATATTTTTTAAAAGCATGATTATAAAAAAGTTTTATTCCCCCACATTTTTTTGTATGATTTGGAAATAGATGATGGCTCTGTGCGCCCCTTCTCCGCAGAGATGGAAGTTTGAAGGACTCTCGGTTTTGGATGGAAACTTTGTGCTCACAGAACGTGTTCCAATTGATTGATCAGGGCTCGGGGAAGTGCTGACAGGTGCGGGGCTGCAGGAAGCGGTGGAGGAGCGGCGGGCGCGCTCTGCCAGATTGTAATGAATTTCATGACATTTCATCTGATCTTTTCAGAGAGATGAACGGATAGTTTCCAATTGTTGCTGAAAGAGGAAAGTTTAAGATGTCCAAATAGCAAATCCAAAACCCTGTGCCAGACTCTAAGCTATACACAAGTTTGGGCACATTTATCATCCACTTGAGTGCAATGCAGTCGGCACTAAATTACTGTAAAGAGCAGCAGCGAGAGGCCAGGAGGAAGGCGTTCCCTATATACACACATAAGGAACCTCTTACTTTATGTCCCTGGAGACCCAAAAATGTCAAGAATTATAATTCTGGATGTCACCATATCCTTATTTTTGAACCATGAAAGGGGCTTTATGGTGCCCACCGGCCAACTATTGTTCTTCTTTTCCATCTTGAGTAAGGTTATATCATAGGACTAATAATGGGGTCATACATTCTCTCCATTCCATCAATGAGGGGTTTGTGTAGCAAATTCATCAACCGATTGAAGCTCCATCTAGGAGGGCTTTGGTTATCCTATAGTATCCTTCCTCTATGGATAGCAATACTAGTTGCTATTTCCACAACCAAGAAGATCCACTTCAGTGAATCTGTATACAGCTCATCTCCAAGGAATTATTTAGGTCTCATTTGTTGAAAGAAATCTACCAGCTGGATCCTGCGATATAAACCAGCGTCACTTACATGTTCCTGTGCAAGCCCTCAATCCGCATCTGCTGTTCTTTAGCTTTTTATGGCCTGGTTTTGGTAAAAATGTGCAAATGAGCCTCAGGTGCTCTGGTGGGCATCAACAGCCTCCGGGCTCCACCTTCTCTTTTTTATATATGTCCTATTTCAGCACTTATTGTCCACCTACTCCGTCCGCCGGCACAGACAGAGAGCAAGTGGATCCACCTGGATTTCAGAAATTTCAGTGTATGTCAACATAAAGTATCCATATACCATAATACTGTACATTATTGCAAGGACGCTATATTGGGGGTATACTCAGCGTATATGGCAAAGATATCCCCTAAAAGTGAACAAGGAGTGTAACTGTAGAGTGTGCATTGTATGTTCACTTTATTAATTACCTAGAACAGTGGCGGCGAACCTATGGCACGGGTGCCAGAGGTGGCACTCAGAGGCCTTTCTGTGGGCACCCAGGACTTTACCCCAACACAGAGTTTGCCAGATAGGACTCAAGGCCTCCTCCTGTGGTCCAAGACAGCCCAGGACGTGCCATGCTCAGCCCTATTTTAAAGTAAGTAGAAGGTGTGGATAGAGATGGATTGCCATTGGAGCTCCTGCTCTGGGTCCCCTGATTCTTCCTCCTCAGGGGACCCTGGAGGGAAGCTTCAATCCAAATTGTATTGGTGAACTCAGGACGCCAATACAATTAAAACCTGTGATACAGCAGGGATCAATAAGTTACTGCTTAAATTGTCATGTTGGCACTTTGCAACATATAAGTGGGTTTTGGTTGTAGCTTGGGCACTCTGTCGCCAAAAGGTTTGCCACCACTGACCTAGAACATATAGGCTAAGGGGGTCTTAAAACCCCTCTAAATGCAACCTAATGTATTACCATCAAGACCACCATGTTCTGCCTTCCTTTAGGGTTAACCACTCATGTTTTGCTAATCTAAGCCAGTCCACCCCTCTTCTAGAGATATGAAGAGTATGTGCACCCATAAATATGTACACATGTATCAAGTCTACTCCGAAAGCTAAAAGTCTGGATCCCTGTACAGGGAGAAAACTGATGGGGTCAATGAGGCAATGCACTTGGAGTAGCCGTCATGTGATGTTTTCTTGTGGCTTTCTTATGGTAAACTGACCCTACCCTTCTCGGAGCTGCTTATCAACCTAAATTTGTCTTCTCTGAATAAACTAGTGGGGAGGAAACTGGACAGAAAGGAGGAGAATAGTAGAGCTGGTTATCGAGGCATCACATCAAGGGTCAGACAAGGCGGATGTAGGTCTTCATCCTGCTCCTCCCTGGTTCTCTAAGCTAGAAGTCTGGTAACCTTGCATCCCACCAGTCTGTGAGCCCCCCTGGTCTCCAGACCCTCCTGTAGTTCCATGGGGCTTGTAATTTCAAAATCCACCCGTGGGTGTTGCGGATTCTGCAGTGAGACTGAGGAGATGTAAGTAATGGTTGTTGACGTGTAATGGGAATCTTCACGGAGAAGCTTTATACATGGAGCTTTATCCGTTCCACCCTGGCTAAGACGCCGCCCCGCTCCGGAGTCGTCCTGTTGTGTTCAGATCATATGCATACAGAATGATAGAAGCGCCCTTCATCCGATTATACGTAAATGTCAGGTGCGGGTCTGAGCTCCGAGCAATCAGCAGAATACAATTAGCCTTTGGATGGAGACGGTGAGTTTTAGATCTTAACGGGAAGCAATTTCTTTTCTTTAACCACTGATAAGTAGCCTGAATGGCGCGTTCCGGCCCGGCGGTCAGCAAATTTTACATAAGAAAACCTAATAAATGTGCAAACGTGTTAATCACTTAACTCTTAACACTGACTGGATAGCGGGGGATGAATGTAAGCTGTGAATAGGTGCTGAAAGATGGGAAAAGTGGTGTCATAACATGCGCCCGATTTATAAATGTCATGTGATATATAATAATCCAATGGAGATGAGGTAAAGGGAAGAGAAATGTATCTAACATATGCATCAATGGGATTGGGAGGTCATGTGACCCACAGGACCCTGGACTTTATGTGACCCCCCCAGGCTGCAAAACCCTGGACTTCATGTGATCTCCCACGCTGCAGGACCCTGGACTTCAAGTGACCTCCACAGGCTGCAGAACCCTGGACACAAGTGATCCCCCACACTGCAGGACCCTAGACTTCATATGATCCCCCAGGCTGCAGGACCCTGGACTTAATGTGATTCCCCAGGCTGCAGGACCCTAGACTACATGTGATCCCCCAGGCTGCATGGCCCTGGACTTCATGTGATCCCCCAGGCTGCAGGACCCTGGACTTCATGTGATCCCCCAGGCTGCAGGACCCTGGACTTCATGTGATCCCCCAGGCTGTAGGACCCTGGACTTTATGTGATCCCCCAGGCTGCAGGACCCTGGACTTCATGTGATCCCCCAGGCTGCAGGACCCTGGACTTCATGTGATCCCCCAGGCTGCAGGACCCTGGACTTCATGTGATCCCCCAGGCTGTAGGACCCTGGACTTTATGTGATCCCCCAGGCTGCAGGACCCTGGACTTCATGTGATCCCCCAGGCTGCAGGACCCTGGACTTCATGTGATCCCCCAGGCTGCAGGACCCTGGACTTCATGTGATCCCCCAGGCTGCAGGACCCTGGACTTCATGTGATCCCCCAGGCTGCAGGACCCTGGACTTCATGTGATCCCCCAGGCTGCAGGACCCACTCCTCCTGTGAACTACAGACAAACTTTACCAGGGTCAGTACCATATGGTTGACCTCCAAATAACTTTGTGGGCTTTTGTGAGTTCTGAATACTTTTAGGGATATTGATTCATCTGCTGTGGGGTGTGAAGTCTGCAAATAATTTGTCTCATCGAGGGGTTGAATTGATTGAAGAGCCTGGATCTATTTCCTTATCGGTTGTGTTAATTACTTAACGGATCTGATGTAGAGATTTGGTGGGGGGGGGGGGGGGTTGATGCATTTGGTGCCTGCTCTTGGGATTATTTCATTTATTGCTTTTAATCTGAGGTTTTAGCGCATTCTAGCTCCTGTCTGGGATCTATCACTTTCTATCAGGCTCTGGTAGTGATAGGCTTTATTGATGATATGAGTCGGGCACAACCACAATACAAGCGGTCATCCAAAAACAACATATCCGAACACTAAGAGACAGATAAATGCGTACAAACAGACCCAAATATGTAAAAAAAACAATGGGGCACATTTACTAACCCGTCCCGTTGACGCCGCCGATCCGGAATGTCCGTCGAGGATTCGGAGCTGCCGCGATTCACAAAGATCATGCGTCCAATTTCCTGCATGTGTCGCTTCCCCCACTCAGGTCCGCCGGAGTTCACCTTCTTCTTCCCGGTGCATGTGAGTGCTGATCTTGCGACACAATTAGATTTTTAAATTCTGCAGTTTGTCCGAATCAGTCGGGTTGTCCAGCGGCCACGCCCCCCGATTTGTGTCGCATGAAAGCCGCCGCCCATGCGCCACAATCTGATCGCGTGCGCCAAAAAACCCGGGGCAATTCAGCGCAAAAAGGTAACATTCGGGGAAATGTGCCCCAGTATCTTTATTAGTATACATATATAGACTACAGGGCATGCACAAAAATACATAAAACACCCCTACAGCCGCACAGAGGGGAAGATTTATCATCAAGTTTCTGAGGTAAAACTGTTCTAGTTGCCTATGGAAACCAATCAGAGTTTAGCTTTCATTTTATAAACAGCTATGGGAAAATGAAAGCTGAGCTCTGATTGGTTGCCTTGGGCAACTCAAACAGTTCTGCTCTAAGAGACTTATGATAAATCTCCCCCAGAATGTCTGTGCCAAACACTCAGGGCAAAACCCCAAAACCCCTCCAGTGAAATGTGAGCCAGTTTAAACAACCAAATACATATACAGGAATAAAACCTCTATAGACAGGGACATATGATGTACAAAGAGCAATAAAGTGCATGAAATGAAGCCCAAGTGGGCATTACCATCAGATGTCCCCAAAAAAGTTAGTGCAAATTTAAAAAATCATGAAGTATGGCAGAGCACAGGAAGGGGAGACAAGGACCCCATGCGTATCATCACGCCGTGGTAACTTCCTCAGGGGTAAGTGAAGCGACATGATACCATGCCCCATATTTGTATCATGGACTCCTCCCAAATCTAAGTACCTCAGCCAATAAAAAATATATGATATCCACCTACCAAAGGTAGTGACGCCTGTAGCAGAATCATGTGATAATAATACTACTTCCGGTTCAATGGGACATCGTCATAGTGACCGAATACAAACATGTTTCAGTACTTCCTGTAAGTAGTGATCAGAGTCCAGCCAAAGCATTACACGGTGATAATGCGCATGCGCGTTAATAATTCAATCATAAATAGATGCTGAAAGATAAAGCAACCTAACAAGTGGCGCATGCACTAAAAAGACAGGATAGAATGACCCGCAAGTGAAAAAAATAAAAATATAATGAAACCAGTGCCTATCGGAACGAAATCACATAAACACACATGACAGCAACAAATATTATAATTCAACTATAGGGGACATTCTGTAAGGTTGGAAGATGGGTTTTGGACTCTGGTGGGGCCTGAAACCTCCTCTGATCCTATATCCATGGTCTATCTCCATAGACTATCCATCAGCAGGGCCGGCGCTATGGGTAGGCAAAGTGGGCATTTGCCCTGAAAGAGGAGAATGTATTCTTTCAAATGAATCTAAAATTGTGTTTCTAAGTGCCAGGGATCCAGAGATTTCATGTACGATTTTTATATATATGGCAATTTAACAGTTAATATCTCTGTTTTCCTGAAACTTAGAAACACAAATATACATAGCTTTAAAAGATGAGACTTTCTTCTTTCATAGGAAAAAAAGAAGTGAGATTCTATGTGTCACAGAGCCAGAGATACAGCCCCCTGAAGTGTAGCCCCCTCCAGATTCTTAGCTACAGGGAGAATTTGCTGCACTCAGGAGCTGCTGCACCTCACAGATAACCAATATTCATGTTTTTAACCCTCTCCTTTCCAGAACACACTTTTTTTTGCGAAGATTGACTGATACAATGAACATTCGATCCTCTTCGCCTAATGTCGCTACATATTAACACCGCGACCCAGAACATGTCCATAAAGCTATATGTAACACCAAAAACACACACATGGTCTGGAATAAAGTTTTTATTTCCCACCATCCTCCATTATTTATACCCATGTTATGGCGTTGTCACTCAAATTCTTATGAAGCGCGGAGGGTTCTGTTATTGTGCGGATAATACATTGGCGACATCTAAAAGTGACTTTTATTATCTCATTAGCTTGGTTTATGGATATACAGTTATTTATTTGGGTCACCATTGTATAAGGGAGGATACAATGATACATCTGTGTGAAGCTCAGTGCAATTTTCTGCAAAAATGTTTTGGTGTCCCCTGTGGATTTTTAACGTTCCCTTTGCTGCATATTTTGGTTTGTATGATCTCCTCACATCTTACTGTTTTAGGAAAGTATATTTCCTTTATATAAGTGTCTGGATTTGTACATATTTTAGAGGAAATTTAGAATGTTCATGCAATTTTTGCATTTTATTGCCGTTTGCTGCAAAGTTGCACGAAGGTGGTAGTGTGTATGAATTCAAAAGTTATTCTTGTTTTTATTCTGGTTTTGATATTGCTTTTTATTTTGTGTCATATATTTTTAAACACATTTGTGGATTGCAACCAAATATGTCATCGATTTTGTTTTACCATTTTTGCGAGTGTAAATTTTTGATGTTGAGTATTGCGGTTTACATAAATCTGGTCACTTTGTTATTATTTTTAAATCCCTATTGGTGCGTAAACCTCCACTTCAATGTGAGTTTTATATAAAAAAACGTACGTTATCAAGGCATTTTCGTGCACTATTTGTTTAATAATTTGTGTTTGTCACAAAGTTACATGAGGGTGGTCCGGGCTGTCAATGGTTAATTCAGGCAAATGCATCGCCTGGTTGCCTGCTTTCAAAAATATATAAGTTTCACGGATGCCTTTACTTTTTAATCTGTTATCTGTTGCTATATTTTTCAGGTTGTGACTGTCTTAAAATTTTTTAGCTGAAAAACAGATATTTAGTTATTTCAGTTTTAGTGATATTATGATGATTTATTCATATGAACATATCAATATGAGGCATTTGTGAACTCTACCCATGTCCATTTATTACATTTAGGAGGTGTGAAGTTAAATATTTGGAGCACATTTTTTTCCATCAAAGTCAAATTTTAATTCTTTTTTAATAAAATGTTTCAGTTTGAATCAAAATTGCATGAAGGCGCCGCTGTCTATAAACTCTTTATGCAATATTTGCAAATGGGGCAAGTGTCTGCTTTAATTCTTTTTGCTGTAATTTCAGTTTTATTTGTAAACGTAAAAATTGCTCAGGCCAATAACGTGTCAAAATATCCAGAAATCTATTTATTAATCAATCTTCTATTTCTCTTCTGTACTCGTGTCTCATATCTATCTACTGTATATATAATCTATTTTATAGTTCTGCATCTAGAAATATCTATGATCTTTAATATTTATCTTCTATCATAATAATAATAATCAATAATTCCTTTATTTATATAGAGCACACAGATTACACAGCGCTGCACAGAGCTTGTCACATCAGTCCCTGTCCTCAATGGGGCTCACAATCTAACCAACCTACCAGTATGTTTTGGAGTGTGGGAGGAAACCGGAGGACCCGGAGGAAACCCACCCAAACAAAGATAAAATACAAACTCTTTGCAGATGTTGACCCTGGGACATGAAACCAGGTCCCCAGCGCTGCAAGGTTGTAGTGCTAACCACTGAGCCACCGTGCAGCCCATCATCTCTCTCCTATAAAATTCTCCCATATTACAGTTTGTTTTACCATAATTAAGAAGCCTCTTGCTGACAGTGACTGGTCATAAAATAGTTTAATTTTGGGGCCAACCTTTTAGTTTTTCCCAGGGCCCCACTTTGTCTAGAAGCAGCCCCGTCCATCAGTTACTGTTTAGATCTCATCACTTCGGCACATAAACAAATGATATAAGCGATGTCTCGTATTCCGCCATTGTATGATCTTCCTAAAGCCAACGATTGAAGCTCCATGTCCTGGCACAATAGCATCGCCCGCAGACGCGTCTCCCGAGTCATTTCTCATATTCATAAAGGAAGGACTTGATGAAAGTCAGAGACGAGAGATTGTGAAATAAACATCAAAGAGGCGCAAAACAAAAAAGACTTGTGATCAATGGGCGCCATAAATATTAGATGGAGGATGGCGATGCCTGGGCCTTATGTTACCAGTCAATTCTGCTTGAACTGAAAGTGTAAGAGGCGGGGGGCTTATTATACTGAAGATGTAATGGGAGGGAGGGGGGTTATTATACTGAAGATGTAATGGGAGGGAGGGGGCTTATTATACTGAAGATGTAATGGGAGGAAGGGGGCTTATTATACTGCAGATGTAATGGGAGGGGGCCTATGATACTGCAGGTGTAATGGGAGGGAGGGGGGTTATTATACTGCAGATGTAATGGGAGGGAGGGGGCTTATTATACTGAAGATGTAATGGGAGGAAGGGGGCTTATTATACTGCAGATGTAATGGGAGGGGGCTTATTATACTGCAGGTGTAATGGGAGGGAGGGGGCTTATTATACTGCAGGTGTAATGGGAGGGAGGGGGCTTATTATACTGCAGATGTAATGGGAGGGAGGGGGCTTATTATACTGCAGATGTAATGGGAGGGGGCTTATTATACTGCAGGTGTAATGGGAGGGAGGGGGCTTATTATACTGCAGGTGTAATGGGAGGGAGGGGGCTTATTATACTGCAGATGTAATGGGAGGGAGGGGGCTTATTATACTGAAGATGTAATGGGAGGGGGCTTATTATTCTGAAGATGTAATAGGAGGGGGCTTATTATACTGAAGATGTAATAGGAGGGGGGGGCTTGTTATACTGAAGATGTAATAGGAGGGAGGGGGCTTATTATACTGCAGATCTAATGGGAGGGAGGGGGCTTATACTGCAGATGTAATGGGAGGGAGGGGGCTTATTATACTGCAGGTGTAATGGGAGGGAGGGGGCTTATTATACTGCAGGTGTAATGGGAGGGAGGGGGCTTATTATACTGCAGGTGTAATGGGAGGGAGGGGGCTTATTATACTGCAGGTGTAAAGGGAGGGAGGGGCTTATTATACTGCAGGTGTAATGGGAGGGAGGGGGCTTATTATACTGCAGGTGTAATGGGAGGGAGGGGGCTTATTATACTGCGGGTGTAATGGGAGGGGACTTATTATTCTGCAGATGTAATGGGAGGGAGGGGGCTTATTATACTGCAGGTGTAATGGGAGGGGGCTTATGATACTGCAGGTGTAAAGGGAGGGAGGGGGCTTATTATACTGCAGGTGTAATGGGAGGGGGCTTATTAAACTGCAGGTGTAAAGGGAGGGAGGGGGCTTATTATACTGCAGGTGTAAAGGGAGGGAGGGGGCTTATTATACTGCAGGTGTAATGGGAGGGAGGGGGCGTATTATACTGCAGGTGTAATGGGAGGGGGCTTATTATACTGCAGGTGTAATGGGAGGGAGGGGGCTTATTATACTGCAGGTGTAATGGGAGGGGGCTTATTATACTGCAGGTGTAATGGGAGGGGGCTTATTATACTGCAGGTTTAATAGGAGGGGGCTTATTATACTGCAGATGTAAAGGGAGGGAGGGGGCTTATTATACTGCAGGTGTAATGGGAGGGGGCGTATTAAACTGCAGGTGTAATGGGAGGGAGGGGGCTTATTATACTGCAGGTGTAATGGGAGGGGGCGTATTAAACTGCAGGTGTAATGGGAGGGAGGGGGCTTATTATACTGCAGGTGTAATGGGAGGGGGCTTATTATACTGCAGGGGTAATAGGAGGGGGCTTATTATACTGCAGATGTAAAGGGAGGGAGGGGGCTTATTATACTGCAGGTGTAATGGGAGGGGGCGTATTAAACTGCAGGTGTAATGGGAGGGAGGGGGCTTATTATACTGCAGGTGTAATGGGAGGGGGCTTATTATGCTGCAGGTGTAAAGGGAGGGAGGGGGCTTATTATACTGCAGGTGTAATGAGAGGGGGCTTATTATACTGCAGGTGTAATGGGAGGGAGGGGGCGTATTATACTGCAGGTGTAAAGGGAGGGAGGGGGCTTATTATACTGCAGGTGTAATGGGAGGGGGCTTATTATACTGCAGGTGTAATGAGAGGGGGCTTATTATACTGCAGGTGTAATGGGAGGGGGCGTATTAAACTGCAGGTGTAATGGGAGGGAGGGGGCTTATTATACTGCAGGTGTAATGGGAGGGAGGGGGCTTATTATACTGCAGGTGTAATGAGAGGGGGCTTATTATACTGCAGGTGTAATGGAAGGGAGGGGGCGTATTATACTGCAGGTGTAAAGGGAGGGGGCTTATTATACTGCAGGTGTAATGGGAGGGGGCTTATTATACTGCAGGTGTAATGGGAGGGAGGGGGCTTATTATACTGCAGGTGTAAAGGGAGGGATGGGGCTTATTATACTGCAGGTGTAATGGGAGGGAGGGGGCTTATTATACTGCAGGTGTAATGGGAGGGGGCGTATTATACTGCAGGTGTAATGGGAGGGGGCGTATTATACTGCAGGTGTAATGGGAGGGGGGGCTTATTATACTACAATGTAATGGGAGGGGGCTTATTAAACTGCAGGTGTAATGGGAGGGAGGGGGCTTATTATACTGCAGGTGTAATGGGAGGGAGAGGGCTTATTATACTGCAGGTGTAATGGGAGGGGGCGTATTATACTGCAGGTGTAATGGGATGGGGCTTATTATATTGCAGGTGTAATGGGAGGGAGGGGGCTTATTATACTGCAGGTGTAATGGGAGGGAGGGGGCTTATTATATTGCAGGTGTAATGGGAGGGAGGGGGCTTATTATACTGCAGGTGTAAAGGGAGGGAGGGGGCTTATTATACTGCAGGTGTAATGGGAGGGGGCCTATGATACTGCAGGTGTAAAGGGAGGGAGGGGGCTTATTATACTGCAGGTGTAATGGGAGGGAGGGGGCTTATTATACTGAAGATGTAATGGGAGGGAGGGGGCTTATTATACTGAAGATGTAATGGGAGGAAGGGGGCTTATTATACTGCAGGTGTAATGGGAGGGAGGGGGCTTATTATACTGCAGGTGTAATGGGAGGGAGGGGGCTTATTATACTGCAGGTGTAATGGGAGGGAGGGGGGTTATTATACTGAAGATGTAATGGGAGGGAGGGGGCTTATTATACTGCAGATGTAATGGGAGGGGGCTTATTATACTGAAGATGTAATGGGAGGGGGCTTATTATTCTGAAGATGTAATAGGAGGGGGCTTATTATACTGAAGATGTAATAGGAGGGGGGGGGGGCTTATTATACTGAAGATGTAATAGGAGGGAGGGGGCTTGTTATACTGAAGATGTAATAGGAGGGAGGGGGCTTATTATACTGCAGATCTAATGGGAGGGAGGGGGCTTATACTGCAGATGTAATGGGAGGGAGGGGGCTTATTATACTGCAGGTGTAATGGGAGGGAGGGGGCTTATTATACTGCAGATGTAATGGGAGGGGGCTTATACTGAAGATGTAATGGGAGGGAGGCGGCTTATTATACTGCAGATGTAATGGGAGGGAGGGGGCTTATTATTCTGCAGATGTAATAGGAGGGGGCTTATTATACTAAAGATGTAATAGGAGGGGGCTTATTATACTGCAGGTGTAATGAGAGGGGGCTTATTATACTGCAGGTGTAAAGGGAGGGAGGGGGCTTATTATACTGCAGGTGTAATGGGAGGGAGGGGGCTTATTATACTGCAGGTGTAATGGGAGGGAGGGGGCTTATTATACTGCAGGTGTAATGGGAGGGGGCTTATGATACTGCAGGTGTAAAGGGAGGGAGGGGGCTTATTATACTGCAGGTGTAAAGGGAGGGAGGGGGCTTATTATACTGCAGGTGTAATGAGAGGGGGCTTATTATACTGCAGGTGTAATGGGAGGGAGGGGGCTTATTATACTGCAGGTGTAATGAGAGGGGGCTTATTATACTGCAGGTGTAAAGGGAGGGGGGGGCTTATTATACTACAAAGTAATGGGAGGGGGCTTATTAAACTGCAGGTGTAATGGGAGGGAGGGGCTTATTATACTGCAGGTGTAATGGGAGGGAGGGGGCTTATTATACTGCAGGTGTAATGGGATGGGGCTTATTATATTGCAGGTGTAATGGGAGGGAGGGGGCTTATTATACTGCAGGTGTAATGGGAGGGAGGGGGCTTATTATATTGCAGGTGCAATGGGAGGGAGGGGGCTTATTATATTGCAGGTGTAATGGGAGGGAGGGGGCTTATTATACTGCAGGTGTAAAGGGAGGGAGGGGGCTTATTATACTGCAGGTGTAATGGGAGGGGGCTTATTATACTGCAGGTGTAAAGGGAGGGAGGGGGCTTATTATACTGCAGGTGTAATGGGAGGGGGCTTATGAAACTGCAGGTGTAAAGGGAGGGAGGGGGCTTATTATACTGCAGGTGTAATGGGAGGGGGCTTATTATACTGCAGGTGTAAATGGAGGGGGCTTACTATACTGCAGGTGTAATGGGAGGGGGCTTATTATGCTGCAGGTGTAAAGGGAGGGAGGGGGCTTATTATACTGCAGGTGTAATGAGAGGGAGCTTATTATGCTGCAGGTGTAAAGGGAGGGAGGGGGTTTATTATACTGCAGGTGTAATGGGAGGGGGCTTATTATACTGCAGGTGTAATGAGAGGGGGCTTATTATACTGCAGGTGTAATGGGAGGGAGGGGGCGTATTATACTGCAGGTGTAAAGGGAGGGAGGGGGCTTATTATACTGCAGGTGTAATGGGAGGGGGCTTATTATACTGCAGGTGTAATGGGAGGGAGGGGGCTTATTATACTGCAGGTGTAAAGGGAGGGAGGGGGCTTATTATACTGCAGATGTAATGGGAGGGGGCTTATTATACTGCAAGTGTAATGGGAGGGGGCTTATTATACTGCAGGTGTAAAGGGAGGGAGGGGGCTTATTATACTGCAGATGTAATGGGAGGGGGCTTATTATACTGCAAGTGTAATGGGAGGGGGCTTATTATACTGCAGGTGTAAAGGGAGGGAGGGGGCTTATTATACTGCAGGTGTAAAGGGAGGGAGGGGGCTTATTATACTGCAGGTGTAATGGGAGGGGGCTTATTATACTGCAGGTGTAATGGGAGGGGGCGTATTAAACTGCAGGTGTAATGGGAGGGAGGGGGCTTATTATACTGGAGGTGTAATGGGAGGGAGGGGGCTTATTATACTGCAGGTGTAAAGGGAGGGAGGGGGCTTATTATACTGCAGGTGTAATGGGAGGGGGCTTATTATACTGCAGGTGTAATGGGAGGGAGGGGGCTTATTATACTGCAGGTGTAAAGGGAGGGATGGGGCTTATTATACTGCAGGTGTAATGGGAGGGAGGGGGCTTATTATACTGCAGGTGTAATGGGAGGGGGCGTATTATACTGCAGGTGTAATGGGAGGGGGCGTATTATACTGCAGGTGTAATGGGAGGGGGCGTATTATACTACAATGTAATGGGAGGGGGCTTATTATACTGCAGGTGTAATGGGAGGGAGGGGGCTTATTATACTGCAGGTGTAATGGGAGGGAGGGGGCTTATTATACTGCAGGTGTAATGGGAGGGAGGGGGCTTATTATACTGCAGGTGTAATGGGAGGGGGCGTATCATACTGCAGGTGTAATGGTAGGGGGCGTATTATACTGCAGGTGTAATGGGAGGGGGGGCTTATTATACTACAATGTAATGGGAGGGGGCTTATTAAACTGCAGGTGTAATGGGAGGGAGGGGGCTTATTATACTGCAGGTGTAATGGGAGGGAGGGGGCTTATTATACTGCAGGTGTAATGGGAGGGGGCGTATTATACTGCAGGTGTAATGGGAGGGGGTGTATTATACTGCAGGTGTAATGGGATGGGGCTTATTATATTGCAGGTGTAATGGGAGGGAGGGGGCTTATTATATTGCAGGTGTAATGGGAGGGAGGGGGCTTATTATACTGCAGGTGTAAAGGGAGGGAGGGGGCTTATTATACTGCAGGTGTAATGGGAGGGGGCCTATGAAACTGCAGGTGTAAAGGGAGGGAGGGGGCTTATTATACTGCAGGTGTAATGGGAGGGGGCTTATTATACTGCAGGTGTAAAGGGAGGGAGGGGGCTTATTATACTGCAGGTGTAATGGGAGGGGGCGTATTAAACTGCAGGTGTAATGGGAGGGAGGGGGCTTATTATACTGCAGGTGTAATGGGAGGGGGCTTATTATACTGCAGGTGTAATGGAGGGAGGGGGCTTATTATACTGCAGGTGTAATGGGAGGGGGCTTATTATACTGCAGGTCTAATGGGAGGGAGGGGCCTTATTATTCTGCAGATGTAATGGGAGGGAGGGGGCTTATTATACAGCAGGTGTAAAGGGAGGGGGCTTATTATACTGCAGGTGTAATGGGAGGGAGGGGGCTTATTATACTGCAGATGTAATGGGAGGGAGGGGGCTTATTATACTGCAGGTGTAAAGGGAGGGAGGGGGCTTATTATACTGCAGGTGTAATGGGAGGGAGGGGGCTTATTATACTGCAGGTGTAATGGGAGGGAGGGAGCTTATTATTCTGCAGGTGTAATGGGAGGGAGGGGGCTTATTATACTGCAGGTGTAATGGGAGGGGGCTTATTATACTGCAGATGTAATGGGAGGGATGGGGCTTATTATACTGCAGGTGTAATGGGAGGGGGCTTATTATTCTGCAGGTGTAATGGGAGGGAGGGGGCTAATTATACTGCAGGTGTAATGGGAGGGGGCTTATTATTCTGCAGATGTAATGGGAGGGAGGGGGCTTATTATACTGCAGGTGTAATGGGAGGGAGGGGGCTTATTATACTGCAGGTGTAATGGGAGAGAGGGGGCGTATTATACTGCAGGTGTAATGGGAGGGAGGGGGCTTATTATACTGCAGGTGTAATGGGAGGGAGGGGGCTTATTATACTGCAGGTGTAAAGGGAGGGAGGGGGCTTATTATACTGCAGGTGTAATGGGAGGGGGCTTATTATTCTGCAGATGTAATGGGAGGGAGGGGGCTTATTATACTGCAGGTGTAATGGGAGGGAGGGGGCTTATTATACTGCAGGTGTAATGGGAGGGAGGGGGCTTATTATACTGCAGGTGTAATGGGAGGGAGGGGGCGTATTATACTGCAGATGTAATGGGAGGGAGGGGGCTTATTATACTCCAGGTGTAACGGGAGGGAGGGGGCTTATTATACTCCAGGTGTAACGGGAGGGAGGGGGCTTATTATTCTGCAGGTGTAATGGGAGGGAGGGGGCTTATTATACTGCAGGTGTAATGGGAGGGAGGGGGCTTATTATACTGCAGGTGTAATGGGAGGGAGGGGGCTTATTTTACAGAAGGTGTAATAGGAGGGAGATTGGGGGGTATTATATGGCAGATGTAATGGGAGGGAGGGGGCTTATTATACTGCAGGTGTAATGGGAGGGAGGGGGCTTATTATACTGCAGGTGTAATGGGAGGGAGGGGGCGTATTATACTGCAGGTGTAATGGGAGGGAGGGGGCTTATTATACTCCAGGTGTAACGGGAGGGAGGGGGCTTATTATTCTGCAGGTGTAATGGGAGGGAGGGGGCTTATTATACTGCAGGTGTAACGGGAGGGAGGGGGCTTATTATTCTGCAGGTGTAATGGGAGGGAGGGGGCTTATTATACTGCAGGTGTAATGGGAGGGAGGGGGCTTATTATACTGCAGGTGTAATGGGAGGGAGGGGGCTTATTATACTGCAGGTGTAATGGGAGGGAGGGGGCTTATTATACTGCAGGTGTAAAGGGAGGGAGGGGGCTTATTAAACTGCAGGTGTAATGGGAGGGGGCTTATTATTCTGCAGATGTAATGGGAGGGAGGGGGCTTATTATACTGAAGATGTAATGGGAGGGGGCTTATTATTCTGCAGATGTAATGGGAGGGAGGGGGCTTATTATACAGCACGTGTAATGGGAGGGAGGGGGCTTATTATACTGCAGGTGTAATGGGAGGGAGGGGGCGTATTATACTGCAGGTGTAATGGGAGGGAGGGGGCTTATTATACTGCAGGTGTAATGGGAGGGAGGGGGCGTATTATACTGCAGGTGTAATGGGAGGGAGGGGGCTTATTATACTCCAGGTGTAACGGGAGGGAGGGGGCTTATTATACTCCAGGTGTAACGGGAGGGAGGGGGCTTATTATACTGCAGGTGTAATGGGAGGGAGGGGACTTATTATACTGCAGGTGTAATGGGAGGGAGGGGGCTTATTATACTGCAGATCTAATGGGAGGGAGGGGGCTTATTATACTGCAGGTGTAATGGGAGGGAGGGGACTTATTATACTGCAGGTGTAATGGGAGGGAGGGGGCTTATTATACTGCAGGTGTAATGGGAGGGAGGGGGCTTATTATACAGAAGGTGTAATAGGAGGGAGATTGGGGGGTTTTATATGGCAGATGTAATGGGAGGGAGGGGGCTTATTATACTGCAGGTGTAATGGGAGGGAGGGGGCTTATTATACTGCAGGTGTAATGGGAGGGAGGGGGCTTATTATACTGCAGGTGTAATGGGAGGGAGGGGGCTTATTATACTGCAGGTGTAACGGGAGGGAGGGGGCTTATTATACTGCAGATCTAATGGGAGGGAGGGGGCTTATTATACTGCAGGTGTAATGGGAGGGAGGGGACTTATTATACTGCAGGTGTAATGGGAGGGAGGGGGCTTATTATACTGCAGGTGTAATGGGAGGGAGGGGGCTTATTATACAGAAGGTGTAATAGGAGGGAGATTGGGGGGTTTTATATGGCAGATGTAATGGGAGGGAGGGGGCTTATTATACTGCAGGTGTAATGGGAGGGAGGGGGCTTATTATACTGCAGGTGTAATGGGAGGGAGGGGGCTTATTATACTGCAGGTGTAATGGGAGGGAGGGGGCTTATTATACTGCAGGTGTAACGGGAGGGAGGGGGCTTATTATTCTGCAGGTGTAATGGGAGGGAGGGGGCTTATTATACTGCAGGTGTAACGGGAGGGATGGGGCTTATTATGCTGCAGGTGTAATGGGAGGGAGGGGGCTTATTATACTGCAGGTGTAACGGGAGGGAGGGGGCTTATTATTCTGCAGGTGTAATGGGAGGGAGGGGGCTTATTATACTGCAGGTGTAATGGGAGGGAGGGGACTTATTATATAGCAGGTGTAATAGGAGGGAGATTGGGGGGTATTATATGGCAGATGTAATGGGGGTGGGGGGCTGAACCCTGGAACATCTGTTATCTAATGCATTTCTGTTGGATAGTGATACTGAATCTAATTCTTGCTGCATCTTAGCTTAGTATATGTGGCACAGTCTCCACAGCTACTGTATCTAAGCCTACTATGTGTGATGTGATCTGGTGTGAAGTGTATTTAGGCAGATTCCATTTCTACCTCTATGGTGTGTGATACCATCTACTCAGCGATGTATCTAAGTCAAGTATGTGTGTTAATGTCATTTGAGCTGCTATATCTAGTCTTTTCATGTATGACACCCCCTAATGAGCTGTGTATCTAATCCTGTGTGATACTGTCTGCTGAGCTGTGTATCTATCCCTCCCCTGTGTGATACAGTCTGTGAAGCTGCGTATCTAACCCTATCATGTGCGATACCTTCTGCTGACCTGTGTATCCAATCCTAACCTATGCGATACTGCCTGCTGAGTGGTGTATCTAATCCTATCATATGTAATACTGTCTTTTGAGCTATGTATCTAATCCTCCCTGTGTGATACTATCTGTCTTTTAAGATGTGTATCTAATACTATCATGTGTGATACTGTCTGCTGAGCTGTGTATCTAATCCCATGATATGTGATACAGTCTTTTAAACTGTGTATCTAATCCTATCATGTGCGATACTGTCTGCCAAGCTGTGTATCCAATCCTATCCTATGCAATACTGTCTGCTGAGCTGTGTATCTAATCCTATCATATGTGATACTGTCTGCTGAGCTGTGTATCTAATCCTATCATATGTGATACTGTCTTTTAAGATATGTATCTATTCCTCCCTGTGTGATACTGTCTGTCTTTTAAGCTGTGTATCTAATTCTATCAGACGAGATACTGTCTGCTGAGCTGTGTATCTAATCCTACCATGTGTGATACAGTCTTCTGAGCTGTGTATCTAATCCTATCATGTGTGATACTCTCTGCTGAGCTGTGTATCTAGTCCTACCATGTGTGATACTGACTGCTGAGCTGTGTATCTAATCCTACCATGTGTGATACTGTCTGCTGAGCTGTGTATCCAATCCTATCCTGTGTGATACTGTCTGCTGAGGTGTGTATCTAATCCTATCATGTGTGATACTGTTTGCTGAGCTGTGTATCTAATCCTATCATGTGTGATACTGTCTGCTGAGCTGTGTATCTAATCCTATCATGTGTGATACTGTCTGCTGAGCTGTGTATCTAATCCTACCATGTGTGATACTGACTGCTGAGCTGTGTATCTAATCCTATCATGTGTGATACTGACTGCTGAGCTGTGTATCTTATCCTATCATGTGTGATACTGTCTGCTGTGCTGTGTATCTAATCCTATCATGTGTGATACTGTCTGCTGAGCTGTGTATCTAATCCCATCATGTGTGATACTGTCTGCTGAGCTGTGTATCTAATCCTATCATGTGTGATACTGACTGCTGAGCTGTGTATCTTATCCTATCATGTGTGATACTGTCTGCTGAGCTGTGTATCTAATCCTACCATGTGTGATACTGACTGCTGAGCTGTGTATCTAATCCTATCATGTGTGATACCATCTGTTTGACCATGTGTGGTACTGCTTGCTGAGATACCTATCTCTTTTATGTTTGATATGTTTAGATGAGTTGTGTATCTACGGGAAACATGCGTGATACTGACTGTGTAGCCAAAAAGGTCAGGCCCCGATATCTACCCCTAGACATCCCTAGTGATACAATGCGCCAGGCCTCTGTATCTAAGATTATCATGTGTGATACAGTCTCTTTATGAAAAGTTACTGAATCCCCCGCATCCAATATCCAGAACCTTCGGCAGAGAACGCGTCCGTGGAGGAGACATAGTTATTTCATACATCCATAAACTATGAAAAGCGCCAGAAAGGAAATTATTCTAATCCGGTCTCCGTTAATTAGGGATTATTTGCTTTAATGTGCGGTAATTGCTGCGGCCGTCACATGACGCTTCGCACCTAATTAATCCTTTGGGTGGTAAAACTTTTGTTGTAGATAAGAAGCAAAACGTCGACTTTTGTGTCGGGTGAAATTGTGGAACATGAAAGACGAATCATTACAGGAGACACAATGTTTACACGGATTCCGGAAGGAGGAATGTGAGGAAGGATGTATCTGGAGGCAAGGCTGGGGTTCATGCTGCGCCAGGGGTGGGGTGACACGAAGAGTAGGGGGCATCTCACCAGGAATATGCGGCATTGATCACTCTTACATCCATGATATTCTACTGTTCCGTCTATTCATGATCTACTGGTGCCTGGGAATCTGCTCAGGATCTATTGGCCGTTTCTGATATGTATATGATCAACCCGTCCTTCCAGATCTGGTCATGATCTACTTTGTCATATATGGTCATGATCTACTGGTCATTATAGATGTCCTTCTAGGTCTGAACATGGGATACAGAGTCTTCTGCATCTCACCAAGTTCTACTGGTCATTCAATGTCTAATCACAATCTACTGGTCCATGTGTATCTCATCATAATCTTCTGGTACTTCTGGATATGGTTGTACCTTTGTACTACTGATCCTAATAGATCTGCAAACTCTACTGATCCTTCTCGATCTCATTATGATCTACTGCTCCTTCTAGCTCTGAGCATGAGCTACAAATTTTTTCCAGATTACATTAAGTTCTACGGGTTCTTCAAGGTCTAATCTACTGCTCCTTCTGGATCTCTTCATGATCTTATGGCCCTTCTACCTTTTAAACTGTTGATGTTTCTGGATCTAGTCATGAAGTATTGGAAATCCTAATTTATTAATGATGATGTGGTCCTGCTGAATCGGTCTTTCTGGATCTGGCCTTGATCGACTGATCCTCAGGAATCTCACGATGACCTTCTTTCCTTTTTGGTCTGATTATGAGTCCTTCTGGACCTGGCCATGATCTACTAGTCTTTCAGAATCTGGAGATGATCTACTGGTGCTAATAGCACTGTTATGAACAACTACTTTTTCTGGATCTTGTGGTGATCTACTGGTCCCAACGGTTCCTTTCACATCACATAGTGAACAACTGGTCCTTCTAGTCCTGGTCATGATCTATGGGTCCTCCTGGATCTGGTCAACATCTACTGCCCCATCCTAATTTCATTTATGATTAGAAGAGGAGCTACACGGCAGGGCTGTTATGTGCCTGTAACATGGAGTATTATATGGCGGCATTATTTGGACTTTGATTGTCTCTACTAGGGGCCACTGTATGGGAGTAATGTTTATGTGGGATTTTTTGGGTGTAACCAGTGGTATTTAACTAATTTCCATTAAATCAGCCCTCATCTCCTCTTTGGATAACATTCTAGACCTTGGAAAACATCTTACGTGACTTCTTTGTAAAGCAAAAAAAAAAATCCTGAAACACCACATCCTGGCAAACACAAGCCCACGTGTATCATATAGGTCGTACACGGCTACGTCTGTGCTTGTTGTCAGGCTCCGCTCAGTATTCACACACAGATGTATGTTCTCCAATTGTTGGCTTTTCTCGGAGCTGACTCTAAGCCTTTCCGCACCAATGGACCGGAGAACTCTGGAGGTTTAGCTGAAAACCAAGCAAATATTTAAAGAAATATATTCTAGAGGAGTAAGCGCGCTTCACAAACAAGATGGAAAATCCGATATGTAAATAAGGAAAAGCCAAAGGAAAGTCTGACGCGGGGGGACGAGCTTTACATGGTGACTTACAGCGCGCTCAGGTGAGTGCAGCAGCGGGTAAACAACACAGCAAATTACCATAGAGATAGAAAGGAAGGAGTAATATCATTTCCAAAGTCACCAGGAGAGATACATCCAGAGCTGCACTCACTATTTATATTCCGGGACTGTAGCTTCCCCAAATACAATAAAGCTGGTTCCTCACACTGCTGTGCACTTTGCTCTCTAGCAAAGACCCTCCCCTCTGCTCCGCTGCTACTAACAACATACACAGAGGTCTGATTACACATCTCTCCGGGGCAATACCTGACATTGGCTGCAGTTTGTATGGTCACAGCTGCTGACAGGTTCCCTTTCTAGTTCTTGGTAAAGGTAGGTTCCCTATTCTACATACCTGTGGGCGCTTGCTTGTACTTCCAGTATCATTGCAGTCACATGCACAGCATTAGTCTGAGCCCATGCAGGCGAAGGGGGGGTTTACATGTTACACGTGCGGATCTGCTGTCAGACACAGACCTTGTGCCGCTCAATTAAAATGTAAATTTCAGGTATTAAACAGCTCATGATTTTTCATTGTAAAAGCGACAATTTGCATTGGGTTTCATCAGGCGGTACTCACGTCCATCCGCTGTCCGCGCCTCCATGTGCACAAGGTCAGCTTCCTTATCTAAGCCCATTACCGACCTAAGGGAATGAAAGCGAGAGAAGAAGAGACGACACAATGAGATCCATTCAGCTCAGGTGCCGGGAGATAGCGGCATTATTAAACTGCATTGTATGGTAATAGCTTGGCCAATGGGGCAGAAATACCTGATAATACACATGTGTAGGGGGAATTATTATTCCAGGAGCCGCCGGCTCTGTGATTAGGATACAGGGAGCCCCCCCCCCCCCCCCTACCCCAAGTGTAGTCACAGGAAAGCACTGGACACCGGTGACTGTCACAGATTTTAATAGTCAAAATATTCGATTTTTCATGCTTGGAATACGAGTATCATAGTAAACACTAACACAAAGGAAGAATAGCAGTTACAAGAAAAGTGCATATGTTATGTACCAAAGTAATTGTGCATGTGATGAGAAAGAAGCTAAAATATATTCACACGTTGGATTGTAGAATGTATCTAGAATTTATATTACAATATACTCCAGAGCTGCACTCACTATTCTGCTGGAGCTGGTGCAGTCATTGGGGCACATGTAGTAAGGGTCCGAACAGCGCATTTTCGTCGGGTTTCCCTACTTTTTACAGTTTTGACCTGAATTGTCGCACGCGATTAGATTGTGGCGCCTCGGCACCGGCTTGCATGCGACACAAATTGCATGCGGGGGGCGTGGACGTCGGACAACCAGACTGATTAGGACAAACCGGGGAATTTAAAAACGAGATTGTGTTGAAAGATCAGCACTTATATGCACCAGGAAGAAGAAGGTGAACTTCGGCGGACCTGTGCGGGGGAAGCGACACATGCAGGAAATCGGGCACACAAGCTATGTTAATCGTGGAAGATCTGAATCCTCGTCGGACAACGCACAGCGGGGATCACGACGAGATGGGTAAGTAAATGTGTCCCAACGTGTACATACATGACATTACTTATCCTGTACTGATCCTGAGTTACATCCTGTATTATACCCCAGAGCTGCACTCACTATTCTACTGGTGGTGCAGTCACTGTGTACATACATGACATTACTTATCCTGTACTGATCCTGAGTTACATCCTGTATTATACTCCAGAGCTGCACTCACTGCTCTGCTACTGGTGCAGTCACTGTGTACATACATGACATTACTTATCCTGTACTGACCCTGAGTTACATCCTGTATTATACTCCAGAGCTGCACTCACTATTCTGCTGCTGGTGCAGTCACTGTGTACATACATGACATTACTTATCCTGTACTGGTCCTGAGTTACATCCTGTATTATACTCCAGAGCTGCACTGACTATTCTGCTGGTGCAGTCACTGTGTACATACATGACATTACTTATCCTGTACTGATCCTGAGTTACATCCTGTATTATACTCCAGAGCTGCACTCACTATTCTGCTGCTGGTGCAGTCACTGTGTACATACATGACATTACTTATCCTGTACTGACCCTGAGTTACATCCTGTAATATACTCCAGAGCTGCACTCACTATTCTGCTGGTGCAGTCACTGTGTACACACATGACATTACTTATCCTGTACTGATTCTGAGTTACATCCTGTATTATACCCCAGAGCTGCACTCACTATTCTGCTGCTGGTGCAGTCACTGTGTACATACATGACATTACTTATCCTGTACTGATCCTGAGTTACATCCTGTATTATACTCCAGAGCTGCACTCACTATTCTGCTGCTGGTGCAGTCACTGTGTACATACATGACATTACTTATCCTGTACTGATCCTGAGTTACATCCTGTATTATACTCCAGAGCTGCACTCACTATTCTGCTGCTGGTGCAGTCACTGTGTACATACATGACATTACTTATCCTGTACTGATCCTGAGTTACATCCTGTAACTTCCTGGTGCATGTAAGTGCATTGTCTTGCGACACAATTTGAAAATTATATCCTGCGCTCAGTCCGAATCAGTTGGATCGTCTGATGGCTCACCCAACGATTTCTGTCACATGAAAGCCAGTGCAGCCGCGCCAAAATCTGATCGCGTGCAACACAATCCCAGCGCAAACCCCTGTTAATAACCTGTCCATGCCAAGCAAATCCCATGCTAAAAGACGGAAAGATCCACGACCCTTAGTAAATCAGCCCGATTGTGCAGATTCCTCCCTTTAGATACTTCTTGGATATTTTCTAATTGTCACTTTTTAATGTAAATAATAAAGCAATGGATACTTTTGTATTTATATTTTGTATGGTTGTCTCTCACATGTTTATGTAGGTTGTGCATCACTAGTATTGGGATCCTAAATACATATCAGTAATTGTAACAAGTAAGGAATCCCTGGACATAAGAGAACTTGCTAAACACTGCTGTATGTGGGGGAGAGCTCCTGCTGCATGGTCTTATAGCCTTCATCCTAAACTTGTACAGGGGGCCAGGGTCAGGGGCGTAACTAGGAGAGGCGGGCCCCATAGCATATTTCTGAATTGGGGGCCTCTTACCCCCCTCAGAAAATATGCACACCCTCTGTTCTTTAGTGTATCAGGTTGGATGCCAGGGCCCCCTTGACACTGCGGGCCTCATAGCAGCTGCTACAACTGTAGTTACGCCCATGGGTGGGGTTATAAATGAGATTATATCTAGTCTGGCATTGGCTTCTTTTGTGTCATATGCAGAGGCGTAACTGGAGGTGGTGCCAATGGTGCTGTTGTAACCGGGCCCAAGAGGTTTAGGGGGCCCACAAGGTCATTTTCCTAGTGAGAGGACTAGTAAATATACCATACATTATATTCGGGCCACTGGGATAGAGTTTGCATCGGGGCCCACCACTGGTCATACGTATCCCATACATTTCCCCCATGTCCCCTCTCCTCCTGCAGGACGCTAGTATCCGAGTCTTCCGCCGCGGCACGGATTATCCTTCCGCATAACTCAATGTGACTGTGAATCCTATTACCCGGGATGGCGGTCGGGCGGCTCTGACCTTGATATTTCCTGGCTGCCAGATATCTTTATCTCCCTGTAGCTTGTTTGTCTCTGGGTAGTAAGTGTTCTTGAAGTTTGGAGAACTGACAACACCGGGGGCAGTCACTGTCCCCGTTCCTTGTCCGCGGGGCGGTTGCCGTATAACCAGCCATCCCGTCCCCCATCCTCACCCCATGGGGAGCGGCGTCTTTAGGGACAATCGCCAGATACATTGTATTTCACACTAGTTTACGCTTGTGCCCCGCAGAGATGGAGTCAGGGGAATATTCCGGGAGCGCTCCGACTTGTCTCCTGACAAAAAAATAAATAATTCATGTTTTTTTCTAAAGGCAAAACACTAAAAAATACACAACCGCCATCACCGGCAGGAATCCGGAGTGGGGGGGTCTCACTAATACTCTGCAATGATGCGAATAACATGTGACGCATGTCCTCGGGTAACCCGTGTCCTGCTTGACGTGTCCATTAGAGTCAGGGACAGGGAAATTCATGTCAATGAGGACAAGGAATCCTATATCTCTCATTTTTAAAGGGTTGTATGGGGGTTAAAAGGCTTCTTTTATTCAGAACAGCGCCCCTTGTGACCACAGGATGTGTCAGGTATTGCAGCTCTTAAGCAGAATTGCCCTAAGACACTACATATGAACAATAATGAACAAAATTGGACTAAATTGCAAATATTTGATAAAATCCATGGGTTGGAGAAGCATAGTTTTAGAAAACGGGGTTAAGCTACAAAACTTGGTGCAACCAACAGATCGGAGAGATGCTTTTTCAATAAAAGTAGCTTAGACTGGATACAAGTTGCAACTTGATGACAAAAGGCGTTAAACATTAATGAGTTGCAATACCAGACATGTCCATAGACAAAAGGGGCACTGTTTTGAATAATATGACTAAGATATATACTCATAGTAGTCAATGAAAGCAGGGATTCTGAAGTGGCTTATAGCCCTAATATTTTATGCAGGTAAGGGGGTGCTTGTGGTTCCCCATTCTGCAGAGGACAAATGTATTCCCTATACTGTGTTATTCATAAAGCAACCCCTTTAATGTGACACCTAACTCAACAAAAGCCATTGAAAGGATCAAGTTAATATATGTTACATTAACAAAGAATTTTCTAGAGTAGATACAAGTGTAACACATCCTCAGCTGTGAGAAGTATCAGGGCTGCACAGGTTTGTTTGTGTGTTTATGATCATTGACAGCAATCAGTGGTATTGAGCACGACCAGAAAGGAAGGCAGGCGGTCTATTAGAGAGATGATATAATGAAATTCTTCGTATTACATGCAGGACACGCAGCTCCGGCCCGTGCAGGCGACGCTCTCCATTGTTTAATAAACTGCAACCTGAGTCGAGGAGATGAAATATTAATACTCCGCGCAGTAATAATTATAAGACGTGTAAACATATATAATCCAATTAGTGGCTCAGATACAACACAAGGCTGCAGGATGTTCTCTGTGTACCCGGGATCACCGAACGTCAGAGGATGAAGCCAGAGAATATTACACATCTAAATGACAATTTAAAGGGGTTGGCAAGGACTAGAAAAACAAGGCTGCTTTGTTCCAGAAGAGTGCCACTCCTCTCCACAGGCTGTGTATGGTACTGCAGCTCAGTTCCATTGATGAAAATGAAGCTGAGTTGCAAAAACGTTTCATAAAAGTGAAATGAAAACTAAAAAAATAAATAAGAGTTCGTCCCACAAAAAACAAGTCCTCATGCAATTTCATTAAAACACAGGAAAAATAACACCCAAAGAAGAAAAAAGATTAAAGTAAATAAGTCATTTGGAAGGTATTTATTCATTGTAGTAAAACATAGAACAACATAAAAAATAAAATCTATATAATCTACAGCCCATCCTGTAAAAAAAAAGCCCCTCTACTGTTTTTTCAATTGAAAAAAAAGAAAAAAAGTTAACGCCTTGAAGGGTACGCAAGGTCAATTAATTATTCTTTTTTATAGACCCTCCCTGAACGCACGGGTTCTGGGAGAAGCAGGAAGTGAGAAGAGACTTATCAGTACAGAGACAGTATCAGAAACAGAGACTTATCAGTACAGAGACAGTATCAGAAACAGAGACTTATCAGTACAGAGACAGTAACAGAAACAAAGACTTATCAGTACAGAGACAGTATCAGAAACAGAGGTTTATCAGTACAGAGACAGTAACAGAAACAAAGACTTATCACTATAGAGACAGTATCAGAAACAGAGACTTATCAGTACAGAGACAGTATCAGAAACAGAGACTTATCAGTACAGAGACAGTATCAGAAACAGAGACTTATCAGTACAGAGACAGTATCAGAAACAGAGACTTATCAGTACAGAGACAGTATCAGAAACAGAGACTTATCAGTATAGAGACAGTATCAGAAACAGAGACTTATCAGTATAGAGACAGTATCAGAAACAGAGACTTATCAGTCCAGAGACAGTATCAGAAACAGAGACTTATCAGTACATTAGGCTGCCACCAACTGCTCGTTTAATATAAGCCCGGTCCGTAAAGGGATTATATTGGGGCAGAAAGTCAACCTCAAAGTATCATGTATATAACCGAGGCACAGATGTGGGGATTCACAGATCCAGATAAAAGAACAACTAAATTGTATATTTAATTGCCTAAAGGGCACACTAGACAAAACAGTACACACAACAGATAAATATTATGTATACACACAGAGTTTACAGAGTACAAGTGGAATATAAACAATTGACTGGGTCAGTTCTGGACTAACTGGGGAAAGATCCTTCCTGATCTTGATGTGATGGTAAATAATTTCCTCAGGCTAAAGACAATGGGCAGAAGGGGCGATGTGCTCATATTAGGAGTCACACCTCTTGACACTTCCCAGGTGGCTTTAGAGAACATCCCACCTTGGATCAGATCCAGGACTTTGGAGTTCTAGCTTCTCAATGGGGAGTCAAAGTATCAGGGTTCTGGTCTCATCAGATCCAGATGAATCTCTGGATTTTGTTGAGACCGGACATCACCCACTTCCTATGCTCCCACAGAGAGTTCTTTATATCTCAGTTTTCGAAGCCGCTAGGGCAAGCGGAGACCTAGGTACGCGTTCACCTCACTGCCCCAATCACAGATATGCATTTGGCCTTGGGATGAGTTGGACCATAAATCCATGACTAGTATATTGGTTGGATAAGTTGTATTTTTTTTGTGTCCCTAAAAAAAGTGGAGGGGACACTAAGAAGGCTGTGCGTGCCACCAGGTCTGCAGGAGTGACAGTTACTTGCTCCACCCACAGAGTAAATGACACTCTTTAACTTGTCTTTCTAACTTAAAGAAGACCTGTCACCAGAATTTTACCCCTCCAAACCAACAATGCCTCCTGGTAAAGTCCTCCCCATGTCACCTTAAATTAGCTGCCAGTGAGACATTGGGGCTCATTTACTTACCCGGTCCTGCCGCGATCCAGCAGTGCGTTCTCCGTCGAGGATTCGGGTCTTCCGGCGATCCACTAAGCTAGTGCACCCGATGTCGCTGCTGTGCTGAAGTCCGCCGGAGTTCACCGTCCTATGTTGGGTGTAGGTAAGCGTGTATCAAGCGACACATTTTTTTTTAAATTCCGGGGGTTTTCCGAACCCGTCTGGTTTTCCGACGGATGATCCCTCCCCCCCCCCCCCCCGATTTCCGTCGCGTGCATGCCGGCCCAGTTGCGCCACAATCCGATCGCATGCGCCAAAAACCCAGGGCAATTCGCCTCAAACCGGTAATTTTCGGGAAACCCGACGAAATATAGCGATTCGGGCCCTTAGTAAATGACCCCCACTGTATCTTAATTACACCTATTTTTTTATATGCAAAATAGCCTTCTTGATTCTTATCTTCTGGGTTTAACTCTTCTCCTCTCCCAGGCTGCCAGTGAACCACCTGCACGTATTTTGACTGACAGATCAGTGTCTCTTCAAATCACTGCTCTCCTTGTACTTGACTGTCTTCCAATATTCAACTACAGACATATAGATCTCTATTTACTGATAGAGGTCTTTACACAGTGCCTTGTGTTATATTTATGTCCTGTGATGAAGGCGATGTCTTCTAAGGTCCTTTACCCATTTACATTTGAAAAATGTCCCCCATGTATGTAACTGATCACATGAAATCACAGTATGTCTACATGGAGGCATGGAGAGGAGTAAATCCATGGAGCCATAATGGGATTTCATGTGATCAGATAAATACATGGGGTAGACATTGCAAATGTAAGGGAATGGGACTTTAAATGACATCACCCAGGTCACATGACATGAACTGCTGTATACTAAGGACACAATGCATGGGAAGGAGTAGATGGGAGTGGCAGCCTAGCAGGACACACCCCCTACAATGCCAGGTAAGATAACAAAGTTGATTTTATGGGGATGTGAAGGAAACTATTTTTAGCTAAAAGAAGGGTGCCAGTTAGTTGGTAGGGCTCTATAGGAATCTGTCACTAGCTGTATTTGTAAAAGTGTGGTGACAGGTTCCCTTTAATTATGTTATGTAGATAAGGCTGGGGAAAGTGAATGATGTGTAGGGACACTGTTGAACATAATTCCCCCCCCCCCTGGCTGTATGGTCTATATTTTCATAATAATACCCATTACACCAGATGGCTGACTGGACCAGAAGTCCCGGAGACCAGATGGAAGTTGCCTCTCATAATACTGGCCCATTAAATGGGGCAACATTGAGAGCCACTTAGTCTGGTAGCTGCACACACCCAATACCGCCATCTAGTGGGAATGATAAAAGAAAAAGGCATTGGCAGAAGAGTGAAAATAAAGGCCAGTCCAACCATACCCTCTAGATATATAAGTGGCATTTGGTCTCCATTTGGATACAATAGAAGTTTGTAATACAGATCTTTCACCACCTCTTCCAGCTCTTAGGCATCAACCCACTGATTCCAGAACATTTGGAATTTTTTATCCAGCCCCCACCATTCCTGAGATATTAAGGTTGTTAGTTTTTAGCACCCTATTCTAATGAAGGTCTGTACTGTCATGTGGGTGGAACCAGTCTAGGGCTGCCTACCTGAAAGAGTAGAATTGGTGCTAAAATTTTTAAAATCCAAATGTCACAAAGACAAAAAAAAATTGAACAAACCAACATCTTGTACCTAACCTGGGGACTGCCTGTATTAGAGTTACGCTCATGCATTTTGATACATTTTTTAATAAATATTCCATTACCATTACAGTAGTGATGGACAGGAGAGTCATATCACTCCCTCCCCCCACAAACTATTGTTTACTCGGAGGAGAATTTATTTTGCTCCTTCATCGTCCTGAATTGTTGTTGAAAACGTAATTACAGGAGCGTCTTCCATCTCGCCGTAATGACTTGAGATGGAAACAATCTGAGAGAATTTGTCATTTCCTTCTGGTCAGAGCCCACACCAAGAGACTGCACCTCCCGTTTCACTCCCCGCCAGCGACGTTCTCACGAACACAAATGTCAGCAGGAATAAGGCAGAGCGAGGTGTGCGGCGCCCAGACAGGAGCTAAGCCGAAAGTCCAGATAATCCCCGACCACCGGATCCGATGCCGGCTATGAGCCTGGAGAGTGCGGTGGCCCAGGCTATAGACACATCGGGGGGCACTTATTATTGACTTTCTGCCAGACAACTGGAGGTTTTTTTTTCTTTCTTCCCTTGTTGCGTCTGTTTTGCCTTATTTATGAAGTGTCGTTGCCACAATATTTGTCTGACACTGACTCCTTCTCTTTTTTTGGGCGCAGCTTTGAAATCCGGGCACATTTCTATTTTCCCCGACACTGTTTTTGGCGCACACTATGGAGTTCTATTTCTCCACCATGAATGTGGAGACAGTTCTAAAGCTTTTCGGTTCCTGCGCCAATTCATTAACCCCTTAATGCCACAATCAAACATCCCAGGCTACATATGTCCACCAAACATGGATCCTGCTCCAAAATTGATAAATGCCCCACATTCTGTACGCCAACAAAACATGGAAGAAAACCAGCATAATGATGAGCAGCAGCCCTAAAATTGAGTCCAAATTTTGGACTTCCCAAACAGATTACTGAAACTTCACCAAAGTGAGGCCTACAGTCCACTATGAGAAATTCAGTGGGTCATCTCCACTGCTGGTATCAGGTTCTAGTTTCCCAATTTGGGGTTTTGGAACTTTTTTACAGCCATCTCATTTTTATTAGCCCTCAGATGGCTCACCTGGATAACTCTAGGAAACTGTCCACCTACCTCCCAAAGGTCCCCAGACATGGTCAGTGGTAAAAGGTCCTGACCCTAGTATCTGAGGTCCTTGTACTCTGTCCTTACCAACTTGTCTCAGACCTTCTATAACTTTGAAATGTTGCCGATCTTTGAAGACCTATTGGGGTAGAAACGTGATCCACCTATCTTTGATCCTGGCACTCTTCCTAAATCTGGAGGTCAAACGTTTCACTGTTCCTGTGAGATTCAGCGACATGACTCTGGAAAAGAGTCTTCTTCACCCAATGAAGTCCTCAATCACGGTCTTTGGTAGCAAGGATTAGGACACTGAGAACAAATTTCCAGGTTATTAAGACACTTTCAATGCGGATCACATTTATTTGGACTGAATTGAACCTGATAGGAGATTCAATGAAATGGGATTTAGGAAATTTGCTCATCTCTACTTCAACGACCAGTTGTCTGGGTGGCAAAGATAATGATGAAGACATAGAAATGAAAGGGATTCACAGAAGCAGGATCTATGGCCCCAGTCTATACAGGTTTTGTCAAACTTCAACTCCCAGTATGTGTTTATCGGCCATGATGGGAGTTGTAGTTTATCCACAGATTAAGTGTCATAGCTGGGAGACCCCTGGTGGTCTTTGTAATACCAATGTCCTCCTATACAGTCTTTTGTTCTCCTTAGTCATTCCAGCCAAGGTGCTTCAGCTTCCTCTGCATCCTATTTAATCCTAGAAGGACCTGATGGGACCTACTTCATCACTTCCACTATCACCGAATTGTGATCAGACTTATGTTGCCCTTGTGTCTTATAAGGGACTTGTTGTTGGTGGAGAAGAGGACACAAAGTTCCAGATGTTTTTGTTACAGAACTCCTTCTGCTGTGGTTGGGTAGTGTCATGGTGGGCAGAAGAGGTTGTCCTACTCTATCTGATACCTATATGGGAGAAATAACCAAGAGAAGACCTTAAAGTCCTGAAGCTCTCTGTCCATGGTCATCTACATGAGCAACAATCTAAAGTCTGCTCTTCAGAATAATTCTGGAGCTCCACCATGAACTGGGGAAGTAGTCTCCAATCTACGACTCTCCAGATGTTGCAAAACTACAACTCTCATCATTCTCTCTCAGTCTTCATAGTTGACTGTGAGCATTGAAGAACAGGATACTCATAACCCTATCATGTCATAATGTGACCCATGAAAATCTGTCATAGTGATGTTTGCGGATGCGGCTGGAGACCTTGTCCTTCACACATGAATAATAATGTTATGTACATGAGCACAGGAACATAATCAGCAGATGACTGCCTTACAATGTGCCAACAACTCACTTTCCATCATTGCTCCCACTGTTTCAGGGGCTTCTAGAAGCGCCATGGGTCAGCGGGGGTCAGACTTGTAGGTTTTTGACATATGACCATAACTAAAGCACAAACCCCATAATGAGGCAAAGAAATCTCTATAATATAAGATTATTAAATATTGAATGGTCCCAGGAGATCCCCGGAGCGGAGCTGATATATAGCAACACACTGTGCACAAGACTTTTATCATGAATGAGCTTCACAGGAAGTATGGACAGAAGAAAAACAAAATCAAAATTATTTCTAAACACTTGCAACATATCAATTTTCTGCAAATAAGACACTATATACCATCTGTTCAGCTCCTCCTGCTCTATAACATACTGCCTGCAAATAGGACAGTATGTACAATCTGCTCAGCCACTCCTACTTTATAACATGCCAGCAGATAGCACACTATGTACAATCTGTTCTGATTTTCTGCTCTATAACCTGCTACCTGCAGATAGGACACTATGTACAATCTGCTCAGCATCTCTTGCTCTATAACAAACTGCTTGCAGATAAGACACTATATACCATTTGTTCAGCTCCTCCTGCTCTATAACATGCTGCCTGCAGATAGGACACTATGTACAATCTGCTCAGCGCCCCCTGCTCTATAACATGCTGCCTGCAGATAGGACACTGTGTGCAATCTATTCTGATTTTCCTGTTCTACAAAGTGCTGCCTGCAGATAGGACACTGTGTACAATTTTCTCAGCTCTTCCCGCTCTATAACGCACTGCCTGAAGATAGGACACTGTGTACAATCTGTTAAGCGCCCCCTGCTCTATTACATGCTACCTACAGATAGGACACTATGTACAATCTGCTCAGCTCCTCCTGCTCTATAACCTGCTACCTACAGATAGGACACTATGTACAATCTTTTCAGCGCCTCCTGTTCTATAACATGCTGCCTTCAGGTAGGACACTATGTACAATCTGCTCAGCTCCTCCTGCTCTATAACATGCTGCCTGCAGATAGGACACTATGTACAATCTTTTCAGCGCCTCTATAACATGCTGCCTGCAGATAGGACACTATGTACAAATATTTTCAGCTCCTCCTGCTCTATAACATGCTGCCTGCATATAGGACACAGAGTAAAATCTGCTCAGCTCCTCCTGCTCTATAACATGCGGCTTGCAGATAGGACCCTACAGTATGCACCATCTACTCAACTCTTCCTGCTCTATAACATGCTGCCTGCACTTACAATGTGTCAGTTTCCCTTTAAACACCTACCTCCTTATTTAACAATAAATAAAAACTCATATAGATGGCTCTGCGCACGTGGTCTTCTTGTAAGGGTCAATAGCTTCACTTCCCGTAAAGTAAAAATCTATCTAGTCGACGCACTGTAAACACGCAGTAAGTAATTTGCTGACACAAGAAATCCCATTTCCCAGTGTTACAATCCATTCATTAGCAGATTGTGGCCCGGTAGGTGCTGATCCCACTGAAGACACTGCGCTGGCTTACACAGCCGTCACGTATAGATCTTAGTGTCAACTCCGCCTAAAGCCCCCATACATCAAGTCAAGTTTTCCAGTCCGAGCGAGATTACTATTCATTAGATCCGGCCTCCTACAAGTGCTCGGGGGGCTGCAGTCATTTACAATTCTGTATCTGCTATAAGAGCCAAGTGCAGATTGCCTTCTATATACCGATTCTTCAGAAAATCTCATTCCTACAGATAATCCTTCAGTAATGACTGACACAAAGCAGTAATGCCGGATGTCCAAGGCGCCGTCTGCTCTACATGTGTCCTCATTACCTTTCTGCGGTGCAGACCAGGCGGTGGCATATTTCACCACCCATGGAACCACAAGCCCAATGGACGCGCCATGCTGTGTCGGTTCTACTGTCTGGTGGCTCTACTCTATCACCCAAACTTTCCGGCCACTACTATAACTCTACAGGACAGGTTATAAAATACTATACATTGTAAATCTCAGCTTCCAGTAGTGATTCTCCTCTTCTCTTTCTGGAGTTATGCCATTTTTTTCTGCTCTGACGCTTCTTGTGAACAATTTTCCCCGCTACAGATGAGTGGGAGGAGTCTGCTCTCTTTCTGCGTTTGCCCTACAGTTGAGTCCATTACAAGCTGCCCTCACTTTGCAAGATGACGGTCATGAAGCAACTTAGAAGCAAATCCACTGAGGTATGCATTGTCTACACTTAAAGGATCTATATAGAGAATAGCCAGGCAGCTTTCCCTTCACAGAGGAACATGGAAAAAGTAGTATAAGCCAGCAGTGAAATAGATACATAAAGTGTATAGTCTGGGCTGTGTAACACTAAGGGTTAACAGTGTCCCTGCTCTGTAGAAACTGTATCTGGAGATGAGAGGCTAAGGGGGGAGGCTGGAAAGGAATGATGATGTCTGAGGTGCTGAGAGACACATGGAAAGCTACACAGGATCACAAACTGGAAATTATTGGGAACAGGGGAGACATCCTTCCACACCTATTCAAGGTCCACAGAGCTGCACAGTCACAATATTCTCCTGCAAGTTACAAGGACAGCAGCGTCACATAGTCGCCCCCTCCCTTCATAGTGAGCAGGGAGCACCGGCTCATTAGCATAATTATAAAAGTTGATATAAGAAGGTAGGATAATGGATAACAAATATAAGAAGATATCACAGTCCCGGTGCCTGGATCAATGAGTAATGTCCCTGGTTTATCAGGATGGATTTCGATACAAAATTTACTGTAGTTTAGTTTTTTTTTTATTTTATTTAGTTTTTATGCCTCTTTTATAGCCTACTGTAAAGGGGTTAAAAACTGATGTATCTAACTAATATTCCTCTCCATCAGCCCAGACAATGGAGTCATCAGAGGGGCAGACGCGAGTCTCCTGCGCAGCGTCCTCCCCCCCGCCTTGTAACTGGACATTAAGCGTCCTATTAATATTCCTCCGGCCTCGTGTAATTTCCCTGAATTTAATCTTTCTTCTCCATCTCTGCACTTTGATTAAAAAGTAAAAACTTTTTTTTTTATTGTTTTGCCATTACTATAAAATACTCAGCTGCGTTCTCTTCCCAGGCTGTAACAGACTTTAAATCTCCGTCCGCAGCTTTATGGAGAATACTTTATCATAATTTAAGGGGCCGCCTTACGTATCCCTTTAAGAAATAAAACCGTAGGGTGTAATATAGGGCGATTTTTGTTTAGTGTCCATTTAATCAATGAGGCTGAGTCTCACCCCTCCCCCACCAGAGGTATTCGCCTTCTTGGCGGCCGCCGCCTCCTTTATATTCTGTTTAATGGCAGCGATCTTTTTCTTAAAGAGCGCTAAATAATTTAGAAAGGTCCCTCGCATTTGTGTTCCTTAATTAACACGAAATACAGTATGTGCCAGCAAGATACTCAGGAGCGGAGAGATATAAAACGATTCAAGACGTTGTAACCATCAATAAAATTGGCTACAGTGCAACAGAGAAGAAAGGGGCTGAAGGGGGATGGGGCTGAGCGGCAGGTGGTGGTGCAGCAAGGGGGCGCTCTAGAGGCTATTTACCATTCTGACACTGACCAGGTCAACTGCTAGCACTGTGCTGTGTACTGTACATATATACAGGATAGGAGTAGTAGTACTGTGCTGTGTCCATATATACAGGATAGGAGTAGTAGTACTGTGCTGTGTCCATATATACAGGATAGTAGTAGTAGTACTTTGCTGTGCACATATATACAGGATAGGAGTACTAGTACTGCACTATGACCATATCTACATGGTAGGAGTAGTAGTACTGCACTATGCCCATATATACAGAATAGGAATAGTAGTAAAGTGCCCATATAAACAGGATAGGAGTAGTAGTACTGTGCTGTGCCCATATATACAGGATAGGAGTAGTAGTACTGTGCTGTGCCCATATATACAGGATAGGAGTAGTAGTACTGTGCTGTGCCCATATAAACAGGATAGGAGTAGTAGTACTGTGCTGTGCCCATTTATACAGGATAGGAGTAGTAGTACTGTGATGTGACCATATATACAGGATAGGAGTAGTAGTACTGCACTGTGTCCATATATACAGGATAGGAGTAGTATTACTGCACTGTGTCCATATTTACAGGATAGGTGTAGTAGTACTGTACTGTGCCCATATATACAGGATAGTAGTAATAGTAGTACTGGGCTGTGCCCATATATACAGGATAGGAGTAGTAGTACTGCACTATGCCCGTATATACAGAATAGGAATAGTAGTAAAGTGCCCATATATACAGGATAGGAGTAGTAGTACTGTGCTATGCCCAAATATACAGGATAGGATTAGTAGTACTGTGCTGTACTCATATATAAAGCATAGGAGTAGTAGTACTGTGCTGTGCTCATATATACAGGATAGGAGTAGTAGTACTGTGCCCATATATACAGGATAGGAGTAGTAGTACTGTGCCCATATATACAGGATAAGAGTAGTAGTACTGTGCTGTGCCCATATAAACAGGATAGGAGTAGTATTACTGCACTGGGTCCATACATGCAGGATAGGAGTAGTAGTACTGTGTTGTGCCCATATATACAGTAAAAGAGTAGTAGTACTGTGCTGTGCACATATATACAGGATAGGAGTAGTAGTACTGTGCTGTGACCATATATACAGGATAGTAGAAGTAGTACTGTACTGTGCCCATATATAAAGGATAATAGGAGTAGTAGTACTGCACTATGCCCATATATACAGAATAGGAATAGTAGTAGAGTACCCATATATACAGGATAGGAGTAGTAGTACTGTGCTGTGCCAATATATACAGGATAGGAGTAGTACTGTGCTGTGCTCATATATACAGGATATGAGTAGTAGTATTGTGCTGTGCTCATATATACAGGATAGAAGTAGTAGTACTGAGCCCATTGTGAGACACTGAAAGGGTTAACTGTGAATGGGCGGTATGTTTCCCCTAGGTTTTGCTATTATGCAAGGCCTTAGTGCTGAGGTTGTGTTGTCCAGCACCTTGGACACAGGTGGTGGGAACAGCCCAATCAGCCTGCATAAAGCCGGTCAGCAGACCTGAGAGTGTTGTCTCTCTGGAAGGAGGCTGGAGAGCACACAGCCCTGACCTCTGTGCCTGGAGCAGCAAAAGTGTTTTTGTTAGTGGTGAGTCAGAGAACCATTGTTTAGTTAGCACCCTGACGGGTAGGATATTATTTTGTTTTTGATGCCTGAATGTGAAGGCTGTTTTATTTTGTTCCTGCTGAAATAAACACAGGCTAGACCTGTTTTGGACTGTACTTTGGTGTCACTGTCGTGAACTGCATCACAGCACCCCGCTACCACGGTCTCTACTGGGCCGAATCTCCCACATATGGTGGAGGATGCGGGCAGTTCAAAAGACACACACCTCAAAGGCTCGCTACATCCTGCAACATTGCATGGCCTGGGTGAAAGCAGCAGGAAAATTGCAGGATACAGCAAAGATGGAGGACTTTATTAAATACCTGCAAGAGGAGGCCAGAGCTAATCGGCAGCTGCAGCAGGCCATGCTCCAGCAGCAGGAGGAGAGGTCCCGCCAGCAGAAAGCCATGTTCCAGCAGCAGGAGGAGAGGTCCCGCCAGCAGCACGAGGAGAGGTCCCGCCAGCAGCAGGAAGAGTCCCGGGCTGATCGTCAGCTGCAGCAAGCCATGCTCCAGCAACAGCAGGAAGAGTCCCGAGCCATGTTCCAGCTGATGATGGAAAAGTTTTCTGGCGTTATGGCAACACCATAAGCGACGACTACTGAGGGGTCCCATACTGGTTTGCAAGGGTACCCGGTTGTCCAGCGTTCCGCACGGGCTGCAGTACAAAAGGCTTTACAAAAAATGACGACGACCGACGACGTGGAGGCGTATCTCACTGTGTTCGAGCGAGTAGTTGAGCGAGAGGAGTTACCAGCTGAGCAGTGGGCAGATGTCCTGGCACCGTTCCTGACAGGCGAGTCGCAGAAGGCTTACTATGACCTGAGTGAAACGGAGGCCCGTGAGTACCCCCAGCTTAAGGCGGAGATTCTGGCTCGTCTTGGGGTCACCGTTCAAGTTCGCTCCAGCCGGGTCCACCAGTGGGCTTACTCAGAAAAACTACCCCCACGCTCCCAAATGCATGACCTGATCCATCTTGTCCGGAAGTGGCTACAACCAGAGGACTGCACCCCAGCACAGATGGTAGAGAGCGTGGTTCTCGACAAATTCACCCGTTCTCTGCCCTCTCGGCTCCAGCGGTGGGTTGGACAGGCCGGTCCCACAAAAGCTGAAGAACTCGTGTCCCTAGTAGAGAGGTATCGGGCTACAGAGGACCTTCTACTTACCTCTCCCACACGAAGCAGTGCCAGTGACAGGGTCACCAAGCCATCTAAGACTGCTACTGCGGAAAAGGCGAGACATGTCAGGTTGGGAGGGGGTTCATTGGGGGGCGTGGATACCCAGAAACCCAGTGAGGCTTGTGACAGAGGACATGGCCGTATCCAGTGCTGGCGGTGCCATGAAATGGGCCATATTGCTGCCAACTGTCCACTGTCAGTGGAGCCAATGGACTGCAACCAGACCCGGCGAGTGTCACTGTTTGCCAGGCCGGTTCTGGCAGCCGAGTCAGTCACGGATGCAGAACCCCAAGTGTGCATGGTCACAATCGGTGGTCACACAGTGGAAGCCTTGCTAGACCTTGCGTGGAACTTTGGTTGATCCTGGACTATACAGTGGGCGGAGAGTGGGAGTGTTGTGCATACATGGGGACACTCGCGAATATCCCACTGCTGTTATCAACCTACATACCCCTTGTGGTACTATTGCCCATGAAGTGGGGGTGGTCGGGACCCTGTTTCATGAGGCTATTATCGGCAGAGACTTACCGGTGTTTTGGGACCTCTGGAGACGAAGACCCACCTCAGGTGCTGTTGCAGATAATGCAGATAATGTCCGGCCTTGGCCCCTGAACCCTTTGAGGCCGATGTACCCACACCAGCAGTAGGGGTGACCCCATGTGATGAATTCTCTCCCCTAGAGGTCCTAGTTGGTGAGGTTGAGGGCCACGGGGAGGTGGCCGACATGCCGGACCTTGAGGTTTCCCGTGAAAATTTTGGGGCTGCACAGCTACAGGACCCTACCTTATTTAAAGCACGGGAGAATGTTAAGGTGATAAATGGGGTACTCCAAATACCAGGGGCTGACAAAATATACCCCCGAATGGTGATTGTTGGCGAACTGTTGTACAGGGTTGAGCAGGTATGGGGTGAGGAGGTTGAGCAACTTGTAGTACCCCAATCGCACCGTAGGCTGGTGCTAGATTTGGCACATAAACATGTGCTAGGAGGGCACTTAGGTGCTGAGAAGACCCGAGAGAGGATCCTGCAGAGATTTCTCTGGCCCGGGGTGTGGGGACACCAGTACATCCTGGTTATCCTGGACTATGCTACGCGGTATCCGGAGGCAATCCCGTTAAGGAACACCTCCTCCAAAAACATTGCTAGGGAGCTGTTCCAGGTATTCTCCCGTACAGGCCTCCCCAAGGAAATCTTGACTGACCAGGGAACCCCATTCATGTCTAGAGTAATGAAGGAGATGTGTAAATTACTCCAGGTTAAACAGCTCCGCATCTCTGTATATCATCCTCAGACAGATGGCCTGGTCGAGAGGTTTAACAAGACCTTGAAGGGAATGCTAAAGAGGGTAGTCAGCAAAGATGGGAAGGACTGGGATTGTTTGTTGCCTTATTTGATGTTTGCCATACGTGAGGTACCCTAGTCTTCCACAGGTTGCTCACCCTTTGAGCTGTTATATGGCCGTTCCCCACGTGGGCTTTTGGATGTAGCTAAGGAGACCTGGGAACAGGAGAGGACCCCCCACCGTAGTGTAATTGAACACGTCTCCCTTATGCAGGACCGCATAGCGGCGTTAATACCCCTTGTAAAGGAGCACGTGACAAGGGCACAAGAGGCCCAGTCTAGGGTCTACAATAGGTCAGCCAGACTCAGGACCTTTAACCCAGGCGACAGAGTGCTAGTTCTGGTGCCCACCGTTGAGAGTAAGTTCTTGGCAAAATGGCAAGGTCCATATGAGGTCATGGAGAAAGTGGGGGAGGTAAACTACAAGGTATCTCAGCCGGGGAGGAGGAAACCCGAACAGATATACCACGTGAACCTCCTAAAGCCATGGAGGGAAAGAGAGTCCCTGATGGCCGTGGGAGTAGAAAAAGCGTCTGTGCCCAAGAAGGTGACACAGGAGGTAGGTGTACCCGATGCCAAGGTGCCTGAAGTACAGATCTCAGAGTCCCTCTCCAGGGCCCAGATTCAGGAAGCGAAGGAGTTTGTGCTCCGAAACGTTGCTGTGTTCTCTAAGTTACCGGGACGTACTTCAGTCATCAAGCATGACATCATAACCGAACCCCACATCCGGGTACACCAAAAACCCTACCGGGTCCCTGAAGCGCGCCGGCTTGCCATATCCGAAGAAGTCAGGCAGATTTTAGACCTGGGGGTTATCGAGAAGTCTAAAAGTGACTGGTCGAGTCCTATTGGGTTGATTCCCAAACCTGATGGTTCCCTACGGTTCTGCAATGACTTTAGGAAGTTGAACGAGGTGTCCAAATTTGATTCTTATCCCATGCCCAGAGTTGACGAGTTGATAGAACGACTTGGACAGGCTAGGTTCTTCTCCACCCTTGACCTGACGAAAGGGTATTTGCAGGTACCCCTTACTGACAGGGCCAAAGAGAAGACCGCTTTTGTTACTCCTGATGGGCTATTTCAGTAAGTGGTACTCCCCTTTGGGCTACATGGGGCTCCCTCCACATTCCAGAGGTTAATGGATCTCGTGCTAAAACCTCACCGGAGATATGCCTCGGCCTACCTGGATGACATCATAGTTTATAGTAACGATTGGGAGAGTCATCTGGCCAAGGTACAAGCAGTGGTAGACTCCCTGAGGGCAGCAGGGTTGACAGCGAACCCCCAAAAATGTGCACTGGGTCTGGAAGAGGCCCGTTACCTGGGGTACAGTATTGGGCGAGGTGTCATCAAACCCCAAGTAAATAAAGTGGAGGCGATCCAGCAGTGGCCACGACCTATGAGCAAGAAGCAAGTGAGGGCTTTCCTAGGCATAGTGGGCTATTATCGCCAATTTATTCCCGATTTTGCTACCATAGCGGCACCCCTGACTGACCTGACCAAGGGTAGCAGGGCGGTGATGGTAAAGTGGAGTGAAGAGGCTGAGGGGGCGTTTCAGCGACTTAAGAAGGTTTTGTGCGAGGGACCGGTACTGATCACCCCTAACTTCACCAAGACCTTTATTGTGCAGACTGACGCTTCTGACGTGGGCTTGGGGGCTGTCCTGTCTCAAGTAGTGGAGGGTGAGGAACATCCCGTGACATTCCTGAGCCGCAAGCTCACACCTCCTGAGAAGAACTATAGCATAGTTGAGATGGAGTGCTTGGCGATAAAATGGGCTCTGGAATCCCTGAGGTATTACTTAATAGGGCGACAGTTTACACTGGTGACTGATCACTCTCCCCTCACCTGGATGAGTCAGGCCAAAGAGAGGAACGCCAGGGTCACAAGGTGGTTCCTAATGTTGCAGAATTTCAAATTCACGGTAGAACATCGAGCAGGAAAGCTGCATGGGAATGCCGATGCCCTGTCTCGTACCCACTGTCTGATGGCCAAAAGTGTTCGCCCCCAAAGGGTCAAACAGAGGGGGAGGGTATGTGAGACACTGAAGGGGTTAACTGTGGATGGGCGGTATGTTTCCCCTAGGTTTTGCTATTATGCAAGGCCTTAGTGCTGAGGTTGTGTTGTCCAGCACCTTGGACACAGGTGGTGGGAACAGCCCAATCAGCCTGCATAAAGCCGCTCAGCAGAGCTGAGAGTGTTGTCTCTCTGGAAGGAGGCTGGAGAGCACACAGCCCTGACCTCTGTGTCTGGAGCAGCAAAAGTGTTTTTGTTAGTGGTGAGTCAGAGAACCATTGTTTAGTTAGCACCCTGACGGGTAGGATATTATTTTGTTTTTGATGCCTGAATGTGAAGGCTGTTTTATTTTGTTCCTGCTGAAATAAACACAGGCTAGACCTGTTTTGGACTGTACTTTGGTGTCACTGTCGTGAACTGCATCACAGCACCCCGCTACCACGGTCTCTACTGGGCCAAATCTCCCACACCATATATACAGGACAGGTGTAGTGGTACTGTGGTGTGGTCAATAATACTGGATAGGAGTAGTAGTACTGTGCTGTGCCCATATATACAGGATAGGAGTAGTAGTACTGTGCTGTGCCCATATATACAGGGTGGGAGTAGTAGTACTGTGCTGTGCCCATATATACAGGATAGGAGTAGTAGTGATGTGCTGTACATGCAGGATAGGAAAGACACACACACACTATTATCATATGGTGAAGTCTCCGCCCCTCTGACGCCACCGGATACATATGTTATTTACTCTATAGGAGTGTTTCCCAGTTACACTCCTCGCCATGATGTTACCTGACTGGAGAGTGAAGCTTAAAGTAGAAAATCCAAAAACATGAAAACCTACCATAAACGTGTCAGGACTTATAAACTCCGCCCTGCGTCATGTACGGCAATGCAATGGCCCCATTTTACTTACAGTAATGGCTACAGACATCCACCAAAACTAGCGAGAAATGTCTGATACATTGTAACAAGCAGCATTACGGTTAGTTACATTTCCATACTTCGGATTTGGCCGCCGATCCCTCACATTCCAATTTTTCCCTGTCTGGAGCGTTGAGCGCCACGATCCGTAATCATTACTCCGGGCTGCAGAATAACTTATTTTGGCTTTTGTTGTCTGGCAGGAAGGTGAGAGGGAACAGCCAGAAATATTGTAATCCTGGTCTCCTGGAAGGGCTGTAAATTGCATATTTTAACACTTGCTCCCAATCATCATGCAGAAATATAAAGAGCTGGAGGCTGAGTCTGCGCCGGGGGTCATTTATCCCACAGCGTTTTATGGCACAACAGGTGGACACTGTCTCATCTTTGTAGGATAAATGGAGCAGGGACGATGCATTGTAATCTGCACATATCAGTTATGTGTGTACTAAATCTTCATAAAGAAGAAGTGCCCGGAAAATAACATGCAAACATAAATCACTGGAACCAGAAACTGGACCGATACCATAGAAATGTAAGAGACACAAAGCTGCGTATGTGACACTGTAACAGATGGACAATTACAGAGGAAATCCGGTCACTACGCGAAAAACATCAAAATACAAAGCATCCAACCATTCTGCCTATAAAGTGAGCCAAAGCTATATATACCTACAGTAATGATACTGCCCCCTATGTACAGGAATATAACTACTATAATACTGCCCCCTATGTACAGGAATATAACTACCGTACTATAATACTGCCCCTATGTACAGGAATATAACTACTATAATACTGTCCCCTATGTATGGAATATAGTAGTTATATTCTTGTACATAGGGGCAGTATTATAGTAGTTATATTCCTGTACATAGGGGCAGTATTATAGTAGTTATATTCTTGTACATAGGGGGCAGTATTATAGTAATTATATTCTTGTACATAGGGGGCAGTATTATAGTAGTTATATTCTTGTACATAGGGGGCAGTATTATAGTAGTTATATTCTTGTACATAGGAGGCAGTATTATAGTAGTTATATTCCTGTACATAGGGGGCAGTATTATAGTAGTTATATTCTTGTACATAGGGGGCAGTATTATAGTAGTTATATTCTTGTGCATAGGGGCAGTATTATAGTAGTTATATTCTTATACATAGGGGGCAGTATTATAGTAGTTATATTCTTGTATATAGGGGGCAGTATTATAGTAGTTATATTCTTGTACATAGGGGGCAGTATTATAGTAGTTATATTCTTGTACATAGGGGGCAGTATTATAGTAGTTATATTCTTGTACATAGGGGGCAGTATTATAGTAGTTATATTCCTGTACACAGGGGGCAGTATTATAGTAGTTATATATCCTGTACATAGGGGGCAGTATTATAGTAGTTATATTCTTGTACACAGGGGGCAGTATTATAGTAGTTATATATCCTGTACATAGGGGGCAGTATTATAGTAGTTATAGTCTTGTACACAGGGGGCAGTATTATAGTAGTTATATATCCTGTACATAGGGGGCAGTATTATAGTAGTTATATTCTTGTACATAGGGGGCAGTATTATAGTAGTTATATTATTGTACATAGGGGGCAGTATTATAGTAGTTATATTCTTGTACATAGGGGGCAGTATTATAGTAGTTATATTCTTGTACATAGGAGGCAGTATTATAGTAGTTATATTCTTGTGCATAGGGGCAGTATTATAGTAGTTATATTCTTATACATAGGGGGCAGTATTATAGTAGTTAGATTCCTGTACATAGGGGGCAGTATTATAGTAGTTATATTCTTGTACATAGGGGGCAGTATTATAGTAGTTATATTCTTGTGCATAGGGGCAGTATTATAGTAGTTATATTCTTATACATAGGGGGCAGTATTATAGTAGTTATATTCTTGTATATAGGGGGCAGTATTATAGTAGATATATTCCTGTACATAGGGGGCAGTATTATAGTAGTTATAGTCTTGTACACAGGGGGCAGTATTATAGTAGTTATTTATCCTGTACATAGGGGGCAGTATTATAGTAGTTATATTCTTGTACACAGGGGGCAGTATTATAGTAGTTATATATTCTGTACATAGGGGGCAGTATTATAGTAGTTATAGTCTTGTATACAGGGGGCAGTATTATAGTAGTTATATATCCTGTACATAGGGGGCAGTATTATAGTAATTATATTCTTGTACATAGGGGGCAGTATTATAGTAGTTATATTCCTGTACATAGGGGGCAGTATTATAGTAATTATATTCTTGTACATAGGGGCAGTATTATAGCAGTTAAATTCTTGTACATAGGGGGCAGTATTATAGTAGTTATATTCCTGTACATAGGAAACAGTATTATAGTACCTATATTCTTGTACATAGGGGGCAGTATTATAGTAGTTATATTCCTGTACATAGGAAGCAGTATTATAGTAGTTATATTCCTGTGCATAGGGGGCAGTATTATAGTAGTTATATTCCTGTGCATAGGGGGCAGTATTATAGTAGTTATATTCTTGTACATAGGGGCAGTATTATAGTAGTTATATTCTTGTACATAGGTGCAGTATTATAGTAGTTATATTCTTGTACATAGGGGGCAGTATTATAGTAGTTATATTCCTGTACACAGGGGGCAGTATTATAGTAGTTATATTCTTGTACATAGGGGGCAGTATTATAGTAGTTATATTCTTGTACATAGTGGCAGTATTATAGTAGTTATATTCTTGTACATAGGTGCAGTATTATAGTAGTTATATTCTTGTACATAGGGGGCAGTATTATAGTAGTTATATTCCTGTACACAGGGGGCAGTATTATAGTAGTTATATTCTTGTACATAGGGGGCAGTATTATAGTAGTTATATTCTTGTACATAGGGGGCAGTATTATAGTAGTGATATTCTTGTACATAGGGGGCAGTATTATAGTAGTTATATTCATGTACATAGGGGGCAGTATTATAGTAGTTATATTCTTGTACATAGGAGGCAGTATTATAGTCGTTATATTCCTGTACATAGGGGGCAGTATTATAGTAGTTATATTCCTGTACATAGGAGGCAGTATTATAGTAGTTATATTCCTGTACATAGGAGGCAGTATTATAGTAGTTATATTCTTGTACATAGGGGGCAGTATTATAGTAGTTATATTCTTGTACAGAGGGGCAGTATTATAGTAGTTATATTCTTGTACATAGGTGCAGTATTATAGTAGTTATATTCTTGTACATAGGGGGCAGTATTATAGTAGTTATATTCCTGTACACAGGGGGCAGTATTATAGTAGTTATATTCTTGTACATAGGGGGCAGTATTATAGTAGTTATATTCTTGTACATAGGGGCAGTATTATAGTAGTTATATTCTTGTACATAGGTGCAGTATTATAGTAGTTATATTCTTGTACATAGGGGGCAGTATTATAGTAGTTATATTCCTGTACACAGGGGGCAGTATTATAGTAGTTATATTCTTGTACATAGGGGGCAGTATTATAGTAGTGATATTCTTGTACATAGGGGGCAGTATTATAGTAGTGATATTCTTGTACATAGGGGGCAGTATTATAGTAGTTATATTCATGTACATAGGGGGCAGTATTATAGTAGTTATATTCTTGTACATAGGAGGCAGTATTATAGTCGTTATATTCCTGTACATAGGGGGCAGTATTATAGTAATTATATTCTTGTACATAGGGGCAGTATTATAGCAGTTAAATTCTTGTACATAGGGGGCAGTATTATAGTAGTTATATTCCTGTACATAGGAAACAGTATTATAGTACCTATATTCTTGTACATAGGGGGCAGTATTATAGTAGTTATATTCCTGTACATAGGAAGCAGTATTATAGTAGTTATATTCCTGTGCATAGGGGGCAGTATTATAGTAGTTATATTCCTGTGCATAGGGGGCAGTATTATAGTAGTTATATTCTTGTACATAGGGGCAGTATTATAGTAGTTATATTCTTGTACATAGGTGCAGTATTATAGTAGTTATATTCTTGTACATAGGGGGCAGTATTATAGTAGTTATATTCCTGTACACAGGGGGCAGTATTATAGTAGTTATATTCTTGTACATAGGGGGCAGTATTATAGTAGTTATATTCTTGTACATAGTGGCAGTATTATAGTAGTTATATTCTTGTACATAGGTGCAGTATTATAGTAGTTATATTCTTGTACATAGGGGGCAGTATTATAGTAGTTATATTCCTGTACACAGGGGGCAGTATTATAGTAGTTATATTCTTGTACATAGGGGGCAGTATTATAGTAGTTATATTCTTGTACATAGGGGGCAGTATTATAGTAGTGATATTCTTGTACATAGGGGGCAGTATTATAGTAGTTATATTCATGTACATAGGGGGCAGTATTATAGTAGTTATATTCTTGTACATAGGAGGCAGTATTATAGTCGTTATATTCCTGTACATAGGGGGCAGTATTATAGTAGTTATATTCCTGTACATAGGAGGCAGTATTATAGTAGTTATATTCCTGTACATAGGAGGCAGTATTATAGTAGTTATATTCTTGTACATAGGGGGCAGTATTATAGTAGTTATATTCTTGTACAGAGGGGCAGTATTATAGTAGTTATATTCTTGTACATAGGTGCAGTATTATAGTAGTTATATTCTTGTACATAGGGGGCAGTATTATAGTAGTTATATTCCTGTACACAGGGGGCAGTATTATAGTAGTTATATTCTTGTACATAGGGGGCAGTATTATAGTAGTTATATTCTTGTACATAGGGGCAGTATTATAGTAGTTATATTCTTGTACATAGGTGCAGTATTATAGTAGTTATATTCTTGTACATAGGGGGCAGTATTATAGTAGTTATATTCCTGTACACAGGGGGCAGTATTATAGTAGTTATATTCTTGTACATAGGGGGCAGTATTATAGTAGTGATATTCTTGTACATAGGGGGCAGTATTATAGTAGTTATATTCCTGTACACAGGGGGCAGTATTATAGTAGTTATATTCTTGTACATAGGGGGCAGTATTATAGTAGTTATATTCTTGTACATAGGGGCAGTATTATAGTAGTTATATTCTTGTACATAGGTGCAGTATTATAGTAGTTATATTCTTGTACATAGGGGGCAGTATTATAGTAGTTATATTCCTGTACACAGGGGGCAGTATTATAGTAGTTATATTCTTGTACATAGGGGGCAGTATTATAGTAGTGATATTCTTGTACATAGGGGGCAGTATTATAGTAGTGATATTCTTGTACATAGGGGGCAGTATTATAGTAGTTATATTCATGTACATAGGGGGCAGTATTATAGTAGTTATATTCTTGTACATAGGAGGCAGTATTATAGTCGTTATATTCCTGTACATAGGGGGCAGTATTATAGTAATTATATTCTTGTACATAGGGGGCAGTATTATAGTAGTGATATTCTTGTACATAGGGGGCAGTATTATAGTAGTTATATTCATGTACATAGGGGGCAGTATTATAGTAGTTATATTCTTGTACATAGGAGGCAGTATTATAGTCGTTATATTCCTGTACATAGGGGGCAGTATTATAGTAGTTATATTCCTGTACATAGGAGGCAGTATTATAGTAGTTATATTCCTGTACATAGGAGGCAGTATTATAGTAGTTATATTCTTGTACATAGGGGGCAGTATTATAGTAGTTATATTCTTGTACAGAGGGGCAGTATTATAGTAGTTATATTCTTGTACATAGGTGCAGTATTATAGTAGTTATATTCTTGTACATAGGGGGCAGTATTATAGTAGTTATATTCCTGTACACAGGGGGCAGTATTATAGTAGTTATATTCTTGTACATAGGGGGCAGTATTATAGTAGTTATATTCTTGTACATAGGGGCAGTATTATAGTAGTTATAGTCTTGTACATAGGTGCAGTATTATAGTAGTTATATTCTTGTACATAGGGGGCAGTATTATAGTAGTTATATTCCTGTACATAGGGGGCAGTATTATAGTAGTTATATTCTTGTACATAGGGGGCAGTATTATAGTAGTTATATTCTTGTACATAGGGGGCAGTATTATAGTAGTTATATTCTTGTACATAGGGGCAGTATTATAGTAATTATATCTTTGTACATGGGGGCAGTATTATAGCAGTTACATTCTTGCTGTGAGGGGTTGCAGTGTGCACGGCATACAGATGCTCTTAGTGTACAGAGGGCAGAGTGTCCTGATACATGATGGGAATATATTCAGATATTAGAATTAGTGATATATCTTACTTTTGTATGTCCAGGATTGTGATTGGATGTTTAATATTACCAGGAAGCTGCACTTACCAGTAGAATCTGTTGGGGGTTATTCTCTCGTGCATCAGATGCCATCTTCTTCCAAAGTCCATTGAGCTGTACAACTGCAAAAGGAAGATACAAAAGAAGAAAAGAGTGAATAAATCATGAGAAAGATATTAACATTAGATGAAATCGCCTTCACAGCCCTGACTTGTGCTACATATTTTTTTCACATATACAATGATAATCCCACTATACTCTTAGTACATACAGTATCCTGCCCCATACCATACATAACAAGTGTCACAGATAATCAATAATCAGGGTCATCAAATGCAGGAAAGTGGCACCAACATCACCATTCTAAGCGTTACAGGGTGGGATCTCCTGTTCTGATATATACAGGATAGGAGTAGTAGTACTGTGCTGTCCACATATATACAGGATAGGAGTAGTAGTACTGTGCTGTGCCCATATATACAGGATAGGAGTAGTAATGTTCTGTGCCCATATATACAGAATAGGAGAAGTAGTACTGTGCTGTGACCATATATACAGGATTGGAGTAGTAGTACCGTGCTGTGTCCATATATACAGGATAGGAGTAGTAGTACTGTGCTGTACCCATATATACAGGATAGGAGTGGTAGTGCTGTGCTGTGCCCATATATACAGAATAGGAGAAGTAGTACTGTGCTGTGTCCATATATACAGGATAGGAGTAGTAGTACTGTGCTGTACCCATATATACAGGATAGGAGTAGTAGTGCTGTGCTTTGCCCATATATACAGACTAGGAGAAGTAGTACTGTGCTGTGCCCATATATACAGGATAGGAGTAGTAGTACTGTGCTGTACCCATATATACAGGATAGGAGTAGTAGTGCTGTGCTGTGCCCATATATACAGAATAGAAATAGTAGTACTTGCTGTGTCTATATATACATGATTGGAGTAGTAGTACTGTACTTTGCTCATAGAGTATATACAGAATAGTAGTAGATGGACACACAGAAGGCATCTGTAATCAAACAATTTTTAATACTTGATGCAATTGAAGTTGAGCCTTTCGGGGGCATCTGCTACCATAGACCTGACTGCAGCTCCACACTATTACCCTAGGTTTTGGGTGACCCTTGAAGCCTCATATAATGTCAACTGAGTATCATTTAAGGGTCCTATAAAGACAGCGGCAGCTCAATGCGGAAATGTTCATCTTTATTAAGTAGAATCCAGACCATCTATATATTCTAGCTCGGCAATCTATAAATGCTTTTCTGTTTATACATCAATCAAGCAGCGCAGGAACTACAAGTCACAGCATGCCTCTCCGGCAGCAGGCATCCGCAGTTTGCTTACATGTGCTGTAAATAGCTCACCCACAGAGCGGCTCAGCCGTCCGCCTCACAAAGAGTTAAGTCAAGTTCCCCTCTTGGGGTCTAAGAATTTGCAATTTCAATCAATTTCCAGCTGACTAATTTTCTGTGTGAGTGATTCTTGGCTCTGGAGTGATGTTCGAGATAAAGTGCTCTGGAGTTTGCCCACTGTGCAAGTCTGATCATCCATCTATTTATCACAGAGATGTCTAACATGCGAGCGGGCACAACGCAGCCCGAGCCATAACGAAACAGCACAGCAAGCGAAAAGATGCAGCCGCTAATGCCGCACCAGCAGCAAACTGGACCCCAGCCCTGATTAAATACTGCAATTTACTGACATGGACGGAAACAAGTATTTCTTCTGTATCTTTCTATGGGCCATAAAGAAAGAGCGGGGACTTAAAGAGAGTGTCCCCCTAAAAACTTATCCCCTTTTCAATGTTAAAGGAAACCTACCATTTGATTTTATGCATTGTGAACCAAACATACCTTGAGAATGCTGATGCAGAAACATATCTTGTTTAATCCCTGAGCTGAGTGGTTTTGCTGAAAAAACTATTATTAGATGATGATAATAAAGCTATGTTGCTCCTGTGGCTGCCCCGGCGCTTCTCCTCTAACCCTAATTACGCACTGCTCCAGAGAACAGTGTAATCACTGTTTGTCCCTGACAGGCAGAAGTAATCAATCACTGCACCATCCCCCAGCTGTTGTGTATGAGTCATCCAGCTCAGGTTGATTGGTCCTGTCTGCATAGTTCAGGAATTGCTGTGTAATTTTTTTATGCATGGCAGGCGGTCTGCACTCTGCTTTCCCAAGGTCCTCATTTTTATAATGTTTTTTGGGCAAAATCACTCAGATCAGTAATTAAACAAGATCTTATCCCCTTTCCAATGTAAAAGGAAATCCAACATTTGTTTTTATGCTTTATGAACCAAACCATACTTTGAGAATGCTGTCGATACTCTGATGCAGAAACATATTTTGTTTAACCCCTGATCCGAGTGGTTTTGTTCAAAAACCTATTATAGAATTCACCTTGGGAAAGCTAGGTGCAGACTGCCTGCCATGCATAAACATATTACACAGAGCTTCCTGAACTGTCCAGACTGGACCAATCAACCTGAGCAGGATAATACATACACAGCAGCTGGGAGATGGTGCAGCTTTGATTACTTCTGCCTGTCAGAGACAACACAGTGAATACAGTGTTCTCTGGAGCAGTGCATAGCTAATGCTACTGGAGAAGCCCCAGGGCAGCCATATTAGCAAACGAGCCTCATTATCAGATTATCAGTTTAATAATCTAAGCTGCCATTACATAGAGCTGAGATGCTGTTTCTAGATGCCATTATATAGGCATTCATCTCATATAGAGCTAAATTGCTGTATCTAAGCTTCTATTATATATGCATCCATCTTACAAAGAGCTGAGCTGCTGTATATAGGCTGCCATTATATAGACATCCACTTAACACAGAGCTGAGTTACTGTATCTAAGCCGGATCACCAGAAGACGTGACATCTCTACCTGTGTACAGCTGGTATATAACATTACCATAACGGGCATATATAATAGAGATACAAGGCTGTATCTAAGCTGCTATAATATAGGCATTCAATTTACATAAATCTAAGCTGCTGTATCTAAGCCGCCATTATATTGACATTGCCTGACTTCGGAGTAAATGTGTGAGGGAATTCGAGAAAGGACATTTCATCCCCAACCTGAGGGGGCTGGGAGCTCAGTAGGGTAAAGCTTGCTGACAAGTTCTCATTAAAGGAAACCTACCTATTAAGGTAGATCCGGAGGTAGGTGCATCTAATGTATGTAGGGATAGCTAATTTAATGGCTTATCCTTTACTCCACGATATATTTTATTATCTTTAATCGGGGGAATATGCAAATTTTCTAAAGAGGCTACTGGGGCGTGGAGTAGCCGGAGCTGAAGCTACACGGTGCAGGTTCCTCCTCGCCCCAGTAGCCTCTTTGATCTTTCTACTAGATAGCTTCAGTGAGCAGCTATGAGGAGCTGTGTGCACTTGTCCGCGAAACTGGAGTTCTGCGCATGCGCAGAGCACAGGCTTTGGAGCCAAGAGTGTGCAGCCGCCGGCCAGTGCTCTGCGCATGCGCAGAACTCCGGTTTTGCTGATGAGTGCACACAGCTCCTTGTAGCTGCACGCTGAGCTATCTGGTAGGAGAATTAAAGAGGCTACTGGGGCGTGAAGTAGCCACGCGGTGTAGCCTCAGCTCCGGCTACTCCACACCCCAGTAGCCTCTATACAAAATTTGCATATTCCCCGATTAAAGATAATAAAATATAAAGTAAAGTAAATGATAAGCCCTATAAAGTGCTATCCTTACATACATTAGATGCACCTACCACTGGATCTTAATAGGTAGATCCGTGGTGGTAGGTTTCCTTTAAGTTGTGTAATCATAAATATCCAATTATATATCCACTTACGTGAAAAATCAATGCAAGAATTTAGGGGAAAAAATGTAGGATTTAATACTATTTAATGCAAAAAGTGACTACTTACCAGTCGTCTAGAACTATCACTCTCTACAGGTTATATTAGGAACAAATAAGAAGAGGACACAATAAATTCTGCAAAACAAGAAGTTCCTTACACCTTGTCACCTCCTTATAACTTTCCCAAAGACAAACCGGGCGTTAAAAGATTCAATTGGTTAGAGATTGAGGCGGCACGCGGAGATTGTCCTGGCGCCACTTATCTAGTCATGGATTCTCTCCGGCTGCTCCACAGAACCGGCTCAATGCTGAGTTTAGTAGATTAGTAGAAATCACGCAGGTTCTGATTGAGAACTGAGGCAATGTTACACTGACAACGTGAGAAGAAAAAAAAAACCGAGTCAATGGAGACGATAATAGAGAAGCGCAGATTCCAGCCGCGCGGCTGTGCGCAGAATAACGATGACTGATCTTATCATCCGCTCTCTTGTATCTTCATTGTAGAGCACAAAACCCGGGAAATGTGCCGAGAATTATCAATAAGGCACAAAGTAAGAGGAGGAAAGAAACATCTGATTCGCAGATTTGATGGATTGGAAAGACAAGGCTGCTCTCTTCAGACAGCGCCATCCTCTATGCATAGGCTGTGTCTGGTATTGCAGCTCAATAAAAGTTTATTTTCCATTGGAAAAAAATGTAAACTCCACCAAGAGGAGGCAAGTGATTTATCATTTACAGAGAGCGGTGTCTCTATAGATGTCACATCTCTCTCTGTGTACAGCTGGTATATAATATTACCATAACATGAATACACCTTACATAAAGATAACTGCTGTATCTAAGCTGCCATTATATAGACATCCACCTTACATAGAGCTGAGCTGCTGTATCTAAGCTGCCATTATATAGGCATTCACCTTACATAGAGCTGAGCTGCTGTATCTAAGCTGCCATTATATAGGCATTCACCTTACATAGAGCTGCACTGCTGTATCTAAGCTGCCATTATATAGGCATCCACCTTACATAAAGATAACTGCTGTATCTAAGCTGCCATTATATAGACATCCACCTTACATAGAGCTGAGCTGCTGTATCTAAGCTGCCATTATATAGACATTCACCTTACATAGAGCTGAGATGCTGTATATAAGCTGCCATTATATAGACATCCACCTTACATAGAGCTGAGCTGCTGTATCTAAGCTGCCATTATATAGACATTCACCTTACATAGAGCTGAGATGCTGTATCTAAGCTGCCATTATATAGGCATCCACCTTACATAAAGATAACTGCTGTATCTAAGCTGCCATTATATAGGCATCCACCTTACATAAAGATAACTGCTGTATCTAAGCTGCCATTATATAGGCATCCACCTTACATAAAGATAACTGCTGTATCTAAGCTGCCATTATATAGACATCCACCTTACATAGAGCTGAGCCACTGTATCTAAGCTGCTATGATATAGGCATCCACCATAAATAGAGCAGTAATGCTGCTTCTAAGCTGCCTTGATAGAAAATATATATTGTTGATATAATGTTATAAAAATACACATAAAATACAGGGGGGTTGATTGGAGTAAACATATCTCTGACCATGTGCCCCCAAATTTTAAAGGAAATCAACTATCAAAATCCAGCATGATAAACCAGGGACATTACTCATAGATCCAGGCACCGTGACTGTGATAATCTCCTTATATTTGTTACCCATGACCTCCTTCCTTCTAAAACCATCTTTTATGATTATGCAAATGAGCTACAAAGGCTCCTGCAGGCATTATGATAGCTCCTCCTCAACCCTCCCCCCCCCCTGTGTGTGAGCCTTTGAAGCTACAGCCCAGTAAGAGCTCTATTAATACCCCAAGGAGCCTTTTTGACTCATTAGCATAATCTTTAAGGTTGATTTTAAAAGGAAATAAGCCTGGGCCCTGTGAGTTTTCCGTTACACCCTAGATATAAATGGTAAACATCTTAAAAGATGGGAATCCTTGGACCATCATTTATTAACCAAAACAGAGAGAAACCAAAAATAGTAATTTTCACTCTGGAGGACCCAGACATGTAATTCTACACTCCTCCTGTGGGGGTGCTCCCAGCAAAGTACACCCTACTGCTGGATTATTCCAAAGATCCCGGCTGATTACTGGGGAGTCCAAGCCATGGATCTGATCCATACACTGTAGCACAATATTGTAACAAAAAGTCCCAATATATTCATGTCCAGATTGTTAATTAGACTTGATACTATTGTAGCAAACTCCCATCTGTGAGTAGTAGGCGATGTGTTAGTGTCTGGATTTACCGTATTTTTCAGACTATAAGGCGCACAAAAAATCCTTTGAATTTTCTCAGAAATGAAAGGTGCGCCTTATAGTCTAGTGCGCCTTATATATGAACCCTACTTACAGACAACAGCTGCCTTGAACTGTGCACAGGTCTGCCACCTGCTGGTCATTCATCCTTCTAATCAGGTGCTCCTTATAATCCGGTGCGCCTTTTATATGAACCTAGACATTTAAGCAGGCATTTATTCGTGGTGCGCCTTATAATCGGGTGCGCCTTATAGTCAATAATTGAGAATGTTCAATTGGAACCAAGCAGGATGATGACTGTAGCCGTAGTCTTCTAGAACCTACACGGTTATTAGGGAGGTGATCAGAGAGGATGAAATCCTCAAGAACACGGAACGCACTGATTTCCAGGAAATACAATGACACCTTGCGGGGGAGCGCAGGCCAATCCCATCATGAATCTGTATTGTAGCGGTATTATGTATTAGTCAGTAATAGGGTGACATGATGGAGCCATTACCTCCTCGGCTCCATATGGCGGTTTATCCCGCTGTCTTCCCGTGCGATGGCTTTATGTTGACTATACATCTCTATAGAGTCTGCGGCTATAATAACCTAATTATTCAGCTTCAGCATTTGCATAGTCGGCAGCAATGTACGGATATATCCGACGCTCCTTCTTTTGTCTAACAAATGTTCTGTCAGCGGGAGGAGAAGGTAAAATATTAAAGTGACACAGTCCCCTCCATTATCATCAATCTCCGGGATTCAGATGCCGCGTCAGTGCCGGAGCCCAGAGATGTGCAAGATGTAAGGTGGAATCCCCTGCAGGGAGAGACGGGATCCCCCATCACTACAGATGAAGAGGGGGGGCCACAGGAGAGATCTGGAGCGGAGGGGCTTTCACCAGCCAAAAATGCAGCCCCATGTAAGTAATACAAGTCTCTATAGGTCTCTATTGGTGGTCCAGTACTGATAATAGATAAATAAGTAGAAAGATAGATAATAGATAATAGTGTGATGAGCCCTCACTCTCGATGGTACACTTAAGCTAAGGTGACCTCACAATTTACCTCATAAGCTCCGCCCACCTACGCAAGATGGCGTCTTCACGCTAAGTCTACTCCCAAGCGCTAAACACACCCAGACAACCTCCTGCCACCACCCACGATTTTGCTTAAGCTATAAAGGCCGTAGGCACCTCATCCACTCACAGAACATGCAGGCACTAAATATGCTATGCTAAAGAACCTGGTAACGTATATCCCTTCCGAAACTCCGAAATATACATATAATACGTACAAACAGTTATGAAAATAAGACAGGATAAAAGAAACAAAATAACCTTCCTATGGAATAGTTAGAAATACTTTGGTTGTGGGAACACAGCAGAGATAATAACCTTCCGCTAATGGTGGAGTTGCGAAGACTAACAGAGGGGTTCCCCTGGATTCACTAATTTAAATCCAGTGGGATTTTGGCCCCCAATCCGTGACTTTGATGTCACAGTGAGGGTCCACAATACCCCCTCCCTCCAGAAAGGAAACCTAACTGCATGCAACTTTAACTCTCTTTTTATTAACCAACTCTAGGTCCCACCCCCTGGTCTGTTATCCGAAATTATTATTTTATCATATTATTATTTGTATATGTTCTCCAGAATCTGTAAAGCTCTATGGAATTTGATGGCGCTATATAAAGATTAGTATTATTATGTAATTAAAACTTCATAACTTTTCACAGCTCTGATAAGAAGAGGAGAGGGAGGAGACAGCAGAACAACACGACTGGAATCTCTCATCCCTAATTCCGGCCGTGTACCTCCCCCGTGTGGTCAACAACTCTGTGGACAGATCTGTGTAAGGGTGGTGGCACATGTGGTGTTATGAACCTGTTTTTAGTCCGTTTTTAGTCATGTGTATTCAGTCCGTTAAAAAATGAATGCGTTTTTGTCAGTTTTTAATTAAGATAATTGGGAAAACCGGACAAAAACGCAAGTGTTTTTAAAATACGCACTGACTGAAAATGTGTGACTAAAAAAGGGTTCAAAACGCCACGTGTGCCACCACCCTAAGTGTATTAATGTACAGTATATATCAGTGTATAAATGTTTATGCATAAGTATATAAATGTGTGTGAGTGAGTATAAATGTGTGAGTATACCTATATGTATATTTACTGAGGGGGCCCCATTCACAAGTCTGCTATAGTCCTCCTGTCTCCTAGTTTTGCCCCTATAGATAGTGGTAAGATATATGTAGACATACACACCCAGGGAAAGCAGACTGTGCCAACAGTGCCAGGACCAGGAGAACACTGAGGATGAGGTCCATTTCCTGCTACACTGCTCCAAATACTCAGCAGTGAGGGACTTCTCCAATTCTCCAATCTCCTCCCGGGCTTCAGCTCCACGGTGGAGGGAGAGAAGATCCATCTTGCTGTGAGAATGGCCATAGTGTCACAATATGTCACTGCCTGCCATTACACATCCCATAGACGGACATGTGATGCACCATGGACTGAGACATATATGTTACCATGGACTACTATAACCCTGCAACTTATGTCCCCCTTCATCATGTTCCCCATCGGCTTGCACTTGGCAAGCAATGCTTTGGCAATGCTAACTTGTATGTGATCCTGCCAATAAAGATACTGTAGATACTGAATAGATAGATAGATAGATAGATAGATAGATAGATAGATAGATAGATAGATAGATAGATATGAGATAGATAGATAGATAGATAGATAGATAGATAGATAGATAGATAGATAGATAGATAGGAGATAGATATGAGATAGATATGAGATAGATAGATAGATAGATAGATAGATAGATAGATAGATAGATAGATAGATGATAGATAGATAGGAGATAGATAGATAGATATGAGATAGATAGATAGATATGAGATAGATAGATAGATAGATAGATAGATAGATAGATAGATATGAGATAGATAGATAGATATGAGATAGATAGATAGATAGATAGATAGATAGATAGATAGATAGATAGATATGAGATAGATAGATAGATAGATAGATATGAGATAGATAGATAGATAGATATATAGGAGATAGATAGATCGATAGATATGAGATAGATAGATAAATAGATATATAGGAGATAGATAGATAGATATGAGATAGATAGATAGATAGATATGAGATAGATAGATAGATAGATAGATAGGAGATAGATAGATAGATATGAGATAGATATGAGATAGATATGAGATAGATATGAGATAGATAGATAGATAGATAGATAGATAGATAGATAGATAGATAGATAGATAGATAGATATGAGATAGATAGATATGAGATAGATATGAGATAGATAGATAGATAAATTATCTTTTGGATGGTATTTATATAAGGGGGTGCACATTAGGGTCCTGGGACAGTGTTTTCTTGAGGGAAGCAGTGATGACATTGTCACATCTCTCATGTCACATTGTAACCACTTTGGACTTCCCAGAAGATTAAGAAACCCTTATTTTTTCATAACCCATTAATTCTAATCTAAAAAGTGAAATCCTCTGATCCCGTTGACTGCTGGGATTACTTCTCATGTGTGGCGTATTGAATTGCTACTAATTTGGTAAAAAAAAAAGGATGAGGACTTCATTCATCTCGCCTAATTATTTAATAACATTACGAATTTTCAAGTAGGAACATTCCGCCACTTTCTCATGATCTGCAATTAGGAAATGAACTTGTACAAAATCCAGGGAAAAGAAAATCCAACTTTCAACAACTCTACTAATTCCTGGGTTGAGATATGCAGAGTAAACCTCGTTATAATGCAGGCAGGCGAGCGTTCTGCTCTGCATACGTAATTACTATGCAAAGGAGGCGGCGGAATAGCTGAGCGATACAAGAGCAGAGCTGCCGTGTGTGGAAGTGATCCACAGCGGAACAGATTGCCATGTAGTCTGACGAGCCCTGATGAAGCTCCAACCTGTGGCCCAATGGAACAATATGGAAATACAGCATCTAAACAGCGTCGTGACTGAGGTATCAAGAAGGTCACTCACCCTTTTAGCATCACACATGTCACCTATGAAATATATTTCTATATAAAATTCACAAAATGCAACATTATGAGGCACATTTACTTACGTGGTCCCTCAGAGTTCCCGACGACAATGCACTGTGCCGCGATTCAAGAAGATCGCGCGCCCGATATCCTGCATGTGTCGCTTCCCCGCTCAGGTCCGCCGGAGTTCACCATCTTCCTACGCCTGCGACACAATTTTTAAGTTAAATCCCGCGCTCTGTCTGAATCCTTCCCGTGCCCCGGTTTCTGTCACATGAAAGCCGGCGCCAATGCGGCAAAATCCAATCATGTGCAACACAATCCCCTTCTAAATCCCTGTCCCAGCAGCACGATCCTTGAAAACGTAGGAAAACTCGACGGAAATGCAGCTGCGGGACCCTTAGTAAATAAGCCCCTATATCCCTGTCTACCTCAGAAGAATCAATTGCATTTTTCAGGTTTCAATTAAGTTCTTACCTTCTGAGTATTTTACGGGTAATATTCCATATTGATGTGGGTGGGACCAGTGCAGCCGCTACCCCAATCACATAATACGAATAGCCATAGAAGCTAAGGAATATGCAGAGGAGAGAATTGTGCAGATTTTTTTTTAATATAATTCAACCTGCAAGTTACTGTAAAGGAGTGACAAGAAGCTTGATCTTGTGCTCCTCCAGGGAGGGTTCTGTATTGAAGTGGGCGGGGACAGAGCAGCCTCTACATCAATCACGAAATAGGAATAGCAAAGTAAAATGCAGCATTCCTAGCAGCATGAAGCAAGAATGTGGAGAGACTTGTGCTGATTTTTTAATAGACCCCAGACTGGAAGTTACTGGGGCACATTTACTTACCCGTCCCGTCGCAATCCCCAAGGTGCATTGGAGCTTCCCCGATTCACTAAGATTGTGTTTGTCCAATTTCCTGCATGTGTCGCTCCCCGCTCAGGTCTGCCGGAGTTCACCATCTTCTCCCCGGTGCATGTCTTGCGACACAATTTTGAATGTTAGATCCTGCGCGTTGTCCGAAAGACTATAACATGGAGGACTAGGAGAGAATGAAACGTAAACCTAGGCTCTTGTAGGAGAATTGCCCTGCATCATAAACATGTGTTTCCTTATAGAATCCATATGCAAATTAGTATTTTGGTGCAGCATTTGTGTGCCCAAAAGTCCTTGTACACCCTCTTTTATCCAGTTTCACCATCCAGCACTGGCCAGGCTGCCCTTGAATGACAGTGATTTGGTCTTTTGGTGAAACTGGGTGGCAGGGGGTGCACTGAACCACATGGCCACTCCAATGGTGCACCAAAAAAAAATTATTAGCAAATACATGATCCCAGTGCAGTAAAATCTGTAACTATATACTTGTTCCCAAAAACGCCATGAACCACTAGGTAGGTCACTGTGATTGTTGAATGTAAGGAAGCACCGTGTAGCTACACTATATTGAAATGTTAACTACAACCAGTCACACAACTTTTTAAACTGTAATTCATACAGCAAAAAAGAAACAAGTGTATTCAATAGGTAAAAGGCCAAAAATTCACGTAACATTTTGCTCCATCATTACATCATCGTTTTGTATGGTGCCTTGCCTGAAATCCTCCTCCCCTGTAATATTTATAGAGTTCAGCACCATGGAGAGCGTCTGGTTGTATCATGTACACCAGGCGGCTTGTAGATCTGTCTTCCTCAATCTATACGAGCAAAGTGGCCCCAAGTTTTCTTAAATAAGGATAAAAACAACATTTCTCCATACAGAACCTCCACCAGAAACTACAGGAACAGCACAACGGGAAGTATGTAGGATGTAACTATTATAGTACAGCGGTGTGGGGTTTTAAGGGAAGCGGGGCCGATTATGCCCAAGATGTGACTGAACGGCTTCTAATCTGAAGAGAGGAACAAACCCAGCGTTTTCAAAGGGCCATGAATAGTTTAATCCTTAAAGGGAACCTGTCAGCAGGAATATACCTAATAAACCACCACCAGTATGTTGTCAAGCAGCTGAACATCTTCCAGATCATGCTTCTTTCATGGCCCAGCGTGATGGCATCATCCAGAAAATCAACTTTGAAGTGATATGTAAATGTGTTGTATCAAGTCAAGGAGGTGGAGACTTTGAATTCAAGCTTTCCCTGTCTCAGAAAGCCCCCCTAACTGTAATTGATGGTCCTGCATCCAGAGACATCACTAACCAGATTTCCTGAAGACCGATGCATGATGTAAGTTATGGCAGGAGGTGTTCAGAGACAGAGAGAGCTTGACTTCACTGTTAAACTCTCCGCCTCCTTGACCTTGTACAACCAATTGATATGTCACTTCAAAGTTGATTTTCTGGGTGATGGAACCATGTTGGGCTAGGACAGAAACATGATCTGTAAAGTGTAATTTTTCGACCACATATTGTTGTCATTTAGCTGCCACAACTCAATGTACTGGTATCACTTCCAATGACGGTTGCCCAGTGCACAAGGGGTGAAGTCAAGGTCTTCATAATGATACTCCAAGATTCTTGCGCTTACTTGTATTATTAATATTTTCACCGGCAGAGGAAATATATTTTCATGTCAAAACACGGCTGAGTCACTGAACACCAGAACGACAATGCACCGCGCTCCCCTGGATGTAAATTTACATCCTATAATGGGGGACGGGTTATGTAGAGCTTTATGTAACGCTCCCAAACACTTCTTATTGTATACATGATCAGCCGGGTCACTGGGGAGGAGGGTCTGGGGGGCGATATTCCGAGAACCTACCTAGGATCATCTCCTGCTCAATATTCTACAAGCAATCAATGGTGTATAAGACATAATGGCCAAATGTAGAAACTATTTAATAAGAAGTTATTTTTAGGAAGTAATAATAGGGGAGTCTTGAAGGAAATCTCTGGATATTGGAGAGTGTAAATCTTAAAGGCAAACAGAGATCGACAGCGCAAATCCGTCTTTGTCCTGTTACAATGTGTCGGTACAACGGAATCTAATAATTATAGTGGAAGGTTTTCTCTCCTAGGAGACACATTATACATATTGATCTCCTGACCTTCCTCACCGGATAAGGAAGAGGATAGACGCAGCTCATCATTACTTGTCTCTATGGGGCACATTTACTTCCTTGTCTGCTGGAGCTCACCGAAAGTGCATTGTCCGACGATCATGCACTACGATTGTGCGCCCGATATCCTGCATGTGTCGCTTCCCCGCTCAGGTCCGACAGAGTTCACCTTCTTCTTCCTGGTGCATGAAAGTGCATTGTCTTGGGAGAGAATTTGAATGTTAACCGGTTAAGGACCGGGCCCTTTCCTGTTTTTTCACTTCCATTTTTCACTCCCCACCTTCAAAAATCTATAACTTTTTTATTTTTCCATGTAAAGAGCTGTGTGACGGCTTGTTTTCTGCGTAACAAATTGCACTTCATAGTGATGGTATTAAATATTCCATGCCATGTACTCTGAAGCGGGAAAAAAATTCCAAATGCAATGAAAATGGTGAAAAAACGCATTTGCGCCATTTTCTTGTGGGCTTGGATATTACGTCTTTCACTGAGCGCCCCAAATGACATGTCTGCTTTATTCTTTGGGTCGGTACGATTAAGGGGATACCAAATTTGTATAGGTTTTATAATGTTTTCATACATTTACAAAAATTAAATCCTCCTGTACAAAAATAATTTTTTTGATTTTGCCAACTTCTGGCGCTAATAACTTTTTTATACTTTAGTGTACGAGCTGTGGGTGGTGTCATTTTTTGCGAAATTTGATAATATGTTCAATGATATCATTTTTAGGACTGTATGAACTTTTGATCACTTTATAGATTTTTTTAGATTTTTCAAAATGGCAAAAAAGTGCCATTTTCGACTTTGGGCGCTATTTTCCGTTACGGGGTTAAACGCATTGAAAAACCGTTATCATATTTTGATAGATCGGGCATTTTCGGACGCGTCGATACCTGATGTGTTTATGATTTTTACTGTTTATTTATATTTATGTCAGTTCTAGGGAAAGGGGGGTGATTTGAAATTTTAGGTTTTTTTATTATAATTTTTTTTTTTTAACTTTTTTTTATTTTTATTTTTACTATTTTTCAGACTCCCTAGGGTACTTTAACCCTAGGTTGTCTGATCGATCCTATCATATACTGCCATACTACAGTATGGCAGTATATGGGGATTTTCTTCCCCATATACATTGTAATGAAGGGGTTAAAACGAAATAGCCTCGGGTCTTCGGAAGACCCGAGGCTACCATGGAGACGGATCGCCGCCCCCGATGACGTCACGGGGAGCGGCGATCCCAGGTAAGATGGCGGCGCCCATGCGCCGCTATCTCTTTGAGGCTGCCGCCAGCTTTGCCGGCAGCCCACGCTGTAAAAACACCCGCGATCGGTGCTAGCACCGATCGCGGATGTTACCGGTAAGCCTTTGCTGCAATATGCAGCAAAGACTTACCGGCTATGGAGAGGGCTCAGCCCGTGAGCCCTCTCCATGCAGCGCGACGCGACCGACGCCGTGAATACACGGCGGGCGGTCGCGAACCGGTTAAATCCCGCGCTCAGTCCGAATCAGTCGGATCGTCCAAAGGCCCGACCTCGATTTCTGTCGCAGCTGCGCCAAAATCCAATCGCGTGATACACAATCCCAGCGCAGAATACCTATCCAAGCCGTGTAAAACCCGAAAAAGGAGCAAAGTCCGACGAAAGTGTGATCCGGGACCCTTAGTAAATAAGCCCCAATGTCTCCATTGCTTTGGTTGGGACAACTTTAGTCTAAACTCCTACATGTCCCTGAGAAAATTGGCAGAACCAACTGACCGGCCAAAAACTTTATCTTGGGGCTTCCACATGACTTATACACACAAAGCAGTACTTTACCGCAGCTAACACCACCCATTGATGTAGGACTAGCACCCAGCAAAGCCCAAGGCAGCTTAGATACAGCAGCTCAGCTCTATGTAAGGTGGATGCCTATATAATGGCAGCTTAGATACAGCAGCTCAGATCTATGTAAGGTGGATGCCTATATAATGGTGGCTTAGATACAGCGGCTCAGCTCTATGTAAGGTGGATGCCTATATAATGGTGGCTTAGATACAGTGGCTCAGCTCTATGTAATGTGGATGCCTATATAATGGCAGCTTAGATACAGCAGCTCAGCTCTATGTAAGGTGGATGTCTATATAATGGCAGCTTAGATACAGCGGCTCAGCTTTATGTAAGGTGGATGCCTGTATAATGGCAGCTTAGATACAGCAGCTCAGCTCTATGTAAGGTGGATGACTATATAATGGCAGCTTAGATACAGCAGCTCTATGTAAGGTGGATGACTATATAATGGCAGCTTAGATACAGCAGCTCAGCTCTATGTAAGGTGGATGACTATATAATGGCGACTTAGATACAGCAGCTCAGCTCTATGTAAGGTGGATGCCTGTATAATGGCAGCTTAGATACAGCAGCTCAGCTCTATTTAAGGTGGATGTCTATATACCGGTGGCTTAGATACAGCAGCTCAGCTCTATGTAAGGTGGATGCCTGTATAATGGCAGCTTAGATACAGCAGCTCAGCTCTATGTAAGGTGGATGACTATATAATGGCAGCTTAGATACAGCAGCTCTATGTAAGGTGGATGACTATATAATGGCAGCTTAGATACAACAGCTCTATGTAAGGTGGATGACTATATAATGGCAGCTTAGATACAGCAGCTCAGCTCTATGTAAGGTGGATGACTATATAATGGCAGCTTAGATACAGCAGCTCAGCTCTATGTAAGGTGGATGACTATATAATGGCAGCTTAGATACAGCAGCTCAGCTCTATTTAAGGTGGATGTCTATATACCGGTGGCTTAGATACAGCAGCTCAGCTCTATGTAAGGTGGTTGCCTATATAATAGCAGCTTAGATACAGCAACTCAGCTCTATGTAAGGTGGATGACTATATAATGGCGGCTTAGATACAGCAGCTCAGCTCTATGTATGTGTATAATACTGTATGTATACAGCTGTACACAGGGAGAAGTGATTGTGCTCCAGTTATATCCAGTGACGTCTTCTTTCCGTCTTTCATGGTATTTCTGCATTAAACATAATTTTGTTAAAAACTCACTCACCTCTCTGCTACTGCAGAATTTAGAAGATTATAGATTCCATCCAAGCTACTGTATGTGCCATGTGTTGGATGTACTCTGGACCAAATCCAAGATAAGGAATCAGAATATCATAAGAATCCATCATGATAATCCAGGGAAACTTGTAGATACTTATAGATCTAAGTACCATGACTGTGGTAATTTTCTTATATTTGTTATCCACGGCCTCCTTTCATCTAAAATCATCTTTTTATATTTATGTTATTGAGCCCAAAATGTTACTGGCAAAGTTCCCAGAGCCCCTAGGTCAGTGATGGCGAACCTATGGCACTAGTGCCAGAGGTGGCACTCAGAGCCCTTTCTGTGGGCACTCAGGCCATCACCCTTGGACAGAGTTCACCAAACAGGACCAAATCCATCAAATCTTCCTGCTGTCCCAGGCAACTTGGAGAGAAGCTATAATGAAAGTCTGAAATTGCCCTCCTTCTTTCAACTGTATTGGTGGCCTCAGGCGGCCGATACAATTGAAAGAAGTGGAAGAACAGGGAGCAATAAGTTACTGCTTAAAAAGCCATGTTGGCACTTAACGGTAAATTAGTGGATTTTGGTTGTAGTTCGGGCACTCTGTCTCTAAAAGGTTCGCCATCACTGCCCTAGGTTCTGCCGCTTCACAGGCTGTTACACTGTCTCAGCCTCACTCCTGCTCCCTCAGTACTTCCCCCCTCCCTTGCACAGTGTAACAGCCTGTGAATCTACAACATTGAGGGGCTCTGGGAAATTGAGCTAGGTTTCCTTTAAGGATGGACAGAGAAGCAATACTCAATATGCCTTTAAGGAGAGCAGGTATTATAATGAAACCCATGCACGGAGTCTGTGGTCACCTTGCTCTCAAGGTTGCTTTCTTTGCATAATTGAATATCCCGTGTAAAGCGAGGGCAGCGCCATCTCCGTCCTCATTACCGCGGCACGGGTCTAATAATGTCATCACCGCGCACTCTCCGCCCGCTGCATGTTTTTTTCATAGACTGTATTTGTCCGGAGCTTGTTAGGATATGATAATGCGGCCGACAACCTTACAATTACAGCCAGTAATGGCCGCCCATCCGTCCGTTTAACTCCCTTAAAGCCCACTACGTGGCGATGAGACGAAACCACAAGACGGCCTTCAACACCATCAACCAATTTACGGACAGAGAGACGGCCGAGAGTCACTGGTGCTTTCAATGTGATCCTAAATGTTTATCCAGTGGAAAGACATTAGACGGTAATCAGTCACATATCTGCCGAGCGCAAATATATAAGCTGCCGTCTCCGGGGTCTGCAAATCATCAGCTTAGACAGCGGATTCAAGGTTAACCCACTGATATATGACTGCGGGATGGAGGGTCTGCGCTCGTAAAATCTAATAACGCTAATGGAAACAAATGGCCCACGTTATACCAGCGCTCTAGTCCCCATCCTTACCATAGGACTATAGCAACGCCACAACAGGAGTGCGGCGGCCATCATGCCGAAACTTTACTCTCCCCCTGTATCCAGCAGATCAGGTTCTCGCGCTGTAAATTGACTATTAAAAGGAATGAGAATTATTTGTGCACTGTCTGTATACAGGACATGGGGCCATATTTACTTACCTGTCCTTTCGCGATCCCCGAAAGTGCATTGTCCACCGATAATGCACTGTGCCGCGATTCATGAAGATCAAGCGCCCAATATTCTGCATGTGTCGCTTCCCCGCTCAGGTCCGCCGGAGTTCACCTTCTTCTTCCTGGTGCATGTAAGTGCATTGTCTTGCCACACATTTTTAATATCAAATCCTGCGCTTAGTCCGAATCAGTCGGATTGTCCGACGGCCCGCCCCCCAATTTCTGTCGCATGAAAGCAGGTCCCGCTGCGCCAAAATCCGATTGCGTGCGACACAATCCCCAGTTAAATACCTGTCCCAGTGGCGCAAATCCCGAAAACTTCGAAAATACGACAAAAGTCTCATCCACGGACCCTTAGTAAATAAGCCCCATGGAGTCCATAGAGAAGAGTCAAGATATAGAACCACTGGAAAATGTTACATTGTATCAGTGATTTAGGGTCAGAAATACATCATAAAGGTGTGTGCAGAGCTTACCAGAAAGCTCCAAGGAGGCCAAGTGCAGGGGGAGTCTTACAATTATTCAGATTATTCATTTCTTTATTATTGCTTCCATAGACTTATTGATTTACTATATCATCTTGGGGTCACACATTTTGGGGGGACTTAATCAAGAGCTGAGACACCATAGAATCTAGTAGAAAATGTGAGCTCCAGATAAAGAGTCACTACCCGCCTATGTGCTTAGCTTTCTGTATCTCTGGTTCTGTAGCTCACAGAACCATAAGCCTGAAGAAATCTCAAAGATGAGAATCTTATCTTTAAGATGACACAAACTGCATGTGTGCAGGTGCTACAAGATTAATGATAAGGGCATTGGAATGAACCCTCCACTGCAGCCTCTAAATGTGACTCATACCAGTTAAAATCTCACTCTGCTCATTGTCACATGGCTTTGGTGGAGATTTTTTTTATAGGTAAATAGTAGTTCTTAGACTTTATCATACATTACTGTAGTCCTCAGACTGTCATACATTACTGTAGTTCTCAGACTGTCACATTACTGTAGTTCTCGGTCTTTGTCATACATTACTGTAGTTCTCAGACTTTGTCATACATTACTGTAGTCCTCAGACTGTCATACATTACTGTAGTCCTCAGACTGTCAGACATTACTGTAGTTCTCAGACTTTGTCATACATTACTGTAGTCCTCAGACTGTCATACATTACTGTAGTTCTCAGACTGTCACATTACTGTAGTTCTCGGACTTTGTCATACATTACTGTAGTTCTCAGACTTTGTCATACATTACTGTAGTCCACAGACTGTCATACATTACTGTAGTTCTCAGACTGTCACATTACTGTAGTTCTCGGACTTTGTCATACATTACTGTAGTTCTCAGACTTTGTCAGACATTACTGTAGTTCTCAGACTGTCAGACATTACTGTAGTTCTCAGACTGTCACATTACTGTAGTCCTCAGACTGTCATACATTACTGTAGTTCTCAGACTTTGTCATACATTACTGTAGTTCTCAGACTGTCACATTACTGTAGTCCTCAGACTGTCAGACATTACTGTAGTTCTCAGACTTTATCATACATTACTGTAGTCCTCAGACTTTGTCAGACATTACTGTAGTCCTCAGACTTTATCATACATTACTGTAGTTCTCAGACTTTATCATACATTACTGTTGTTTTTAGATTTTGTCATTCATTACTGTAGTTCTCGGACTTTATCATACATTACTGTTGTTCTCGGACTTTACTGTAGTTCATAGACTTTATCATACATTACTTTGGTCCTAAGTTCATACTATACATTTCTTTGTCATACATTGTTTAGTTCATACATTTGCACATTAGTTTGGGTCATGTATTACTTCATACATTTTTATTCCTTCAGTTCATACACGTTGTCATACATTACTTTACATCAAACCTTCCTTTGTTGAACTCTTCACCATGACATATTTCATCTTAATTCTATCTGCCAGTTTTCCATTATGTAAAGTTGTCTTAAAGCCTCCGTGTAGCCCGTACATCTAAGGCGATGTGATGGATACCCGCTGACCACCGCTACGTTCCATAGGTTAAGCCGAGCTTTGAAGAAATATTTTGCTCTAACAATTACTTTAGTCTATGATGTATTCCTTTAATTAAAGTGTGAATATGTGGGGCCCGGCTCCGGTAGCTGAGAAGTAGTAATCGTTCATGTTTATTGGCTGGTAGAGAATAGCTGCGCTCTCTATTCAACTACCCGGACCAGACCCAATAAAACATAGATGTACAGAGGATGCCGACTCTCCTGATTCATGGAAGTGGGAATCGCTCGCTAGTAAATGTGATTTGTGATTTTCTTAAAGAGTTTATCAGACTTGGAAAGTTTCTTTAAGAATAACTCCAGTTGGGAGGAACATAAGTGCAGGGACAGCAGCCCTAACCTAATAGGGGTCCTCAGGAGTCCCTGGTGCTGCGCCATCTATGCAAGTGACATACAGGCATCACAGAGCCAAGAAAAGGCAAGGTGCCCCAATAGTTTCGGTAACTTTAGGGGCAGAATTTGGATTTGCACCCAAGACCATCATTCAATGATTACTCTGCACAAAAAGTGAATATTTAAAGGAAATCTACCACTTGATTTGATGCATTATGAAGCAAACATACCTTGAGAAAACTGTAGCTACACTGATCCAGAAACATATCTTGTTTAATCCTTGAGCTGAGTGATTTTGCTGAAAAAACAATTAAGCTGGGAAAGCTGGGTTGCAAGCTGCTTGTCATTCATAAACACATTACACAGAGCTTTCTGAACTGTCCAGACAGGACATATCAACCTGAGCTGGATGATTTATACACAGCTTTGACCAGGGCTGGGACAAGAAGCTTTGACCAGGGCTGGGACAAGAAGCTTTGACCAGGGCTGGGACAAGAAGCTTTGACCAGGGCTGGGACAAGAAGCTTTGACCAGGGCTGGGACAAGAAGCTTTGACCAGGGCTGGGACAAGAAGCTTTGACCAGGGCTGGGACAAGAAGCTTTGACCAGGGCTGGGACAAGAAGCTTTGACCAGGGCTGGGACAAGAAGCTTTGACCAGGGCTGGGACAAGAAGCTTTGACCAGGGCTGGGACAAGAAGCTTTGAGCAGGGCTGGGACAAGAAGCTTTGACCAGGGCTGGGACAAGAAGCTTTGACCAGGGCTGGGACAAGAAGCTTTGACCAGGGCTGGGACAAGAAGCTTTGACCAGGGCTGGGACAAGAAGCTTTGACCAGGGCTGGGACAAGCTTTGACCAGGGGTGGGACAAGAAGCTTTAAGCAGAGGTGGGTCAAGAAACTTTGAGCTGGGGTGGGACAAAAAGCTTTGAGCAAGGGTGGGACAAGAAGCTTTGAGCAGGGGTGGGACAAGAAGCTTTGAGCAAGGGTGGGACAAGAAGCTTTGAGCAGGGGTGGGACAAGAAGCTATGAGCAGGGGTGGGACAAGAAGCTTTGAGCAGGGGTGGGACAAGAAGCTTTGAGCAGGGGTGGGACAAGAAGCTTTGAGCAAGGGTGGGACAAGAAGCTTTGAGCAGGGGTGGGACAAGAAGCTATGAGCAGGGGTGGTACAAGAAGCTTTTAGCAGGGGTGGGACAAGAAGCTTTGAGCAGGGGTGGGACAAGAAGCTTTGAGCAAGGGTGGGACAAGAAGCTTTGAGCAGGGGTGGGACAAGAAGCTTTGAGCAGGGGTGGGAGAAGCTCCCACATATTATAATCACTGTAGTTCAGCTATTCAACTGTCAGGCAGATACTCATTTGTTGCTCACTTGCGTTCTTTTTATAGGAACTACTCAAAATTAGATTTTAATATTTAAATGTACACCCCTCACTTCTCCTCAGTGGCTCATAAATGAGCATCTGCACCAATTCAAAGAAAAGGTTGAAATAGTGTAATATCTCCATTTAATCAAAATCTTTGAACCAATCAACATAGCACTTGATCCTTCTGTTCTGATCAATCAACAAACATCAACACAAGATCAACAACCAATCACTTGATCATTGATCAAAATAAAGACAATGTAAAGTAAAATTAAAAAAATGTAAACAAAACATTTGGAAAATCATGTAATGTAACATCAAACCCATGGAGGTACCGTAAGTCAATAAATTATTCACTTTGAGTTAAACATTGAATTTAATTGCCGCTTAATAGTTATTTTTAGCGTAAAGTGAGCACAGATGACTGACGCGTTTCGCTGTGGCTGTGACTTCCTAATGGCGGAGACAATCTCTTCATCTCGCTTTGTTACTTTTATATCGTGAATTCATTAAACTTTGAGCAGTCTTTTTTTTTTTTCTTTTAAAGTGACTGTCACTTCCACTGGAATCCACCAGAAAAGAGATAATTTGAGGGAAATGTGGTGAGATGAGTTCTATGAGTGGGACGACTTGTCAGAAGGTGACATGTACATTTAAAGTGAGACAGACCCGGGAGTCTCGGGGATGTAATCACAGAGTGATGGAGCAGGTGTAATAACATTAGTAATGATTCTGGGTGTAGAGAACATGCACCTACGCGCTTGGTGACATTACTCATGCAGTTTTATTGTCTGCTGCACTCGGGGCTATAAAGAAACCTCAGAACGATAATGGAGAATTCTCATGACAAGGTAAATAAACAATGATCATCTCCGAGACGCGAAACATCCGTGTGTTAATGCCGAGAGGAGCTTGTCAGATATGACAGCTATAATACCGGGACATGAGATTTAATTAGGTAAAACACGTGAAATAGCACAATGGGAATTAGGTGAAGGACTAAATAATAACATAGATATGTATTTATGTAAAACATATCTATAGAACATGTCCTCAATATCAGACTGTTGAGAGTGCGACACCCAATACCCTATCAGTCAGCTGTCCTTAACAGCGCCATTGTCTGTGTAGTGGTCACACTAGGATATTGCAGATTTATGGGGGCTTGGGTCATGGCATATGATCTGCAGATACATTGGGAGGTCGGAGCCACCTGGTGTATCCAGCGTGGCTGACGGGTAGGGTTATATTTTACGCCAGCGCACGAGTTGTTGGAGTATGATAAATCTCCCCCATTGAATATAAGGAGACTCAGAGAGGAGGGAGAGTGTGTGCTCGAAGATAGGAGCAGTCATGGTAAGTGCCCCGGCAGTGGTGAGAGGCTGGTGGAAGGTCAAGAACCACTGTCACAACACAGACTTGAGCTGTTCCTGTGCCATATCATAATCCAACCACCAAGGGCTGTTATATTCCTCAAGCAAAGGTCACACTAGTCAAGCTGTGCCTGTGTGGTATTGGATCCAGGTCAGGTGCCCATTCTTTCAGGGTTAATTTTTGGTTACGCTGAGCATTTACAATGAATCTATTCCAATATAGAACCTTCAACCCTCATATAAAGGTATAGACCTTCTCATTGGAGTCTTGGGTCATTATGGTCATCTGTGACAGTCCCTTCTTGGTGACAACTGTGTGAAAAGGCAAAGAAACAAGAACTTGGATCTGAGCAACTACAGCTGAGGCCACTGCTAAATATCAATTAGAGCATCACCTCTAGAGCCTCGACCCTCTACAATTAACTATTTGTTGCATATTCTATGGAAATGGGATCACTTGTTATTAGAGAAAACCCTGTAAGGTGGTCATACCAAAATCTAAGCATGTATGGAAAATGTTGGGCCTTCTTCGACTCCAGCGCCACTCCAAATTGCAGAGCGAGGACACTATCGATCACTGGGGTATTCCACCATTGAATGATCCCATCTACAGCAAATTGATGATGGAGGTCACCGTAACTACTCAGGTGATCAGCTCACTATTCATTGCATCCCCTAAGAGGTTAAACTTCGGCAAAGTGATTGGAACATTCTTTGTTCCCAAAAGATGCGAGGGAATCTGAGCGTGTCGGATTCTGAGTGCCGCCACGTAGTGTTCAATAATGAGTATTGCGGATCAGAGTGAAGCGGACCTGATGTTCCGGTTCGGAATGTTATAGCCGTGGCTAGTTGCTCAGGGCATCAATTTTCTGGATTCCTATTCAGCCGCCAATCCAGTAATATGTCAGGATGTCCAAACCTGAACCCAAAACCCGAACCTGAATCAGAACGCCGGGTCCGCTCATCTCTACTGACAGATATGAGACAGATAAAAACTTGATAATTTCTCATTTCTATGCATTTCACTAGAAGAATTGACTAGAGATTAGTAAAACTTTGAAATTCCATTTCCAGGCCTCTCCATGACAGGCGAATAACCTATTACCGAGGCTTATAACAAGGCGGAGGCTAAGACAGGGATCTATAGTTCTACATTTCAGTCTCCATTATCTTTTATGCCGCTTTGTCAGAACACATACATCTCCTTGTAAAATGCTGCTCACATTCACAGATTTGATCATTTTGCTTCTAGTTTTTGATATTTAGATACAACAAAGGTTCAACGGCAAGGAGTTTCTTCTTATATGTAATACGATCATGTTGATGAGATTATGCTGGGATGTATTGATGTGAGAGGGGAGGAAGAGCTGCTCCATCTACAGTCTGAGCACACAGCACTGTATAATACTGGTTCTTTATATATTCACCAAACCTAAAGTCATAGGGGGTTGATGCATATACTTTATTCAATTGATCACTTGAAGGAGCTCTCTTTAAAGAGGATCAATGGGGAGGTGGCCCAAATGCTTAGGAATTGTGAACACCAGTATATGAGAACAGAGCTGAACTAGAGCACATACTGGAGAGAGCTAAAGAGAATAAGGTTATGGGTAGATTAGAGGGCAAGGATGGGTTATCAGACTACAGGGAGATGTCATTACACTGTACGGATATATGATTTTACCCCACTATGGACCATTGGTATCAAGTTTTTTGTCTATTCTGGATCAATACTGTAAGATTATAGGTTGGAGTTACCACATGTCCTGTTTCTTGCCCATAAGGGTCACTTTTAGAGATGAGTGGACATTAACCGCAATATTTAGGTCCATGCTGAACATTGTGGGTTTAAGTCCCTGAACCCATATTTTAGCTAGATCTTCTGGTTTGGGATTTTTGTTCATCTCCGCCGGTAAGATCTGTATTCGGTGCTGGCAAAGAATGCAAACTTAACCATTTTGCCAACACCAATTAACAGGCAGTTCCTACTTTAAAGGTTTGACTGAACCTTATTGGGTCTGCTCATAACCAAATGACTTTTTGAAGAATTTTCAGAAAACCAAGAAAAGTTAAACCTGTTTCTGTGTTAAATAATCATAAATATCCCCAAAGTTATACTCTGTGTCTGTGTTTTTTCCTAAAGCCCATGGAGATCCATTTCCCCGGAATTTGTGGATGTGTATGCAACTATTTGTGCAAGTTCCGAAACAACTGATGCCAGGATCGGCTCTGGAAGCCATGGATGCCAAAGATGAGGGATAGTCACTAAAACTTTGGGAAATTGGTGCCTAAAAAATACAGATTTAAAAAAAAATCTTTTTACTTTATAACTAGTCTTTCCACTCAAATTAGGATATTATGTTTGATAATTTGAAATTCGGAAGCCTCATCCGCTTATGTATCCCCCAGGTCACGGCTGTAAAATCAGACAATCATTTTTAACATCACAAAGAATGAGTGAAATACCTGGAGCTGCTCCTCGCTACTTGGATAAGTAATTGGCTTACAAAAAAACGACATGTTTAGAAAATCAAGGAAGGATTAAGAGGCAAAAAGAAAATCAGGTACTGGAAAACGGTGCCACCAGTAAATCACAAAAATCTTGAAAATGGAAGTGTAAACCACATGTCGTAGACCATAAGGGGCAAATTTAAAATATTGGGGGCAACAAACAAGTTATGTCTTGGGGGCCCATCTAATGTAAGTTCTACTCCTTGGTGGGACATAGCGCTGCTGGGTGATTCTCTGCTCCTTATTTCAGTCTAGTTTCTTCACCTCCAGCAAAACCAGAGGTCAAGGAACTTAACTAAGCGGATATTCTGTGCAACTTTTTCCTTACGTTTTATTTTTAATTCTGTATTTTTTCAGACTTTTCAGGCACAAATCAGGGCAGGAGGTGCAGAGGAAGGACTGTGTCCACTATTGTACTACAGCAGCTGCTTAGGGGCATTATACTGCATGTGGCAGAGTTTCAGGGCCGGCGCAAGTCACAAGTTGTTTTTTGAAATGCATCCAAACCAAAGCCCAACCCCTGGGACTACAGAGGATTATAGAGGATTCTGTTAGGGTCAAAGGTAAGTTTAACACACAATTATATTGTTATGCAAATGCTAAAAAAAAGACAGAAGGTATATTTGTTGTAATGGGTTTTTGCATCCTGTCTTTAGTAAAAAAAAATGAGGTCTCTGGTGAGAGGTTTTCTTTAAAAATGCAGATCACAGCCTCAAATCCAAAAGTTACAATGGTAACCCCTCCTGTACATAACCTCCTCACATGGCCTGTGTTCATGTGGATTTGAGACATTTGCAAAAAGTGGCACCTTCCAGGACAGAAAAAAACTAAACATGTATCACAAGAAAAAAAGACATGTGTCCTGTGTTATATGACTGATTAGCATAAATGTCATGGAGAGAATCAGGAGAGAAGGAGGGAGGATGGTAAAAGGCAAAGAACGTGGAGCTGTGATAAAGATAGCGTGCAGTTTTAAGTTGTCATTTCTAAAGAGTTTGAAAAAAAAACAAAACACGTATACACTCGAGTATAAGCCGACCCAAGTATAAGCCGAGGCCCCTAATTTTACCACAAAAACCTGGGAAACCTATTGACTCGAGTATGAGGCGAGGATGGGAAATGCATTGGTCACAGCCTCCCCAGTATATAGCCTGCCAGACCCTGCCCCATAGTGTATAGCCAGCAGCTGCCCCCCTGTATATAGCCTTCCAGCCCATATCCCCCAGTATGTAGCCATCCCCCTGCCCCAGTATGTAGCCATCCCCCTGCCCCAGTATATAGCCAGCCCCCTGCCCCAGTATATAGCCAGCCCCCTGCCCCAGTATATAGCCAGCCCCCTGCCCCAGTATATAGCCAGCCCACTGCCCCAGTATATAGCCAGCCCCCTGCCCCAGTATATATCCAGCCTCCTGCCCCAGTATATAGCCAGCCCCCTGCCCCAGTATATATCCAGCCCCCTGCCCCAGTATATAGCCAGCCCACTGCCCCAGTATATATCCAGCCTCCTGCCCCAGTATATAGCCAGCCTCCTACCCCAGTATATAGCCAGCCTCCTGCCCCAGTATATAGCCAGCCCCCTGCCCCAGTATATAGCCAGCCCACTGCCCCAGTATATAGCCAGCCCCCTGCCCCAGTATATATCCAGCCTCCTGCCCCAGTATATATCCAGCCTCCTGCCCCAGTCTATAGCCAGCCCCCTGCCCCAGTATATAGCCAGCCCACTGCCCCAGTATATAGCCAGCAGCAGAGGAAGCTGGAAAGGTGAGTTTTGATTTATTTTTTTGAATCGAATATAAGCCGAGTTTGGGTTTTCAGCACATTTTTTGTGCTGAAAAATTAAGCTTATACTCGAGTATATATACATTATAAAAAAAAATCTGCTAATTATAAAATTGATTGTTTTAGAAAAAAAAACTGGAGTGAAGGTGAAAGGCAAAGTCCTGCACAATTTTGTCAGATGACCGCAGTAAGCAGGTTGATACCGGAGAATAGACTCCTTGTAATATTCAGGTCTGTAACTTATCATCATATGGAGGTCAATCCTAGAGGCGTCGGAGTGAAAATAGCTGTTATTACCGCCTACTGTACATCATACCGCTATATCATCTCATGATCAAAACACATGCTGTCCTCAGTAATAGGTGGAATACAGAGAATTCCTGATGAGGAAGTCAACAATTACCCACAGGTCAATCATAAAAACAAAAAACTGCGCCATAAAACTACTCATAAAAAATGGATCGTCTTCCAGAAAGGAGACGAGTCATCTTCAAACAGTCAAGCACAGACCCCCCCCCAGGGTAAAATCTTACCCTCAAATCCTGGGCCCCACACTGAACCCTCCCCTGAGCAGACCCCATGACCCAGGAGTCAATCCGCATTCACCGCAGACTCATTACAAGAGTCACATGAAGAATTAGGAAGATCACAGAGGGGGTTTTATGTCATAGTCAGGAGCTTTTACTACCATATTTTGACACTTTTCACAATTTGATGATTCCTCCAGGTATGTTTTATCTTCCAGCGATTGCCAGATGTTTTTTGTTTTCATCATTTATAGAAGAACAGGATCAGAATAACTTTCCCAAACCAACAGGGTAATAGTATATGAAGGAGTTTAAAAGGAAATGTGTAGAACTAGGAGCAAATGTTATGAAAGCTTAAGAGGTGTTACACCTAATATGTAATAAGTATAAATATTAGTTACTTTGTTTCATTTTTTAGCTACAGTAATTGTGTTATTTTAAATGCATCTTTCAAGATGGTGTAGTAGAAGTTGCTGTGAGTTGCATTATTGTAAAAGTACTGCTATAATACTGTCCCCTATGTACAAGAATATAACCACTATAATACTGCCTCCTATGTACAAGAATATAACTACTATAATACTGCCCCTATGTACAGGAATATAACTACTATAATACTGCCCCCTATGTACAGGAATATAACTACTATAATACTGCCCCCTATGTACAAGAATATAACTACTATAATACTGCCCCCTATGTACAGGAATATAACTACTATAATACTGCCACCTATGTACAAGAATTATAACTACTATAATACTGCCCCCTATGTACAAGAATATAACTACTATAATACTGCCCCCTATGTACAGGAATATAACTACTATAATACTGCCCCCTATGTACAAGAATATAACTACTATAATACTGCCCCCTATGTACAAGAATATAACTACTATAATACTGCCCCCTATGTACAAGAATATAACTACTATAATACTGCCCCCTATGTACAGGAATATAACTACTATAATTCTGCCCCCTATGTACAAGAATATAACTACTATAATACTGCCCCCTATGTACAGGAATATAACTACTATAATACTGCCCCCTATGTACAAGAATATAAATACTATAATACTGCCCCTATGTACAGGAATATAACTACTATAATACTGCCCCCTATGTACAGGAATATAACTACTATAATACTGCCCCCTATGTACAAGAATATAACTACTATAATACTGCCCCCTATGTACAGGAATATAACTACTATAATACTGCCCCCTATGTACAAGAATATAAATACTATAATACTGCCCCTATGTACAGGAATATAACTACTATAATATTGCCCCCTATGTACAAGAATATAACTACTATAATACTGCCCCCTATGTACAAGAATATAACTACTATAATACTGCCCCCTATGTACAGGAATATAACTACTATAATACTGCCCCCTATGTACAGGAATATAACTACTATAATACTGCCCCCTATGTACAAGAATATAACTACTATAATACTGCCCCCTATGTACAGGAATATAACTACTATAATACTGCCCCCTATGTACAAGAATATAACTACTATAATACTGCCCCTATGTACAAGAGTATAACTACTATAATACTGCCCCCTATGTACAAGAATATAACTACTATAATACTGCCCCCTATGTACAAGAATATAACTACTATAATACTGCCCCCCTATGTACAAGAATATAACTACTATAATACTGCCCCCTATGTACAGGAATATAACTACTATAATACTGCCCCATATGTACAAGAATATAACTACTATAAGATGATATATGTAGAAGATGACTTGTGGGGTGGTTGTCACATTTGATCATTTGGATCTTCCCTTTTGTATTGATGGTTACGGTTGTGACTTTGTATCTGGCGGTATTATATTGATGTTGTGTCATGTGTCCTGGTGATCCCTCTTTAGCGCACTTTCCCTCCTCCCTCAGTACAGCCGGGTGGGCTCGGGCGATGTCGGGTTGTATTTGTAGATATAAATAGACCTGAGGATTCAGAAAGCAATTAGACAAGATGATAAAAGTGGAGGAGTTCAGGCCGCTGCCTAATGAACGTGCAGCCCTGGCTCCCCATTACTCAGGGGCGGAGGCTGCGCCCCTGGGAGCCGCTTCTTCCTGACACATTGCCTTATTAAAAGTCTTCTGTGAAGAAATTGCTAAATCTTGCGGCGCGTGTCAGCATCATCTGGAAACTGAGACTTAACGACTGTGATAAACCGCGCCGCGCCAATCACTCCGGGAGAGGCAGATTTTACACTTGAAAATTCACTCATTAACCCATAAAATGCCATAAGGGGCTTCTAGTGGGCCCTCCGACCCCAGCACTATGTGAGCACCGTAACGCCCCTATACACGTATGTAGCAAAGTTGCATGTGACAATTGTTACATTGATACTTTACACAACAAAGGCCATTAAAGGGACGGTACCTGCCCCTATACTGCTAAATATTAGGTCACTGGTAGATGATCAATGCTGCGACATCCATCATCCATCAACAATAATGTATTTTACTACCCCAGACCACCAGGAATACAGCACTTAATATAGTAACTTACCAAAAGTCTATAACGGTAAACATCTACCTTGCCCTAGGCCACCAGGGTTATGTCCTAGATGATCAGTTTTATGGCAATAACATTTTTTCCTACCCTAGACCACTAGGTATATACAGGTAGTAATGAATCAATTCACTAAACAAGACCACCAGGTATACAGCAACAAACCCAGTACCTTCTATAGACCACCAGGTACATACAGTAATGTATCAATTAACTAAACTAGACCATCAGGAATAAACCTCTTAACTACCATGGATATAGCAATAAACCTCTTTACTGCCCTAGACCACCAGGGATATAGTATGAATCTCTTCACTCCCCTAGACCACCAGGGATATAGTATAAACCTCTTCACTGCCCTAGACCACCAGGGATATATTATGAATCTCTTCAGTGCCCTAGACCACAAGGGATACAGCAATAAACCTCTTCACTGCCTTAGACCACCAGGGATATATTATGAATCTCTTCAGTGCCCTAGACCACAAGGGATATAGCAATAAACCTCTTCACTTCCCTAGACCACTTGGGATATAACAGTAAACCTATTCACTACCTAGACCACCAGGGATATAGTATAAACCTCTTCACTGCCCTAGACCACCAGGGATATAGTATACACCTCATCACTGCCCTAGACCACCAGGGATATAGTATAAACCTCTTCACTACCTAGACCACCAGGGATATAGTATACACCTCATCACTGCCCTAGACCACCAGGGATATAGTATAAACCTCTTCACTACCCAGACCACCAGGGATATAACAGTAAACCTCTTCACTACCTAGACCACCAGGGATATAGTATAAACCTCTTCACTGCCCAAGACCACCAGGGATATAGCAATAAACCTATTCACTACCCTAGAATACCAGGTATATAGCAGTCTAATTTTCAGATTAAAGCTGCCTGTGTTGTTGGGGGGGGGGGGGAGGGGGGGCCTGGGGTAAGGGTTCTATATTACTACAAGTTACACATAAGAAGCCATACATCCCACATCAAAGCCACTCAGCTCAGGGATTAAACAAGATATGTTTCTGCATCAGTGTAGCTACAGCATTCTCAAGGTATGTTTGGCTTATATTGCATGAAATCAAATGGTAGGTTTCCTTTAAGGTCAGTGGCTGCTAATATAGATTTATACAACTTTGAGCGTTCTGTAGAGATGAGTTATCCCGTCTATCAGATATTGGGGAGGGGGTCAGTATTCAGGACGTCGGGTTCCTGTGAATGCTCGCAGATCGAATGCTCCCTTTGAGGGTTTGCGTCGGCGTCTATTGTGCGGCTGTTGTTTAGTGACTGGTACAATAGGGCAGAGGTTACACATCGTCTACTAATATTATCGAATTGCAGACCTGAGCAGCAGCAGATCGTGATCACAATAGGAAATGTTTGCTAGGATTATAGAGGAAGACGGAAAACACGTCTGATGGATACAAAACAATGGAACAAAAGGTGTGAGGGTCCCCAAATGCCCTAGAAGAAGACCACCCACCCGGCATAGTGTAATGGCACACATCAGTATAATTATCACCATACTGAACCCCTACAGGTGACATGGGGCATTACATTAGTACAAGAAGAATGAGCTGCCATTACAGAATGTCTTCACTACTCTAGACCACCAGGGCTCTTTCAATTAACACCTTAACTATCAGGTGTAGTGACCTAGAACAATGGAATTAACCAATTTCTTGGTGACTGGCAGGAATACTAAATCCTTCTTATCAGACCACCAAGTATACTGACCTTAACTCCTTCCTCGCCCTAGGATGCTGTCACTGCCCTAGACCACCTTTCCACCTCTTAACCTCTTCACTTCCACAACATATAGGGGGTCATTTACTAAGGGCCCGATTCGCGTTTTCCCGACGTGTTACCCGAATATTTCAGATTTGCACCGATTGTACCTGAATTGCCCCGGGATTGTGGCGCACGCGATCGGATTGTGGCGCATCGGCGCTGGCATGCGCGCGACGGAAATCAGGGGGCGTGGCCGGACAAAAACCCGACGTATTCGGAAAAACCGCCGCATTTAAAAACCGAAAAAGTGTCGCTTGGGGAGCGCTTACCTTCACCTGGTCCGAGGTGGTGCATTCCGGCGCGATGAGATGACTTTCAGCGCAGTAGCGCCACCTGGTGGACGGCGGAAGAACTACATTCATAAATCCCGGCCGGACCCGAATCCAGAGCAGAGAACGCGCCGCTGGATCGCGACTGGACCGGGTAAGTAAATGTGCCCCATATTGTTACATTACCATTATCACTGCTCTTGACCACCATGTAGAAACCCCTTGTTTTTCCAGGTTTTTTCCAGGAGCACCAGGTTTTCTTAAGTTACCCCTGTCACTCCCCTAGACCACCATATGTACTGACATTAACCTCTTCACCTCCCTAGACCACAAACTATTCTTAAATGACCCTTATCACCCCCCTAGACCACCATGTATACTGTCGTTGACCTCTTCATTTCCCTAGACCACTCAGTATTCTAGCATTACCACTATCACTGTCTTTGACCACCATGTATACTCTAATTAACCTCTACATTGACCACTTAGGTCAATACCAGTATACATGGAAACAGGGGCGTAACTACAGTGGTAGCAGCCATAGCATCTGTTATGGGACCCACAGTGTCAGGGGGCCCATCATCCAACCTGACAAACTAAAGAATGGAAGATGTACACCATTATATACATATTATGCTGCACATTGTACAGCATAATATGTATATGAACGTATATGTGATGTATGTATACTGTTTCTGTAATGTGTATACAGGCAGTCCCCAGGTTACGTACAAGAGGTTGGTTCTTAAGTTGAGTTTGTATGTAAGTCGGAACCATATACTTTATTATTGTAACCTCAGTCAAAAAATTTTTGGCCTCTGCGACAATTGGATTTTAAAAATGTTGGGTTGTCATAAGAACCAGGAGTAACACTAAAGCTTCATTACAGACACCTGTGATCACTGTTATAGCTGTTTATTGTAGCCTAGGGCTAAAGTACAGTAAATTGCCAATACCCATAGGTCCGTTTGTAACTAGGGGTCGTATGTAAGTCAGGTGTTCTTAAGTAGGGGACCGCCTGTATACTGTACGTTTACACAATGTATGATTTGTATATATACTTCATTATGCTCTATATTTGTAATGTCTATACCAGTGATGGAGAACCTTTTGGAGACAGAGTGCCCAAGCTACAACCAAAACCCACTTATATGTCGCAAAGTGCCAACATGACAATTTAAGCCGTAACTTATTGATCCATTGCTGTATCACAGGTTTTAATCGTATTGGCGTCCTGAGTTCACCAATACAATAGAAAGATGATGGAAAAATTTGGATTGTAGCTTCCCTCCAGGGTCCCCTGAAGAGGAAGAATCAGGGGATCCAGAACAGGAGCTCCAATGACAATCCATCTCTATCCAGCCCTTCCTGCTCCTCCTGTAGTCCTGGCAGCCAAGGATGTTGCTTTAAACAGCGCTGAGCATGGCACATCCTGGGCTGTATTGGATCACAGGGGAAAGCCTTGAGTCCTATCTGGCAAACTCTAAATTGGGGTGAAGGCCTGGGTGCCCACAGAAAGGGCTCCGAGTGCCACCTCTGGCACCCGTGCCATAGGTTCGCCACCACTGGTCTATACCATGCAACTGTAACTCACTATGGGGCCCTGCATCTCCTAGTTACGCCACTGCATGGAAAGATCACTTTTATCTGTCCTAGACCACCAGGGATAATGACATGGACCTGTACACTGCCCTTCATCATCATAGATTCTCTGGATTAGATATTAAAGTTTGCACCAACTAAGACCACCCCACCTCCTGCCATAGACCATCAGATATGATCAATGCCCTACACCACCATAGATACAGACATTCACCCTCCACCCTAAATATATGACTATGCATTATACTGCATTAACATTAATGCTCTCCTCAAACAGGGTCACTTTAAACCTTTATTGCCCTAGACCACCAGGGATGCAGGGAATAGCTTACTGCATACAACTGGGTGATGGTGTTATGCTATTTATTTGTATTTTATGTTTCCTTGAGTATTGTTAATATTTGGGGTGCACATTAATGTATTTGATATTACAGTGACCAGGTGACTTCCCTACTCCCTAGCCAAATAGTTAGGGGAACACGCCTAGCAATGGGGCAGAGTCATATAGGTCAGTGAGGCACAAAGTTGGATATATAAGGGTTCAACCAGGGTCAAATGCACCCCTAACACTCAAGGATTGGAATATTGCAGTGCAGAAGTTGGAGCCGTACTGCAGTACTTTTGTAACTTTTTGGGATGCAGGTACATAACACTTTTCTGCAGACTGATCAGCAGCTTCCTGACGCTGATTATTCCCCCACTTATCTGTTTATGTAAATTGGCGACACACTAAAGGAGCTCGGCACTGGATTTAGTATAAGAATGTGAAGAGAAAGGGTTACTGAGGAGGAGGCTTCTACTGTAATGAGTTTTGTAATCAAGGCATCTATTTTAATTTCAAATTGAGTTGATGGGTGCTAATTACAGCCAAAATATCTGCCACTAATTAAGATTAAAAAACCATCACAAGTTACATCCTGATTATAGAGTAGAAACGTGCATGATGGAATCATACGACCCATATATAGTCAGCCAAGAGGTTACTATCCACAAGCAGAATAGTGAGTGCAGCTCTGGGGTATAATACAAGATGTAACTCTGTATCAGTACAGGATAAGTAATGTCATGTATGTACACAGTGACTGCACCAGCAGCAGAATAGTGAGTGCAGCTCTGGAGTATAATACAGGATGTAACTCAGGATCAGTACAGGATAAGTAATGTCATGTATGTACACAGTGACTGCACTAGCAGCAGAATAGTGAGTGCAGCTCTGGGGTATAATACAAGATGTAACTCAGGATCAGTACAGGATAAGTAATGTCATGTATGTACACAGTGACTGCACCAGCAGCAGAATAGTGAGTGCAGCTCTGGAGTATAATACAGGATGTAACTCAGGATCAGTACAGGATAAGTAATGTCATGTATGTACACAGTGACTGCACCAGCAGCAGAATAGTGAGTGCAGCTCTGGGGTATAATACAGGATGTAACTCAGGATCAGTACAGGATAAGTAATGTCATGTATGTACACAGTGACTGCACCGCCAGCAGCAGAATAGTGAGTGCAGCTCTGGGGTATAATACAGGATGTAACTCAGGATCAGAACAAGAAATGTATTATTCTTACAAAGTGACTGTCCTTTTATAAGTTTACTCTGTGTGCTAAGTTAACTTTGCAGAGTGTAACATTTTTAAGGTGCTTGAATGTGATATTAGGTTATTTTATTCCGAACTTTTTTTTTTGAGTAAACACATTTACTACTGACGTAAATTGTGAAGCCCTGGAGCTGCACAGTAGGGGATATACAGCAATATACAGTCTACATTAAAGTAGCTATTTAAAGTTAGAGCGGCTGCATTACATTTACGGTGAGTGCGGCCGGGAGCGCGTTCCCCTCCTCTAACCTTCCGGCACTTTCTATTAGAGATGTTTAAACTTCATCGGCAGAATAAAAATGCTTTACGACATCTTTGTGAATGTAAGGGCATCATTATGCTTTCTTGCGCAGACGTTGATAGAAAGTAATGGAGTGGCGCAGCGCCGGCGCCTGCCTTGTTTATGGCTCGGGTTGAGGCGGCCATCTTTATGCAGGGATTGTCAGCGGCACATGACTGATCATGGCGGCGGAGGCGGCTGGGAGAGATGAGAGGATTGATCAGAGCCGAGTGTCACATCCCTGGCCCCGGAGATGGGCTCCAATATGGATGAACAGCTGTCAGCGGCTGCATCACAGACTGCGCCGCTCTGACTTACAGCATAACACTGCTGCGCTCTGAGTAAATCAGCCACGAGATGTGACAGCGCGCCGGGCGCTGATTGTATTTCCAGCCCATTCCTTATTTTAAAGTTTGGCTTATTTATTTTTGGAAAACATGAAAATACGGATGGATGATTTTATCTCCGGGGTCATTTTCAGCCGGGGAGCCCAATGACTGGATCCGATCCTGTATATCAGAAGGTGACAGTGCAGTAAAGCACAAACTGCTGCACTCTAAAGCTGTCATCTCCATAGACAAGACTAAGAACATGGGCTACAGACCACCACCTTCAGCAACCTTGACTCTTTATATCCCTTAAAGGGAACTGTCACCAGTTTTGGAATATAAATTCCAGAATTCTCTCTTTTACGTGAAAACTCCCCCCATTAAAAATCATCTTAAACGTGAAATTTAAGAAGCTTTGAGTTGGACTCCATAGCACCTTGGAACCATGGTTCTAGTGTCACTGCACAGAAAAGAATCTCATCTTGCAAATAACATGAGGATTGGGAGACACCGCACCTGAGAAATCATGGTTCTTGCTGCTATGGCGGCCAATAAGAAGGTGATGCTCCCGCTCCAGCCTCTTAATGGAAATTTCCCATTTGCTTCTATGCATTATGAACCAAACATACTTTGAGAATGCTGTAGCAACACTCATTCAGAAACATATCTTGTTTAATCTCTGAATTGAGTGGTTTTGCTGAAAAAAACTATTCTAAAATTATGATAATGAGGTTCTGTTGTTCCTGTGGCTGCCCCAACGCTTCTCCTATTCCCCTAATTATGCAGTGCTCCAGCCTTGTCCTGCCCAGGATAAGCCAAGAATATATGATCACTGTGTTGTCCCTAACAGGCAGAAGTAATCAATCGCTGCCTCATCCACCAGCTGCTGTGCATGAGTCATCCAGCTAAGGTTGATTAGTCTTGTCTGGAAAGTTCAGGAAACTCCGTGTCATGTGTTTATGAATGGCAGCCTGCATTCAACCCAGCTTTCCCAAGCGCCTGCATTTTATAATTGTTTTTTAGTTAAACCACTCGGATCAGGGATTAAACAAGATATGTTTATGCATCAGTGTAGCTACAGCAATCTCAAGGTATGTTTGGTTCACAATACAAAAAAAAAAGAAATGCTAGATTTCCTTTAAATGGACTCATTTCGGCCAAAATATGACTCTTCTCAGCTCATTTGCATTTGAATTTGGAGGTGATTTTTTTTATATAGGTAAACCGACAGGTTTTAACATACAGGAGGGAACTCTAGACATAATGGGGCAGATTTATCAAGCAGTCTGAAAGTCAGAATATTTCCAATTGCCCATGGCAATCAATCACAGCTCCCCTTTAAAATATTCATGAGCACTGGTGAAATGAAAGCTGAGCTGTGATTGGTTGCCATGTGCAACTGGAAATATTCTGACTTTCAGACTGCTTGATAAATCTGCCCCAATATTTCATACACTACATGAGAAGGCTACTAGATTAGTGGTGTAAAATTCTGGTGGCAGATTACACTCCACCCGTTTACGGTGCATTTTTTTTCCTCTAACTTCCACCATTCTTGAGCGATCCTAATGCAGCTTTCTACTGCCAGGTGGGTGGGCCAGGCATTCTGCTTCTTCTTCTAAGACCGCCTACTTGACAACAATCTAATTAGCATATTGCACGTTAAAAAAGTCTGCTCACTTTTGAGGACGACAAAAAGTAGTAACAAAAGAAGAAACATCTGCAGAGAGTTGGAGTCAGATGAGAGTTCACCTTTAAAGGGAACCTACCACCCCGATTCTACCTATAAAGGTAGAAGGGGTGGTAGGTGGATGGATGGGACGTGAGGATAGCCCTTTTTTGGGCTAATCCTCACGTCCCGGGTGTCTTTTACAAAACTTTATTACATGTATATGCAAATTTTTTTATGTGGCTACTGGGGGCGTGGAGTAGCCGGACATGAGGCTACTAGTCGCAGCTACCCCACGCCCCAGTAGCCGCTTTACTCCGCCTACCAGGGAATCTTCGTCCGGGTCCCCTGCGCGGCCGCGGCTCCGGGGCCGGAACTACTGCGCATGCGCAGTAGCCGGGGGACTCGGACGAGGGCGCGCAGCTACCAGGAGCTGCGCGACGAGGATTCCCTGGTAGGCGGAGTAACGCGGCTACTGGGGCGTGGAGTAGCTGCGACTAGTAGCCTCATGTCCGGCTACTCCACGCCCCAGTAGCCGCATAAAAAAATTTGCATATACATGTAATAAAGTTTTGTAAAAGACACCCGGGACGTGAGGATTAGCCCAAAAAAGGGCTATCCTCACGTCCCATCCATCCACCTACCACCCCTTCTACCTTTATAGGTAGAATCGGGGTGGTAGGTGCCCTTTAACGGGTCCCTGACATTATAACCTTTTTTTCACATGAATATATGAAACTGTGTAATTCATCTTATTAGGATACATTGTTATCATCTTCTCCTTAGCAACTGAAAATCCCAAGGTTCAGACCCCCACTACTCAGTAGGTGGATTTAATCTTGCAACAACCCCTTTAAGACGTGGTACTACTTCAGGTGCGCAGAGTTAGTGTAGATTTTAGGTAAATTCCCTCTATCCTTTAGTCTTACATAATAACTTATCTATCAGGCCATGTTACGGGGATGTGAATCTATTTTTCCCAAAAATGGTGGACAGCCCCTTAAAGGGATTCCCCAGTCACAACACATAGAACAGGTTCTAACTTGCGGATTGTGGGGGTCTTAGTGATGGGATCTCGAGAATGGGTGTCCATTGTACCTTGGCACCAGAGATGAGCGCTGTACTCAGCATTCTTTGTCAACGCCATAAAGATGAATAGAGCAGCTGGTGAATAGAGCAGCTTCATCTCAAGCTATGATGGGGACACACTAGACCCCCCTTCTCGAGATCCGTGGGGGTGCCCATAACGGAGACCCCCACTGATCACCAAGTAAGCACCTGTCCTATGTATAGGGCATATTCCCCTTTAAAACCCCTTTAAAATGGGCTTGCCTGAAAAAATTCAATTTTGAAGTTAATTTTGATACTGTTGACTTACTTGAAAGTAAAAATGTTACATATTTTGGGAATAAGTTTTTTTAGGATGACTCAACAATCCAGGGATTTATAAAAATCTTTCCATAATATGGAATATTTGCCATCAGACTTTGGCTTCTTCTGGATCAACATTGTTGGATTATAGGTTGGAATTAATGGTCCAGTATCTTAACTCACCCTTGTCTACTGTGCAAGGTTCATGGGTGTTATAGTGCGTTCAGCTCTGGAGTAGGAAGGAGGGAACCCAAACCCGTACTGTTCGGGTCCGTGACCAACATTGGTGATTTGAGTAAAAAAATCCAAACTCGGGTTTCTGCCGATTGTGCGTGTTAACACTAAATTAAGTCATTAGGGATCATTGATCCTTGGGAAAATGGCGGCGCGCATGTCCAATGCCTCTGACGACTTTACCAACAGCAGTGCGGGTGTTACCAGTGGGGGGTGAGCACTTGGGTTCGGTAGCCAAATTGCAAACCCAAACCTTAACAGGTTCTCCGGGCATCTCTGCTAAAAAAATTGTCGGATGAATACCAATGACCCTTACCTTCTGGTCCAGACTGTACGCCAGCACCCAATCTTCTTGCTTGGGATGAAACAGCAGGCTCTGGATGAAGAAGTTGAGCCTGTATTTCTGGTAGGTGGCTCCGGCGTCGGAGCTGATCAGGATACTGCTCTCCATGTCCGGATCACTGAGGAGCATGATCTAGAAGATACCAAGAAAAATACAAGGTCTCCATTAATCACATTGATCGCATCACCACACGTTCCTTGGAATATACAGCAGTCATTATCTTTAAAATCCCACATTAGGAAATATTTGTATGGAGACACAAAAACTTCCAGTTACACCTCGTCAAAGTGGATTCAAATGGGGAACTTTACCAAAAACTGTAGATACTGTCGAAGGTTGTAGAAACTTTATGAGATAGGATCTAGATAATGACGAAGAAGGCATCACTTACTAAATTTGAGCTTAAACAAATCAGACCAGATCCAGACAGATCCCCCCCCCTCCCCCCCAAGGACAAGTTTCTAAATGTTGTGGCTGGTGGAGACATTTCCAAAACAGCGGCTTTGCTGCAGGAAACACGGATCTTCTGTACAAAAAGGAGAATTTGTGAAATGGCAAATGGTAAATAATTTATCCAACTGCAAATTCATAGAACAGATTGTACAGATCAAACTCATATTGTGTTTGTTGTTAGTAGCAGCAGGACTGTGAAAAATGGATTGTAGCATCTTCAAGTGCACTGTGGGCATGCTCTCACACTGCTGTGCTCTGTGCAGCCAGTGTTAGGAAATGTCCCTGGAGAGATGTGGACTCCTACCTTTGTATATGTTGTTAAGAGCAGCAGGACTGTGAAATATTCATCCTACACTTTCCTTTGCCTTGGCTGTAAATAAGCTTAATACAGTATATAGTGCTAAGCACATAGTAGTGTGTCTATATCCCCAACGTGACCTAAAAGAAGGTTCATCCTGAAATATAAATCCACATATCACAGTCCTGCTGCTACTAACAACATTTACAAAGGTCTGATTACACATCTCTCCTGGAATAGTACATAACAATGTCTGCAAAGAACATAGAGCACAGCAGTGTGAGGACATGTCCCCAGTGCACTTGGATAAGCTACAATCCTTGAATGTAAATCCATATCTTACAGTCCTGCTGCTATTAACAACATACACAAAGGTCTGATTACACATCTCTCCAGGGATAATACATAATACAGGCTACATTTTGATTGGTCAGAAACTACCTTTACTTAAAGCCTCTATTATGAGATCTTTTATTTTTTGATGTCTTTCTACAGTATCCATGAGCTTTAGGCCAGTTCGTTATCATGTTGTTCAAAGAGAAGTTCCTCAGGGGCGGACAATTCTGCCCTGATTCCCTGGGGGATGGACTAAGCGGGGGTGTGGCCACCCTCCCTGTGTGATACCTACAGCTTTGCCTTAATCATGACATAACCCTATCCTGTGTCTCCCCTCTGGCAGTTGTGCCCGGGGCGTTACATGGGGATAACCCCAGGAAACCCCTCACGGTTTGTGTTGAGCCACAGTCTCTCCCCCGTTTTCTTTCATCCTCTTTATAGCTACACAATAGTCTCCCTCTCATCTTTCATGATCGTTTTCTGTGTAAATCAGCATGAAAAGCAGAAGCGACGGAGGTTCCCACTGATCACAAACAAAGAAAACATAAGACAAGTGTGAGTTGGATGACTGCGGGCGCCGCAGCAGAGCAGATATGACACCGCAGCAGATCGCTGGCAGCCATGATGTGCGAGATCCCCCCCGACATAAAACACATCTGGAGACTGCGCTCCCAATCTCTCATCTATAAAACTGCTTTATGGTCATGAAGTTGATGTTCAAAGTTGTTGTTGTTTTTATAGGAAACGCTGTTAACCTTTTCATGACAGGACAAGACTGAAACATTAACGGAGACAGGTATTAAAGGGAGATTAAAGGGTCCATTACTGAGCCCCGGGGAAGGAACCAGCAGAAGGTTTATCATTGTGATCACCAGAACCGCAAATAGGAGAAAGTCACCAGGGAGAAGGGACGAGGATAGACCCCACGATACTCACCCGGGATCTCAATTCTCTAAATATTTATACTCTGTTCACAGTTTATTATTATCTGAATAGTTAGGGCTCCACATTCATAACCAGAACCTGTGTGTATATATATAAAACTACAACTCAGTACTACTACTCCTATCCTGTATAATGTATATGGACAAGGAACAGTACTACTACTCCAATTCTGTATATATAAGCACATCACAGTACTACTACTCCTATCCTGTATAATGTATTTGGGCATGGGCAAAGCACAGTACTACTACTCCAATTCTGTATATATGAGCACAGCAAAGCAAAGTACTACTACTCCCTATCCTGTATATATAGACACAGCACGGTACTACTACTCCTATCCTGTAAATATGAGCACATCACAGTACTACTACTCCTATACTGTATATATGAGCACAGCACATTACTACTACTCCTATCCTGTATATATGAGCACAGCAGAGTACTACTACTCCTATCCTGTATCTATGGGTACAGCACAGTACTACTACTCCTATCCTGTATATATGGGCACAGCACAGTACTACTACTCCTATCCTGTATATATGGGCACAGCACAGTACTACTACTCCTATCCTGTATATATGGACACAGCACAGTACTACTACTCCTGTCCTGTATATATGGGCATAGTGCAGTACTACTACTCCTATCCTGTATACATGGACACCGCACAGTACTACTACTCCTATCCTGTATATATGGGCACAGGAGAGTACTACTACTCCTATCCTGTATATATGAGCACAGCACAGTACTACTACTCCTATCCTGTATATATGGGCACAGCACAGTACTACTACTCCTATCCTGTATACATGGACACAGCACAGTACTACTACTCCTATCCTGTATATATGGACACAGCACAGTACTACTACTCCTATCCTGTAAATATGAGCACATCACAGTACTACTACTCCTATACTGTATATATGAGCACAGCACATTACTACTACTCCTATCCTGTATATATGAGCACAGCAGAGTACTACTACTCCTATCCTGTATCTATGGGTACAGCACAGTACTACTACTCCTATCCTGTATATATGGGCACAGCACAGTACTACTACTCCTATCCTGTATATATGGGCACAGCACAGTACTACTACTCCTATCCTGTATATATGGACACAGCACAGTACTACTACTCCTGTCCTGTATATATGGGCACAGCACAGTACTACTACTCCTATCCTGTATATATGGGCACAGGAGAGTACTACTACTCCTATCCTGTATATATGAGCACAGCACAGTACTACTACTCCTATCCTGTATATATGGGCATAGTGCAGTACTACTACTCCTATCCTGTATACATGGACACAGCACAGTACTACTACTCCTATCCTGTATATATGGGCACAGGAGAGTACTACTACTCCTATCCTGTATATATGAGCACAGCACAGTACTACTACTCCTATCCTGTATATATGGGCACAGCACAGTACTACTACTCCTATCCTGTATACATGGACACAGCACAGTACTACTACTCCTATCCTGTATATATGGACACAGCACAGTACTACTACTCCTATCCTGTATATATGGTCACAGCACAGTACTACTTCTCCTATCCTGTATATATGGGCACAGCACAGTACTACTACTCCTATCCTGTATACATGGACACAGCACAGTACTACTACTCCTCTCTTGTAAATATGGTACCAAATAATATTACTTTTCAGTAGCTGGTTTCAAACATAAGATTATTGGGACAATCATATATAGTTCTCCGTTTCCATGTTCCGTACTTTGGGGAAAGCTCAGCCATTACTCGGTATAACGCGGTGTGCATCTTTCTGGGTGCGGAAGTTTTTGGAATATAAAGTATACAGTGATTGCTCTGAGGACATGGATACATTGGGGCTCATTTACTTACCCGTTCGGAGGAGTTTCCGAAAGAGCATTTTTCGACGATAATGCACTGTGCCGCGATTCACTAAGATCATGCGCCCGATATCCTGCATGTCTCACTTCAGCGCTCAGGTCCGACAGATTTCACAATCTTTTTCGTGGAGCATGTAAGTGCATTGCTTGCGGTACAATTTTAATCTTAAATCAGTCCGAATCTGTCGGATCATATGACGGCCCATCCCCCGATTTCTGTCGCATGAAAGCCGGCGCCACTGGGCCAAAATCTGATCGCGTGCGACACAATCCCCTTCTAAATAGCTGTCCCAGTGGCGCAAATCCCGAATACCATGAACAATCCAACGGAAATGCGATCCGCGGTCCCTTAGTAAATAAGCCCCATGTTTACATTTCAGTCTGGAATAACGATGGCCTGAAGTCGCCACCACAATATTCAGATGAGTCTCTGCATTAATATCTATAGAAGGATCTATTCCCCATCCCCCACATTGTCCTCCAACGCCCCAGGAAGCTTCATCCACAGAAAACTTCTTCATCTCACATTTCCCGGAGAACAATAACCCAGTAGTGTTATTATCAGAATTATCAAGGTCTTCGCTTTGTACACAGCGAACATTGGCTGAGCCCATACAATATGGCCGCCTCCATTATACCGAGACAAAAGATCCCCTTGAAGAACGTCTCCACATCGCGTCAGGAAATATTATGCATGGTCTTCGATACGTTGCGGTTCACAATGGCCGGCAATGATGTAACATGGAGTGAGTCTTGGAATCGGCCTTGAAGCTTTGTTTCTATTATCCCTTTAAGAACACGAAACCCAACGAGACTCTCAACCAATTTCTTCTATGTGAACGCCGCCGATCAGAGATAAATACAGGCAGTTCCCGGGTTACATACAAGATAGATTCCAAAGGTTTGTTCTTAAGTTGAATTTGTATGTAAGTCGAAACTGGATATTTTATAATTGTGATCGTGATCATTGTAATTTCAAGAATTTTTGCTGTAATGGGACCAAAGATTATCAATAAAGCTTCATTACAGACACCTTACAGCTGATCATTGTAGTCTGGGACTATAGTAACATCCAGAGACTTCACCAGAGGTCACATGGGGCAGAGAGGTCCGTCTGTAACTAGGGGCTGTCTGTAAGTCGGGTGTCCTTAAGTAGGGGACCACCTGTACAGAGGATGGCTACGGGAGAATTTTCCTCATTATCTAGCGTTTTTTTTTTTTTTATAAACTTCCAGTGAGTGAAAGATCAAGTCCTTAGTTAAAGGGCAGGTGCCAGGCGCCATTATCCGTCCTCCATAGCGGTTTTCCTCCCCAGAAGTCATTTAGATTAATTGCATTTCATTAAGTGCCGATAAACAGCCAGCGGTCCCGAGCGAGCGTCCTGCCAAAACGCAATGCTGCCATTTGTTATTGCCGATAGCACGTAAACGGTGCACGGGGGACGCGTCAGATAGGATACACGGACTCTTAAAGTCCAATCATCTTCTATAATATTAGATGAAGTGACAGCCTTTAGTAAGAGGGAAACTAGGAACGAAGATTGTACAATGTGACTGGGAAGGGAAGCCATGCCTGGCCCTCAGGGGACGCTGAGGATCCATAAGAGATTCCTAGGTTCTGGGGTGGTGAGGACTCTGAGGCTGGAGGTCAGGACCGGATTAAGGTTGGTGTGGGCCCCCACTGAATGTAGCCCAGACACTGGTACACATTACTATTCTAAATTATCATGTACATTCTGAACTTTCTTCTACTCACATGTTGGCCTAGCGGGCACAGTGGCTCTACTAGACTTCTGACTAGCTGTGCGCTGACTGTTAGCCATTTCTTCAAAGTGGTGGGGGCCCAGGGGCACGCGCCCCTGGAGCCTTTCCCATAATCTGGCCTTGTTGAAGGGAAATGACTTTAATAGAGAAACGGGAGAGAAACAGAAAACAGAACATCTGACCACTACAGCAAAAAAATAAAGGTGCTGATCCAAAATGATAACTCTGTCTCCTTCCCCTAATTATAACCTATAACCTGGTTATAGAACTGGTCTTATTTGAGGAGAAGACACTTTTGGCCCCTTAAAGATTCTGGGCCCAGGTCCGATTGCACTCCCCCCACTTCCCTAAAAAATGTTTTAAGTGAATAAAGAATAACCCCAGAACTATATTTATCTAATTAGTAGCCCATATACCCATCCTGCACTGGGGCCCATATGCCAATCCTGCACAGGGACCCATATTCCGTGCCTGCACCAGGATACATATGCCCATCCTGCACCGGAACTGATCTATATTCCCATTCTGCACCGGGACCCATATGCCAATCCTGCACCAGGACCAATATTCCCATCCTACTTTGGGATCCCTCTGCCGTTCCTGCACCAGGGCCAATATGCACATCCTTTAACGGGACCTATATGGCCATATTGCACCGGGCCCTCTGTTGTTTACTATGGAGATTTTCCTCCTTAGATCCATTAGAGACTACATTAAGGTCACTGCGCGAGTCCCCGATAAGATCTGTCACATGAGGTTTTATTGTTCCCTCTTTTCTCTTGCTTAAGGCAAAGAATAATATTCATTATTGATCAATGATGTAACGGGATAAGTTACTGCACAAGGTCCCGGGACCTGCACCGGCCGTGACCTCCAGCCGGTGATATGTGGCCGGCATTAGCCGCTCGATGGTAATGAGATGCTGATTGCCATCCCCCAGGATAAATAACATATGGACACGCAGGGATGTAGAATAGAGTTCATCATGTGGCTCCAGCCTGGTTTAGGCTGTGATTGGGTAACTTGCAGTGAGTTCAGATGGGGCAGTTAAGGTTAAGGGACTTCGAATACCCTCTTGAGATCGACATAAGAGATCCTCATCTATTAACATGAGCAGATAGTAGCTACAAAAAGATTTCCTCAAAAGCTCTGTAAATTCATCCCAATCCAATGATTTCATTGAAATGACAACTGTGTAATGCTTCATTTCTCCTGCAGGGGTTCTGCTCAATGGACACTAGTTTGGCTTAGTGAACTGCTATGTGGCTCAGTGATCAGATGTGGTTCCCAGTGGGCAAAAGTATAGCTAAATGGTCATCAGTAAGGCTCAGTGGGCAGCACTGTAGCTTTGTGGTCATCCGTATGGCTCAGTGGGCAGCAGTGTAGCTTTGTGGACATGAATATGGCTAAGTGGGCAGCAGTGTAGCTTTATGGACATCTGTATGGCTCAGTGGTCAGCAATGTAGCTTTGTGGTCATCCGTATGGCTCAGTGGGCAGCAGTGTAGCTTTGTGGTCATCCGTAAGGCTCAGTGGGCAGCAGTGTAGCTTTGTGGACATGAATATGGCTCAGTGGGCAGCAGTGTAGCTTTATGGACATCTGTATGGCTCAGTGGTCAGCAATGTAGCTTTGTGGACATCAGTAAGGCTCGGTGGTCAGCAGTGTAGCTTTATGGACATCTGTATGGCTCAGTGGTCAGCAATGTAGCTTTGTGGACATGAATATGGCTCAGTGGGCAGCAGTGTAGCTTTGTGGTCATCCGTATGGCTCAGTGAGCAGCAGTGTAGCTTTGTGGTCATCCGTATGGCTCAGTGGGCAGCAGTGTAGCGGGCAGCAGTGTAGCTTTATGGACATCAGTATGGCTCAGACGGCAGCAGTGTAGCTTGTGGACATGAATATGGCTCAGTGGTCAGCAAAGTAGCTTTGTGGACATCAGTATGGCTCGTGGTCAGCACTGTAGCTTTGTGGACATCGGTATGGCTCAGTGGGCAGCAATGTAGCTTTATGGGCATCAGTATGGGTCAGTGGGCAGCAGTGTAGCTTTATGGGCATCAGTATGGGTCAGTGGGCAGCAGTATAGCTTTGTGGACATGAATATGGCTCAGTGGTCAGCAAAGTAGCTTTGTGGACATCAGTATGGCTCGTGGTCAGCACTGTAGCTTTGTGGACATCGGTATGGCTCAGTGGGCAGCAGTGTAGCTTTATGGACATCGGTATGGCTCAGTGGGCAGCAGTGTAGCTTTATGGACATCAGTATGGGTCAGTGGGCAGCAGTGTAGCTTTATGGGCATCAGTATGGGTCAGTGGGCAGCAGTGTAGCTTTATGGACATCAGTATGGGTCAGTGGGCAGCAGTGTAGCTTTATGGGCATCAGTATGGGTCAGTGGGCAGCAGTGTAGCTTTATGGACATCAGTATGGGTCAGTGGGCAGCAATGTAGCTTTATGGGCATCAGTATGGGTCAGTGGGCAGCAGTGTAGCTTTATGGACATCAGTATGGGTCAGTGGGCAGCAGTGTAGCTTTATGGACATCAGTATGGGTCAGTGGGCAGCAGTGTAGCTTTATGGACATCAGTATGGGTCAGTGGGCAGCAGTGTAGCTTTGTGGACATCAGTATGGTAGTATGCCTCAATTGATAAGAGGATGTTTCCGTCTCCACCAATGCAGCTAAGAGACCAGAGATAATTCTTAATGGGCATCAGTTTGGTGATTAGGACAACAGTTTGGCTCGGTAAGAAGTAATGTTGCTCAATGATCAGTCCTCAGTGATCAGCAATGGACAATTGTTGGACAATTTTTTCTCAATGGACATCAGTGTTGCTTAAAAGTCTCAGTAGACAGCAGTGCAGCATAATGGACATTGTTAAGGCTCAATATATAATAGGGTGGCTCAGTGGCCAGTATTACGGCACAGTGGCCATTAGTATTTTGCAGTAGCAAGCAGTGAACCTGAATGCGTTACAGTTTGGATCAAAAAAAGTTTCGCATTAGGAACAGCAAGTCGGCTTAGTGTCTAGCATTGTGGCGCCATGGTGTTCCTTTGATAATCCGCATGGGTTCATGGGGTTAAATTAATTGTAAGACATAAATTGGAAACATGGCTCCTTGGGAAGGACTTCATTCTCCTGAAGAATTTAGGCAATGAGTAGGCCGCTGTGGGTGGAGCAATCACAAAGTATTATGGGGCTTGCAGGATACAGCTATCACATGGGCCTCCTCTGAATCTCACCCACCTGCTCTACTTATTCATAGGCACAGAAGTAGAGCTCCCGCCATACCTCTCAATGGGGCACATTTACTTACCCTGTCCCGCTGAGTTCACAAAGGCGCATTGTCCAACAATCATGCACTGTGCTGCGATTCACTAAGATCGTGCACCCAATATCCTGCATGTGTCGCTTCCCAGCTCAGGTCCGCTGGAGTTCACTTTCTTCTACATGGTGCATGTAAGTGCATTGTCTTGCGACACAATTTGAATCTTAAATGGTGCACAGTCCGAATCAGTTGGGTTGTCCGACGGTGTGCCCCCCCCCCCCCCCATTTCTGTTGCATGAAAGCAGCACAGCTGCACCACAATCCGATCGCTTGCGACACAATCCCAGCGCAGACAACTGTTAAATTCCTGTCAACGCTGTGCAAATCCTGAAAACCGTGAACAGTTATTATTGTATACTATATCTATCATTTTCATTTCTATCAGATAAAATCAGTAATGCTATGAGTTATTTTAGCACCAACCCTAGGCGGCTACAATAAAGTGCACGGCAGAAGATACAATAGGTACAGTCAGGTACAATAATATCCGCTATTTCCTGCGTTCGGTTCATCCGGTTTATTAAAAAGACCTTTGAGCGTGCGCCGCGCTCCTCGTCTCCATCCGCTGATTACTTGTTACACTGTAATACATTGGTGAAATGTCACAAGCTCAGCTTTAAAATTAAACCTTTTCCTTTTGCAAAGTTTTACCAAAAGTTCTATAAAAGTTTCTCTCCTCCAGAACATTCCATGTCTTAGTAATTGGTTTGGTGCAGCTGCTGCACATATATATAGGTCACTTTCCGCTGCGCCAGCATCGGAGTCACGTGACGCTACGGAAACCACTGGATGAGCTAGAATGGATTTTTCAGGAATAAAAAAACATTGGCTCATTCTTAGAATTGCTCATCTGTATGAGACCAGAACTTACTGGTCTTTCAAAAATCAGCTTCTTAAAGGGACCTTCAAACGGCAATGTGTCCTATATTTTAATGGCTGTGAATGATAATACATCCAGGATCTGATAAGTAGAATCGAAATGAAATGGACTGCATTGCAATACCAGACACTAGTAGACGTGTAGTAAACTGCAGTACCAGGTACAGCCACTACCAGATGTATGGCACTATACCTGGAATAAGTAAGAGATGTTCTTAATAACAACACTCCACTCTGGGGTGGATACACATGTAAGTATTGTAACCAGTAGTGATGACAGGACCTGTAAAAATTCTGCCAAATTAATTTTGCTAATCTGTTCAGGTCCTTATCCCCCACAGTAACCCTGCATTTGGTGCTGGCACCCAGCAGTGTACGCTACCATTTTGGTGTGGGTCGTTTCATCCTTTAACATCATCAGAGAGCATTCATCCTCCCCAAAATGTGCCCTGCACCATTGGCGGACTAGTGTCAGAGCGCTGCCACAAGGATTAAAATGCTACCAGCATTTCAAGAGTTAACATCCGTGATCGGTGTCAGCTTTTACGGCGGGAGGGGGGAAATTGAGCAGAGCCCAGAACCAAATTTCTAATATACAGTAGTTTGGGGTTGGGGCCGCTCAACACTAGTAAACAGCAGAAGCTATACATTCTATTATATTATTATATATCAAAATTCAGTTTTGTGACTTTGAGTTTAGTTACAGTGATTGGCTCCTGTGGCAGGATGTCATCTGTTCAGAATCCATTCAAGGGGCTGGGAACTTAAATATATTTAAATTTTAAAGGAAAACTTAATAGTTCAGGATATTAGTTATTTGACAGCCCAATCAGTAAAGTCACTACTCCTCATGGGCGGATCCTCCTCTAATATTCCTCCAATTCCTGTTGAAAATATTGTATATTGCTTTTATCTATTTGAAGTTTATTACACTGACAAGAACAAAAGAAGTAGAAATTTGGATATTCCATTGGTTCCAATTATGTAACAGAAAGTCGCTGCTCCTCATGGGAGGTGGCACTTCAGAGTTGCTCCTATCCTGTATATATACCATCAGATTTGCAGATTTTAAGCCTGTCACAAACAAAAATAAATGAACTCAGCAGAAAATCTAAGGAATTCTTATACACTAGTATCAGTAATGTAACAGAAAATCATGGCTGCTCGGGGGTGGATCCCTTACTTAACACTAGAGATCTTCACTGATTCTAATTTTGTAACTTCCTCTATATTTACAGCTTTTTATCCTGACAAGAACATAAGGAATAGGCAGCAGAGATTGTAAGACATTCTAGGGTAGCTGTATCAGTAATGTAAACGGCCAATCAGTGATGTAACAGGAAGTCATTGTTGCTCATGGGCGGATCCCCTGCCAAGCACCAGAGCACTTAATTCATTTTCTATTGCTAGCTTTTTAGCCTGACAAGAACAAAAGAAATTGAAAGCCAAAAATCTAAGATATTCTTCTGAAATTGGAGGCTCACTTTAAATGTAACACATTATAGGGATTTGGAACATTCAGCCCTATTCATAAACTAATAACATTTGAAATCTGAACTTTCAATAGTGAAAAGCACAGCGGGTCCTTATTCTGCCGTTTGTGAAGTTGTCCAGATCTCCATCTGTATGTTGAATGCTGACATTTATGCAGAAACGATGCAAGGAAACGTTTGCATAATAATACGATACCGTATCTATTGGTTACCATGGGGGGTCTCCGCATATAAATTAACACTTCCGCTCCTCTGAAATTTTGTGAATACACAAAGACATGGAAGAAAATAAAATGCAAAAAATGCAAAAAAATGTGAAATACTCTCGGTAAATCAAGGCAATTCCAGGTTATAAGAAGTTGTATGCACACAGCAGGGGTATAGGAGTCTCAATAAAATGTATAATGCAAATTGGCGTTTGTCTATTGTGCGGTACATATTACATTTCTGCAGGTATCGGCATAGCTAATAGAGAGGTAGGACATCACTTCTATAGGGCTAAAGCTTAAAGAAGACTTTAAGCTTCCTTATATCCTAAATCTAAGCATCTATATACTCTCTCTATATCATGCTTAAAATGTAAGCTCCTCGGGGGCAGGACATACTACCAAGAGGAGAATCCCTATCATAACCCACCCCCACAGGTCCTTTATTAGGTTTAATACAATGTATCAATTTTTGATCAGTTTGCTCCGTCTGCTCCCAGAGAATTCATTTCTTCTTTCTCCTACTACAAGCTTCCTGAGCAATATGTTCCTACCCCCAGGACCGGCTCCAGGTTTCAGTAGACCCCTGGGTGACAGAGCCTCAGTGGGCCCCTTTGCAGTGAACTCACATTGCGACATTTAAAATTCTGAAAATAAAACTGTCTCCTATTCCCTAAAATATTCCCTAGTTTATTAACCCGAAAAACACCCAGCATATGGTTAGTTTATATAAAGCCCCCTTCACCCCCATGGATTCCTTATGGGGGCCCAAGCACTTGCCCAGGTAATCCCATTGCTTGCGCCGACCCTGCCTACCGCTCTAGATCCCACTCTGTGATTATGCTGCTTCTATACATGACTACCTGTTTTTTATTTTTTTTATCAGATTTTCCGCTGCTAATACCTGTTTTTTCAAAGTTTAGCAATTTTTGAGCCCTCTACATCATCAGTAATTTTGCATTTTTTGCGATTCCATTTTTCATTCCCCGTCTTTAAAATTCCATAACTTTTTTATTTTTCTGTTTACAGAGCTGTTGGAGGGCTCCTTTTCTGTGTGACAAATTGTACTTCCTAGTGACAGCATTTCATGTTCTATGCAGGTTACTGGGAAGCTGGAAAAAATTACAAATTCAATGAAATTGTAGAAAAATCACATTTGAGCCATTTCCCAGTGGACATAGTTTTTACAGTTTTTCACTTTGAACCCTAAATGACACCTCTATATTATTCTTTGGGTTGATACAACTGGGGGGGATATCAAATTTCTACAGGATTTTGTATGTTTAAAAAATTTAAAAGATTAAAACCTTTTGTACAAAAATGCCCTATTCTGAAGATAATGGGGCACATTTACTTACCCGGCCCATTCGCGATCCAGCGGCGCGTTCTCTGCACAGGATTCGGGTCCGGCTGGGATTTAAGATGGTAGTTCCTCCGCCGTCCACCAGGTGGCGCTGCAGCGCCGAAAATAATCTTAACGCCCCGGAATGCACCATCCCATAGAAGGTGAAGGTGAGCGCTCCCCAAGCGACACATTTTCGGCATTTAAATGCGGCGGTTTTTCCGAATACGTCGGGTTTTCGTTCGGCCACGCCCCCCCGATTTCTGTCGCGCGCATGCCGGCCCCGATGCGCCACAATCCGATCGCGTGCGCCAAAAACCCGGGGCAATTCATGTACAAGCGGCGCAAATCGGAAATATTCGGGTAACACGTCGGGAAAACGCGAATCGGGCCCTTAGTAAATGACCCCCAATAACTTTTTCCTACTTTGGCTGTAAGTGGTTCACTCCAGAGAATAAGGCCCCTTCCACACTAGCGTTTTTTCACGCGCGAGTTCTGCGCGTGCTTTTGACGCGCAGAACTTGCATTGCACTCTGTCCCATTGTTTCCAATGGGTCTTTCCTCATTTGCGTTGTTTTGCACGCGCGTGCTTGCGTTTGTTTTTCCCGCCCCATTCAAGTCTATGGAGACGCATCAAAAATGCATTGCACTCGCAAGCATTGCAAGTGCAATGCGTTTTAAACGGATGGGTTGCTAGGTGACATGAATAATTCCCCTGCTCGAGATCGAGCATTTAATTAAAAAAACACAGTGAAGAATAGAATAAAAACAGTGAACACAGGATCATTTAAGTGAAAAACACAGTGAAGAATAGATTACAGATGTTCGGCACATCTGCTTATTTGTCGGGAGATACGAACGGTGCGAACAAAATAGCATGTGAAGAACAATATATATGTGTGTGTAGAACACATTGCAGGTGTTTCCATACATCTGCAATGTGTTCTTCACACATATATATTGTTCTTCACATACTATTTTGTTCGCACTGTTCCGCGCGTATCTCCCGACAAGTAAGCAGATGTGCCGAACATCTGTAATCTATTCTTCACTGTGTTCTGCACTGTGTTTTTCTCTGTGTTTTTCACTTAAATGATCCTGTGTTCACTGTGTTCACTGTTTTTATTCTATTCTTCACTGTTCTTCACATCTGCTAACTTGTCGGGAGATAATATACGCACGCGGAACAGTGAAGAATAGATTGTAGATGTTTGCATACATCTGCTAACTTATCAGAAGACATTCTTTTTCAATTAAATAAAACATTTTATTCCCGAACCATGGTCCCTTTGAAAAAGTCCAATTGACTTAAAAACCGTGCATGAAAGACGCACTGAAAACGCAAAAAACGCAAACAACACGTGCGTGAAAAACGCAAAAACGCTAATGACTCCAAGGAAAAATGGAACAAAAACGCAGCCAAAAACGTCAGTTTTTCACGCATTGAACCCTGACGTGAAATGCAACGCTAGTGTGGAAGGGGCCTAACTGTTTTCATATGTTGATAGATCAGGAATGGGTCTTAACTAGAGATGAGCGAACATGCTCGTCCGAGCTTGATGCTCGGTCGAGCATTAGGGTACTCGAAACTGCTCGTTACTCGGACGAATACTTCGCCCGCTCGAGAAAATGGCAGCTCCCGCCGTTTTGCTTTTTGGCGGCCAGAAACAGAGCCAATCACAAGCCAGGAGACTCTGCACTCCACCCAGCATGACGTGGTACCCTTACACGTCGATAGCAGTGGTTGGCTGGCCAGATCAGGTGACCCTGGGATAGACTAGCCGCTGGCCGCGCTGCTCGGATCATTCTGTCTCTGGATGCCGCTAGGGAGAGAGCTGCTGCTGCTCAGGGAAAGCGTTAGGGTGTTCTATTAGCTTACTGTTAGGCAGGAGTGATTCTCAAAGAACCCAACAGCCCTTCTTAGGGCTACAATAACGTTCTACTTTTTTTATTTTAATTTGCATCTTTTACCATTTTGTGAGGAATTAGCAGGGGGACTTGCTACCGTTGTGTTTAGCTCTTAGTGGCACACATATCCATAGCAAAGACCGAAGTGGGAAAATTCAGTAGGGGTTGGATTTCTATTAGGCAATAACTCAGTGTCATCTCATCTGGCATAGTACTGTGCTTCCTTTGATACTTGGCTAGAAAATAGCCATAGGAGAATACAAACAGCTTCTTGAAGCCTACAGTAGCGTTCTATATATTTGATTTCTGGTTGATCTGCTGGTGGCTGTAGTTTCTGCAGTGCATGTACTTGCCAATTCTGAGCAATTTGTAGTGAGACTTGCGACCGCTGTGTTCTGCGCTTAGTGGCGCACATATCCATAGCAAAGACCGAAGTGGGAAAATTCAGTAGGGGTTGGATTTCTATTAGGCAATAACTCAGTGTCATCTCATCTGGCATAGTACTGTGCTTCCTTTGATACTTGGCTAGAAAATAGCCATAGGAGAATACAAACAGCTTCTTGAAGCCTACAGTAGCGTTCTATATATTTGATTTCTGGTTGATCTGCTGGTGGCTGTAGTTTCTGCAGTGCATGTACTTGCCAATTCTGAGCAATTTGTAGTGAGACTTGCGACCGCTGTGTTCTGCGCTTAGTGGCGCACATATCCATAGCAAAGGCCGAAGTGGCAAAATTCAGTAGGGGTTGGATTTCTATTAGGCAATAACTCAGTGTCATCTCATCTGGCATAGTAGTGTGCTTCCTTTGATACTTGGCTAGAAAATAGCCAGAGGAGAATACAAACAGCTTCTTGAAGCCTACAGTAGCGTTCTATATATTTGATTTCTGGTTGATCTGCTGGTGGCTGTAGTTTCTGCAGTGCATGTACTTGCCAATTCTGAGCAATTTGTAGTGAGACTTGCGACCGCTGTGTTCTGCGCTTAGTGGCGCACATATCCATAGCAAAGGCCGAAGTGGCAAAATTCAGTAGGGGTTGGATTTCTATTAGGCAATAACTCAGTGTCATCTCATCTGGCATAGTAGTGTGCTTCCTTTGATACTTGGCTAGAAAATAGCCATAGGAGAATACAAACAGCTTCTTGAAGCCTACAGTAGCGTTCTATATATTTGATTTCTGGTTGATCTGCTGGTGGCTGTAGTTTCTGCAGTGCATGTACTTGCCAATTCTGAGCAATTTGTAGTGAGACTTGCGACCGCTGTGTTCTGCGCTTAGTGGCGCACATATCCATAGCAAAGGCCGAAGTGGCAAAATTCAGTAGGGGTTGGATTTCTATTAGGCAATAACTCAGTGTCATCTCATCTGGCATAGTAGTGTGCTTCCTTTGATACTTGGCTAGAAAATAAACATAGCAATAGGATAGGATTGTTTGGTTTTAAAAACTCAAAAAAAAACAAAAAACACAAAAAAAAAAAAAAACACAAAAAAACACCAAAAAAAACAAAAAGAAGTAAAAAAAAAAAAAAAGTTATAACTCTCATTTTAAAAATGTTTAACCCGAGGGCTAGGGGTAGAGGACGAGGGCGGGGACGTGGGCGTCCAACTACTGCAGGGGTCAGAGGCCGTGGTCCTGGGCGGGGTGAGACACCACCTGCTGATGAGGGAGCAGGGGAACGCCGCAGAGCTACACTCCCTAGGTTCATGTCTGAAGTTACTGGGACTCGTGGTAGAGCACTGTTGAGGCCAGAACAGTGCGAACAGGTGATGTCGTGGATTGCTGACAATGCTTCGAGCAATTTGTCCACCACCAGTCAGTCTTCCATGCAGTCCACCCATGTCACCGAAATCCCCACTCCTCCAGCTCCTGCACCTCAGCCTCCTCCCCCCCAGTCTGCCCCCTCCCAGGAAAATTTGGCATTTGAACCGGCATACTCTGAGGAACTGTTTTCTGGACCCTTCCCACAGTCACAAACCACTTGTCCGGTTGCTGCTGAGCAATTTTCCGATGCCCAGGTTTTCCACCAGTCACAGTCTGTGGGTGATGATGACCTTCTTGACGTAGTGGAAGTGTGTAAAGAGGTGTCCGACGATGAGGAGACACGGTTGTCAGACAGTGGGGAAGTTGTTGTCAGGGCAGGAAGTCCGAGGGGGGAGCAGACTGAGGGATCGGAGGATGATGAGGTGACAGACCCAAGCTGGGTTGAGAGGCCGGGTGAACACAGTGCTTCTGAGACGGAGGAGAGTCCTCGACCTGAACAGGTTGGAAGAGGCAGTGGTGGGGCCAGACGGAGAGGCAGGGCCAGAGCTGGTGCATCAGCGCCACTGTCAACTAGTGAAGCTCCCGTGGTGAGGGCTCTTGCGGCGAGGGCTAGATCTTCAGAAGTGTGGAGGTTCTTTAAGGAAACACCGGATGACCGACGGACTGTGGTGTGCAACATTTGCCAAACCAGGCTCAGCAGGGGTTCCACCACTACTAGCTTAACTACCACCAGTATGCGCAGGCATATGAATGCTAAGCACCCCACTCAGTGGCAACAAGCCCGTTCACCTCCGGCCGTGCACACCACTGCTCCTTCCCCTGTGTCAGCTGCTAGTCAGCCCCCTGCCCAGGACCCTGGCACAAAAACCCCATCGTCGCCTCCACGATCCTCCACAGCATCCACCAGCGTTCAGCTCTCCATACCCCAGACGCTGGAGCGGAAACGCAAATATAGTGCAACCCACCCGCACGCCCAAGCCCTTAATGTGCACATCTCCAGATTGCTTAGCCTGGAGATGCTGCCCTATAGGCTAGTAGAGACCGAGGCCTTTCGCAACCTCATGGCGGCGGCCGCCCCTCGGTATTCGGTCCCCAGCCGCCACTACTTTTCCCGATGTGCCGTCCCAGCCCTGCACCAGCACGTGTCAGACAACATCATCCGTGCCCTGACCAACGCCGTTTCTGACAAGGTCCACCTGACCACGGACACGTGGACGAGTGCTGCCGGGCAGGGCCACTATATATCGCTGACGGCACATTGGGTTAACTTGGTGGAGGCTGGGACCGAGTCTGACCCTGGGGCTGCTCATATACTGCCGACGCCGAGGATTGCGGGGCCTACCTCGGTCCAGGTGTTTCAGGCCTACTATGCCTCCTCCTCCTCCCACCCCTCCTCCACCTCCTCCTCCGAACTACCATCCGTGGGCACGGCGCCATCAGTCGGTAGCTCTAGGCACAGCAGCAGTGCCGTCGCTAAGCGACAGCAGGCGGTGCTCAAACTGCTGAGTCTAGGCGACAAAAGGCACACCGCCCAAGAGCTATTACAGGGCATCACGGCGCAGACTGATCTGTGGCTGGCACCGCTGAACCTCAAGCCGGGAATGGTTGTGTGTGACAACGGCCGTAACCTGGTGGCGGCTCTGCAACTCGGCAGACTGACACATGTGCCATGCCTGGCCCATGTGTTAAATCTGATAGTGCAGCGTTTCCTCAAGACATACCCCAATCTGTCTGATTTGCTCACGAAGGTGCGCCGCATCTGTGCGCATTTCAGGAAGTCCAGCCCAGATGCTGCCACTCTCAGGGCAGCGCAGCGCCGCCTCCAACTGCCCGCTCACCGACTGTTGTGCGACGTGCCCACGAGGTGGAATTCAACACTGACCATGTTATCCAGAGTTTACCAGCAGCGCAGAGCGATTGTAGACTGCCAGATGTCAACTTCCACCAGAACTGGTAGTCAGGTCAGTCAGCTTCCTCAAGTCTACAATGAGGAGTGGACGTGGATGTCTGATATCTGTCAGGTGCTGAGTAGAGATGAGCGAACACTAAAATGCTCGGGTACTCGTTATTCGAGACGAACTTTTCCCGATGCTCGAGTGCTCGTCTCGAATAACGAACCCCATTGAAGTCAATGGGAGACTCGAGCATTTTTCAAGGGGACCAAGGCTCTGCACAGGGAAGCTTGGCCAAACACCTGGGAACCTCAGAAAAGGATGGAAACACCACGGAAATGGACAGGAAACAGCAGGGGCAGCATGCATGGATGCCTCTGAGGCTGCTTAAACGCACCATTATGCCAAAATTATGGGCAACAGCATGGCCATGACAGAGTGACAGAATGAAGCTAGATAGCATCTAAAACATCCAATAATTGACCCTGACACTATAGGGGACGGCATGCAGAGGCAGCGGCAGCAGGCTAGAGAGTGTCATGGCGACATACCCTAAATGGACTCAGGCTTCAAACCAATGGGTGGCAGAGAGGAACCAAAGGAGGTGAGCAAGAAGTGCTCAAATAATATCGGTACATGATAAAAGTTTGCCAGTATATTTTGTGGATTACACAGCAGGGTGGCGACAAAGTTAACATGGAAGCCATGAAAACAACCCAAAATTCTGCCTGACACAGCTCGTTTGATAAGGGGACCATGTATGGAGGCAGTGAACTAGTAGTAGATTAAAGGTGCTGCAGTTAAAACTATGTTAGTTGGATCTTGGCATGGAGCTGGCGCTCCGCTGCCAGGCGAGCTTTCGCCAATCCAAGCCCCTGTCTCTAGGCTACTCCCCAAACAGCACTTCTAAGAACCTTTTGTATAAGATCAAGTGTAGTAGCGTTCTTATAAGTTTAGGATATGCCGGGTGAGGGGAATGTAAACAGATGCGCAAGAAGCGCATGATGCGCATGGAGCTGGCGCTCCGCTGCCAGGCGAGCTTTCGCAAATCCAAGCCCCTGTCTCTAGGCTACTCCCCAAACAGCACTTTTGTATAAGATCAAGTGTAGTAGCGTTCTTATAAGTTTAGGATATGGCGGGTGAGGGGAATGTAAACAGATGCGCAAGAAGCGCTGAAATAATATCCCTAAATGGTAAAAGTTTGCAAGTATATTTTGTGGATTACACAGCAGGGTGGCGACAAAGTTAACAACTTTGATGTGGAATCCATGAAAACAACCCAAATTTCTGCCTGACACACCTCGTTTGATAAAGGGACGATGTATGGAGGCAGCTATATGGACGACTTTTGGAGGTAGGAATGGAGACAACGTGTGGAGGCTGCTATGGAGACAATTTAATTTGGATAGTGCCTGTATGTGGCAGTCCCAAACATTTTTCAAACCAGAGGAGCAGGTAGGTGGCCCTCCAGTAAAATGGGATAGATTGAGTGCCTGTATGTGGCAGTCCCAAAAATGTTTCAAACCAGAGGAGCAGGTAGGTGGCCCTCCAGTAAAATGGGATAGATTGAGTGCCTGTATGTGGCAGTCCCAAAAATGTTTCAAACCAGAGGAGCAGGTAGGTGGCCCTCCAGTAAAATGGAATAGATTGAGTGCCTGTATGTGGCAGTCCCAAAAATTCTTCAAACCAGAGGAGCAGGTAGGTGGCCCTCCAGTAAAATGGGATAGATTGAGTGCCTGTATGTGGCAGTCCCAAAAATGTTTCAAACCAGAGGAGCAGGTAGGTGGCCCTCCAGTAAAATGGAATAGATTGAGTGCCTGTATGTGGCAGTCCCAAAAATTCTTCAAACCAGAGGAGCAGGTAGGTGGCCCTCCAGTAAAATGGAATAGATTGAGTGCCTGTATGTGGCAGTCCCAAAAATTGTTCAAACCAGAGGACCGGGTAGGTGGCCCTCCAGAAAAATGGAATAGATTGAGTGCCTGTATGTGGCACTCACAAAAATTGTTTCAAACAGAGGACCGGGTAGGTGGCCCTCCAGAAAAATTAAATGCATGAAGTATAGCAAGAGCCAGTGGGCCCTGTCAAAAAATAGCCATTTTCCTCTGCTTTACTGTACAAAGAGGAGGAGAAGGAGGAAAATGAGGAGGAGGAGGAGGAGTGGATCAATTATTCAGGTTGAGCTTCCTTCACCTGGTGGAGATTGGAAATTCTGAGAAATCCAGCCTTTATTCATTTTAATAAGCGTCAGCCTGTCAGCGCTGTCAGTCGACAGGCGTGTACGCTTATCGGTGATGATGCCACCAGCTGCACTGAAAACCCGCTCGGACAAGACGCTAGCGGCAGGGCAGGCAAGAACCTCCAAGGCGTACAGCGCCAGTTCGTGCCACATGTCCAGCTTTGAAACCCAGTAGTTGTAGGGAGCTGTGTGATCATTTAGGACGATGGTATGGTCAGCTACGTACTCCCTCACCATCTTTCTGTAAAGATCAGCCCTACTCTGCCGAGACTGGGGACAGGTGACAGTGTCTTGCTGGGGTGACATAAAGCTGGCAAAAGCCTTGTAAAGCGTACCCTTGCCAGTGCTGGACAAGCTGCCTGCTCGCCTACTCTCCCTCGCTACTTGTCCCGCAGAACTACGCACTCTGCCGCTAGCGCTGTCAGAAGGGAAATACTGTTTCAGCTTGTGCACCAGGGCCTGCTGGTATTCATGCATTCTCACACTCCTTTCCTCTGCAGGGATGAGAGTGGCAAGATTTTGCTTGTACCGTGGGTCCAGGAGAGTGAACACCCAGTAATCGGTGCTGGAATAAATTCTTTGAACGCGAGGGTCACGGGATAGGCAGCCTAGCATGAAATCTGCCATATGCGCCAGAGTACCAACGCGTAAGAATTCACTCCCCTCACTGGCCTGACTGTCCATTTCCTCCTCCTCCAACTCCTCCAACTCCTCTTCTTCTGCCCATACACGCTGAACAGTGAAGGACTCAACAATGGTCCCCTCTTGTGTCTCGCCAACATTCTCCTCCTCTTCCTCCTCATCCTCCTCCACCTCCACCTCCTCCGATATGCGCTGAGAAACAGACCTCAGGGTGCTTTGGCTATCAACAAGGGAATATTCTTCCCCCGTCTCTTGTGACGAGCGCAAAGCTTCCGACTTCATGCTGACCAGAGAGTTTTTCAACAGGCCAAGCAGCGGGATGGTGAGGCTGATGATGGCGGCATCGCCACTGACCATCTGTGTTGACTCCTCAAAGTTACTCAGCACCTGACAGATATCAGACATCCACGTCCACTCCTCATTGTAGACTTGAGGAAGCTGACTGACCTGACTACCAGTTCTGGTGGAAGTTGACATCTGGCAGTCTACAATCGCTCTGCGCTGCTGGTAAACTCTGGATAACATGGTCAGTGTTGAATTCCACCTCGTGGGCACGTCGCACAACAGTCGGTGAGCGGGCAGTTGGAGGCGGCGCTGCGCTGCCCTGAGAGTGGCAGCATCTGGGCTGGACTTCCTGAAATGCGCACAGATGCGGCGCACCTTCGTGAGCAAATCAGACAGATTGGGGTATGTCTTGAGGAAACGCTGCACTATCAGATTTAACACATGGGCCAGGCATGGCACATGTGTCAGTCTGCCGAGTTGCAGAGCCGCCACCAGGTTACGGCCGTTGTCACACACAACCATTCCCGGCTTGAGGTTCAGCGGTGCCAGCCACAGATCAGTCTGCGCCGTGATGCCCTGTAATAGCTCTTGGGCGGTGTGCCTTTTGTCGCCTAGGCTCAGCAGTTTGAGCACCGCCTGCTGTCGCTTAGCGACGGCACTGCTGCTGTGCCTAGAGCTACCGACTGATGGCGCCGTGCCCACGGATGGTAGTTCGGAGGAGGAGGTGGAGGAGGGGTGGGAGGAGGAGGAGGCATAGTAGGCCTGAAACACCTGGACCGAGGTAGGCCCCGCAATCCTCGGCGTCGGCAGTATATGAGCAGCCCCAGGGTCAGTCTCGGTCCCAGCCTCCACCAAGTTAACCCAATGTGCCGTCAGCGATATATAGTGGCCCTGCCCGGCAGCACTCGTCCACGTGTCCGTGGTCAGGTGGACCTTGTCAGAAACGGCGTTGGTCAGGGCACGGATGATGTTGTCTGACACGTGCTGGTGCAGGGCTGGGACGGCACATCGGGAAAAGTAGTGGCGGCTGGGGACCGAATACCGAGGGGCGGCCGCCGCCATGAGGTTGCGAAAGGCCTCGGTCTCTACTAGCCTATAGGGCAGCATCTCCAGGCTAAGCAATCTGGAGATGTGCACATTAAGGGCTTGGGCGTGCGGGTGGGTTGCACTATATTTGCGTTTCCGCTCCAGCGTCTGGGGTATGGAGAGCTGAACGCTGGTGGATGCTGTGGAGGATCGTGGAGGCGACGATGGGGTTTTTGGGCCAGGGTCCTGGGCAGGGGGCTGACTAGCAGCTGACACAGGGGAAGGAGCAGTGGTGTGCACGGCCGGAGGTGAACGGGCTTGTTGCCACTGAGTGGGGTGCTTAGCATTCATATGCCTGCGCATACTGGTGGTAGTTAAGCTAGTAGTGGTGGAACCCCTGCTGAGCCTGGTTTGGCAAATGTTGCACACCACAGTCCGTCGGTCATCCGGTGTTTCCTTAAAGAACCTCCACACTTCTGAAGATCTAGCCCTCGCCGCAAGAGCCCTCACCACGGGAGCTTCACTAGTTGACAGTGGCGCTGATGCACCAGCTCTGGCCCTGCCTCTCCGTCTGGCCCCACCACTGCCTCTTCCAACCTGTTCAGGTCGAGGACTCTCCTCCGTCTCAGAAGCACTGTGTTCACCCGGCCTCTCAACCCAGCTTGGGTCTGTCACCTCATCATCCTCCGATCCCTCAGTCTGCTCCCCCCTCGGACTTCCTGCCCTGACAACAACTTCCCCACTGTCTGACAACCGTGTCTCCTCATCGTCGGACACCTCTTTACACACTTCCACTACGTCAAGAAGGTCATCATCACCCACAGACTGTGACTGGTGGAAAACCTGGGCATCGGAAAATTGCTCAGCAGCAACCGGACAAGTGGTTTGTGACTGTGGGAAGGGTCCAGAAAACAGTTCCTCAGAGTATGCCGGTTCAAATGGCAAATTTTCCTGGGAGGGGGCAGACTGGGGGGGAGGAGGCTGAGGTGCAGGAGCTGGAGGAGTGGGGATTTCGGTGACATGGGTGGACTGCGTGGAAGACTGACTGGTGGTGGACAAATTGCTCGAAGCATTGTCAGCAATCCACGACATCACCTGTTCGCACTGTTCTGGCCTCAACAGTGCTCTACCACGAGTCCCAGTAACTTCAGACATGAACCTAGGGAGTGTAGCTCTGCGGCGTTCCCCTGCTCCCTCATCAGCAGGTGGTGTCTCACCCCGCCCAGGACCACGGCCTCTGACCCCTGCAGTAGTTGGACGCCCACGTCCCCGCCCTCGTCCTCTACCCCTAGCCCTGGGGTTAAACATTTTTAAAATGAGAGTTATAACTTTTTTTTTTTTTTTACTTTTTTTTTTTTTTTTTGTGTGTTTTTTTTGTGTTTTTTGTTTTTTTTTGTGTTTTTTGTTTTTTTTTGAGTTTTTAGAACCAAACAATCCTATCCTATTGCTATGGCTATTTTCTAGCCAAGTATCAAAGGAAGCACACTACTATGCCAGATGAGATGACACTGAGTTATTGCCTAATAGAAATCCAACCCCTACTGAATTTTGCCACTTCAGCCTTTGCTATGGATATGTGCGCCACTAAGCGCAGAACACAGCGGTCGCAAGTCTCACTACAAATTGCTCAGAATTGGCAAGTACATGCACTGCAGAAACTACAGCCACCAGCAGATCAACCAGAAATCAAATATATAGAACGCTACTGTAGGCTTCAAGAAGCTATTTGTATTCTCCTATGGCTATTTTCTAGCCAAGTATCAAAGGAAGCACACTACTATGCCAGATGAGATGACACTGAGTTATTGCCTAATAGAAATCCAACCCCTACTGAATTTTGCCACTTCAGCCTTTGCTATGGATATGTGCGCCACTAAGCGCAGAACACAGCGGTCGCAAGTCTCACTACAAATTGCTCAGAATTGGCAAGTACATGCACTGCAGAAACTACAGCCACCAGCAGATCAACCAGAAATCAAATATATAGAACGCTACTGTAGGCTTCAAGAAGCTATTTGTATTCTCCTATGGCTATTTTCTAGCCAAGTATCAAAGGAAGCACACTACTATGCCAGATGAGATGACACTGAGTTATTGCCTAATAGAAATCCAACCCCTACTGAATTTTGCCACTTCAGCCTTTGCTATGGATATGTGCGCCACTAAGCGCAGAACACAGCGGTCGCAAGTCTCACTACAAATTGCTCAGAATTGGCAAGTACATGCACTGCAGAAACTACAGCCACCAGCAGATCAACCAGAAATCAAATATATAGAACGCTACTGTAGGCTTCAAGAAGCTATTTGTATTCTCCTATGGCTATTTTCTAGCCAAGTATCAAAGGAAGCACACTACTATGCCAGATGAGATGACACTGAGTTATTGCCTAATAGAAATCCAACCCCTACTGAATTTTCCCACTTCAGCCTTTGCTATGGATATGTGCGCCACTAAGCGCAGAACACAGCGGTCGCAAGTCTCACTACAAATTGCTCAGAATTGGCAAGTACATGCACTGCAGAAACTACAGCCACCAGCAGATCAACCAGAAATCAAATATATAGAACGCTACTGTAGGCTTCAAGAAGCTATTTGTATTCTCCTATGGCTATTTTCTAGCCAAGTATCAAAGGAAGCACACTACTATGCCAGATGAGATGACACTGAGTTATTGCCTAATAGAAATCCAACCCCTACTGAATTTTCCCACTTCAGCCTTTGCTATGGATATGTGCGCCACTAAGCGCAGAACACAGCGGTCGCAAGTCTCACTACAAATTGCTCAGAATTGGCAAGTACATGCACTGCAGAAACTACAGCCACCAGCAGATCAACCAGAAATCAAATATATAGAACGCTACTGTAGGCTTCAAGAAGCTATTTGTATTCTCCTATGGCTATTTTCTAGCCAAGTATCAAAGGAAGCACACTACTATGCCAGATGAGATGACACTGAGTTATTGCCTAATAGAAATCCAACCCCTACTGAATTTTCCCACTTCGGTCTTTGCTATGGATATGTGTGCCACTAAGAGCTAAACACAACGGTAGCAAGTCCCCCTGCTAATTCCTCACAAAATGGTAAAAGATGCAAATTAAAATAAAAAAAGTAGAACGTTATTGTAGCCCTAAGAAGGGCTGTTGGGTTCTTTGAGAATCACTCCTGCCTAACAGTAAGCTAATAGAACACCCTAACGCTTTCCCTGACCAGCAGCAGCTCTCTCCCTAGCGGCATCCAGAGACAGAATGATCCGAGCAGCGCGGCCAGCGGCTAGTCTATCCCAGGGTCACCTGATCTGGCCAGCCAACCACTGCTATCGACGTGTAAGGGTACCACGTCATGCTGGGTGGAGTGCAGAGTCTCCTGGCTTGTGATTGGCTCTGTTTCTGGCCGCCAAAAAGCAAAACGGCGGGAGCTGCCATTTTCTCGAGCGGGCAAAGTATTCGTCCGAGCAACGAGCAGTTTCGAGTACCCTAATGCTCGACCGAGCATCAAGCTCGGACGAGCATGTTCGCTCATCTCTAGTGCTGAGTAACTTTGAGGAGTCAACACAGATGGTCAGTGGCGATGCCGCCATCATCAGCCTCACCATCCCGCTGCTTGGCCTGTTGAAAAACTCTCTGGTCAGCATGAAGTCGGAAGCTTTGCGCTCGTCACAAGAGACGGGGGAAGAATATTCCCTTGTTGATAGCCAAAGCACCCTGAGGTCTGTTTCTCAGCGCATATCGGAGGAGGTGGAGGTGGAGGAGGATGAGGAGGAAGAGGAGGAGAATGTTGGCGAGACACAAGAGGGGACCATTGTTGAGTCCTTCACTGTTCAGCGTGTATGGGCAGAAGAAGAGGAGTTGGAGGAGTTGGAGGAGGAGGAAATGGACAGTCAGGCCAGTGAGGGGAGTGAATTCTTACGCGTTGGTACTCTGGCGCATATGGCAGATTTCATGCTAGGCTGCCTATCCCGTGACCCTCGCGTTCAAAGAATTTATTCCAGCACCGATTACTGGGTGTTCACTCTCCTGGACCCACGGTACAAGCAAAATCTTCCCACTCTCATCCCTGGAGAGGAAAGGAGTGTGAGAATGCATGAATACCAGCAGGCCCTGGTGCACAAGCTGAAACAGTATTTCCCTTCTGACAGCGCTAGCGGCAGAGTGCGTAGTTCTGCGGGACAAGTAGCGAGGGAGAGTAGGCGAGCAGGCAGCTTGTCCAGCACTGGCAAGGGTACGCTTTACAAGGCTTTTGCCAGCTTTATGTCACCCCAGCAAGACACTGTCACCTGTCCCCAGTCTCGGCAGAGTAGGGCTGATCTTTACAGAAAGATGGTGAGGGAGTACGTAGCTGACCATACCATCGTCCTAAATGATCACACAGCTCCCTACAACTACTGGGTTTCAAAGCTGGACATGTGGCACGAACTGGCGCTGTACGCCTTGGAGGTTCTTGCCTGCCCTGCCGCTAGCGTCTTGTCCGAGCGGGTTTTCAGTGCAGCTGGTGGCATCATCACCGATAAGCGTACACGCCTGTCGACTGACAGCGCTGACAGGCTGACGCTTATTAAAATGAATAAAGGCTGGATTTCTCAGAATTTCCAATCTCCACCAGGTGAAGGAAGCTCAACCTGAATAATTGATCCACTCCTCCTCCTCCTCCTCATTTTCCTCCTTCTCCTCCTCTTTGTACAGTAAAGCAGAGGAAACTGGCTATTTTTTGACAGGGCCCACTGGCTCTAGCTATAGTACTTCATGCATTTAATTTTTCTGGAGGGCCACCTACCCGGTCCTCTGTTTGAAACAATTTTTGTGAGTGCCACATACAGGCACTCAATCTATTCCATTTTTCTGGAGGGCCACCTACCCGGTCCTCTGTTTTAAAAAATTTTTGGGACTGCCACATACAGGCACTCAATCTATTCCATTTTACTGCAGGGCCACCTACCTGCTCCTCTGGTTTGAACAATTTTTGTGAGTGCCACATACAGGCACTCAATCTATTCCATTTTTCTGGAGGGCCACCTACCCGGTCCTCTGTTTTAAAAAATTTTTGGGACTGCCACATACAGGCACTCAATCTATTCCATTTTACTGCAGGGCCACCTACCTGCTCCTCTGGTTTGAACAATTTTTGGGACTGCCACATACAGGCACTCAATCTATTCCATTTTACTGGAGGGCCACCTACCTGCTCCTCTGGTTTGAAACATTTTTGGGACTGCCACATACAGGCACTCAATCTATTCCATTTTACTGCAGGGCCACCTACCTGCTCCTCTGGTTTGAACAATTTTTGGGACTGCCACATACAGGCACTCAATCTATTCCATTTTACTGCAGGGCCACCTACCTGCTCCTCTGGTTTGAAACATTTTTGGGACTGCCACATACAGGCACTCAATCTATTCCATTTTACTGCAGGGCCACCTACCTGCTCCTCTGGTTTGAACAATTTTTGGGACTGCCACATACAGGCACTCAATCTATTCCATTTTACTGCAGGGCCACCTACCTGCTCCTCTGGTTTGAACAATTTTTGGGACTGCCACATACAGGCACTCAATCTATTCCATTTTACTGGAGGGCCACCTACCTGCTCCTCTGGTTTGAAACATTTTTGGGACTGCCACATACAGGCACTCAATCTATCCCATTTTACTGGAGGGCCACCTACCTGCTCCTCTGGTTTGAAACATTTTTGGGACTGCCACATACAGGCACTCAATCTATTCCATTTTACTGCAGGGCCACCTACCTGCTCCTCTGGTTTGAACAATTTTTGGGACTGCCACATACAGGCACTCAATCTATTCCATTTTACTGCAGGGCCACCTACCTGCTCCTCTGGTTTGAACAATTTTTGGGACTGCCACATACAGGCACTCAATCTATTCCATTTTACTGGAGGGCCACCTACCTGCTCCTCTGGTTTGAAACATTTTTGGGACTGCCACATACAGGCACTCAATCTATTCCATTTTACTGCAGGGCCACCTACCTGCTCCTCTGGTTTGAAACATTTTTGGGACTGCCACATACAGGCACTCAATCTATTCCATTTTACTGCAGGGCCACCTACCTGCTCCTCTGGTTTGAACAATTTTTGGGACTGCCACATACAGGCACTCAATCTATTCCATTTTACTGGAGGGCCACCTACCTGCTCCTCTGGTTTGAAACATTTTTGGGACTGCCACATACAGGCACTCAATCTATCCCATTTTACTGGAGGGCCACCTACCTGCTCCTCTGGTTTGAAACATTTTTGGGACTGCCACATACAGGCACTATCCAAATTAAATTGTCTCCATAGCAGCCTCCACACGTTGTCTCCATTGCTACCTCCAAAAGTCGTCCATATAGCTGCCTCCATACATCGTCCCTTTATCAAACGAGGTGTGTCAGGCAGAAATTTGGGTTGTTTTCATGGATTCCACATCAAAGTTGTTAACTTTGTCGCCACCCTGCTGTGTTATCCACAAAATATACTGGCAAACTTTTACCATTTAGGGATATTATTTCAGCGCTTCTTGCGCATCTGTTTACATTCCCCTCACCCGGCATATCCTAAACTTATAAGAACGCTACTACACTTGATCTTATACAAAAGGTTCTTAGAAGTGCTGTTTGGGGAGTAGCCTAGAGACAGGGGCTTGGATTGGCGAAAGCTCGCCTGGCAGCGGAACGCCAGCTCCATGCGCATCATGCGCTTCTTGCGCATCTGTTTACATTCCCCTCACCCGCCATATCCCAAACTTATAAGAACGCTACTACACTTAACTTGGTGCAGGCTGGGACCGAGTCTGACCCTGGGGCTGGTCATATACTGCCGACGCAGAGAATTGCGGGGCCTACCTCGGTCCAGGTCTCAAAGGCCTACTATACCTCCTCCCACCCCTCCTCCACCTCCTCCTCCTCCGAATTACCATCCGTGGGCATGGCGCCATCAGTCGGTAGCTCTAGGCACAGCAGCAGTGCCGTCGCTAAGCGACAGCAGGCGGTGCTGAAACTGCTGAGCCTAGGCGATAAAAGGCACACCGCCCAAGAGCTATTACAGGGCATTCCACATCAAAGTTGTTAACTTTGTCGCCACCCTGCTGTGTAATCCCCAAAATATACTGGCAAACTTTTACCATTTAGGGATATTATTTCAGCGCTTCTTGCGCATCTGTTTACATTCCCCTCACCCGGCATATCCTAAACTTATAAGAACGCTACTACACTTGATCTTATACAAAAGGTTCTTAGAAGTGCTGTTTGGGGAGTAGCCTAGAGACAGGGGCTTGGATTGGCGAAAGCTCGCCTGGCAGCGGAGCGCCAGCTCCATGCCAAGATCCAACTAACATAGTTTTAACTGCAGCACCTTTAATCTACTACTAGTTCACTGCCTCCATACATCGTCCCCTTATCAAACGAGCTGTGTCAGGCAGAATTTTGGGTTGTTTTCATGGCTTCCATGTTAACTTTGTCGCCACCCTGCTGTGTAATCCACAAAATATACTGGCAAACTTTTATCATGTACCGATATTATTTGAGCGCTTCTTGCTCACCTCCTTTGGTTCCTCTCTGCCACCCATTGGTTTGAAGCCTGAGTCCATTTAGGGTATGTCGCCATGACACTCTCTAGCCTGCTGCCGCTGCCTCTGCATGCCGTCCCCTATAGTGTCAGGGTCAATTATTGCATGTTTTAGATGCTATCTAGCTTCATTCTGTCACTCTGTCATGGCCATGCTGTTGCCCATAATTTCGGCATAATGGTACAATTAAGCAGCCTCAGAGGCATCCATGCATGCTGCCCCTGCTGTTTCCTGTCCATTTCCGTGGTGTTTCCATCCTTTTCTGAGGTTCCCAGGTGTTTGGCCAAGCTTCCCTGTGCAGAGCCTTGGTCCCCTTGAAAAATGCTCGAGTCTCCCATTGACTTCAATGGGGTTCGTTATTCGAGACGAGCACTCGAGCATCGGGAAAAGTTCGTCTCGAATAACGAGTACCCGAGCATTTTAGTGTTCGCTCATCTCTAGTCTTAACAAGGTTGTGATTTTATTTTTTTTATTTTAATATCAGTTTTAGGGAAGGTGGGGGGGGAATTAAAGTTAAAATATTTTTAGTTATTTTTTTACAACTTTTTAGACTCCCAAGAGATCTTTAAGCCTTGGGGGTATGATTATTTCTACCATATACTGCAATGCTACATGTGACATGCCAGCGATCAGTAACCAGCACCCGGTGTCTTGCATGTGATTCGCTGGAAACGCATATGCATTCAGGCCAATGCCCGCACCCGGGGTAGTGCCAAGTGTGACCTCACCCTCAATGGGATTTCTATCTGTAGAAAATCTCAAACTTTGTGAAGCTGGATATACGTCCCCATAAACGTCATTGTCATGTGTGTCACTATACAGTACTGCCCCATAAGTATGGCCGGGCACCAGGCACCCTTATGGAGAACATGTGCTATGCTCGGGTCCCGGTCCTGGCACACATTCATGTGAAAGCCTAATTTTTGAAAATCTGATAAAGACCAAAAAATCTGCCTGTAGCTTATTCTGTATGGAGCAGTTAAGGGGGGTCTTCCATTCTCGGCAGTCAGATCCCCTTTAAAGGGCAATTACTAGAGTACCACCAAAAACAATCCTTACTAGTCCTTACTAGTAGATGGAATTCAAAGTTGTTTGGGGACTCAGTGAGCCTATGCCTGTTGTGTTTAGGTGCCAAACCCAAATCACCTACCCTAAGGCAACCCAATCAAACCGATCAATGTTATATGAGAACTTACAACTTTTGGACATAATTATCCAATATATTTGAAAGCAAAACTTAGCTGTGCATCAACAACCCCCCCCCACCCCCACCTATAAATGTGTCCAGAGCAATCGGATTTAATTATTTAGGAAACCAAATAATATAACATCATTTTCTACAGAGATCAAAGTCCGGGCAGAATCAACATTGCCTTTAAGGAATCTTACAAGTTATGAGACAATTTAGAAAGTTCCCGATGACCCCAGAAGATCCGAGCTCATTAGTTGCCCAGAATCGCCCCTATCACTAATGGTAGGAACTGCTCGGCCTTTGATAAGAACGAAAAAAAAAGCGACCGGGTTGGAAAACATTGTAAAAGCGAAAATCTTGTAAAGCCGTAACTGCGGCGTAGCATAAATTTAGATTTTTCTAACGGCTCCTCTGAGAAATCCATCTATTTTCCTACGGAACTTGTCTCACAAACGTTTAGACGGAGAGAAACCTTCTTTGAGGAATATATTTAATAAGCGTCTTCTCTGCACGGCTGATCCCATCGAGCGCTAATACCAGGAGATCGCCGATCAGGCCCACGCTGTTAAGATCGCAGGAAGGCGCATCTGTATTCAAGGCGACACCCCGGATAATACGTTTTTTTGTTTTCCACAGATGTGATTCCGAGATTATGTCTCATGAAAGGTTACAAGACGAGAGTCCGGGATGTGGAACGAGGGAGGGAGGGAGGCACCAAGATGACCAATTTATTTCACTTACAAAATCTTTGTCCGTGCGAAGAGCAGGACATGTGTCAAGCGAGCGCCGGAGACAGTAAAGTCCTCTGATAAGATCATATGGGAAGATGGAAAAGAGGAAACGGTATAAATCATGGGCTGTCAAAACTTCTGAGAAGATGGAAAGTATTTTCATACAACAGTCCTAAAACTGGCGCAGTAAATGCAGTATTATAGTAGTTATATTCTTGTACATAGGGGGCAGTATTATAGTAGTTATATTCTTGTACATAGGGGGCAATATTATAGTAGTTATATTCTTGTACATAGGGGGCAGTATTATAGTAGTTATATTCTTGTACATAGGGGGCAGTATTATAGTAGTTACATTCCTGTACATAGGGGGCAGTATTATAGTAGTTACATTTCTGTACATAGGGGGCAGTATTATAGTAGTTATATTCTTGTACATAGGGGGCAGTATTATAGTAGTTATATTCTTGTACATAGGGGGCAGTATTATAGTAGTTATATTCCTGTACATAGGGGGGAGTATTATAGTAGTTATATTCTTGTACATAGGGGGCAGTATTATAGTAGTTATATTCTTGTACACAGGGGGCAGTATTATAGTAGTTATATTCTTGTACATAGGGGGCAGTATTATAGTAGTTATATTCTTGTACATAGGGGGCAGTATTATAGTAGTTATATTCTTGTACATAGGGGGCAGTATTATAGTAGTTATATTCGTGTACATAGTGGGCAGTATTATAGTAGTTATATTCCTGTACATAGGGGGCAGTATTATAGTAGTTATATTCTTGTACATAGGGGGCAGTATTATAGTAGTTATATTCTTGTACATAGGGGGCAGTATTATAGTAGTTATATTCTTGTACATAGGGGGGCAGTAATATAGTAGTTATATTCTTATACATAGGGGGCGGTATTATAGTAGTTATATTCTTGTACATAGGGGGCAGTATTATAGTAGTTATATTCTTGTACATAGGGGGCAGTATTATAGTAGTTATATTCTTGTACATAGGGGGCAGTATTATAGTAGTTACATTCCTGTACATAGGGGGCAGTATTATAGTAGTTACATTTCTGTACATAGGGGGCAGTATTATAGTAGTTATATTCTTGTACATAGGGGGGAGTATTATAGTAGTTATATTCGTGTACATAGTGGGCAGTATTATAGTAGTTATATTCCTGTACATAGGGGGGAGTATTATAGTAGTTATATTCTTGTACATAGGGGGCAGTATTATAGTAGTTATATTCTTGTACATAGGGGGCAGTATTATAGTAGTTACATTCTTGTACATAGGGGGCAGTATTATAGTAGTTTTATTCTTGTACATAGGGGGCAGTATTATAGTAGTTATATTCTTGTACATAGGGGGGAGTATTATAGTAGTTATATTCTTGTACATAGGGGGCAGTATTATAGTAGTTATATTCTTGTACATAGGGGGCAGTATTATAGTAGTTATATTCTTGTACATAGGGGGCAGTATTATAGTAGTTATATTCTTGTACATAGGGGGCAGTATTATAGTAGTTATATTCCTGTACATAGGGGGGAGTATTATAGTAGTTATATTCTTGTACATAGGGGGCAGTATTATAGTAGTTATATTCTTGTACATAGGGGGCAGTATTATAGTAGTTACATTCTTGTACATAGGGGGCAGTATTATAGTAGTTTTATTCTTGTACATAGGGGGCAGTATTATAGTAGTTATATTCTTGTACATAGGGGGGAGTATTATAGTAGTTATATTCTTGTACATAGGGGGCAGTATTATAGTAGTTATATTCTTGTACATAGGGGGCAGTATTATAGTAGTTATATTCTTGTACATAGGGGGCAGTATTATAGTAGTTATATTCTTGTACATAGGGGGCAGTATTATAGTAGTTATATTCCTGTACATAGGGGGCAGTAATATAGTAGTTATATTCTTATACATAGGGGGCGGTATTATAGTAGTTATATTCTTGTACATAGGGGGCAGTATTATAGTTGTTATATTCTTGTACATAGGGGGCAGTATTATAGTAGTTATATTCCTGTACATAGGGGGCAGTATTATAGTAGTTATATTCTTGTACATAGGGGGCAGTATTATAGTAGTTATATTCTTGTACATAGGGGGCAGTGTTATAGTAGTTATATTCCTGTACATAGGGGGCAGTATTATAGTAGTTATATTCCTGTACATAGGGGGCAGTATTATAGTAGTTATATTCTTGTATATAGGGGGCAGTATTGTAGTAGTTATATTCTTGTACGTATATTATAATACTTTTTGGACAAAGAATAACACTAAGTATTTTTACTGGGAGTTTGAAAAAGTAACAACCTGTAAGCCAGAGGTGTCCTTGTGCGGCTTTGTCTTCTTCTAGGCTACCTGGCAGGTCACAGAGGGTGTATTATAGCACTGGAGCTAATATAAAACATATATGAGGGATCTCCTGCCAGGAAACTGAGAACATCCAGTCTTTGTCTCTCCCTGCTGTAGGTTACGACTAGTGGCCATGTAATATTTAGCACAGCCCCCTGTTGCACGATGTCATCTCTGTGATGTTTTTGGAATATTTCTAGTAACTTTCCCATAAGTTTGAGTCGTGACAGTATTTGCCCTTTAAGTTTCATTCCACCCTAGAGGAGCGCAGCCTAACGCCTATTTCTTCATTTATTTTAGCTACACTTATTTTCCGAAAATTGCTGTCCACAAAATTTACACTTAAAAAAAACCCAATTATCTCTGCGGGACTTCATGTTCCTCTGAAATTACTAAATGCACACAAACATCTCATTAACCTCCACCCAGATAACCAGCAGTGGTGACGAAGACACAGATTACGTTCTGATCTTCACCCAAATTACATCCCAAGATGACATTAAGGGGAACATATCAACAAATTTGTTTCAGACTCATTAAAACTAAATACAGTAACAAATTGTACAACTATTATTCTAATATGTTTTTATTTTTTGTCTGTAGATTGTAGCTGCCATCTTCCTTAAGCTCTGGTAACAGCATTTAGTGATACGCTTTACAGCATCTTTATGGCCTTAGGCTGCAAGCTGTGACATCATGTATGGTCAGTGGTGATGTAATGATGGGTCAGTGTTATCTATATAGAGGTCATTGTACAGGGAGGGGAGGAGATAAGCTGTGACATCATCTATTGTCAGTAGTGATGTAATGATGGGTCAGTGTTATCTATATAGAGGTCATTGTACATGGAGGGGGAGGAGATAATCTGTGACATCATCTATTGTCAGTAGTGATGTAATGATGGGTCAGTGTTATCTATATAGAGGTCATTGTACAGGGAGGGGGAGGAGATAAGCTGTGACATCATCTATTGTCAGTAGTGATGTAATGATGGGTCAGTGTTATCTATATAGAGGTCGTTGTACAGGGAGCGGGAGGAGATAAGCTGTGACATCATATATGGTCAGTGGTGATGTAATGATGGGTCAGTGTTATCTATATAGAGGTCATTGTACATGCAGGGGGAGGAGATAATCTGTGACATCATCTATTGTCAGTAGTGATGTAATGATGGGTCAGTGTTATCTATATAGAGGACATTGTACAGGGAGGGGAGGAGATAAGCTGTGACATCATCTATTGTCAGTAGTGATGTAATGATGGGTCAGTGTTATCTATATAGAGGTCATTGTACAGGGAGGGGAGGAGATAAGCTGTGACATCATCTATTGTCAGTAGTGATGTAATGATGGGTCAGTGTTATCTATATAGAGGTCATTGTACAGGGAGGGGGAGGAGATAAGCTGTGACATCATCTATTGTCAGTAGTTATGTAATGATGGGTCAGTGTTATCTATATAGAGGTCATTGTACAGGGAGGAGAAGATAAGCTGTGACATCATCTATTGTCAGTAGTGATGTAATGATGGGTCAGTGTTATCTATATAGAGGTCATTGTACATGGAGGCGGAGGAGATAATCTGTGACATCATCTATTGTCAGTAGTGATGTAATGATGGGTCAGTGTTATCTATATAGAGGACATTGTACAGAGAGGGGGAGGAGATAAGCTGTGACATCATCTATTGTCAGTAGTGATGTAATGATGGGTCAGTGTTATCTATATAGAGGTCATAAGCTGTGACATCATCTATTGTCAGTAGTGATGTAATGATGGGTCAGTGTTATCTATATAGAGGTCATTGTACAGGGAGGAGAAGATAAGCTGTGACATCATCTATTGTCAGTAGTGATGTAATGATGGGTCAGTATTATCTATATAGAGGTCATTGTACAGGGAGGGGAGGAGATAAGCTGTGACATCATCTATTGTCAGTAGTGATGTAATGATGGGTCAGTGTTATCTATATAGAGGTCATTGTACAGGGAGGGGGAGGAGATAAGCTGTGACATCATCTATTGTCAGTAGTTATGTAATGATGGGTCAGTGTTATCTATATAGAGGTCATTGTACAGGGAGGAGAAGATAAGCTGTGACATCATCTATTGTCAGTAGTGATGTAATGATGGGTCAGTGTTATCTATATAGAGGTCATTGTACATGGAGGCGGAGGAGATAATCTGTGACATCATCTATTGTCAGTAGTGATGTAATGATGGGTCAGTGTTATCTATATAGAGGACATTGTACAGAGAGGGGGAGGAGATAAGCTGTGACATCATCTATTGTCAGTAGTGATGTAATGATGGGTCAGTGTTATCTATATAGAGGTCATAAGCTGTGACATCATCTATTGTCAGTAGTGATGTAATGATGGGTCAGTGTTATCTATATAGAGGTCATTGTACAGGGAGGAGAAGATAAGCTGTGACATCATCTATTGTCAGTAGTGATGTAATGATGGGTCAGTATTATCTATATAGAGGTCATTGTACAGGGAGGGGAGGATATAAGCTGTGACATCATCTATTGTCAGTAGTGATGTAATGATGTGTCAGTGTTATCTATATAGAGGTCATTGTACAGGGAGGAGGACATAAGCTGTGACATCATCTATTGTCAGTAGTGATGTAATTATGATATCTTCTATCGGATTTTGGTCTGTGATGCAAGTAAAGGTTACCGAAGTAATGAAAACCTCTACAGATTTAGCAAATGTAAGTCTGTTGCCAGAGTGAGACTGGCTGGATATATTACCTTTCAATGGCTATAAATCATCAATAATTCTATAAACTAAAAAAAGGTCCTTGTCTGGTGTCATTTTCTTTTATAAATTGGGGGCTCGTCCGGGATGACATTCTGGGACATCTTGTAGATCCTAATAATCGACTTTACCAACAGTTCTGTACTTCTTTGAAGACTCATCCAGAATTATTCTTTTCTTTTGTCATTTTTGGAGGAGCAGATTTGGCGCCTCCCGCTGAACGCACCTTGTCTGACTCTAATTTAGGAAGAATAAAGCAGATTTTCCGTTTCAAAGACGCCACATGCAAAATTGTAGAAACCCCATTAAAAAAACTTCCATTCAAAATCAATGAACTGTGATCCAATGACCCGCGATTTTGTTCTATGGTTCATCACAATGATTAACATATTTTTCATCAGGAGAGGTCTCGCCCGCGCTGCACATAATCAGAATTTAGCTACCAGACTGACGATTTCCGAAGAGTCCAATTATATTTATCTGAGAAAAAAGTGTTGAAGAAAAGTCTCTTTTACCTTTCTAGGTCATGGCCCAGTCACAAGGTGCAGAGGTGGGGACGTCTTCATACAGTTTATTATTATTATTTACTCATAAATTATAAAAAATTATAATAAGAAGAACTATAGAAATGTCTAGTAAGGAGTTCATCTGCTCCAGGTCCAATACTACTCCAATCCTGTATATATGAGCATACCACAGTACTACTACTCTTATCCTGTATATATGAGCACAGCACAGTACTACTACTCCTATCCTGTATATATGGGCACAGCACAGTACTACTACTCCTATCCTGTATATATGAGCACACCACAGTACTACTACTCCTATCCTGTATATTTGAGCACACCACAGTACTACTACTCCTATCCTGTATATATGAGCACACCACAGTACTACTACTCCTATCCTGTATATATGGGGACAGCACAGTACTACTACTCCTATTCTGTATATATGGGCACAGCACAGTACAACTACTCCTATCCTGTATATATGGACACAGCACAGAACTACTACTCCTATCCTGTATATATGGACACAGCACAGTACTACTACTCCTATCCTGTATATATGGGTACAGCACAGTACTACTCCTTCTATCCTGTATATATGAGAACAGTACTACTACTCCTATGCTGTATATATGGGCACAGCACAGTATTACTACTCCTCTCCTGTATATATGGACACAGCACAGTACTACTAATCCTATCCTGTATATATGGGCACAGTACAGTACTACTACTCCTATCCTGTATATATGGACACAGCACAGTACTACTACTCCTATCCTGTATATATGGGGACAGCACAGTACTACTACTCCTATCCTGTATATATGGGTACAGCACAGTACTACTCCTTCTATCCTGTATATATGAGAACAGTACTACTACTCCTATGCTGTATATATGGGCACAGTACAGTACTACTACTCCTATCCTGTATATATGGACACAGCACAGTACTACTACTCCTATCCTGTATATATGGGGACAGCACAGTACTACTACTCCTATCCTGTATATATGGGTACAGCACAGTACTACTCCTTCTATCCTGTATATATGAGAACAGTACTACTACTCCTATGCTGTATATATGGGCACAGCACAGTATTACTACTCCTCTCCTGTATATATGGACACAGCACAGTACTACTAATCCTATCCTGTATATATGGGCACAGTACAGTACTACTACTCCTATCCTGTATATATATGGACACAGCACAGTACTACTACTCCTATCCTGTATATATGGGGACAGCACAGTACTACTACTCCTATCCTGTATATATGGGGACAGCACAGTACTACTACTCCTATCCTGTATATATGGGGACAGCACAGTACTACTACTCCTATCCTGTATATATGGGTACAGCACAGTACTGCTACTCCTATGCTGTATATATGGGCACAGTACTACTACTCCTATTCCATATATACGTGGGCAATCATTGATGGAATTATTTTGGTAACTTTACTTGTGTATTGTATACAGTGTATTATACTGTCATTTATGTATTCGGTTGTATCACAGATCGATAGGTGACAGGTCACTTCCCCATCTTTGGTGCAGGTTTGACATCAATACATTAGTAATATTTCTGTTTGTGCCCCCCCCCCCCCCTTGTGTTGTCACATCCATCCCGGCTGAACACATCATAACGGGAAATGATTCAGATAATTATTGGAATATGTCAGATTGAAGCGCGTCTAATTCTGACATTACACATTCTAATTACTGCAACATTCATTAACGGCTTCATTTTACACCTTTAACATAGAGAAAAAAACATCCCGTCTGCTGATTAAAAGTTACGTTTATAAATAAATCGGATCGTAACATTTTGTATTATTTCTCTGTTATTATTGGTTGACTCCAGAAAACTAATTACCGTCTGCATTTACCTCGCTCATTACCCACCATTGTCTCCTCTGATGGAGGGATTTAGAATTAATGGATGTGTGCGGCTCCGCGACCGGATATAGGACCCATCAGACTCTCACCCCATCCCCTAAAATGTGCCCTCCCCCCCCCCTCATCTCATCAGATGGGAAATTCTGGGATAAACCATTAAATCAAACATATGGAATGGTTTTACAGAGAATTTATATGAGAACTGAATGGCAGTATTATAGAAGTACGGAAGGGCAGTATTATGTGAGAACTGCATGGCAGTATTATAGAAGTACGGAAGGGCAGTATTATGTGAGAACTGCATGGCAGTATTATAGAAGTAAGGAAGGGCAGTATTATGTGAGAACTGCATGGCAGTATTATAGAAGTACGGAAGGGCAGTATTATGTGAGAACTGCATGGCAGTATTATAGAAGTACGGAAGGGCAGTATTATGTGAGAACTGCATGGCAGTATTATAGAAGTACGGAAGGGCAGTATTATATGAGAACTGCATGGAAGCAGAATATGAGAACTACATGGCAGTATTATATAAGCAGGGAATGGCAGTATTATGTGAGAACTGCATGGCAGTATTATACAAATACAGAAGGCCAGTATTATATAAGTCATAAGGGCAGTATTGTGTGAGAACTGCATTGCAGCATTATATTACTAAGGAAGGGCAGTATTATGTGAGAGCTGCATGGTAGTATTATATAAGTACGGAAGGGCAGTATTATGTGAGAACTGCATGGCAGTATTATAGAAGTACGGAAGGGCAGTATTATGTGAGAACTGCATGGCAGTATTATATAAGTACGGAAGGGCAGTATTATGCGAGAATTGCATGGAAACAGAATATGAATTACATGGCTTTGTCTGGAGTGACACTTACTAAACATACCCGTTCCGATTTATATACAAATTCAAGTTAAAAACAAACCTTCAGAATCTCTCTGTATGTAACCCGGGTACTGTCTGTAAGTGAATGTGACACATGGCAGGCATCCTCTGTTCTCCCTGCATCAGGGCCACCATCAGGGGAGACCCCTGATTATAGGCTAGTGAGACTATAGGCTAGTGGGGGCGTTGTCGTTATATTGGTTATCGTTAACCCTGTAATTTTTGGCTACTATGGGGGCCCTGTGACTATATTGGCTACTGTGGGGGATGGTTCCTATATTGGCTACTGTGGGGTCATACAATTGATCTCTAGGGGGACCAGAGAACAGTATTAAGTTTGTAATTAGAGAGTAGAGAAGATGATGATGAAGGGGTTAACCTGAAAAGTCTTGTGTTGCTAAATCTGTTAAATCTTGCTAAATCTAGTTGTGGCTGGAAGAAGCTGACATGAAGGGCCAGGTAGAACAAGTAAAGGAGAAATGCTCTGATCAAAGACATCATCATCTGTCAGTAATCACATTTGTAGTAAGTGCTAGTATTAGAACATAAAATCACAATTATGCGGCATCTTCCTAGTGCTGTGACTCTTATCTTTATCTATGAGGGAGACCTGAAGTAAGGCTGGCTTAGGCTACATCAGATTTATCATCCAGCATCAGACACTGTGACAATATGCTGTATAGGACTGTCTGACTGACTCTGCTTGGTTCTAGTATTGTAGCTATGTGGTAATCTTGGTTCTGGCTCTATATCTATGTAGTAAGCTTTGTTCTGGTGCTGTTTCCATGTAGTAGGCTTGGTTCTGTTAACATATCTATGTAGTTATTTTTGTTCTGGTGATATATCTGTGTTGTAAGCTTGGTTCTGGTCCTGAAGCTATGTAAGAATTTTAATTCCATTCCTTTATATAGTATGCTTGATTCCAGTAATGTATCTATAAAGTAATCTTGGTGCTGTTATAGTATATACCTAGTAATGTTGGTTCTGGTGCTGCATCTATGTTGTAGGTACTGGTAACATGTAAGCTTAGTTTTGGTACTGTTTTCATGCAATAGGTTTAGTTATGGTATAGTTTCTATGTAAGAAGTTTTGTTATTTTACTGTTATATGCAGTAATCTTCAGATTTAAATCCCTAGACCACTGTTGAGGTGGGCCACAAAATTTGCCACTCAGGGACCCTGAAATTTCTAGTGGCAGCCCATCCTTTCTGCTTTGAGTAAATGCCATAGTAAGCTGCTGGTTACTCAGAGCAGAGAGGAAGAACTGCCAAGAGCACAGGACACATCAGTGTGAGGAAAAATAATTTACATATATTTTTGTTACGTGTATCATGGTTTTCTTAATTAGCCATGAACACCATGGCTGTGGAGGATTACAATGCCATCAGCAGTGTGAGGACATATGGGTTATTGATAAGGCAGAGAAAGAGGTGCAGCCCTGGGGTACCCACAACCCTTGTCCCTGCCTAACTGTGCAGACTGCGCTAATCCGTAAAGTACCAGTAGTTGATGTTCTGAACCCTGAGTATGTGCACAAAACAAACAAACCAACCAGTAGAAACAGACAGACAGAGATAGAAGGATGCATAGTGAAAATATTCAAGTCAAAACCAAGATGGCGGCGGAGTACAGAATTTCGAGGCAAAGAGTAGTCCGAAAACAAAGCAAGAGGTCAAGATACAGAAATATTACAATAAAGAAGGTATAATCACAATGATACAAAGACCAGCTTAACAAACACTGGGTAAAGGGTGGAGCAGGTATATATGGAGTTCCTGGATGCCGTCCCAGCAGCTGATAGGCTTGGCCTTCTACCACTCAACCCACATCTGACATGCAAAATAACCTTCAAATGAAACACCAAGCTTTCCCAGAACACACACCCAGCTCAGTCAAGGGAACCCCGCAATGCAGCTGACAATCTAAGCCCCAAGCAGCCCTGGTTCCGGTCCAAAACCTCAGAACTTGCAGCCAGGACCCATACAGAGAGTTCTTACATTAATATACATTTTTTGAACAGATGTCATAGGAAAGGGAAATAGTGTGAGGTCAATCATTTTGTAAAGGGGTGGTGCTAAATAGTGGAGAAGGAAGTCAATGAGTGCAACAACAGACAAGGCCCCGCCCCTGAGGAACTGAGCTCATAGCTGTGCAAATGAAAACTTCATTTTCTCAAAAATGAAAGATTGTTTGAACACAGGAAAGGTTTCTCTAAAAGGATTATAGAGTGCCCTATGTATAATGGGTCCTGGGAACATACAGCCCCCCCTTTAAACCTTGGTTTCAGCTTGTATAGTGTGCTCCTTTAAAGAGAACCTTTCACCATCTCCCATATGTGGTAATGAACATATAATATAGGGACTGTATCACAGATTCAGAGGCACTTTGAATTTTCTTTGTAGCCCCCCTTCCCAGTTGCTGATGTATTAGTCCCAGTATCTGACCATTGTAATCCTCTCCAATGTCAGAGAGGAGGGGCTGGAGCAGAGAAGGGCATGTGTCATGTTAATCTTCTCTTACACTGAGTAGATTATTATAGCTCATGCCAACATGATAACAAACTCAGCTCTGCTGCGCCTACACCAGATTAGAGAGATCCAGCAAAAAATGGGTGCAGGACTGTTGCCACAAGAAAATAAAAATGTCATTTAACCGAAAAAGCAAAATAAAAATCCTCCGATAAATCAGAGAAACCGTCCACGGCTCTAATGAGATTTTTGGAGAAAGCGAGAACAGGAACGTGGGGGCGCAACAAAGCAAATAATGAGAAACAGTTTGAGGCTGCAGAACAGGAAACTTTCTCCCGCTATCACAGCAGTCACTTTCAGGCGCAAATTCTCTTCATTGTGTCGGAGCGAAGGTTAGGATTTAAGACACGCGCTGCAATGAGCGAGCGGCCAGGAAGCGGGGTGATTATCCGCTGCTCACGTACACGGCTCGGCACTAAAAGCCACAAACCCCTTTCATTAGATAGAGGAATAACATGAGGCTTCTGGGGGAGCGGTGAATCAGAGGTGCACGAATAAAAGGGGTAAAAGCTTGTTAATGTGTATGGTGGGGGCAGGGGGGCGCCGGGTCTGGATTGCACAGGACGGGCACATGTAACGGCAGGGGGCAGCGAGGGCAAAGAATCGATTATGTGTTCACTAACTCAAGTTACAGAGTAAGAGTCAATTACTACAACATACTCTCCAGGATCACAGGAGCGCAGAGTATTGTAGGGGTGAGGAGATGAAGCAGAGCTGCAGGACGGACACAGCAGCAATGAGTTGTTTATCCAACACATCCAATGTATTGTATCTGGGAACTTGTATATCAGACCCCAGACCAGACCACTATATCAGTCAAACCCCTGACTAGACCCCTGGATTAAAAGACCTCAGACCAGACTCCAATATTAATATCAGACCCCAGACCCCTATATAAATTAAACCTCTAACTATAGATCCCTAGAGCGGACTCCTATATTAGTCAAACCCCTGTCTAAACCTTTATCTTAAAATCAGACCTCAGACCAGACTCCAATATTGATATCAGACCCCAGACTCCTATATTAATCAGACCTCTATATTAAGAAGACCCCAGACCTGTATATTAATAAGACCAGACCACCCTGTATTAATCAGATCCCTGTATTAATAACAGACCCCCGACTAGACTCCAATGTTGATATCAGACCCCAGACTCCTATATAAATCAGACCTCTATATTAAGAAGACCCCTGAAACGTATATAAATAAGACCAGAGAGCCCTATATTAATCAGACCCCAGACCAGACGCCTGTATTAATAACAGACCCCAGACTCTTATATTAATCAGACCTCTATATTAAGAAGACCCCAGACCTGTATATTATTAAGACCAGAGAGCCCTATATTATCCAGACCACAGACCAGACCCCTGTATTAATAACAGACACCAGACTGCAATATTGATATTAGACCCCAGACTCCTATATTAATTAGACCTCTATATTAAGAAGACCCCAGACCCGTATATTAATAAGACCAAAGAGCACTTTATTAATGAGACACCAGAACAGACCTCAGTTTATTAGTATCAGACCCACTCTATTATCTGACCCCAGACCCCTACATTAATCACACCCCAGACCAGTCTCCAATATTTTTATCAGACTCCAGATGAGAGCCCTATATTACTCAGAGCCCAAAGCAGACTCCTATATTAATATCATGCCCACTATATTATTTGACTAAACTAAGATCCCCTACGTTATTCAGACCCCAATATTTATTAGACCCCAGAATTGACACCAATCTGATTACACAAAGAAACAGAAGGATTGGAGTTAGACTATATCCACAGAAGATCTGGCCTTAGTTCTCATAGATGTCTGGAACAATCTCCCTGCTGAGTTCTAATAGAAATTCTCTGGAAGTGATGATATGGCCCCTGCAGAGCCCTGATCTCAATATCATCCAGTCCATCTGATTACATGGACTGGATTAGAGTCAGACTACATCCATAGAAGATCCATGCTTTGTTCTCCAAGATGTTTGAAACAATCTGCAGAGTTCCTCCAGGATCTGGGAGTGATGACATCAACTCCATAGAGTCCTGACCATAACCATCATGCAGGTTATCTGGGATAACATAGGTTGTAGCAACGCACAAGTATAATCATCGAATATCTGGGATGTCTGGAATAACCTCCCTGCCAAGTTCCTTTGAAAGATTTGTACAAGTGTCTCTATAAGAACGGATGCCGGGTTACACCATCCAATGGTCTTTTTTCCATTCCTGCTTAAAACTTCTGCTCAGGACTGTATAACATGCCTGTTCCGGAGAAGACACCCTCACGTCTGCCTCACTCTGGCGTATTGACTCCTTGCTTTATTACTTTTAGGTCAGAGAAGATGAATAAATTGGATATGATAAGTTTAATCTAAAATAAAATGGAAGGTTCATATTGAATTTCCCTGGAGTCTTCCCTTAAATACTGAGAGAAATGTTTTCCAGGGAAACAATCTTGAGACCTGTCAATCACAAGAGCGAGGAGGTCCGAGGAGGCTCCAGAGCTGCTCATGAACTGGACGGTGCCATGTGCTGGACCTTCTATTGGTACTTGCCAAGTAATAGACTCATTTATGTGAAATCTCACCCGTTTCCCTGTAAAGAAAAAAAAAGTCAGACAAATATGACTCTTTTCATCTTATTTTCACATGAGATGAGTCAAGTTTAGTGGTGCATGGGTAGTGTCACTTCAGGAGCCCGCATCTTCTGTTCAATAGCACCTACAAACAAGGTTTTTGTGTCATGCTAAAGATAAGAATCTCATCAAGCATATGGTTCTGTGAGCTACAGAATGCACACAGGGGCAGTTAAATAAAAGGTGGGATCTGGATGTTTATATATAGCTTGCATTTTTTTTTTAACTATGGGGTACATTTATCATACACTTGCGCATTTAGCACTTCTGATGCTGCCCCCACCCCAGAGTATAATGCTCTGATCTCCCGGCGTAGAATTGCGCCATAGTCTGAGCCTAAATGGCCGCAGACTATAGGCAGTGCACAGGTGCGGGACAGGAATTGGGTGGAGCAGTCGCAATTCTCTGCCATTTTTAGGCATATAAGCTTTCATAAATGTGACTCTATGGGGGATATCTATCAGGGCCTCTGCACCACGTCAGTTACCAGCACTCGCAATTATTTACCCCAATCCGCCACCTTCACGGCATTGGGGCGTGAAGGGGGGTGCGGACGGCCAGAAGTGGGACGATGTGGGGCGTTCCTGCTCCCACACCTGCACACTCGCCGTAGCCCGCGTCCCCCCCCCCCCCGCCGCAGGACCCCGCCAGATACATCAAGAGGCTGAAGAGCCGCACCGGCATATGATAAATATACCCCTATGTATCTCTGGTTCTGTAGCTCCGAGCTAAACGCCTGGTGTGATCTGAAAATTCGAGCAGCGTGTTTCTTGGTACTAAACGACAGGATCGGGGATCGGGCGACTGAAGTGACACAACCGTTGATAAAACAGATCTTGAGTGAGACATTTCTGTCGGTACAGGGGACAGAGGAGAAGAAGGAGGAGGAGGAGGTGCAGCCAGTTCTTCCTCCCTTGTCCACATGTAAGCAATGAGTTGAAGCTCTTGACCCAGAACTCGCTACAACACTTGCTACTGCCTCCGTTACCCGTAACAAGGTGGTTTCTTGGTAAATGTTGGAGTTACCCACACAGCTACAGCAGGCTGTCACATCACACCCTTCACTCTGCTCTATCTGGATTACCATTACACATGTGTTCTGCATGCCCTGACCTCTGCCTGGAGTTACCATTACACATGTCCTCTGCATGCCCTGACCTCTGCCTGGAGTTACCATTACACATGTCCTCTGCATGCCCTGACCTCTGCCTGGAGTTACCATTACACATGTCCTCTGCATGCCCTGACCTCTGCCTGGAGTTACTATTACACATGTCCTCTGCATGCCCTGACCTCTGCCTGGAGTTACCATTACACATGTTCTCTGCATGCCCTGACCTCTGCCTGGAGTTACTATTACACATGTTCTCTGCATGCCCTGACCTCTGCCTGGAGTTACCATTTCGCATGTTCTCTGCATGCCCTGACCTCTGCCTGGAGTTACTATTACACATGTTCTCTGCATGCCCTGACCTCTGCCTGGAGTTACCATTACACATGTCCTCTGCATGCCCTGACCTCTGCCTGGAGTTACCATTTCGCATGTTCTCTGCATGCCCTGACCTCTGCCTGGAGTTACCATTTCGCATGTTCTCTGCATGCCCTGACCTCTGCCTGGAGTTACTATTACACATGTTCTCTGCATGCCCTGACCTCTGCCTGGAGTTACTATTACACATGTCCTCTGCATGCCCTGACCTCTGCTTGGAGTTACCATTACACATGTTCTCTGCATGCCCTGACCTCTGCCTGGAGTTACCATTACACATGTCCTCTGCATGCCCTGACCTCTGCCTGGAGTTACCATTACACATGTTCTCTGCATGCCCTGACCTCTGCCTGGAGTTACTATTACACATGTTCTCTGCATGCCCTGACCTCTGCCTGGAGTTACCATTACACATGTCCTCTGCATGCCCTGACCTCTGCCTGGAGTTACCATTACACATGTTCTCTGCATGCCCTGACCTCTGCCTGGAGTTACTATTACACATGTTCTCTGCATGCCCTGACCTCTGCCTGGAGTTACTATTACACATGTCCTCTGCATGCCCTGACCTCTGCCTGGAGTTACCATTACACATGTTCTCTGCATGCCCTGACCTCTGCCTGGAGTTACTATTACACATGTTCTCTGCATGCCCTGACCTCTGCCTGGAGTTACTATTACACATGTCCTCTGCATGCCCTGACCTCTGCTTGGAGTTACCATTACACATGTTCTCTGCATGCCCTGACCTCTGCCTGGAGTTACCATTACACATGTCCTCTGCATGCCCTGACCTCTGCCTGGAGTTACCATTACACATGTTCTCTGCATGCCCTGACCTCTGCCTGGAGTTACTATTACACATGTTCTCTGCATGCCCTGACCTCTGCCTGGAGTTACCATTACACATGTCCTCTGCATGCCCTGACCTCTGCCTGGAGTTACCATTACACATGTTCTCTGCATGCCCTGACCTCTGCCTGGAGTTACTATTACACATGTTCTCTGCATGCCCTGACCTCTGCCTGGAGTTACTATTACACATGTCCTCTGCATGCCCTGACCTCTGCCTGGAGTTACTATTACACATGTCCTCTGCATGCCCTGACCTCTGCCTGGAGTTACCATTACACATGTTCTCTGCATGCCCTGACCTCTGCCTGGAGTTACCATTACACATGTTCTCTGCATGCCCTGACCTCTGCCTGGAGTTACCATTTCGCATGTTCTCTGCATGCCCTGACCTCTGCCTGGAGTTACTATTACACATGTTCTCTGCATGCCCTGACCTCTGCCTGGAGTTACTATTACACATGTCCTCTGCATGCCCTGACCTCTGCCTGGAGTTACCATTACACATGTTCTCTGCATGCCCTGACCTCTGCCTGGAGTTACCATTACACATGTTTTCTGCATGCCCTGACCTCTGCCTGGAGTTACCATTTCGCATGTTCTCTGCTTGCCCTGACCTCTGCCTGGAGTTACTATTACACATGTTCTCTGCATGCCCTGACCTCTGCCTGGAGTTACTATTACACATGTTCTCTGCATGCCCTGACCTCTGCCTGGAGTTACCATTACACATGTTCTCTGCATGCCCTGACCTCTGCCTGGAGTTACCATTACACATGTCCTCTGCATGCCCTGACCTCTGCCTGGAGTTACCATTACACATGTCCTCTGCATGCCCTGACCTCTGCCTGGAGTTACCATTACACATGTTCTCTGCATGCCCTGACCTCTGCGTGGAGTTACCATTACACATGTTCTCTGCATGCCCTGACCTCTGCCTGGAGTTACCATTACACATGTTCTCTGCATGCCCTGACCTCTGCCTGGAGTTACTATTACACATGTTCTCTGAATGCCCTGACCTCTGCCTGGAGTAACTATTACACATGTTCTCTGTATGCCCTGACCACTGCTTGGAGTTACCATTACACATGTTCTCTGCATGCCCTGACCTCTGCCTGGAGTTACCATTACACATGTCCTCTGCATGCCCTGACCTCTGCCTGGAGTTACCATTACACATGTTCTCTGCATGCCCTGACCTCTGCCTGGAGTTACCATTACACATGTTCTCTGCATGCCCTGACCTCTGCCTGGAGTTACTATTACACATGTTCTCTGCATGCCCTGACCTCTGCCTGGAGTTACCATTTCGCATGTTCTCTGAATGCCCTGACCTATAACACATGTTCTCTGCATGCCCTGACCTCTGCCTGGAGTTACCATTACACATGTCCTCTGCATGCCCTGACCTCTGCCTGGAGTTACCATTACACGTTCTCTGCATGCCCTGACCTCTGCCTGGAGTTACTATTACACAAGTTCTCTGCATGCCCTGACCTCTGCCTGGAGTTACCATTTCGCATGTTCTCTGAATGCCCTGACCTCTGCCTGGAGTTACTATTACACATGTTCTCTGCATGCCCTGACCTCTGCCTGGAGATACTATTACACATGTTCTCTGCATGCCCTGACCTCTGCCTGGTGTTACCATTTCGCATGTTCTCTGCATGCCCTGACCTCTGCCTGGAGTTACTATTACACATGTTCTCTGCATGCCCTGACCTCTGCCTGGAGTTACCATTACACATGTTCTCTGCATGCCCTGACCTCTGCCTGGAGTTACCATTACACATGTCCTCTGCATGCCCTGACCTCTGCCTGGAGTTACCATTACACATGTTCTCTGCATGCCCTGACCTCTGCCTGGAGTTACTATTACACAAGTTCTCGGCATGCCCTGACCTCTGCCTGGAGTTACTATTACACATGTTCTCTGCATGCCCTGACCTCTGCCTGGAGTAACCATTACACATGTTCTCTGCATGCCCTGACCTCTGCCTGGAGTTACCATTTCGCATGTTCTCTGAATGCCCTGACCTCTGCCTGGAGTTATTATTACACTTGTTCTCTGCATGCCCTGACCTCTGCCTGGAGTTACTATTACACATGTTCTCTGCATGCCTTGACCTCTGCCTGGTGTTACCATTTCGCATGTTCTCTGAATGCCCTGACCTCTGCCTGGAGTTACTATTACACATGTTCTCTGCATGCCCTGACCTCTGCCTGGAGTTACCATTACACATGTTCTCTGCATGCCCTGACCTCTGCCTGGAGTTACTATTACACATGTTCTCTGCATGCCCTGACCTCTGCCTGGAGTTACCATTACACGTGTTCTCTGCATGCCCTGACCTCTGCCTGGAGTTACTATTACACATGTTCTCTGCATGCCCTGACCTCTGCCTGGAGTTACCATTACACGTGTTCTCTGAATGCCCTGACCTCTGCTTGGAGTTACCATTACACATGTTCTCTGCATGCCCTGACCTCTACCTGGAGTTACTATGACACATGTTCTCTGCATGCCCTGACCTCTGCCTGGAGTTACTATGACACATGTTCTCTGCATGCCCTGACCTCTGCCTGGAGTTACTATTACACATGTTCTCTGCATGCCCTGACCTCTGCCTGGAGTTACTATGACACATGTTCTCTGCATGCCCTGACCTCTGCCTGGAGTTACCATTTCGCATGTTCTCTGCATGCCCTGACCTCTGCCTGGAGTTACTATTACACATGTTCTCTGCATGCCCTGACCTCTGCCTGGAGTTACCATTACACATGTTCTCTGCATGCCCTGACCTCTGCCTGGAGTTACCATTACACATGTCCTCTGCATGCCCTGACCTCTGCCTGGAGTTACCATTACACATGTTCTCTGCATGCCCTGACCTCTGCCTGGAGTTACTATTACACAAGTTCTCTGCATGCCCTGACCTCTGCCTGGAGTTACCATTACACATGTTCTCTGCATGCCCTGACCTCTGCCTGGAGTTACCATTACACATGTTCTCTGCATGCCCTGACCTCTGCCTGGAGTTACTATTACACATGTTCTCTGCATGCCCTGACCTCTGCCTGGAGTTACCATTTCGCATGTTCTCTGCATGCCCTGACCTATAACACATGTTCTCTGCATGCCCTGACCTCTGCCTGGAGTTACCATTACACATATCCTCTGCATGCCCTGACCTCTGCCTGGAGTTACCATTACACGTTCTCTGCATGCCCTGACCTCTGCCTGGAGTTACTATTACACATGTTCTCTGCATGCCCTGACCTCTGCCTGGAGTTACCATTACACATGTTCTCTGCATGCCCTGACCTCTGCCTGGAGTTACCATTACACATGTCCTCTGCATGCCCTGACCTCTGCCTGGAGTTACCATTACACATGTTCTCTGCATGCCCTGACCTCTGCCTGGAGTTACTATTACACATGTTCTCTGCATGCCCTGACCTCTGCCTGGAGTTACCATTACACATGTTCTCTGCATGCCCTGACCTCTGCCTGGAGTTACCATTACACATGTCCTCTGCATGCCCTGACCTCTGCCTGGAGTTACCATTACACATGTTCTCTGCATGCCCTGACCTCTGCCTGGAGTTACTATTACACAAGTTCTCTGCATGCCCTGACCTCTGCCTGGAGTTACCATTACACATGTTCTCTGCATGCCCTGACCTCTGCCTGGAGTTACCATTACACATGTTCTCTGCATGCCCTGACCTCTGCCTGGAGTTACTATTACACATGTTCTCTGCATGCCCTGACCTCTGCCTGGAGTTACCATTTCGCATGTTCTCTGCATGCCCTGACCTATAACACATGTTCTCTGCATGCCCTGACCTCTGCCTGGAGTTACCATTACACATATCCTCTGCATGCCCTGACCTCTGCCTGGAGTTACCATTACACGTTCTCTGCATGCCCTGACCTCTGCCTGGAGTTACTATTACACAAGTTCTCTGCATGCCCTGACCTCTGCCTGGAGTTACCATTTCGCATGTTCTCTGCATGCCCTGACCTCTGCCTGGAGTTACTATTACACATGTTCTCTGCATGCCCTGACCTCTGCCTGGAGTTACCATTACACATGTTCTCTGCATGCCCTGACCTCTGCCTGGAGTTACCATTTCGCATGTTCTCTGAATGCCCTGACCTCTGCCTGGAGTTATTATTACACTTGTTCTCTGCATGCCCTGACCTCTGCCTGGAGTTACTATTACACATGTTCTCTGCATGCCTTGACCTCTGCCTGGTGTTACCATTTCGCATGTTCTCTGAATGCCCTGACCTCTGCCTGGAGTTACTATTACACATGTTCTCTGCATGCCCTGACCTCTGCCTGGAGTTACCATTACACATGTTCTCTGCATGCCCTGACCTCTGCCTGGAGTTACTATTACACATGTTCTCTGCATGCCCTGACCTCTGCCTGGAGTTACCATTACACGTGTTCTCTGCATGCCCTGACCTCTGCCTGGAGTTACTATTACACATGTTCTCTGCATGCCCTGACCTCTGCCTGGAGTTACCATTACACGTGTTCTCTGAATGCCCTGACCTCTGCTTGGAGTTACCATTACACATGTTCTCTGCATGCCCTGACCTCTACCTGGAGTTACTATGACACATGTTCTCTGCATGCCCTGACCTCTGCCTGGAGTTACTATGACACATGTTCTCTGCATGCCCTGACCTCTGCCTGGAGTTACTATTACACATGTTCTCTGCATGCCCTGACCTCTGCCTGGAGTTACTATGACACATGTTCTCTGCATGCCCTGACCTCTGCCTGGAGTTACCATTTCGCATGTTCTCTGCATGCCCTGACCTCTGCCTGGAGTTACTATTACACATGTTCTCTGCATGCCCTGACCTCTGCCTGGAGTTACCATTACACATGTTCTCTGCATGCCCTGACCTCTGCCTGGAGTTACCATTACACATGTCCTCTGCATGCCCTGACCTCTGCCTGGAGTTACCATTACACATGTTCTCTGCATGCCCTGACCTCTGCCTGGAGTTACTATTACACAAGTTCTCTGCATGCCCTGACCTCTGCCTGGAGTTACCATTACACATGTTCTCTGCATGCCCTGACCTCTGCCTGGAGTTACCATTACACATGTTCTCTGCATGCCCTGACCTCTGCCTGGAGTTACTATTACACATGTTCTCTGCATGCCCTGACCTCTGCCTGGAGTTACCATTTCGCATGTTCTCTGCATGCCCTGACCTATAACACATGTTCTCTGCATGCCCTGACCTCTGCCTGGAGTTACCATTACACATATCCTCTGCATGCCCTGACCTCTGCCTGGAGTTACCATTACACGTTCTCTGCATGCCCTGACCTCTGCCTGGAGTTACTATTACACATGTTCTCTGCATGCCCTGACCTCTGCCTGGAGTTACCATTACACATGTTCTCTGCATGCCCTGACCTCTGCCTGGAGTTACCATTACACATGTCCTCTGCATGCCCTGACCTCTGCCTGGAGTTACCATTACACATGTTCTCTGCATGCCCTGACCTCTGCCTGGAGTTACTATTACACATGTTCTCTGCATGCCCTGACCTCTGCCTGGAGTTACCATTACACATGTTCTCTGCATGCCCTGACCTCTGCCTGGAGTTACCATTACACATGTCCTCTGCATGCCCTGACCTCTGCCTGGAGTTACCATTACACATGTTCTCTGCATGCCCTGACCTCTGCCTGGAGTTACTATTACACAAGTTCTCTGCATGCCCTGACCTCTGCCTGGAGTTACCATTACACATGTTCTCTGCATGCCCTGACCTCTGCCTGGAGTTACCATTACACATGTTCTCTGCATGCCCTGACCTCTGCCTGGAGTTACTATTACACATGTTCTCTGCATGCCCTGACCTCTGCCTGGAGTTACCATTTCGCATGTTCTCTGCATGCCCTGACCTATAACACATGTTCTCTGCATGCCCTGACCTCTGCCTGGAGTTACCATTACACATATCCTCTGCATGCCCTGACCTCTGCCTGGAGTTACCATTACACGTTCTCTGCATGCCCTGACCTCTGCCTGGAGTTACTATTACACAAGTTCTCTGCATGCCCTGACCTCTGCCTGGAGTTACCATTTCGCATGTTCTCTGCATGCCCTGACCTCTGCCTGGAGTTACTATTACACATGTTCTCTGCATGCCCTGACCTCTGCCTGGAGTTACCATTACACATGTTCTCTGCATGCCCTGACCTCTGCCTGGAGTGACCATTACACATGTCCTCTGCATGCCCTGACCTCTGCCTGGAGTTACCATTACACATGTTCTCTGCATGCCCTGACCTCTGCCTGGAGTTACTATTACACAAGTTCTCTGCATGCCCTGACCTCTGCCTGGAGTTACTATTACACATGTTCTCTGCATGCCCTGACCTCTGCCTGGAGCAACCATTACACATGTTCTCTGCATGCCCTGACCTCTGCCTGGAGTTACCATTTCGCATGTTCTCTGAATGCCCTGACCTCTGCCTGGAGTTACTATTACACTTGTTCTCTGTATGCCCTGACCTCTGCCTGGAGTTACTATTACACATGTTCTCTGCATGCCCTGACCTCTGCCTGGTGTTACAATTTCGCATGTTCTCTGAATGCCCTGACCTCTGCCTGGAGTTACTATTACACATGTTCTCTGCATGCCCTGACCTCTGCCTGGAGTTACCATTACACATGTTCTCTGCATGCCCTGACCTCTGCCTGGAGTTACCATTACACATGTTCTCTGCATGCCCTGACCTCTGCCTGGAGTTACTATTACACATGTTCTCTGCATGCCATGACCTCTGCCTGGTGTTACCATTTCGCATGTTCTCTGAATGCCCTGACCTCTGCTTGGAGTTACCATTACACATGTTCTCTGCATGCCCTGACCTCTGCCTGGAGTTACTATGACACATGTTCTCTGCATGCCCTGACCTCTGCCTGGAGTTACAATGACACATGTTCTCTGCATGCCCTGACCTCTGCCTGGAGTTACCATTACACATGTTCTCTGCATGCCCTGACCTCTGCCTGGAGTTACCATTTCGCATGTTCTCTGCATGTCCTCACGTTTTCCTGTCCCTTGCCAATGTCCCCTTAGCTCATAGGGTTGGTGTCTCTCATGAGTAGCCTGGCCGAATCGAATAGGTAATGAGAACGATCCCTTGTAGCCAGGTTAGCACAATACTAGTTGGGGTGACTGTGTGGTGCTGTCAACAGATCGTATTTCACTGTCAACCAGATACTCGCTCCTAGAAACACAGAAAATACCCCGCCACACTTATAAATTCATTTGTCACTGAGCAGCATTCACACCGTCATTCAGTCACACCGCTTAACCTCCCTGCCTGACGCGTTTCTACATGGACATGTTATATTTTTTAGTATTGTGCTAACCTGGCTACAAGGGAACGTTCTCATTACCTATTCGATTCGGCCAGGCTACACAATAAGCCTGATTTTTGTATTATCCGGGTTTCATTGGCCCCTTTTTTAATAATTGAATGAATAAAATGAATTTTTAAACGTTCTCTTTTCAGGCAGTATGTTATAATTTCAGAATGTAACCTCTTTATTGATAATAACTAGAGATGAGCGAACACTAAAATGCTCGGGTACTCGTTATTCGAGACGAACTTTTCCCGATGCTCGAGTGCTCGTCTCGAATAACGAACCCCATTGAAGTCAATGGGAGACTCGAGCATTTTTCAAGGGGACCAAGGCTCTGCACAGGGAAGCTTGGCCAAACACCTGGGAACCTCAGAAAAGGATGGAAACACCACGGAAATGGACAGGAAACAGCAGGGGCAGCATGCATGGATGCCTCTGAGGCTGCTTAAACGCACCATTATGCCAAAATTATGGGCAACAGCATGGCCATGACAGAGTGACAGAATGAAGCTAGATAGCATCTAAAACATGCAATAATTGACCCTGACACTATAGGGGACGGCATGCAGAGGCAGCGGCAGCAGGCTAGAGAGTGTCATGGCGACATACCCTAAATGGACTCAGGCTTCAAACCAATGGGTGGCAGAGAGGAACCAAAGGAGGTGAGCAAGAAGTGCTCAAATAATATCGGTACATGATAAAAGTTTGCCAGTATATTTTGTGGATTACACAGCAGGGTGGCGACAAAGTTAACATGGAAGCCATGAAAACAACCCAAAATTCTGCCTGACACAGCTCGTTTGATAAGGGGACCATGTATGGAGGCAGTGAACTAGTAGTAGATTAAAGGTGCTGCAGTTAAAACTATGTTAGTTGGATCTTGGCATGGAGCTGGCGCTCCGCTGCCAGGCGAGCTTTCGCCAATCCAAGCCCCTGTCTCTAGGCTACTCCCCAAACAGCACTTCTAAGAACCTTTTGTATAAGATCAAGTGTAGTAGCGTTCTTATAAGTTTAGGATATGCCGGGTGAGGGGAATGTAAACAGATGCGCAAGAAGCGCATGATGCGCATGGAGCTGGCGCTCCGCTGCCAGGCGAGCTTTCGCAAATCCAAGCCCCTGTCTCTAGGCTACTCCCCAAACAGCACTTTTGTATAAGATCAAGTGTAGTAGCGTTCTTATAAGTTTAGGATATGGCGGGTGAGGGGAATGTAAACAGATGCGCAAGAAGCGCTGAAATAATATCCCTAAATGGTAAAAGTTTGCAAGTATATTTTGTGGATTACACAGCAGGGTGGCGACAAAGTTAACAACTTTGATGTGGAATCCATGAAAACAACCCAAATTTCTGCCTGACACACCTCGTTTGATAAAGGGACGATGTATGGAGGCAGCTATATGGACGACTTTTGGAGGTAGGAATGGAGACAACGTGTGGAGGCTGCTATGGAGACAATTTAATTTGGATAGTGCCTGTATGTGGCAGTCCCAAACATTTTTCAAACCAGAGGAGCAGGTAGGTGGCCCTCCAGTAAAATGGGATAGATTGAGTGCCTGTATGTGGCAGTCCCAAAAATGTTTCAAACCAGAGGAGCAGGTAGGTGGCCCTCCAGTAAAATGGGATAGATTGAGTGCCTGTATGTGGCAGTCCCAAAAATGTTTCAAACCAGAGGAGCAGGTAGGTGGCCCTCCAGTAAAATGGAATAGATTGAGTGCCTGTATGTGGCAGTCCCAAAAATTCTTCAAACCAGAGGAGCAGGTAGGTGGCCCTCCAGTAAAATGGGATAGATTGAGTGCCTGTATGTGGCAGTCCCAAAAATGTTTCAAACCAGAGGAGCAGGTAGGTGGCCCTCCAGTAAAATGGAATAGATTGAGTGCCTGTATGTGGCAGTCCCAAAAATTCTTCAAACCAGAGGAGCAGGTAGGTGGCCCTCCAGTAAAATGGAATAGATTGAGTGCCTGTATGTGGCAGTCCCAAAAATTGTTCAAACCAGAGGACCGGGTAGGTGGCCCTCCAGAAAAATGGAATAGATTGAGTGCCTGTATGTGGCACTCACAAAAATTGTTTCAAACAGAGGACCGGGTAGGTGGCCCTCCAGAAAAATTAAATGCATGAAGTATAGCAAGAGCCAGTGGGCCCTGTCAAAAAATAGCCATTTTCCTCTGCTTTACTGTACAAAGAGGAGGAGAAGGAGGAAAATGAGGAGGAGGAGGAGGAGTGGATCAATTATTCAGGTTGAGCTTCCTTCACCTGGTGGAGATTGGAAATTCTGAGAAATCCAGCCTTTATTCATTTTAATAAGCGTCAGCCTGTCAGCGCTGTCAGTCGACAGGCGTGTACGCTTATCGGTGATGATGCCACCAGCTGCACTGAAAACCCGCTCGGACAAGACGCTAGCGGCAGGGCAGGCAAGAACCTCCAAGGCGTACAGCGCCAGTTCGTGCCACATGTCCAGCTTTGAAACCCAGTAGTTGTAGGGAGCTGTGTGATCATTTAGGACGATGGTATGGTCAGCTACGTACTCCCTCACCATCTTTCTGTAAAGATCAGCCCTACTCTGCCGAGACTGGGGACAGGTGACAGTGTCTTGCTGGGGTGACATAAAGCTGGCAAAAGCCTTGTAAAGCGTACCCTTGCCAGTGCTGGACAAGCTGCCTGCTCGCCTACTCTCCCTCGCTACTTGTCCCGCAGAACTACGCACTCTGCCGCTAGCGCTGTCAGAAGGGAAATACTGTTTCAGCTTGTGCACCAGGGCCTGCTGGTATTCATGCATTCTCACACTCCTTTCCTCTGCAGGGATGAGAGTGGCAAGATTTTGCTTGTACCGTGGGTCCAGGAGAGTGAACACCCAGTAATCGGTGCTGGAATAAATTCTTTGAACGCGAGGGTCACGGGATAGGCAGCCTAGCATGAAATCTGCCATATGCGCCAGAGTACCAACGCGTAAGAATTCACTCCCCTCACTGGCCTGACTGTCCATTTCCTCCTCCTCCAACTCCTCCAACTCCTCTTCTTCTGCCCATACACGCTGAACAGTGAAGGACTCAACAATGGTCCCCTCTTGTGTCTCGCCAACATTCTCCTCCTCTTCCTCCTCATCCTCCTCCACCTCCACCTCCTCCGATATGCGCTGAGAAACAGACCTCAGGGTGCTTTGGCTATCAACAAGGGAATATTCTTCCCCCGTCTCTTGTGACGAGCGCAAAGCTTCCGACTTCATGCTGACCAGAGAGTTTTTCAACAGGCCAAGCAGCGGGATGGTGAGGCTGATGATGGCGGCATCGCCACTGACCATCTGTGTTGACTCCTCAAAGTTACTCAGCACCTGACAGATATCAGACATCCACGTCCACTCCTCATTGTAGACTTGAGGAAGCTGACTGACCTGACTACCAGTTCTGGTGGAAGTTGACATCTGGCAGTCTACAATCGCTCTGCGCTGCTGGTAAACTCTGGATAACATGGTCAGTGTTGAATTCCACCTCGTGGGCACGTCGCACAACAGTCGGTGAGCGGGCAGTTGGAGGCGGCGCTGCGCTGCCCTGAGAGTGGCAGCATCTGGGCTGGACTTCCTGAAATGCGCACAGATGCGGCGCACCTTCGTGAGCAAATCAGACAGATTGGGGTATGTCTTGAGGAAACGCTGCACTATCAGATTTAACACATGGGCCAGGCATGGCACATGTGTCAGTCTGCCGAGTTGCAGAGCCGCCACCAGGTTACGGCCGTTGTCACACACAACCATTCCCGGCTTGAGGTTCAGCGGTGCCAGCCACAGATCAGTCTGCGCCGTGATGCCCTGTAATAGCTCTTGGGCGGTGTGCCTTTTGTCGCCTAGGCTCAGCAGTTTGAGCACCGCCTGCTGTCGCTTAGCGACGGCACTGCTGCTGTGCCTAGAGCTACCGACTGATGGCGCCGTGCCCACGGATGGTAGTTCGGAGGAGGAGGTGGAGGAGGGGTGGGAGGAGGAGGAGGCATAGTAGGCCTGAAACACCTGGACCGAGGTAGGCCCCGCAATCCTCGGCGTCGGCAGTATATGAGCAGCCCCAGGGTCAGTCTCGGTCCCAGCCTCCACCAAGTTAACCCAATGTGCCGTCAGCGATATATAGTGGCCCTGCCCGGCAGCACTCGTCCACGTGTCCGTGGTCAGGTGGACCTTGTCAGAAACGGCGTTGGTCAGGGCACGGATGATGTTGTCTGACACGTGCTGGTGCAGGGCTGGGACGGCACATCGGGAAAAGTAGTGGCGGCTGGGGACCGAATACCGAGGGGCGGCCGCCGCCATGAGGTTGCGAAAGGCCTCGGTCTCTACTAGCCTATAGGGCAGCATCTCCAGGCTAAGCAATCTGGAGATGTGCACATTAAGGGCTTGGGCGTGCGGGTGGGTTGCACTATATTTGCGTTTCCGCTCCAGCGTCTGGGGTATGGAGAGCTGAACGCTGGTGGATGCTGTGGAGGATCGTGGAGGCGACGATGGGGTTTTTGGGCCAGGGTCCTGGGCAGGGGGCTGACTAGCAGCTGACACAGGGGAAGGAGCAGTGGTGTGCACGGCCGGAGGTGAACGGGCTTGTTGCCACTGAGTGGGGTGCTTAGCATTCATATGCCTGCGCATACTGGTGGTAGTTAAGCTAGTAGTGGTGGAACCCCTGCTGAGCCTGGTTTGGCAAATGTTGCACACCACAGTCCGTCGGTCATCCGGTGTTTCCTTAAAGAACCTCCACACTTCTGAAGATCTAGCCCTCGCCGCAAGAGCCCTCACCACGGGAGCTTCACTAGTTGACAGTGGCGCTGATGCACCAGCTCTGGCCCTGCCTCTCCGTCTGGCCCCACCACTGCCTCTTCCAACCTGTTCAGGTCGAGGACTCTCCTCCGTCTCAGAAGCACTGTGTTCACCCGGCCTCTCAACCCAGCTTGGGTCTGTCACCTCATCATCCTCCGATCCCTCAGTCTGCTCCCCCCTCGGACTTCCTGCCCTGACAACAACTTCCCCACTGTCTGACAACCGTGTCTCCTCATCGTCGGACACCTCTTTACACACTTCCACTACGTCAAGAAGGTCATCATCACCCACAGACTGTGACTGGTGGAAAACCTGGGCATCGGAAAATTGCTCAGCAGCAACCGGACAAGTGGTTTGTGACTGTGGGAAGGGTCCAGAAAACAGTTCCTCAGAGTATGCCGGTTCAAATGGCAAATTTTCCTGGGAGGGGGCAGACTGGGGGGGAGGAGGCTGAGGTGCAGGAGCTGGAGGAGTGGGGATTTCGGTGACATGGGTGGACTGCGTGGAAGACTGACTGGTGGTGGACAAATTGCTCGAAGCATTGTCAGCAATCCACGACATCACCTGTTCGCACTGTTCTGGCCTCAACAGTGCTCTACCACGAGTCCCAGTAACTTCAGACATGAACCTAGGGAGTGTAGCTCTGCGGCGTTCCCCTGCTCCCTCATCAGCAGGTGGTGTCTCACCCCGCCCAGGACCACGGCCTCTGACCCCTGCAGTAGTTGGACGCCCACGTCCCCGCCCTCGTCCTCTACCCCTAGCCCTGGGGTTAAACATTTTTAAAATGAGAGTTATAACTTTTTTTTTTTTTTACTTTTTTTTTTTTTTTTTGTGTGTTTTTTTTGTGTTTTTTGTTTTTTTTTGTGTTTTTTGTTTTTTTTTGAGTTTTTAGAACCAAACAATCCTATCCTATTGCTATGGCTATTTTCTAGCCAAGTATCAAAGGAAGCACACTACTATGCCAGATGAGATGACACTGAGTTATTGCCTAATAGAAATCCAACCCCTACTGAATTTTGCCACTTCAGCCTTTGCTATGGATATGTGCGCCACTAAGCGCAGAACACAGCGGTCGCAAGTCTCACTACAAATTGCTCAGAATTGGCAAGTACATGCACTGCAGAAACTACAGCCACCAGCAGATCAACCAGAAATCAAATATATAGAACGCTACTGTAGGCTTCAAGAAGCTATTTGTATTCTCCTATGGCTATTTTCTAGCCAAGTATCAAAGGAAGCACACTACTATGCCAGATGAGATGACACTGAGTTATTGCCTAATAGAAATCCAACCCCTACTGAATTTTGCCACTTCAGCCTTTGCTATGGATATGTGCGCCACTAAGCGCAGAACACAGCGGTCGCAAGTCTCACTACAAATTGCTCAGAATTGGCAAGTACATGCACTGCAGAAACTACAGCCACCAGCAGATCAACCAGAAATCAAATATATAGAACGCTACTGTAGGCTTCAAGAAGCTATTTGTATTCTCCTATGGCTATTTTCTAGCCAAGTATCAAAGGAAGCACACTACTATGCCAGATGAGATGACACTGAGTTATTGCCTAATAGAAATCCAACCCCTACTGAATTTTGCCACTTCAGCCTTTGCTATGGATATGTGCGCCACTAAGCGCAGAACACAGCGGTCGCAAGTCTCACTACAAATTGCTCAGAATTGGCAAGTACATGCACTGCAGAAACTACAGCCACCAGCAGATCAACCAGAAATCAAATATATAGAACGCTACTGTAGGCTTCAAGAAGCTATTTGTATTCTCCTATGGCTATTTTCTAGCCAAGTATCAAAGGAAGCACACTACTATGCCAGATGAGATGACACTGAGTTATTGCCTAATAGAAATCCAACCCCTACTGAATTTTCCCACTTCAGCCTTTGCTATGGATATGTGCGCCACTAAGCGCAGAACACAGCGGTCGCAAGTCTCACTACAAATTGCTCAGAATTGGCAAGTACATGCACTGCAGAAACTACAGCCACCAGCAGATCAACCAGAAATCAAATATATAGAACGCTACTGTAGGCTTCAAGAAGCTATTTGTATTCTCCTATGGCTATTTTCTAGCCAAGTATCAAAGGAAGCACACTACTATGCCAGATGAGATGACACTGAGTTATTGCCTAATAGAAATCCAACCCCTACTGAATTTTCCCACTTCAGCCTTTGCTATGGATATGTGCGCCACTAAGCGCAGAACACAGCGGTCGCAAGTCTCACTACAAATTGCTCAGAATTGGCAAGTACATGCACTGCAGAAACTACAGCCACCAGCAGATCAACCAGAAATCAAATACATAGAACGCTACTGTAGGCTTCAAGAAGCTATTTGTATTCTCCTATGGCTATTTTCTAGCCAAGTATCAAAGGAAGCACACTACTATGCCAGATGAGATGACACTGAGTTATTGCCTAATAGAAATCCAACCCCTACTGAATTTTGCCACTTCAGCCTTTGCTATGGATATGTGCGCCACTAAGCGCAGAACACAGCGGTCGCAAGTCTCACTACAAATTGCTCAGAATTGGCAAGTACATGCACTGCAGAAACTACAGCCACCAGCAGATCAACCAGAAATCAAATATATAGAACGCTACTGTAGGCTTCAAGAAGCTATTTGTATTCTCCTATGGCTATTTTCTAGCCAAGTATCAAAGGAAGCACACTACTATGCCAGATGAGATGACACTGAGTTATTGCCTAATAGAAATCCAACCCCTACTGAATTTTCCCACTTCGGTCTTTGCTATGGATATGTGTGCCACTAAGAGCTAAACACAACGGTAGCAAGTCCCCCTGCTAATTCCTCACAAAATGGTAAAAGATGCAAATTAAAATAAAAAAAGTAGAACGTTATTGTAGCCCTAAGAAGGGCTGTTGGGTTCTTTGAGAATCACTCCTGCCTAACAGTAAGCTAATAGAACACCCTAACGCTTTCCCTGACCAGCAGCAGCTCTCTCCCTAGCGGCATCCAGAGACAGAATGATCCGAGCAGCGCGGCCAGCGGCTAGTCTATCCCAGGGTCACCTGATCTGGCCAGCCAACCACTGCTATCGACGTGTAAGGGTACCACGTCATGCTGGGTGGAGTGCAGAGTCTCCTGGCTTGTGATTGGCTCTGTTTCTGGCCGCCAAAAAGCAAAACGGCGGGAGCTGCCATTTTCTCGAGCGGGCAAAGTATTCGTCCGAGCAACGAGCAGTTTCGAGTACCCTAATGCTCGACCGAGCATCAAGCTCGGACGAGCATGTTCGCTCATCTCTAATAATAACCTTTTGGATTTAACTTGGTGTCTCTCATGCCACTCAGTCAACAGGGAACGGAGACTGCACCAGTGGTAGCAACCCGGTAACTTCCCTAAGGAAAAAAATCCTCTATAGGTGAAAGGGTCACCTGAATACCCAAGGCCAAGAACATCCCTCAGTTTCATTCCTAATCCAAATATGAACTAATCCAGGAATAGCTTCCAAAATGATGTTTAAAGCTTTAAGACAGCGCCTTAGAGGTGATTATTATTTTCCTGCAAAAAATCCACAAGAAAAACGCCTCCTGCATGGTCCTGTGAGCGGAGCAATGTACATCCGTAATCCCTGCCAAGTAATTATCCTTCTCACAAGTAAATCAATTAGAGGTAGATGTTACACTTCTCTCCTGCACCAAATAGCTGCTAATCCGAGAGCCGCTAATGAGCGCCTGCAATAGTATCAGACTAATAAGGGGCTGTCAGAAGAAACGGGAGACGGTAGGAAGAAAAGGAGCAGCGAATGTCACAAGGGCCGTCCCGAAAACTGCTCTAATCCTCTGCATGTTCAATATAATTAATGATTAAAGACTTTGTGATTAGACAAGTAAAAACATATGGACAACAAATGTACAACCCTTATAATTCTCCAGAGCTGCACTCACTACTCTGCTGCTGGTGCAGTCACTGTGTACATACATGACATTACTTATCCTGTACTGATCCTGAGTTACATCCTGTATTATACCCCAGAGCTGCACTCACTATTCTGCTGCTGGTGCAGTCACTGTGTACATACATGACATTACTTATCCTGTACTCCAGAGCTGCGCTCACTGGTGATGTTATACCTTATGGTGTTTGTCATATTTGAGGACTACCCCCTCCCACTGTCTTCCTTCTCTCTCACCACAGTTTCATTAGTCGGTGTGTATCTGCTCATTTTCCGGCTCTGGATACATTTACATGCTAATCGAGCGCCGCGACCAGAGAAAATTATGAGAAACTTCCCATATTTTTTGAGGGTTTGGGTATTTTATGCGATACATTTCCTGAGTTGAATAACATCCAGGATCTTGTTGTTCTAATTAGACATAAATATCTCCCCCTGAGGGAGAACTCCACATCTCATTTCCCGAGTCCCCGCAACTGTTCTAATAATTTTCAGAATTATTGTCACAGCTCCTACACCTGCATTTATGACGGAAATATAAAGTTCTCTCCCCGGCTTTATTATCTGGGAAGTAACGGAATTACTCAGAGGGTAGAGAAGAAATACTACAGGAGAGAGATGATAGATAGATAGATAGATAGATAGATAGATAGATAGATAGATAGATAGATAGATAGATAGATAGGAGATAGATAGATAGATAGATAGATATGAGATAGATAGATAGATAGATAGATAGATAGATAGATAGATATGAGATAGATAGATAGATAGATAGATAGATATGAGATAGATAGATAGATAGATAGATAGATAGATAGATAGATAGATATGAGATAGATAGATAGATATGAGATAGATAGATATGAGATAGATAGATATGAGATAGATAGATAGATATGAGATAGATAGATAGATAGATAGATAGATGATAGATATGAGATAGATATTGGATAGATAGAAAGATGGATACATATATATGATATTGATGATAGATAATTAGATAGACAGAAGCATGGATAAAGTTATTAAGTATACAGAGCCACACATTGCTACAAGGCAGAAATTTTACTGCAATAAATAACACAGTATACAATAGACTCCTGAGCTTCCCCTAGTGGTGGCTGAAGAAACATGAAGTCTCAGCTTTCTGTTTCAACTTTCAGCTCCACTATGATCCCACTATATGTTATACAGGTTATGGGGCGCTCCACTATGATCCCATTATATGGTTTACAAGTTATGGGGTGCTCCACTATGATCCCACTATACAGTATGCAGGTTTTGGGGTGCTCACCTATGATTCCATTATAGAGTATACAAGTTTTTGGGGTGCTCAGCTCTGACCTTATTATACAGTATACAGATTTTAGGGGGCTCAGCTATCATCCCATTATACAGTATACAGGTTATAGGGCACTCCACTATGATCCTATTATACAATATACAGGTTTCGGAGCGTTCAGCTATGATCTCACTATACGGTATACAGGTTATGGGGGGCCCCAGTATGATCTCTTTTACAGTATACATTTTATGGGGCGCTCCAGTATGATCCCAATATACAGGTTATGGGGCGCTCTGCTCTGATCCCACTATACGGTATACAGGTTATGGGGCGCTCTGCTCTGATCCCACTATACGGTATACAGGTTATGGGGTGTTCAGCACTGATCCCACTATACGTTATACAGGTTATGGGGCGCTATGCTCTGATCACACTATACGGTATACAGGTTATGGGGCGCTCTGCTCTGATCCCACTTTACGGTATACAGGTTATGGGGGGCACTACTCTGATCCCACTATACAGTATACAGGTTATGGGGCGCTCTGCTCTGATCCCACTATACGGTATACAGGTTATGGGGCGCTCTGCTCTGATCCCACTTTACGGTATACAGGTTATGGGGGGCTCTACTCTGATCCCACTATACAGTATACAGGTTATGGGGCGCTCTGCTCTGATCCCACTATACAGGTTATAGGGCGCTCTGCTCTGATCCCACTATACAGTATACAGGTTATGGGGCGCCCTACTCTGATCCCACTATACAGTATACAGGTTATGGGGCGTTCAGCACTGATCCTACTATACGGTATACAGGTTATGGGGCGTTCAGCACTGATCCCACTTTACGGTATACAGGTTATGGGGCATTCAGCACTGATCCTACTATACAGTATACAGGTTATGGGGCGCTCTGCTCTGATCCCACTTTACGGTATACAGGTTATGGGGCATTCAGCACTGATCCCACTATACAGTATACAGGTTATGGGGCACTCTGCTCTGATCCCACTATACAGTATACAGGTTATGTGGCGCTCTGCTCTGATCCCACTATACAGTATACAGGTTATGGGGCGCTCTGCTCTGATCCCACTATACAGTATACAGGTTATGGGGCGCTCTGCTCTGATCCCACTATACAGTATACAGGTTATGGGGCACTCTGCTCTGATCCCACTATACGGTATACAGGTTATGGGGCGCTCTGCTCTGATCCCACTTTACGGTATACAGGTTATGGGGCGCTCTGCTCTGATCCCACTATACAGTATACAGGTTATGTGGCGCTCTGCTCTGATCCCACTATACAGTATACAGGTTATGGGGCGCTCTACTCTGATCCCACTATACAGTATACAGGTTATGGGGCGCTATGCTGTGATCCCACTATACGGTATACAGGTTATGGGGCACTCTGCTCTGATCCCACTATACAGTATACAGGTTATGGGGCGCTCTGCTCTGATCCCACTATACGGTATACAGGTTATGTGGCGCTCTGCTCTGATCCCACTATACAGTATACAGGTTATGGGGTATACAGGTTATGGGGCGCTCTACTCTGATCCCACTATACAGTATACAGGTTATGGGGCGCTATGCTGTGATCCCACTATACGGTATACAGGTTATGGGGCACTCTGCTCTGATCCCACTATACAGTATACAGGTTATGGGGCGCTCTGCTCTGATCCCACTATACGGTATACAGGTTATGGGGCGCTCTGCTCTGATCCCACTATACGGTATACAGGTTATGGGGCGCTCTGCTCTGATCCCACTATACGGTATACAGGTTATGTGGCGCTCTGCTCTGATCCCACTATACAGTATATAGGTTATGGGGCGCTCTGCTCTGATCCCACTATACAGTATACAGGTTATGGGGCGCTATGCTGTGATCCCACTATACGGTATACAGGTTATGGGGCGCTCTACTCTGATCCCACTATACAGTATACAGGTTATGGGGCACTCTGCTCTGATCCCACTTTACGGTATACAGGTTATGGGGCACTCTGCTCTGATCCCACCATACAGTATACAGGTTATGGGGCGCTCTGCTCTGATCCCACTATACAGTATACAGGTTATGGGGCGCTCTGCTCTGATCCCACTATACAGTATACAGGTTATGTGGCGCTCTGCTCTGATCCCACTATACGGTATACAGGTTATGGGGCGTTCTGCTCTGATCCCACTATACAGTATACAGGTTATGGGGCGCTCTGCTCTGATCCCACTATACGGTATACAGGTTATGGGGCGCTCTGCTCTGATCCCACCATAATGTATACAGGTTATGGGGCGTTCCCCTATGATCCCACTATACGGTATACAGGTTATGGGGCACTCAGCACTGATCCCACCATAATGTATACAGGTTATGGGGCGCTCTGCTCTGATCCCACTATACGGTATACAGGTTATGGGGCGCTCTGCTCTGATCCCACTATACGGTATACAGGTTATGAGGCGCTCTACTCTGATCCCACTATACAGTATACAGGTTATGGGGCGCTCTGCTCTGATCCCACTATACGGTATACAGGTTATGGGGCGTTCAGCTATGATCCCACTATACAGTATACAGGTTATGGGGCGCTCTGCTCTGATCCCACTATACGGTATACAGGTTATGGGGCGCTCTGCTCTGATCCCACTATACGGTATACAGGTTATGGGGCGTTCAGCTATGATCCCACTATACAGTATACAGGTTATGGGGCGCTCTGCTCTGATCCCACTATACAGTATACAGGTTATGGGGCGCTATGCTCTACAGGTTATGTACAGGTTATGTGGCGGCACAGTCCTGAGATGAAAGGCGGGTGATTAGCGGCAGTGCGGGTACATGGCAGCTCCGGGAGGAGGAGGAGGAGGGTGATGAATGAGACGACTGCTCCGGCACCTGCTTCCCTCTCATCTCCAGCGTCTTCTATCCTCCTCCTCCGGCTCTGTACACTCTGACGTTCTCTGCTCTCACATCTCCATCTTCTTCCAATTAAATCCTCCAGAACTCGCTAAGTCATTGCTGGAAAGTTCCCGCTCAGCACATTCCAATTATATCCCTTCACTTCAGCATTTTTGGAAATACGTAGGGCGAGTCCGCAGCAGGACTGTTATAATATACCCTAAAACACCCCAAAAAATACTCTATAATATACATACGTGAGGCCAGGGGGAGATAAGCCTGTCATGTGTACTGGGGTGTATCAAGCGGGCCCCACACAAGGCTAAATGACTGACAGCCCCCAGATGTACTGGAAACCAGCTACTTAGGAAAGAGGATGGGTCCTTTCTTAAGGCCTTTAAAGGTCCTGGATAGGGTCTTGTACACACAAGTGTAGAGACCAGAAACTCATGTAAGAGAATTTCATGGCTCGAGGTCCTCTTCTTTTTTATCCATGTAGGGCATTATCAGGCTCAGCGATTGGTTTGGGTAACCCTGGGCCCCCTAGAAGACATGGGCCCCGGGCTACCGCCCAAACCGTCCATATTATCATTCACTAATGTGTGGCTACCCAACAGAATCCCCTTTAATGGGTCGTAAAGCGATGCTCCCAGCTTGTAAACGTAGTTTCTCTACTTACAGGGGAACCTTGCTTATCAGTGTGTCTGACAGATGGACTCCCCCATAGAGAAAAAGTGTATACATCTCCGGTATATACACCCCAATATATATCATTATACAAGGAGACGCCTTTACCTTCTTCTTGTTGGTGGGGCTCACATACAGATAGCTAAGGACCGTCTTCAGCCCCACCTTCTCGTTAAATTTTTCATAGGTTGTTCCATAATCTGTAGATCTGAAAAATACAAATATTTTAGGGGATTATTTCTATATCTTCATCTATGTACAGACCCAGCAAGCCATATATAGGAACCCCTGTTACACAGTGTATAGAAGCCGTGTTACACCGTATATAGAAGACCATGCTATACAGTATATAGGAACCCATGCTACACAGTATATAGACGCCCATGTTACACAGTATATAGAAGCCCATGCTGCACAGTATATAGAAGACCATGCTACACAGTATATAGGAACCCATGCTACACAGTATATAGACGCCCATGTTACACAGTATATAGAAGCCCATGCTGCACAGTATATAGAAGCTCGTGCTACACCATATATAGAAGCCCATGCATCACAGTATATAGAAGCCCATGCTACACAATATATAGAAGCCCATGCTGCACAGTATATAGAAGCTCGTGCTACACAATATATAGAAGCCCATGCATCACAGTATATAGAAGCCCATGCTACACAATATATAGAAGCCCATGCTGCACAGTATATAGAAGCCCATGCTACACAATATATAGAAGCCCATGCTACACAATATATAGAAGCCCATGCTGCACAGTATATAGAAGCCCATGCTACACAATATATAGAAGCCCATGCTGCACAGTATATAGAAGCCCATGCTACACAATATATAGAAGCCCATGCTGCACAGTATATAGAAGCCCATGCTACACAATATATAGAAGCCCATGCTGCACAGTATATAGAAGCCCATGCTACACAATATATAGAAGCCCATGCTGCACAGTATATAGAAGCCCATGCTACACAATATATAGAAGCCCATGCTACACAATATATAGAAGCCCATGCTGCACAGTATATAGAAGCCCATGCTACACAATATATAGAAGCCCATGCTGCACAGTATATAGAAGCCCATGCTACACAGTATATAGAAGCCCATGCTGCACAGTATATAGAAGCCCATGCTACACAATATATAGAAGCCCATGCTACACAATATATAGAAGCCCATGCTGCACAGTATATAGAAGCCCATGCTACACAATATATAGAAGCCCATGCTACACAATATATAGAAGCCCATGCTGCACAATATATAGAAGCCCATGCTGCACAGTATATAGAAGCCCATGCTACTCAATATATAGAAGCCCATGCTACTCAATATATAGAAGCCCATGCTACACAATATATAGAAGCCCATGCTGCACAGTATATAGAAGCCCATGCTACACAATATATAGAAGCTCATGCTACACAATATATAGAAGCCCATGCTACACAATATATAGAAGCCCATGCTACACAATATATAGAAGCCCATGCTGCACAGTATATAGAAGCCCATGCTACACAATATATAGAAGCCCATGCTACACAATATATAGAAGCCCATGCTGCACAGTATATAGAAGCCCATGCTACACAATATATAGAAGCCCATGCTGCACAGTATATAGAAGCCCATGCTACACAATATATAGAAGCCCATGCTGCACAGTATATAGAAGCCCATGCTACACAATATATAGAAGCCCATGCTACACAATATATAGAAGCCCATGCTGCACAGTATATAGAAGCCCATGCTACACAATATATAGAAGCCCATGCTGCACAGTATATAGAAGCCCATGCTACACAGTATATAGAAGCCCATGCTACACAATATATAGAAGCCCATGCTGCACAATATATAGAAGCCCATGCTGCACAGTATATAGAAGCCCATGCTACTCAATATATAGAAGCCCATGCTACTCAATATATAGAAGCCCATGCTACACAATATATAGAAGCCCATGCTGCACAGTATATAGAAGCCCATGCTACACAATATATAGAAGCTCATGCTACACAATATATAGAAGCCCATGCTACACAATATATAGAAGCCCATGCTACACAATATATAGAAGCCCATGCTGCACAGTATATAGAAGCCCATGCTACACAATATATAGAAGCCCATGCTGCACAGTATATAGAAGCCCATGCTACACAATATATAGAAGCCCATGCTGCACAGTATATAGAAGCCCATGCTACACAATATATAGAAGCCCATGCTGCACAGTATATAGAAGCCCATGCTACACAATATATAGAAGCCCATGCTACACAATATATAGAAGCCCATGCTACACAATATATAGAAGCCCATGCTGCACAGTATATAGAAGCCCATGCTGCACAGTATATAGAAGCCCATGCTGCACGGTATATAGAAGCCCATGCTACACAGTATATAGAAGCCCATGCTGCACAGTATATAGAAGCCTTGTTACACAGTATATAGAAACCTATGCTACACAGTATACAGAAGCCATATTACACACTAATAGCGCATGTTATACAATATATAGAAGCCCATGCTTCACAGTATATAGAGGTCATGTTACATATGATAACTTAGTCCTTGAACATGTGTATTATCTCTCTATCTCCAGAACTGTCTATTGATCATGTGCTGTGACATTTAGTGCATTTAGATTGACGATGTCAAAGTGTGACCGTTACAAGTTGAACAATATGACAACGTGACCCTTAGACCCATAGATTGCACATATATCTATCTCCTATCTATCTTCTAGCTATCTTTCATATATGAGTATATACTAATCTGCCTTGCCGCTAAGTATAACAAGATGACTCTACTCCTTCTTTCCAAATCTACCTAGCAATGCATTGGTGAAAGCCATCATCTGTCATTCATCTATCAAACGCAGGGAAAACTGCAATATTTTAAGATTATAATAATGGGGGGGGGGAGGGATTTAACAGGTGTAGAATCCGAGATTTAGCAATTCCCGGAGCAGAGCTCCTTTTCTGCCCCCTACACCATTTGGGCGGGGTGGAGGTGGTGCCGGACCATGCAGCGGACCAGCGCTAGCGCAAATGCCCCACATTGCACTCAAGAACCGGCTGTAGATCCAGACCCGGACTGACCGCAGATCTATCAAGGATCATGACATATTATTGATGGTCTTTCCCAAAAATGTGAAACACAAAAAAAAACTTTTTTGTAAAAGAAGCTACAATAGCGCTGGAGAGTCCATGCGGGGCGCATGAAGCTGCCTCGTCTATCGCACTTCCCTACTCACAAAGGAAAGCTCTCTTTACGGTTTTCTTATCTGATGCTATTGTGTTTAAAGAAATGAATCTCCTGTTAGTTCTGTCTCAGCCGCCAGTTCTATGTGGTCCTGGGGGGCCCCTGACACATTAATAGGAAAACCGGCGCTCTGACTTTCAGGCGATAAGAAGAGAGTGAGAAGCGGCCGACACTTCTGTTAGTCTTCACTTATCTGATTTCCTCGGCTTCCGGGAAGACATCTTGGGAATTATTAATCAAAGGCGTTTGTTACAATGTCTCAGAATGTTCCGTAAGATTATACTGGCTACAAACATACCGGAGCAGCGTGGCGGGAGGGGCGTGTGCGTCTCGAAGGGAGCGGGGGAATATTATTTGCTTTGCTCCGATTTAATCTTTCAGCTTAATGTGAAATGGTGAAACGTCCGGGATAAGTAGGAGCCGCCAGCAGCCGTATTTACCGCAGGCTTACACGTGTAATACCCATGTACGGTGCGGTAAAATGACAATTTCCATCATGCACCCATTAGCTAAACACGTTCTTATATTCGCAAGCTCCGACAGCCAACGGAACGCGTCTGCAGCGAAACGTACGTTATGAAATGAGCGAGCGTATGAAATATTCATAGACTCCTTTATATCCAGGAAAAAAGAAATCACGTAAATATGTCACCCGTCAGCAAAAATAATAATATAGAAAAATATCTTCTGAATAAAAGGGGGAAATAAAGAATGATTTCAATTCGAGTCAACGCCTGATGACAAAGGAGGAATCACAAAAGATTCCAAAGAAAGAACTTAAAGATTCCGGCAGCTGCGGAAACAATGAGGGCGCGGGGCTAAGGAACAATCGCACGGGGGAACGTGGACAGGACAAAACGCAACCACTGGGGCACATTCACTAAGATCAGTGTGTACTATGTGCAGTTACCTGTGCAGGGGGCACCAGAGATCGTCGATCCTCGTTGCGTCAATGGGGAGCGGCGATTGGTCACCATGACAGCCTCGGGTCTTCCAAAGACCCGTGGCTGTCTCGTTTTAACCCATTCATGACAATGTACGATTTGCACATTGTAATGAATGAGGAGGAAAATCCCCATATACTGCTATACTGTAGTAGAGTGCAGTCGAGACACAAATGTGGCACCTTAACACCTTAAGAACGCGGGTTTTTTTCGCTCCTTCAAAAATCCATAACTTTTTAATTTTTCCGTGTACAGAGCTGGTTGAAGGCTTTTCTGCGTAACAAATTTTACTTTTCAGTGGCGTTATTTATTGCTCCATGCCGCGTATTGGGAAGCTGGAAAAAATTCCAAATGTGGTAAAATGGGCAAAAAACGCATTTTCGACACTTTCTTGTGGGCTACATTTTTAAAACTTGAAAATTAGTTGATGGTTTCATTGCTACCAATTTGAGGAGTGTGCAACATTTTGATCACTTTTTATTTAATTTTGTATGTGATGTAAAATGGACTAAAAGTAGTGTTTCGGACATTTGTGTGTTATTTTCCTTTATGGATTTCACCGTCGGGAATGACCATCTTTATATTTTAATAGATCGGGCATTTTGAGACGCAAAGATACCTGACCTGTTTATGATCTTTACTGTTTATTACGTTTTATATAATTTCTAGGGAAAGGTTTTTTTTTGAATATTTAGTTTTTTTTTTTTAATCTGTTATTTTTGATACATTTTACTGTACTATCTTTTAGACCCTCTAGGGCACTGGTGGCGAACCTATGGCACGGGTGCCAGCAGTGGATGCTGCTCTCAGCACTGTTTTAAAGCAACACTTTATTAGCTATTTGGAACTGCAGGGAAAGTAAGAAGGTGTCGACAGAAGTGCATTATATTTGGAGGTCCTTTATCTAGAACCACCATTCTTCCTGCCCTGGAGAGAGGCTACAATGAGAGTCTGAATTAGCCCTCCTTTTGTCAACTGTATTGGTGGCCTCAGGCGGCCGATACAATTGAAAGATGTGGAAGAAGAGGTAGCAATAAGTTACTGTATAAAATGCCATGCTGGCACCTCACGGTAAATAAGTGGATTTTGGTTGTAGTTTGGGCACTCGGTCTGTAAAAGGTTCACCATCACTGCTTTAGGGTATATGGAAGGGAACCTACCACCAAGATTCTACCTATAAAGGTGGGACATGAGGAAAGCCCTTTTTAGAGCTAATCCTCACATCCCCCTTATCGTTTTTAAATCTTTATTGCCCTAATATGTAAATTTTGTAAAGCAGCTACTGGGGCGTGGAGTAGCTGAACATGAGGCTACAGGTCACAGCTACTCCACGCCCCAGTAGTCTCTTTGCTCTTCCTACCCTAAAATCTTCGGCGCGCAGCTACACAGAACTCAGGCCCGCGGCTGCGTGGCCACAGCTCCCAGGGTGGAGCTACTGCAAAACCGCAGAACTCTGGCTACTCAGACGAGGGCGCGCGGCTACGAGGAGCTGCGCGCCGAAGATCTCAGAGTAGGAGGAGCAAAGAGGCTACTGGGGCGTGGAGTAGCCGCGACGTAAACTTTACATATTAGGGCAAAAAAGATTTTAAAAAGATAGTGGGGATGTGAGGATTACCGTATATACTCGAGTATAAGCCGACCCGAGTATAAGCCGAGACCCCTAATTTTACCACCAAAAACTGGAAAAATCTATTGACTCGAGTATAAGCCAAGGGTGGGAAATGCATTGGTCACATACCTCCCCAGTATATAGCCAACCAGCCCCCTATGGTATACAGCCTCCCCAGCTTGCCCCCAGTAGTATACAGCCAGCCCAGCCTGCCCCCAGTAGTATACAGCCACCCCAGCTTGCCCCCAGTAGTATACAGCCTGCCCAGCCTGCCCCCAGTAGTATACAGCCTGCCCCCAGTAGTATACAGCCACTTCAGCCGGCCCCCAGTAATATACAGCCAGCCCAGAATTTAAAAAAAAAACAAAAAACTTATATACTCACCCTCCGGTGGCCCCGATGCGCAGCGCTGCTCCCCCGATGTCCGTGCGGGTCTTCTCCTGACTTCCGCGCCCGTCTCCTGTAACATCGTGCTGGGCGCCGCCATCGCTCTCTCCCGGCTGTTACAAAAGATAGAAGAGGACCCGCACGGACATCGGGGGAGCAGCGCTGCGCATCGGAGCCACCGTCCATTGACTCGTGTATTGACTCGTGTATAAGCCGAGGGGACATTTTTCAGCGCATTTTTTGTGCTGAAAAACTCGGCTTATACACAAGTATATATATCCTCACATCCCATACATCCACCTATCACCCATGGTAGGTTCTAGGATCATCTAACTATTTTCTACTTCTATTCACAGATTCTATTCATTTTCTACTTCGACATTCACAATCAGAGCTGCAAATCAAATTCAGTTAATTGCGTATTAGAATCTGTCAGCATCTTGCTGACAGGCACATCCCTTTAAGTGATTGACGTGCCAAAAAATCTGTATTAATTGCAACATTCTTTCTATTTCCTTTTACCTTTCTTTTCACAATTCACAACCAGAACTACAATCCAATTCTGTTCACTACATCTAGGAATCAATCAGCATTTTTCTGATGGATTCACCCCATAAAGTAAAGTAATACAGCAAAAATGTGGTATAAATGGCAGATTTATCCAAAATATCAAGAGCTAAGAGCTAATCTTGCCTGAGTGTCTGATGCTGGATGTGGCGTAGAATAGGACTGTTTACTCGGACTTTGCACCTCATATTATTCGGGTGCATTTGCATACTTTCTGGTGCCTGCCCCTTTTTACTGAAGCCACACCTCCTAAGAGGCCACACCCCTTTAGCGTAGCACTTTGCAGACAGACACACCCCCTAAAGTGAGCTGAAAAGCTGAACCCCTTATAAAGACATCTGCATTTCCAAATCCTTGTAACTTGCATCATGAGGTTTCTAAAAATTTTCGCTCTCTGTCGCCGAAGGTTAAATAGCAGACAATCAGGAGCTGTTAGTCGCTCCGCACATAATAAACATTGTTTGGATTTGTTCATTCTGCAATCACTTTGAGGGGTAAACATTGCAGAATTAAATATACAAACAACATTCAGAGGAATTGCAGCCGAATAATGGAGCTGATAATAGGGAAAACCTGGAGATTGTGCTGTACTTATAGGATCAATCCATAAATAACTCAGATTGTAATATTCCAAATGCAGGGACGGAGTGGAGTGTGTCATAGGGATCTACATGTCACCAAACATTACATCAGAAAGTACAGTATACTGTATATTCACAACCTCACAAGCATCTACAGTATATAAGATATATCTATTTGGTAGAAGATAGATAATGCTTTCGATTTACAAAAAATATAGCTACTATAATACTGCCCCCATGTACAAGAATATAACTACTATAATACTGCCCCTATGTACAAGAATATAACTACTATAATACTGCCCCTATATACAGGTATATAACTATTATACTGCCCTCTATGTACAAGAATATAACTACTATAATACTGCCCCCTATGTACAGGAATATAACTACTATAATACTACCCCCTATGTACAAGAATATAACTACTATAATACTGCCCCCTATGTACAAGAATATAACTACTATAATACTGCCCCCTATGTACAAGAAAATAACTACTATAATACTGCCCCCTATGTACAAGAATATAACTACTATAATACTGCCCCCTATGTACAAGAATATAACTACTATAATACTGCCCCCTATGTACAAGAATATAACTACTATAATACTGCCCCCTATGTACAAGAATACTGTATAACTACTATAATACTGCTCCCTATGTACAAGAATAGAACTACTATAATACTGCCCCCTATGTACAAGAATATAACTACTATAATACTGCCCCCTATGTACAAGAATATAACTACTATAATACTGCCCCCTATGTACAAGAATATAACTACTATAATACTGTCCCCTATGTACAGGAATATAACTACTATAATACTGCCCCCTATGTACAGGAATATAGCTACTATAATACTGCCCCCTATGTACAAGAATATAACTACTATAATACTGCCCCCTATGTACAAGAATATAACTACTATAATACTGCCCCCTATGTACAAGAATATAACTACTATAATACCGCCCCCTATGTACAAGAATATAACTACTATAATACTGCCCCCTATTTACAGGAATATAATTACTATAGCAGTCCTGTATGTTAGTGTAGACATCTCTCTTCTCTTACAGAATCCTCTGTAATTCTCCACCTCAATATAGAGGAAACGCATCTTCATATCTTTCTCTGTATATGAGATTGCGCCATTTCCTGGGCGTCTGCCAGGTCTCTGCGGTATATTCGGTGACTTCTATTTGCATATCTCTAATAGCATATAATAACATTTTCCACTTCGCTCAGATCTGAAAAGCTTCTTGAAACGGAAATTATACCCAAAATAAGTTGGACTTAATTACCTTTCACAAAGTGCAATCTCTCCTGTCACCGCTCCTCCAAAATATTTGCAGCTGCAAACTTTCATTTTCTTGCAGGGTAAAAAAAACCTGAAATGATCTAACGGGGAAGGAGCTCAAAATGAACAAATTGGGCCAAAGCGAAGTTCTGTTACAAAGTATTTTCCCAGGTCGCTGTATTGTTACATTGTATCCGGGGAAATTATATGTACTTAAAGGAAATCTACCGCGGGAAAAGGACTTCTGCTATTGCTACAGCAGCTGCCTCCCTTTTTTGGCCTAATTTTGGATGGAACTGCTGCCTAGATAAGCTTTAATACCCTAATATGCTAATTTGGGGTATGACGCAGCTACTGGGGCGTGGAGTCGCTGGGGACACCTCCGGTGGTGAAGGCTACTCTATGCACCTAGTAGCCACGTCACATGAGATGATTCAAGTTTAGATGCAGCAGGAGGAGTGACACTTCTTTTGTTCTATAGCACCTACAAACATTCTGCTGGTGCCACTTTAAAGATAAGGATCTTAACTTTCAGATCCGAGCTAATGTGGGTCATTTACTAAGGGGCCGAATCGCGTTTTTACGCGTTTTACCCAAATTTTACCGATTTTTCTCTGCATTTCCCCGGGATTTTGGAGCACGCAATCAGATTGTGGCGCATTGGCGCCGGCATGCACGCGACCGAAATGGGGGGGCGTGGCCGTCTGAAAACCTGTCAGATTCGGAGAAACCGACGTATTTTTTTAATAAAAATGTGTCACTTGACACGCGCTTACCTGCACCCGGCCTGGCTTGGTGAAGTTCAGTGTACTCCACCGGAATTTAGCGCAACGGCGACACCTGGTGGACATCAGGGGAACTACCTTAATGAATCCCGGCAGAACCCGAATCCTCCACAGTGAACGCGCCGCTGGATCGCGAATGGACCGGGTAAGTAAATCTGCCCCAATGTCTTTAGGGACTACAAAACTGGAGATTGAGGCTGAGATGGGTCACTGCATCTCCCATTCACTTGCAGTAGCACGACTTGACCACTACACAGTACGAGGCGCTATCCATTTAGGGGTTTTTTTGGTGCAGTAGTTCCTACTATTGGGTAATATTAGATAATTATGTGGGCAGAGTAATTTATAACGTATCTCTATAATGGTGAGGGTATTACACCAAGCACCCCTACAATTCAGCTGCTGATACATACATACGGAGAATGGAACAGGATGCAGACGGCGACATTCACATTACAGTGGTAAAACCAGGTTACTGCATACCAGCTGTCATTCATTTGAATTGGGGTTAAGATGTAGTGACTCATTTCATCCACTGAACAGCATATGGAGCTGTTTGTGCATTAGCTGATCTGTGGGGGCGCTCAGTATCTGATATCTAGGACCTATCCCTGGATAGATCATCAGTGTTTTTAGTCTTGAAAACTCCATGTGGAGTTATGTAGAATGGGATCTCCTCACTGATTGGATGAGATAGATACATTGGGGCAGATTTACTTCCCGGTCCCGTCGCGATTCCGCGTTGCAGTGTCTGATGAGGATTCAGGTCCGGCGAGATTCACTAAGATTGTGCGCCCGAGCTCCTGCATGTGTTGCTGCTGCGCCGAGGTCTGCCGGAGTTCACCTGCTTCTTCCTGGTGCATGTGAGTGCTTATCTTGCACTCGGGTTGTCCGACGGCTGCTCCCCGATTTCTGTCGCGTGCACCAAAATCCTGGGGCAATTCGGCGCAAAACGGAAATCGTCGGGAAACCCAACCAAAATGTGTCCGACGGACCCTTTAGTAAATGAGCCCCTTTGTTTCTACAGAACATGGTCTTATAATACACCTACAATGTAGCAGTAAACATCTATATGACTATGTGCAGTCTGGACTCCCCAGGGGCCGCCGCGATCCCCAGCGCAATAATCGCATCCTGACTACGACTCCTTCTCTGTGCAGAGAGATAATTAATAAATTCATGCGCTTTTTTTTTTATTTTGAGTTTCACGTCTCAGAAAACTAATTTGTTTCCAGTGTCTGACAATTTCTTCCTATCAAGACCAATTTGGGCCCGTGCATAGCTGAGCAGTCAGAGACAACGAAATCATCTGCGAGCGAGATAATGGCGAACTCCGCGGCAATGGCGCAAGAATGTGGCACCCGCGGAGCCATGGGCTGTCACTCACATCTTCTGGATCACGCACAGCGGGGGCAGGGCCGGGATTCCTTACCTGCACACGGTGAATAAATCAAAGACAATTTGCAACCAAACCTCATTGTGTGAACACAGCCCAAGGCTCGGCTCACTAGATAAGTTTCTGCTCTTTGTGTGTTTTTTGCTAAATTTTTCCAAAATTTATGTAAATAACAGAACCCAAGTAAAGACGGACGATGACAATTTGCTTCCTGGAGTTACTAAATTCATCTGAAACAGAAACCAGCAGTAAGAGGAGACAAATGTTCTCTCTGGAAGGTGTAAAATCAATAGCCAGTTACTACTCCCCTTGCATCAAGTGTAACAATACAGACTGCAGCCAGTGTTATGTATTGTCCTTGTAAGGGTCTCCTAACACTGCTGTGCTCTCTGAACCCATTGTTATGCCCCTAGAGATCTGTGTAATCACCCCTTTTGTGTATGCTGTAAATAGCTGTAGGACTGTAAAATATGGAATTTTTTTTCTGTGCTGTGTACTGGGGGGATGTGTCCTCACACTGCTGTGCTCTGTGCTCTCTGAACCCATTGTTACATCGCTAGAGATCTGTGTAATCACCCCTTTTGTGTATGCTGTGAATAGCTGTAGGACTGTAAAATATGGATTTTTTTTCTTTATTGTGCACTGGGGGGAGGTGTCCTCACACTGCTGTGCTCTGTGCTCTCTGTGTTCACTGTTATGCATTATGCCTGGAAAGATGTGTAATCAGACCTTTGTGTATGTTGTCAGTAGCTGTAAGACTGTGATATATGGATTTATATTCCTGTATGGTAGCTTTTCCAAATGCACTAGAGGGTGTCCTCACACTGCTGTGCTCTCTGCATCCAGCTGTGTAGTCATACCTTTGTGTATGTTTTTCGAAGCAGCAGGGCTGTGAAATATGATTAACATTATTTATATTTCTGGATTGTAGCTTCTCTAAATGCACCAGGAGTGTCTCCTCACACTGCTGTGTCAGGTATGTAGTATGTTACAGCCTTTCTGCTATTATCTGGACAACCCTACTTGTAAAGGGGTTATTATTCTTAATGGACATCTGCCCCGAGAATCAAGAATTGTAAACCTAGCACACTGACATACTGGTGTGCGTCCCCTCTGGCAGGATCTGCTCTCCTTTTAGCTTCTTATTACCTGGTTTTTATGCAAATGAGCCTGAGGGGCTCATAGGTGTTAATGTAGCATGGAGCCCCTCAGGCTCATTTGTATAATTTTAAGGGTTTTTTTTTCTTAAAAACCAGGGCATAAGAAGCTAAAAAAAAGAACAGATCCTGCCAGAGGGGGCGCACACCAGTATGTCAGTGTGCTTGGTTTACAATCCTTCATCCTGGTGGTAGATGTTTTTTAAACCTTTTAGAACTTAAACAGATATCGATTTAATTTGTGTAGGGTTGAAAATGCTGGAAACCTACAACACTATTATCAATGGCCTATCCAAATATAAAAAGGTGAATATCCCCTTTAAAGACTCCTCATCACCAATAACTTTTTTTTTATCTTTTAGAATGGTCGGATCTCTTAGAAATAAAACTTTACAAACCATGCAAATGAGCCTGAGCGTTTAATTGCTCCGCCCATAAGTCATTTATGCACGCCTCTCAGCCAATGGGCACGCCTACACTATGCTGAGAGACGGCTCTCCCCCTGCTATTCTCACGCTATGCCCAATCATATGAGAATGTAGTGAGATAATGCTGGGATCATTTGCATAGTTTATAAAGCTTTATTTCTAAGAGATCCAGCCCTCCTAAAAGCTAAAAAAAGAAGGTTATTATTGATGAGGACAGGACAGGGAGGTGAGTATTAGCATCTATCATCTGGTTATCTGATGAAAGGCAAAAACTCCAGCTTCCTGCAGGCACCACAAGGGCGAGATCAGGAGCTTACCAGGTCCTTTTTATAACTATAACTTTTTTTAGTATGCATTAAGCTCAACAGATCCCTCTAGTGGTGACTACAGGAAAATACATTTTCTTCTAAGCAGATTGGGATCTTTGTATCAGAAAAAAATGTATCAGTAGAAGGTTCAAAAGATTATCAATTATATGCATTAAAAGGCATCTCTGGGCCCTTTTAAACTTCCAATGAGCTCAAGAGCAGAACTAGGAGAAGCAGGACCCCAGAGCAGACCCACACACCATATATACATACAGCATACACACACATACATACAGTACCTTATACACCCATGCATCATATACACCGACATACAGCATATACACATCACATGTGCACACACATACAGCATTTACACACCCAATACCCCAGATGGTGGGGCCCCCTGACCCTAAAGGTCCAAAGGAGCTGCTACTGCTAAAGCTGCGCCCCTGAATATAGGTGATTAGTTATTTCTTGGGGGTAGGTCAATAGCTCTGTCCGTATTGTCCGCCTTAGTGCAACAGCAAATCTCCTAAAAGTAAAATCATCAGTTTCTAGAAAATCCCTTTAAGATCTGCAATCAGTAGTGTATACACAGCCAGACATCTGCCCGTCACTAAGGGGTTAACAATTCCCATTACAGGCGGTCCCCTACTTAAGGACACCTGACTTACAGATGAACCCTAGTTACAGACACACCCCTCTGCCCACTATGACCTCTGGTGAAGTCTCTGGATGTTACTATAGTCCCAGACTGCAATGATCAGCTGTAAGGTGTCTGTAATGAGGCTTTATTAAAATCCTTGGTCCCATTACAGCAAAAAAATTTCGAAAATCTAATTGTCACTGGGACAAAAAAAAAAAAATTTCTGGAGCTACAATTATAAAATACAGTTCCGACTTACATACAAATTCAACTTAAGTACAAACCCAAGGAAGCTATCTTGTACGTAACCCAGGGACTGCCTGTACAATGTTTCCCATGTAACATCTAGAAACTTCTCGTAGATACAAATGTATCAAGTGAACTTTCCAATAGGAAAAAGAGAAAGCCGATCATCTTAAAGGGATAAAACGGAACCAGACTAGAGGGATCAATGGAACATGGCCGCCCGCCGCCACCGCAGCCATTATCCGGCTAATTAGTGAGAGCCAGGACTCAGCCCGATCATTAGCCTAATGAACGTCGTTTGTAAATTGTGGACGGATGCTATCGCCGGACGCACATGGCGATGCGGACCTCGCGCGGGAGCGGATCCTCTAAGTGACTGCCATATGTAATGGATTGGAGGCTGCTACGGGGAAGACGAATTCACCGCTCAAGTATCTGGTCCTAAAATACAGATTCTGGGCTTTCACATTGGCGTTTTTTTTTACGTATGTGGTTCAGTGATTTCCCCGGACGCCTCACCGAGCCACTGGTTTCTATGGGTGTTTTTACATTGGCTTATATTTTCACTGATCCGTTGTCCGAGAAAAAAACTAGGAAACATGTCTTATTTTTTTCACGGATTACAGAATGCAATAGAAGTCTATGGGTCCTCAAAAAACGGATTCAACATTCGTTTGATGTTTTCAAAACGATGTTAAACCCTCCATTTTTTTTAAGGAGACAGAGACAAAACTGAAAAAAAAACAGAGACACAACGCAACAGATGTGCGACTGAACCTGAGCACCAACGTGAAAGACCCCCAATCTTAAGAGAGACTCTGCAATATTGTCATTGTAGCCTCCAGTCCCTGCTAAAGCTGCAGAAATTCATCAGTTGTGTCTGTAACAGTGCAAGTAACTTTGCAAATATCTTGCGTCACTGTATTCATCTGAAATAACATTAAACCTTAAACTCCAATCCCAGCTAAAGCTGCGTGATAATTTCTTTGAGATCCTTCAGTAATGTTATGTGGCTATACTCGACTGTCTACATTTATAGAGAATGAGATAAAGAATCTATTGTATTCATTAGGAATTACATAAAGTTGTATACTCCAGTCACACCTAGAGCTGCACACACAATTTTCTTGCCCTTTACATGAATCCATATTCTTGGTCGCGCAGCTAAACTCCAACAGAACAACTATATATGAGATAAGGAAGGACTCTGCTTCACTGTTTTAATCTGGCATTAAGAAAACCTAAATACTCCAATCACAGCTAAAGCTGCACACACAATTCTCTTGAATCCATCAGCTTCATCATACAGCAAAATTTGAACAGTGCAAGTATATGTGAAAGGAGGAATGCTAAGAGGATACATTAAAGATGACATCACGTCTTTTACTCCAGTCATAGCCAAAGCTGCACACACAATTTGTTTGCCTTCTCAACTAAAACTCGCTAGACCCTAACATTTCATGTCTTTGTGAGATAGAGTAAGTTTGTAAGAATTTAAGTCTATAACATTCATTATATTCAATCTCATTCTCTAGTCACAGCCAAAGCTGCAAACAGTGCTCATGGATGGATGTATCAGTCTTGCAAACTTGTTCAACTCCATCAATACAACGAACGGAGAAGTAACTTTGGCTTATTGTGGGTTCTACTATATACAGGCTTCTACTCCAGTCACAGCTCAAGCTGCAAGAATACATTTCTTGTGGCCAATGTTGGGGATCCATTAGCCTCGACGTCTAGTAAAACTCCAATGATACAAATGTACATTAGATAAGGAGGAACTAGTATTTGGGTTTACTACAGGCATCTGGAGTGACATAGAGCCTTGTACTCCATTCACAGCTAAAGCTGCACACAAGCTATTTTCTCCATTCACAGCTTGTACTCCATTCACAGCTAAAGCTGCACACGCGCTATTTTCTTGGATGTCGCTTTGTATCCACCAGTTTTGTTTACTAGTTTTGTTGGCTAGCAGGGTGCGGTGCAAAATATTTGGAGGTGTGTCCTGTAAGTGTGGGTGGAGTTTATGTTAAGATACCAACGATCCCCTGAAAATAATAATTTTGGTATTATGTAGAGTAAACAGAGTATAAAGCGCCCCCTGCTGGAATCCTCCATATATGGGCATTGATCTCAGGGGAAATCTGCCAGTGCTCACTTTCCCTACACTGCCCCCTCAGGAGACATGAAGTATTACAATGTGTCCATTCACATCAATGGGATGTCTGTGTATTGCAGGACGGGGCTGGTCCTCCATAGCAGTAGAGGAGAATTCTGATAAATTCTGTTACTATTCAGGTCACATCAGATATTTTTGTAATTTTAATTTAAAAACATGAACTTTCCTGAATGGCTGCAACCAAGGGAAGACAAACAAGCAACAAACATCTGGAATTAAAGGGGTCCTGGGTGATTGAGGCTCAGAACGATTAATTAAAGAGGCTGCAGTAATTGCCAGGGGGCGCCGCAGCATCTTGGCTTCAATTCGACACCATTCAGCACAACGAGAACAAAATGTAAGAGAAAACTCTGCAGCGGGGAGCGGCGCTCATCAATCATGCATGTATGGAAATGAGTGCGCCAGCTGTGCGACTTTAACCAAAGGTCAAAGACTAAGAGATGGAGCGGCCATATATACTACAAGGACGAAGTTCATATATAACGGTTAAAGGGAAAGGAGTGGGTGACCTAATGATGGGTGAGGAGCTACTGCAATAAGGTCTCTGTAAAGGGAACCTGTCAGTAGGTATGACCATCCAGATTTTATGTCAGTTTCAGGATCATAGTATCATAGGTTATATATATATATCCATCAAGTTCAACCAAGGAAGGGAAGGGATTGGATGAGGAAGGGATTTAGGGGAAACAATTCTATTTAACATAACCATCAATGTTATTTAGGTGTAAAACGGCATCTAGACCCTTCTTGAAGCTCTCTGCTGTCCCTGCTGTGACCAGCGCCTGAGCTCGGCTATTCCACAGATTGACAGTTCTCATAGTAAAAAAGCCCTGTCACCTCCGGTGATTAAACCTTGTTTTCTCCAGATGGAGACAGTGCCCCCTCGCCTTTTGATTTGATTTTATCTGAAACAACTTACCACCATATTTTTGTATGGACGTAGTCGTCTCATAGGGTGGTGCAATGTCCCTCACACTACTGTGCTCCGTGCTCTCTGCATCGATCTTTTTCACAGCCCAACCCCCTGCTGTAAGCAGCAGCAGTCTTCTGGTAAAATATTACAGTAAGTTATCAAAGTAGAAAACATTGGCTGTGTAATAGATCCATGCAAAGAGCACAGGGCACAGCAGTGTGAGGACATATACCCTCTGTGCACTTTGAGAAGCTACAATCCTGGAATGTAAATCCATATATCAAAGTCCTGCTGATACTAACAAAATACACAAAGTATGATTACACATCCATGGTCATATGTATGATCATACCTACTGATGGTTTCCATTTAAAAGGCAAATGTATCCAGTTTAAGGAGGAAAATTCCAACCCAGACACAACATTTGCATGAAAATTCACTGATTTGAGTGACAGCTTCATCTCTGTTATCTATGACTGTAATTGGTAGAAAGTTAATAGCTCATAAAAGGTCTTGTATAAGATTGACAAAACATGGCTGTTTTTTGTTTTTTTAAAAAATAGCGCCCCCCCCTGTCTGCAGGTTGTGTCTGGTATTGCAGCTCAGTTCACCCCAATGTAAGGACAAGTGCAGCAATGTTTCTAGAAGTATCCGTGTTTTGTTTTTTTTACTTCTGTACAATGCCTTTAAGGTGTTATCTGCTGATCACATGGTGACCGCCGGGGCTGACTGTTTTTATAATGACAGCCTGAGGCCTTACAGAGGTTCCCCCCGGGGCCGTCCTGTGAGAACGCCGAGTAAGGACATTTTTAGTTATGCCCTAGCAGATAAACTGCCAGCATTGATGTATCCGAATATAATGTGAACACAGCCTTAAGGGCGACCTTACCCAGCGCAGCACTTCTAGGGTCAGAAGAACTTCCTGACTATCACTGAATGTATCTCGCTGAATGCCACGTTAAAGGGGATGTCCCTTAAAGAATATCATTCATATATGGACCAGAAGCTCAGCCTCGTCTCTCTATTTGCTCTTTGGATTGTGAAGCTGCAGAATGCCCTCGTCTCAGAGCAGGCGCTGAGCTGTGCACGTGCTGTAATATTGTTCCAGCAGGTCAGTGTTTCCTCGGACAAGCGAAGAAGATGCTGAAGCTTCAGACTTGAGAGATCACCACACACCTCAGGAGATAGAGGCAAGACCGAGCGTGCATGTCCACATACTATTCTTTATGGAGTAGGTTAGTCCTGAACTGTAACATCACTGTGTGTATTTTCTCTGTACTGTGACATCACTGTGTGAATTATCTCTGTACTGTGACATCACTGTGTGTATTATCTCTGTACTGTGACATCACTGTGTGTATTATCCCTTGTACTGTGACATCACTGTGTGTATTATCCCTGTACTGTGACATCACTGTGTGTATTATCCCTGTACTGTGACATCACTGTGTGTATTATCCCTGTACTGTGACATCACTGTGTGTATTATCCCTGTACTGTGACATCACTGTGTGTATTATCCCTGTACTGTGACATCACTGTGTGTATTATCTCTGTACTGTGACATCACTGTGTGTATTATCCCTGTACTGTGACATCACTGTGTGTATTATCCCTGTACTGTGACATCACTGTGTGTATTATCCCTGTACTGTGACATCGCTGTGTGTATTATTCCTGTACTGTGACATCACTGTGTGTATTATCCTGTACTGTGACATCACTGTGTGTATTATCCCTGTACTGTGACATCACTGTGTGTATTATCACTGTACTGTGACATCACAGTGTGTATTATCACTGTACTGTGACATCACTGTGTGTATTATCTCTGTATTGTGACATCACTGTGTGTATTATCCTGTACTGTGACATCACTGTGTGCATTATCCCTGTACTGTGACATCACTGTGTGTATTATCTCTGTACTGTGACATCACTGTGTGTATTATCCCTGTACTGTGACATCACTGTGTGTATTATCCCTGTGCAGTGACATCACTGTGTGTATTATCCCTGTACTGTGACATCACTGTGTGTATTATCCCTGTGCAGTGACATCACTGTGTGTATTATCACTGTACTGTGACATCACTGTGTGTATTATCACTGTACTGTGACATCACTGTGTGTATTATCACTGTACTGTGACATCACTGTGTGTATTATCACTGTACTGTGACATCACAGTGTGTATTATATCTATACTGCCACTAAAAAAATACGCAAACATAATTATTTTATGTGATATAAAATACAGAATGCAAATAAATAAGTACAAATTTTTCGCCTTTTTTTTTTCTTTTAGCATTTTTGCTTTCCTGCCCATGAGTTGAATCCTTCAGAGCCGGCTGCTTCCTGCTACTCAGGGTCAGTGAGGCGCAGCGAAAGCTCTAATGAGAATTGTGAGGTAGCAGAGAGCAACAAGATAGCGCTCATTAGCTAGAAAGAAGAAAATAAAAAAACAACTGATAAATTATTTTTTTACATTTTTTTTCCTATTAAAACTTATAGTAATTTACATAAAATGGAGAATATTTTGCAGCTTCCTAATTTCCCTGCAGCTTCTGTTGGAGTCTTAAGGTCAGATTCGCTATTTTTGAGCTCTGGAAGGAAAAGGATGCGAATGGAGGAATCCGTCCTGTTTATTCATGAAATCCTTGAAATTCTGGGGACGGTGGCAGCTTCTTACATTACAGTCCATTAGTGGTAAGTGTCACCATGCGGGGCCCAAAAATTAGGATCATCGCTCCATCGCTCTCAGATCTACCTGCACAGAGAGGTCCAGGACTCAGAGTCTCACTATAAATTTAAACTTATTTATTAGTTTTTACTGCTGGTGCCCCCTGGTTATAATTATGCTAATGAGCCTTAAGGGCTCCTGGGGGTGTTACCAGAGCCCCTCTGTGCTGTAGGTTCACAGGCTGCTACACTGTTTCCCCTCCCCTCTATTCCCTCAGTACTTTCCCTTCCCTCTGCCTGATGTGATCTCACACAGTGGGAGGGGGAAAGTGCTCCTGCACAGTGTGACAGCCTGTGAAGCTGCAGCATGAAAGGGCTCTGGTAACACCCCAAAATTCCTTTCTGGCTCATTAGAGTGATCTAATTTCAAGTTCTGACAACATAACGGGTTCCTGTATCCCCTACAAAGCATCAATCTGTCAGATTCATCTTTATTATGGTCATAAAGGTTTTGGGAAAGGGATCCTGTAGTATTGATACAAAAACCCCTTGTGTATTATCTGAGCTCTGTTACCACCGAGTCGCTACCTCTTGAAATAATCTCCATTGAAGTTGTATTTGTTATTCATGGAGCAATTGCTATTTATATGGTCTATGCCCTTTTCTACTAAACCTTTCACCCCTGTACACCATCTGAACTATGCTGCACATAGCCATCAGGTCACTACCTCTAGAAGTAATCTCTAATCCAATTCTGACATAATATCGGGCTCCTGTGGTGCAGCTAGCGGGGACCCAATGAGCTAATAAACAGACTTATCTCACTGCTGCTCCTAAGGGTGTTGTCTAAACGGTCTTGTGGTTTTCACTCTTTAACCCTCTGTTGATTATCTAAACTTTTTAGAGAAACCACCAGGTCACTCCCTCTTGAAATAATTAGCATTCAAGTTATTATATTGAAATAGGCCCCTCTAGTGAAGCTAGTTATGACCAACAGACCTATCAACTGATGAGGGTCCTGTGGACCCTTAAACTCCTTTGCATTATCTGAACTTTGTTACAGATAAACGACTTCTTGAATTATACTAAATTTAGTTTAGCTGCATTTAAAGGATTAACACTCTTGATAGTTGCAAGCATTTGGATTCAAGTCCAGGTACACAAACCCCCTGTGTCAACTCATCACTAGTCTCTACCTCTTAACTTCATTTCATAGTATCATAGTTTATACGGTTGAAAAAAGACACATGTCCATCAAGTTCAACCAAGGAAGGGAAGGGATTGCATGAGGAAGGGATTTAGGGACTCTGATAATATAATGGGCTCTTGTTAAATGTACAAATCTAACTTGGGGCTACCCCTAATGTTGCTATGCCATTTAACTCTGTGCATTATCTGAACTGTGTTGTAGAGAAACCTGTGTGTCACTACCTCTTAGAATAATCTACATTCATTATAATGAGCCCCTTTAGCCCAGCTATGGTGGACCCATTGTGTTACTGAACAGCCTTACCTTGGTCTTGTGGTATTGGCTCTTAAACCCCTGTTTATTATCAGAATTTTGTTGCAGGGAAACCATCAGGTCACTACCTCTTGGAGGAAATTTGGAATAAATATACATAAAGTGCTCAGTGTGGGCCCACTGTGTTAATAAAGCAAAGTGTGTTGTCCTAGTGACCCCTGACAACGAGGGCTGTTTTACACAAATGTCTGCAGCCTGTGTAAACGTTCCGTACAGTGGCACAACCCCACGGCTACAGACAGAGCAGAGGTTGGGAGTCCCTCTTCTCACCGAACAGCCATGCCGAAACTGTAATAGTTAATTTAGTTCCTGGGCATTATCTGGATTTTATTGCATGGAAACTGCCTGGTGCCGCAGTGAAGCTTGTATCATTTGCCAAGGGGATACAATTTTTACGCTTACCTCCAGAGGGAGCTCTCAGTCACACTCCCCAGGTTGAAATCGTAAAGCTTCGTCAGGATGAGAATTACCTAAAAGAGAAAAAGATGAAAGTCACCCAACAAGACAAGAGAAGAGATCACAGCAATGAACATTAATGCCCAGGAATAAAGAAGATCAGATACAAAAAAAATAACAAATTCCCAGCAGACACTGGGAGGACCGGAGGCATCGGCTCTAATCCTCCAGACGCTGCGAATCTGACATGTGAGACGTCTGGAGGAATCAATTAAACTCGGCTAATTCTCTTTACATTTCACATGTCTGAATGCAAATGCCGCCCCTCTCATCCAGCGTGGGGGATTGATCGCTGACGCCAAAGGGAAAACTTCTCACACGTGCCATGTTAACACTTTATGTACAGAGCCTCCCCCTTCCAGATCTATGGGGCCCCCAATTTTTAAAAGGATCCCCCCAGAAGGGCATGGTGTTTGTTAGAATCCTCGAACTTTACCATCAAATATTTTATATTTTTTATAACTCTGCAGAATATCCTTCACAGGTTCCTGCATTGGGCAGCTGAACACATGCGGTCCCCAAATTCATCAAGTCCCAACAGGAGCCTCATGATCTGCCTTTAAACCAAACCTATACAGTATGATATACTAAATAAAGGAACTGGTGCAGTCACTGTGTACATACATGACATATCCTGTACTGATCCTGAGTTACATCCTGTATTATACTCCAGAGCTGCACTCACTATTCTGCTGCTGGTGCAGTCACTGTGTACATACATGACATTACTTATCCTGTACTGATCCTGAGTTACATCCTGTATTATACACCACAGCTGCACTCACTATGCTGCTGCTGGTGCAGTCACTGTGTACATACATTACATTACTTATCCTGTACTGATCCTGAGTTACATCCTGTATTATACTCCAGAGCTGCACTCACTATTCTGCTGGTGCAGTTACTGTATACATACATGTCATTACTGATCCTGTACTGATCCTGAGTTACATCCTGTATTATACCCCAGAGCTGCACTCACTATTCTGCTGCTGGTGCAGTCACTGTGTACATACATGACATTACTTATCCAGTACTGATCCTGAGTTACATCCTGTATTATACCCCAGAGCTGCACTCACTATTCTGCTGCTGGTGCAGTCACTGTGTACATACATGACATTACTTATCCAGTACTGATCCTGAGTTACATCCTGTATTATACCCCAGAGCTGCACTCACTATGCTGCTGCTGGTGCAGTCACTGTGTACATACATTACATTACTTATCCTGTACTGATCCTGAGTTACATCCTGTATTATACTCCAGAGCTGCACTCACTATTCTGCTGGTGCAGTTACTGTATACATACATGTCATTACTGATCCTGTACTGATCCTGAGTTACATCCTGTATTATACCCCAGAGCTGCACTCACTATTCTGCTGGTGCAGTCATTGTGTACATACATGACATTACTTATCCTGTACTGATCCTGAATTACATCCTGTATTATATTCCAGAGCTGCACTCACTATTCTGCTGGTGCAGTCATTGTGTACATACATGACATTACTTATCCTGTACTGATCCTGAATTACATCCTGTATTATACCCCAGAGCTGCACTCACTATTCTGCTGGTGCAGTCATTGTGTACATACATGACATTACTTATCCTGTACTGATCCTGAGTTATATCCTGTATTATACTCCAGAGCTGCACTCACTATTCTGCTGCTGGTGCAGTTACTGTGTACATACATGACATTACTTATCCTGTACTGATCCTGAGTTACATCCTGTATTATACCCCAGAGCTGCACTCACTATTCTGCCGGTGGTGCAGTCACTGTGTACATACATGACATTACTTATCCTGTACTGACCCTGAGTTACATCCTGTATTATACTCCAGAGCTGTACTCACTATTCTGTTGCTGGTGCAGTCACTGTGTACATACATGACATTACTTATCCTGTACTGATCCTGAGTTACATCCTGTATTATACTCCAGAGCTGCACTCACTATTCTGCTGGTGCAGTCACTGTGTACATACATGACATTACTTATCCTGTACTGATCCTGAGTTACATCCTGTATTATACTCCAGAGCTGTACTCACTATTCTGTTGCTGGTGCAGTCACTGTGTACATACATGACATTACTTATCCTGTACTGATCCGGAGTTACATCCTGTATTATACTCCAGAGCTGCACTCACTATTCTGCTGCTGGTGCAGTCACTGTGTACATACATGACATTACTTATCCTGTACTGATCCCGAGTTACATCCTGTATTATACTCCAGAGCTGCACTCACTATCTGCTGCTGGTACAGTCACTGTGTACTTACATGACATTACTTATCCTGTACTGATCCTGAGTTACATCCTGTATTATACCCCAGAGCTGCACTCACTATTCTGCTGCAGTCACTGTGTACATACATGACATTACTTATCCTGTACTGATCCTGAGTTACATCCTGTATTATACCCCAGAGCTGCACTCACTATTCTGGTGCTGGTGCAGTCACTGTGTACATACATGACATTACTTTTCCTGTACTGATCCTGAGTTACATCCTGTATTATACCCCAGAGCTGTACTCACTATTCTGCTGCTGGTGCAGTCACTGTGTACAAACATGACATTACATATTCTGTACTGATCCTGAGTTACATCCTGTATTATACCCCAGAGCTGCACTCACTATTCTGCTGCTGGTGCAGTCACTGTGTACATACATGACATTACTTATCCTGTACTGATCCTGAGTTACATCCCGTATTATACCCCAGAGCTGCACTCACTATTCTGCTGCTGGTGCAGTCACTGTGTACATACATGACATTAATTATCCTGTACTGATCCTGAGTTACATCCTGTATTATACTCCAGAGCTGCACTCACTATTATTCTAGTGCAGCCACTTCTGATATCTTCCAGCAGCGTAAAACAGTTGCAAAAAAAAATAAAAGAGCAACAATTGAATTTGCCAACACAATTATCCAGGAAACATGAAGTGGAGTTTTGGCTGTGGGAGACGTTGTACCTGCGCTGGTGTCATGTGCTGCGGCTCTGCCCTAGAGCAGTAAAGTAGAAAAGCAGCCAAGACTGTCCATAAAGATAGCTGCATTATTAACGTGATAGTATTCTATTAGTTATAAGAAATAATTTCCTGGCTGTCCCTATGACAATCCTTCTTGGTCCTTTTTTTTAACAGTAAATGACTAAAGAATACAAGAAAATGTTCCCACATTTTCATTTTGTTTTAAATTTCTATTCTTTAAGGTTTTTTTTAATTTATAGAACTTTTTTTTTTCTTATTTTATAATTTATTTCTGGCAGCTGCTCAAGTTTCTTTTTTTGTAATTTTCTATTCAATGTATTGTTCCCTACTTCCTTCATTTCATGATGTCTTATATATTTTCATTATGTATTTACTCGTTTTAGTTTAGTTTTTTTTTTCTTTTGTTTTAACCTGTAACCATTCATCGTTTATTAATTTCATACGTATATATACACTCACCGGCCACTTTATTAGGTACACCATGCTAGTAACGGGTTGGACCCCCTTTTGCCTTCAGAACTGCCTCAATTCTTCGTGGCATAGATACAACAAGGTGCTGGAAGCTCCTCAGAGATTTTGGTCCATATTGACATGATGGCATCACACAGTTGCCGCAGATTTGTCGGCTGCACATCCATGATGCGAATCTCCCGTTCCACCACATCCCAAAGATGCTCTATTGGATTGAGATCTGGTGACTGTGGAGGCCATTTGAGTCCAGTGACCTCATTGTCATGGTCAAGAAACCAGTCTGAGATGATTCTAGCTTTATGACATGGCGCATTATCCTGCTGAAAGTAGCCATCAGATGTTACAGGGTACATTGTGCTCATAAAGGGATGGACATGGTCAGCAACAATACTCAGGTAGGCTGTGGCGTTGTACCAAGGGGCCCAAAGAGTGCCAAGAAAATATTCCCCACACCATGACACCACCACCACCAGCCTGAACCGCTGATACAAGGCAGGATGGATCCATGCTTTCATGTTGTTGACGCCAAATTCTGACCCTACCATCCGAATGTTGCAGCAAAAATCGAGACTCATCAGACCAGGCAACGTTTTTCCAATCTTCTACTGTCCAATTTTCGATGAGCTTGTGCAAATTGTAGCCTCAGTTTCCTGTTCTTAGCTGAAAGGAGTGGCACCCGGTGTGGTCTTCTGCTGCTGTAGCCCATCTGCCTCAAAGTATGATGTACTGTGCGTTCAGAGATGCTCTTCTGCCTACCTTGGTTGTAACGGGTGGCGATTTGAGTCACTGTTGCCTTTCTATCAGCTCGAACCAGTCTGCCCATTCTCCTCTGACCTCTGGCATCAACAAGGCATTTCCGCCCACAGAACTGCCGCTCACTGGATGTTTTTTCTTTTTCGGACCATTCTCTGTAAACCCTAGAGATGGTTGTGCGTGAAAATCCCAGTAGATCAGCAGTTTCTGAAATACTCAGACCAGCCCTTCTGGCACCAACAACCATGCCACGTTCAAAGGCCACAAATCACCTTTCTTCCCCATACTGATGCTCGGTTTGAACTGCAGGAGATTGTCTTGACCATGTCTACATGCCTAAATGCACTGAGTTGCCGCCATGTGATTGGCTGAATAGAAATTAAGTGTTAACGAGCAGTTGGACAGGTGTACCTAATAAAGTGGCCGGTGAGTGTATATTTAATGTTAAGCTCATCTAAGTCACCACTAAAGCTAAAGTGAATTATAAACTTTACATTTTTGAGAATTTTTTTGTCTTCAATGCCAATGAATTTTACTTCTGATTTATATGCAAATGAGCATTTCACGGCACTGTGGGTGTGGCCATGATTTTCAGTGCACCCTGAGGAGATAGACAGATGATGGGGAGATTGATGATAGAAGGTAAATATGAAAGATGATATAGATTTATAGATGCAGAAATATAAAGTCAATTATATATAGATAGTGAGATAGATGATAGAAGATAGAAAGAAATTAGATAGATGATAGGTAAATAGATATGAGAGATAGAAGATTGATAGATAATAGATAGGGGATAGATAGAAGATACAACATAATAGATAGGCATAAAGTCTGATAGATAAATGGATAAATAGACAGATATATAGGTAGAAAATAGACAGATCATAGGAGATAGATAATAATAATTATTTATTTATATAGCACACACAGATTACGCAGCGCTGCACAAAGCATGAAAAATTGTTCCCTGTCCCCATGACACTCACAATCTAAATAGCCTAATAGTATGTTTTGGAGTGTGGGAGGAAACCAAAGTACCCGGAGGAAACCCACGCAAACACTGAGAGAACATACAAACTCTTTGGGATTCGAACCCAGGACCCAAGCGCTGCAAGGCAAAAGTGCTACTCACCGTGCTGCCCGTATAGCTAGACTGATAGATTATAGATATGTATACAGGAGATAAATGAGAAGCTTCTTCACCGGGGCATTCAACCAAGGGGTATTAAAGAAGAAATACATCCTCTGCCCACTAAAGTGCACATGCAGGGGGGCCCCTTTAAGACAAAGGGGCCCTGGGCAAATGCCCAGTTTGCCTCTCCCTAACGCTGGCCGTGCCCATAACCTCCAGCTCAGCTGGGCTGTGCCCTGATACCCCTGGTGGCCTCGCAGTGCAACAAAATGATCATTTGCATATAAATAAAAATATATGGAGGCCACAGAGATTCTGAATGATGGATTATGATGCACTTTAGCTTTAAGAATGTAACAAATTCCGCCTTATTATGTGACCATTAAGGAATCCAAACACTTCAGTGCACCATGGGTATTATAGGGGGCTTCAAAATGCACCAAACCTTGAAATATGAATATAAAATACATCACTTTGAAAGACTAATAGTTGATGTGAATATCGTCCCTGCTCCCCTTTTACTAAGGCCCCTCCGCTGGATATTTGGACCCAGATGATTGGTGTCCCATTGACCAATGGTGGACAGGGCCCTTGCTGATGACGCCGCCCCCTATGGGCAGTGGAGTAAAGTGTCAACATGACTGGGGACCACCACTAGGGGGCACCACTTGAAGTTTCGGATGTTGCATGCATGTCTCCAGTATTTACACCTCTGCCTGCGCTCACGCTGTCGCTCCCCACCGTTTTGATGACTCCCTGCGATGCGCTCCGGCTATAAACCGCAGGCAGGCGAGCGATGGAGGAGACGCGCTCTGCTTGCTACGCGGGTCCCCGGCCGTAAAGCTGAGTTATTGACAAGATCTCACAGATGTGAAATCTGTAAATGTCCACAGAAAGTTGCCAATTCCTTCCTGGCGCAGTCCCTGGTCGGCCATAATGAATCAGTGACAGATGCTGGGGGCATTTATCCTTTAAGCGGAGGCGGCCTCTCAGCTTAACCTTATTTCCCAGGAGGAGAGTTTCCGAAAAAAAACCATGAGGCGGCTGACAGGCGAAGTGATGGAGCGTCGCCGGGGCCGCTGGTGCTCAGCATAGGTCATGTGCTGCCAATCCACAAGTCAATACTATGGAAAAATAAGAATATCAGACGCCTTAAAGGCGCAGAAATATGTCATGCCCCCAGGAAGACCCCGAAACAGAGCACCAATGGGGGTCATCACTTATATAAGGTCTATGGAGGTCACTGCTATGGGGGTATAACTACACCTTGTATAATCACAGTGTGTGGCTTGTCATGGGGGTCCTGGAGCGGTCACTCTGGGGGTCTTTAGGTCACTGATGTCACTGCTATAGGAATTGGAATTGTTATGGGCGTCCGGCAAGGGTCACTCTTGTCTGGTCACTGTCATAGGGTCCTAGAGCTGTCACTGTTATGGGGGTCCTGTAGATAGGAGGGTTTAAGAGGGTCCTTTAGATGTCACAGTTAAATGAATCCTTCATCCTATCACTGTTATGGAAGTTGTCTAGATGCTACTATTCAGGGGTCCTGTACATGTCAATGTTATGTCAGGGGTCCTGTTGATGTCACTATTTATGGAACTTGCTGATATGATTATAAAGGAGGTCCTGCAGATGTGACTATTAAAGGGTCCTGTAGATGTCATTACAGGGGGGTCTTTCAGATGTCCCTACTGGGGGTCCTGTAGATATAACTACCAGGGGGTTCTGAAGATGTCACTACTGCATACCTCCCAACCGTCCCGCTTTCGGCGGGACTGTCACGCTTTTTAACCCCAGTCCCGCCGCCCCGGGAGGATAAGGGAATGTCACGCTATTCCCCGCATTGTCCCGGGCCAGGAGACTGAGTCCCGTCTCCTGGTCCCGGGACCAGGGTCCGACTTGCCTGGCTGAGAGTAACCGCGGTTACCGCGGACGCGGTGACCGCGGTAACCGCGAGGGGGGGGGCGGGGGGGTTCGGGTGGGCAGGGCACACCTGCTGGCTGCAGCACACACTACCTCTGGGGATCATCACAGCAGTGAATGTGGTCAAGGACCTTCGATGAGGTCATGACCATGTGACGCCTATGTGGGAGGAGCTACTGAAGACCCCGGTAGAGGTTGCTGCCATGCATGCCGAGGTATGTATGAGAAGTTATACAGAAGCAGTGCAAGGAGGTGAGACAGGTATGTAATGTGGGGGTGGGGGGCAGTGTGACAGGTATATAATGTGGGGGTGGGGGGGCAGTGTGACAGGTATATAATGTGTGGGGGGGCAGTGTGACAGGTATATAATGTGGGGGTGGGGGGCAGTGTGACAGGTATATAATGTGTGGGGGGGCAGTGTGACAGGTATATAATGTGTGGGGGGGCAGTGTGACAGGTATATAATGTGTGGGGGGGCAGTGTGACAGGTATATAATGTGTGGGGGGGCAGTGTGACAGGTATATAATGTGTGGGGGGGCAGTGTGACAGGTATATAATGTGTGGGGGGGCAGTGTGACAGGTATATAATGTGTGGGGGGGCAGTGTGACAGGTATATAATGTGTGGGGGGGGCAGTGTGACAGGTATATAATGTGTGGGGGGCAGTGTGACAGGTATATAATGTGTGGGGGGGGCAGTGTGACAGGTATATAATGTGTGGGGGGGGCAGTGTGACAGGTATATAATGTGTGGGGGGGGCAGTGTGACAGGTATATAATGTGGGGGTGGGGGGCAGTGTGACAGGTATATAATGTGTGGGGGGGCAGTGTGACAGGTATATAATGTGGGGGTGGGGGGCAGTGTGACAGGTATATAATGTGTGGGGGGGCAGTGTGACAGGTATATAATGTGTGGGGGGGCAGTGTGACAGGTATATAATGTGTGGGGGGGCAGTGTGACAGGTATATAATGTGTGGGGGGGGCAGTGTGACAGGTATATAATGTGTGGGGGGCAGTGTGACAGGTATATAATGTGTGGGGGGGGCAGTGTGACAGGTATATAATGTGTGGGGGGGGCAGTGTGACAGGTATATAATGTGGGGGTGGGGGGCAGTGTGACAGGTATATAATGTGTGGGGGGGCAGTGTGACAGGTATATAATGTGTGGGGGGGCAGTGTGACAGGTATATAATGTGTGGGGGGGCAGTGTGACAGGTATATAATGTGTGGGGGGGGCAGTGTGACAGGTATATAATGTGTGGGGGGGGCAGTGTGACAGGTATATAATGTGTGGGGGGGGCAGTGTGACAGGTATATAATGTGTGGGGGGGCAGTGTGACAGGTATATAATGTGTGGGGGGGGGCAGTGTGACAGGTATATAATGTGGGGGGGGGCAGTGTGACAGGTATATAATGTGTGGGGGGGCAGTGTGACAGGTATATAATGTGTGGGGGGGCAGTGTGACAGGTATATAATGTGTGGGGGGGCAGTGTGACAGGTATATAATGTGTGGGGGGGCAGTGTGACAGGTATATAATGTGTGGGGGGGCAGTGTGACAGGTATATAATGTGTGGGGGGGGCAGTGTGACAGGTATATAATGTGTATATATGTGATCTAGTGAAAGGGGGTTGCTTTAAAATTTTTCTTTTTTTTCAATTTTTTAAAAAAAATGTTACCATTATTTTAGACTCTGTAATATAATATACTGGAATACTAGTGTATAGCAATATTACTGCTGATCTCTAATAGCCTCTCATCTGCTATTAGAGATCATTACACATGGCAGGCCTACTAGTCTCAATGGGACTTTAGGCTACCATGACAGCCGATCACCAAGAGGAGGAGTTTGGGAAATCAGGAGGCTGCTGGAGGAGGAGGCTGGGGACAGGAGGAGGAGGAGGCTGGGGACAGGAGGAGGAGGCTGGGGGACAGGAGGAGGCTGGAGCAGGCTGGGGAGCAGAAGGAGGAGGCTGGAGGACAGCAGGAAGATGGAGGATGCTCGAGGCGGCTGGGGGGCAGGAGGAGGCTGGAGGACAGGAGGAGTATGCTGGAGGAGGAGGCTGGAGGACAGGAGGAGTATGCTGGAGGAGGAGGCTGGGGGACAGGAGTATGCTGGAGGAGGAGGCTGGGGGACAGGAGGAGGAGGCTGGGGGACAGGAGGAGGAGGCTGGGAAATCAGGAGCAGGCTGGAGCAGAAGGAGGAGGCTGGAGCAGAAGGAGGAGGCTGGAGGACAGCAGGAAGATAGAGGATGGAGGGGCTGGGGGACAGGAGGAGGATGCTGGAGCAGGCTGGGGAACAGGAGGAGACTGGGGGACACGTGGAGGAGGCTGGAGGACAGGGGGGCTACAGGAGGAGGCTGGAGGACAGGGGGGCTACAGGAGGAGGCTGGAGGGCAGGGGGGCTACAGGAGGAGGCTGGAGGACAGGGGGGCTACAGGAGGAGGCAGGGGGGCTACAGGAGGAGGCTGGAGGACAGGAGGAGGCTGGAGGACAGGAGGAGGCGACAGGAGGAGGCTAGAGGACAGGAGGAGGCGACAGGAGGAGGCTGGAGGACAGGAGGAGGCTACAAGAGGAGGCTGGAGGACAGGAGGAGGCTGGAGGACAAGGGGATACAGGAGGAGGCTGGAGGACAAGGGGATACAGGAGGAGGCTGGAGGACAAGGGGATACAGGAGGAGGCTGGAGGACAGGGGGATACAGGAGGAGGCTAGAGGACAGGGGGATACAGGAGGAGGCTGGAGGACAGGGGGATACAGGAGGAGGCTGGAGGACAGGAGGCTACAGGAGGAGGACAGGGGGCTGGAGGCTACAGGAGAAGGCTGGAGGACAAGGGGATACAGGAGGAGGCTGGAGGACAAGGGGATACAGGAGGAGGCTGGAGGACAAGGGGATACAGGAGGAGGCTGGAGGACAGGGGGATACAGGAGGAGGCTGGAGGACAGGGGGATACAGGAGGAGGCTGGAGGACAGGAGGCTACAGGAGGAGGACAGGGGGCTGGAGGCTACAGGAGAAGGCTGGAGGACAAGGGGATACAGGAGGAGGCTGGAGGACAAGGGGATACAGGAGGAGGCTGGAGGACAAGGGGATACAGGAGGAGGCTGGAGGACAGGGGGATACAGGAGGAGGCTGGAGGACAGGAGGCTACAGGAGGAGGACAGGGGGCTGGAGGCTACAGGAGGAGGCTGGAGGACAAGGGGATACAGGAGGAGGCTGGAGGACAAGGGGATACAGGAGGAGGCTGGAGGACAAGGGGATACAGGAGGAGGCTGGAGGACAAGGGGATACAGGAGGAGGCTGGAGGACAAGGGGATACAGGAGGAGGCTGGAGGACAGGGGGATACAGGAGGAGGCTGGAGGACAGGAGGAGGCGACAGGAGGAGGCTAGAGGACAGGAGGAGGCGACAGGAGGAGGCTGGAGGACAGGAGGAGGCTACAAGAGGAGGCTGGAGGACAGGAGAAGGCTGGAGGACAAGGGGATACAGGAGGAGGCTGGAGGACAAGGGGATACAGGAGGAGGCTGGAGGACAAGGGGATACAGGAGGAGGCTGGAGGACAAGGGGATACAGGAGGAGGCAGGGGGGCTACAGGAGGAGGCTACAAGAGGAGGCTGGAGGACAGGAGAAGGCTGGAGGACAAGGGGATACAGGAGGAGGCTGGAGGACAGGGGGATACAGGAGGAGGCTGGAGGACAGGGGGATACAGGAGGAGGCTGGAGGACAGGGGGATACAGGAGGAGGCTGGAGGACAGGGGGATACAGGAGGAGGCTGGAGGACAAGGGGATACAGGAGGAGGCAGGGGGGCTACAGGAGGAGGCTACAAGAGGAGGCTGGAGGACAGGAGAAGGCTGGAGGACAAGGGGATACAGGAGGAGGCTGGAGGACAGGGGGATACAGGAGGAGGCTGGAGGACAGGGGGATACAGGAGGAGGCTGGAGGACAGGGGGATACAGGAGGAGGCTGGAGGACAGGGGGATACAGGAGGAGGCTAGAGGACAGGGGGATACAGGAGGAGGCTGGAGGACAGGGGGATACAGGAGGAGGCTGGAGGACAGGGGGATACAGGAGGAGGCTGGAGGACAGGAGGCTACAGGAGGAGGACAGGGGGCTGGAGGCTACAGGAGGAGACTGGAGGACAGTCTATATGTTTTACATGTTACAGAGTTGCATTAGGGGATATTATATTGGTCCACGGGAAGGGGGGCAAATTAAGGGGCGTTGTAGCATTTGGGGACCATCAAGTTCGATATTATACTATGCTTGAGGGTTGGACAATGGGCGTGGCTTAGAAAAAGGGGGAGGAGCTTTGTGTCCCTCTTTTTCTTCTCCAAAAGTTGGGAGGTATGCTACTGAGGGGAGGTCCTGTAGGTGTCTTTACTGAGGGGTCCTGTAGATGTCACTATTGGGGGGGTCCTGTAAATGTCACTACTAGGGGGTTCTGTGGATGTTGCTACTGGGGGCTCCTGTAAATGTCGCTACTGGGGGCTCCTGTAAATGTCGCTACTGGGGCCTCCTGTAAATGTCACTATTGGGCGGTCCTGTAGATGTCATTACTGAGAGGTCCTGTAGATGTCACTATTGGGGGTCCTGTAGATGTCACTATTGGGGGTCCTGTAGATGTCACTGTTATGGGGTCCTGTAGATGTCACTACTGGGGGGTCCTGTAGATGTCACTACTAGTTGGTCCTATATATGTCATTACTTAGAGGTCCTGTAGATGTCACTATTTGGGGGTCCTGCAGATGTCACTACTGGGGGGTCTTGCAGATGTCACTACTGGGGGGTCCTGTAGATGTCACTATTGGGGGTCCTGTAGATGTCACTGTTATCGGGTCCTGTAGATGTCACTACTGGGGGGTCCTGTAGATGTCACTACTGGGGGGTCCTGTAGATGTCACTACTAGTTGGTCCTATATATGTCATTACTTAGAGGTCCTGTAGATGTCACTATTTGGGGGTCCTGCAGATGTCACTACTGGGGGGTCTTGCAGATGTCACTACTGGGGGGTCCTGCAGATGTCACTATTTGGGGGTCCTGTAGATGTCGTTACTGGGGGGTCCTGCAGATGTCACTGTGATGTGGGTCTTACAGAAGATGATTCACATTTTCAGACTTTTTTCACCTCGATCACCAGTAGAAAATCACTCTACAATGTACCTTTCCTCACTACCCAATGTGATAAGGGGGGAGGATCTGCCCCCGCTATTGCAGTTTGTCGCTCCATAGCTTTTGCCCATTTTCCTGATGCTCCTTCCTGTATCCGGAGAATATATTTTCCGTCTGACGCTTTCTATTTTTTGCATGTAGCAATTAGAGCAGATTGGGCAGAGCGCGGTATAAATATCGTACACGGTCAGGCGGTATTAATATTTATGGCGCCTCACAATCTGTGGGACCCGGTGGGCCGCCTGAGTGATATACAATGAAATGCTAAGCAAGGAGTCTCTGCCCACCCAGGATTTACTCCGGGTGTATTGTGACCCCCTTCTGACATTTGGTTTTCCACATGATAAACCTGCGGCCGTCGCCGTATATTCTGCATGGAAATAAATTGTACCGTAATGACTTGGCCCCCGCTCAAGGCGTATTAATGGCCGTCATTAGGAAGGGGAACATTCTGTATGGCTCGCCACAGTATCTTTCATTTCCAGTACAAGCTGCAGGTCTGGATTCTAAAATTATACATATTATACATGGGAGGGACGCGGAGCCTGGAATACAGGCACATAATGCACTTACCTACCCCCCAGGACGGGCGCAAGTGTCTTCCCTGCTAAGAGGGAGGTGAACAAAATGGAAAGTATGTAACTTACATTCATGAATACAATGCCAGAATCACAGTGAAGACTGACACAGAGCAGGAAGATTGATGTAGTTATAGCAGGGGTTTCGTGGAGCCATGGGCCACATTGCGGGACAAGGCGGGTACAGATGTTACTGTAAGGAAGAGATGCAAGGATCCACCTTTGATCCCATGTATTGGTACTGTGTAATACTTAAAGGGGTTGTCCCATAAATTACACTCATTACCAATACACATAATGCGTCCCCCGAAAGTGCATTGTCCGACCGGAATGCACTGTGCCGCGTTTCACTAAGATCGTGCGCCCAATATCCTGCATGTGTCACTTCCCCGCTCAGGTCCGCCGGAGTTCACCTTCTTCTTCTTGGTGCATGTAAGTGCATTGTCTTGCGACACAATTTGAAAGTTAAATCCCGCACTCAGTCCGAATCACTCGGATCGTCCGACGGCCCGCCCCACTATTTCTGTTGCATTAAATACCTGTCCCAGCGGTGCAAATCCCGAAAATGTCGGAAAAACTGACAAAAGTGCGTCCACGGACCTTAGTAAATAAGCCCCAATAAGTGCCATACGTGGTGCACATGCATGACCAACACTATCAACAGTGAAACTTGTGCCGACTCCTTTAAAGGACCCGGCTGCAGCCAGTGTTATGTTTTGTCCCTGGAGAGATGTGTAATCAGACCTGATTGTTAGTAGCAGCAGGACTGTGATATATGGATTTATATTCCAAAATTGTAGCTTCTCCAAGTGAATTGGTAGCATTTCCTCTCTGCTCTTTGCAGCCGGTATCAGCTATTATCCAGATGTATAACCAAACTTTTGTGTAAAGCAAGCACACTGACATTCTGGTGAGCGTCCCCTCTGGCACAATTTCTTCTCCTTTAAGCTTCGTATGCCCTTGTTTTTCAGAAAAAAAGGCTTTAAATTATGCAAATAATCATTTGATCATTTTAAAAGCCCTTTTCTGTAAAATCCAGGACATAAGAAGCTAAAAGGAGAGCGGATCCTGCCAGAGGGGGAACACAACAGTATGTCAGTGTGCTTGGTTTACAATCCTTCATCTTGGTGGGGGATTTACTTTAAATTACAGTTAAATTACAGTTTAAATTACAAATTGTAGTTTCACCAAGTGCACTGCGGTGTGTCCTCACACTGCTGTGCTCTGTAAGGGCGCATTCACACGAAACGTTGCGGCGTGTTGTGCATTGCGTTTTTGACGCATTCCACTGGCTTCCGCCTTGATTACATGCTAAGGTTACATTGCGTTTTAGCAGATGGAGTGGGAACACAATGTAACCTTAGCATGTAATCAAGGCTGAAGCCAGTGGAATGCGTCAAAAACGCAACCCACAACGCAAAAGTTGTAGCAGACTAATGATTTAACACTAAAACTACTACAAAGAACAGAGGAAATGGGCTCTGAGAGCACAGAGCACAGCAGTGTGAGGACCATTCAAGATGCTCTTGGAGAAGCTAGAATCCAGGCATACAAATCTATAAATCACAGTCCTGCTGCTACTAACAACATACACAATGGTATGTATACACACAGTTCTCTAGGGACAATACATAACACGGGCTGCAGTGCCACACTAGTTGACAGGCTGTGCGTGGTATTGCATCTCAGTCCCATTCACTTTAATACAATCTTTGCACATAGGTTTATCTAATCCTGGACATACCCTTTAAATAAACTCTCTCTAGTGTAGCCCAATGACAATGACTGAGCCCCAGCGATGAAGAACGGAAGCTGAATCCCTGATAAATCAGCCCTCGCTTCTTCCCTTTTTAGACGCATTCGGATTCTGCGAGACCTTTCAGGACTATAAAATTTTACTATGAAACAAAATGACTTTAGTTCATTAAACTCCATCCAAGGATCTCGATGCCTTTAAATTAGTGAACGTGTGTGGAGCGAGATATACGAGGCTTTGTTTCTGGGTATAAAGGAGGAGGAAGGGAGAGAGAATGGGCGGAGGAGGAGCGCAGGAAGGCGCAGGAGAGGCGGCCAGGCTTCATGCTGGGATTACAAGCGCTAAAAGCGTTACACACGGACACACGAGAGGCCGGGACTTATCTACAGCGCAGAATATTCCATGGCTCAGAATCCCACAGTCCATCACTGCTGCTACAACGTAGTTAGAAGTAATTGTATCCCATCTACACAATGCTCTGTGAGCTAAACAGATGCATATAGGGTTTGTAGGCTACGAATATAATTGTATAAATTTGAGACAATGCTCTGTGAGCTAAACAGATATGTATAGGGTTTGCAGGCTACGAATATAATTGTATAAATTTGAGACAATGCTCTGTGAGCTAAACAGATATGTATAGGGTTTGCAGGCTACGAATATAATTGTATAAATTTGAGACAATGCTCTGTGAGCTAAACAAATTAGACCCAACTGATACATTGCAGCAAAGAAGCAGTGCAGCGATGCATAATCTGTGTGCGCTATATAAATAAAGGAATTATTCTTATTATTAGAGAGGTCTGTTGATACACTGGGGCACATTTACTTACCTGTCCGAGTCGCGATCCCCGAGATTCGTTCCCCGACGATCCTGCACTGTGCCACGATCCACGTAGATCGTGCGTCCGATATCCTGCATGTGTCGCTTCCCCGCTAAGGTCCCCAGAGTTCACCTTCTTCTTCCTGGTGCGTGTAAGTGATTGGCTTGCGACACAAATTTGAATGTTAAATCCTGCGCTTAGTTCGAATCCGTCCAACAGCACCGACCCCCGATTCCTGTTGCATGAAAGGCGGTGCCAACGCGCCAAGATCCGATTGCGTGCGCCAAAAAACCCTTATAAATGCGACGTACATTGGTAATCGACGGATATTCCGACTAAAGTGAGGCCCACAGACCCTTAGTAAATGAGCCCCAATGTAGCAAATGTCTCAGATTGTTGTGCTACAATTATATTCACAGGCCACAAACCCTCTACAAAGCAGGCAGACTATTCTAGCCAGTCTAGACAGTGCTCTGTGAGCTGCACAGCCTGAACTCATTGTAGGAAAGTAGGAAGCGGAGACAATTGAAATGGTCTTTGAGCTAAACACACAGCTATACAAATTACTTAGTTTACTACATTGTATCAGTCTGCAGTGTGGTAACATCATTGGGGCTCATTTACTAAGGGTCAGCGGTCCGCACTATCGTCGGAATACCAGACGATTTCCGATGTGCGTCGCATTTAGAAGGGCTTTTTATTGCACGCGATCGGATTTTGGCGCCGGCTTTCAGGCGACACAAATTGGGGGGCGTGATGTCGGACAATCTGATGGATTCAGACAACGCGCGGGATCTAACATTCAAAATTGTGACGCAAGACAATGCACTCACAGACACCAGGAAAAAGAAGGTGAACTCTGGCGGACCTCAGCGACACATGCAGGATCTCGGGCGCACGTTCTTGGTGAATCGCGTTGGACTTCATCTTTGTTGGACAGTCCGGATCTGGGATCGCGACAGGGTAAGTAAATGTGTCCCCATTGTATACAGTGTAGATAACGCTCACTGAGCTCAACGGCTCAGACTCTAGACTGATACAGCATAGCGAATATCAGAGATTTGTGTTCCATAGCACCTAGAAACATGCTGCTGGTGCCATTTTAAAGATAAGTATCACATGTTTACATCAAGATTGGGGTTCTGTGAGAACTGGGATTCTGCAGAACTGTACATGCAGGCAGAAATAGGCAAGAACTTGAACTTTATATGTACCTTGCATTTCCAACTATGTCTTCAACTTTGGATCTTCCACAGGTATTTATAAAGTGTCTGCACCAGTTTTGTGTCACGGCTGCTCTGTGTCCGACAAGACAGAAAAAATGTGCACCTAAAGAGGCGAGTTAGTGCTTAGTCTGAGTTTGCGCCACATTTAATACTGTGAATTGGTAATTGTGTTGCACGCTATAAAAAAAGATGGTGCCCACTTCCTTAGCAGTGCAGGGGGCACCAGAATAATGAAGAGCCTGCGCCAATATTCACTAATCTGCCGCCCCCTGCACTGAGTGATAATTCTGGGCCAATGTGTAATACCTCCTTTCCCCTGTGGGGGCGCTGCAGTGATATTAAGCCTTTGCTGCAAGGTATTTCAGGTTCCAGGAGCAGCATATTATCTAGAGACCCCTCAGGTTACCCCAAGTCAAGGGTCCATTAACCCATTAGCGCTCTGCGCCGTAGCTGTACTGCGCTGAGTCCCGCAAATAGCGCTCAACACAGTACAGCCACTAAAAATGCAATAAAAAGTGATCAACAAAACATATGTACTCCCGAATGATACTGTGGCAAAGTACAACACGTCCCGCAAAAAACAAGCCATCAACCAGCCCTGTAGCCAAAAACGTAACAATGTTATGCCACTTGGAAGATGGCGATGCAAAAATGATAGATTTTTCCCCACATTAGGGTTTTATTTGGCAAATTTAGTAAAACATAAGAAAAAATATTCATGTCTGGTATCCCCGTAATCGTATCGACCCATAGAATAAAGATAACAGGATTATTAGTCTATACGGTGAACACGAAAAAAAAAAAAGTTAAAAATCCAGTACAGAATTGATGCTTTTCTACTCATGACCTCAAAAAAAGTTCCTAAATTTTCAACAATAGGTGATACCAACCCCAAAATGGTAACACTGGAAAAAGCATCTCATCCCGCAAAAAAAATGCCGTCATATGGCCCAAATAACGGAAAAGCGAAAATTTTATAGCCTTCAAAAGGGGGTAACCAGAAAACTAAAATCCTGGCAGCTGCAGGGTGCTCCTTCCCTTCTGCGCCTCGCTGTGCCCCCATAATACAAGTAATGTCCACATGTGGGGGGTCTTTGTACTCAGGAGAAATTGTAGAACAAATTTTATGGTGAGTTTTCTCTTTTTATCTTTTGGAAATGTGTAAATTTTAGGGCTAAATGAACGTAAACCCGGCACAATTTGACCATTCTAAATTTCACCTCCATTTAGATTCAATTACTATGAAGATCTCAAGGGGTTAACAATCTTTGTAAATGCTGTTTCTGATAGCTTGAGGGGTGCAGATTTGAAATTGGGTTGGTTATATAGGAGGGTTTCAATGCTAAATATGTAAAATTTTATTTCAAACAGTATTTGTCCCCAAAATAGTCAATTCTGAAAATATGGAAAATCGCTATTCGATCTGTAAGCCGCGTACCGTAAAAATAAATTATCCAAACATTTCAAAAATTATGAAAAAGTAAAGTAGACATATGGGAAATGTTATTCGGCAAGTTATTTAGGTGGTAAATCGATCTGCCTGGAAACGCGGTGATTTCGAATTACGAAAATGGCAAATTTTTCTAAAAATTCGCCATTTTTTTATTTTTTTTGTAAATAAACGCAAAACTTATCAGCCAAAATTTACCACTAAAATGAAGTACAACATGTGGGGAAAAAACAATCTCAGAATCGCTTTTATAAGTAACAGTGTTCAAAAGTTATAATCATATAAAGAGACGCAGCTCAGAATACAAAAAATCGGCCTGAGCCTTAAGCTACACAATGGCTGCGTCCTTAAGGGGTTAAAGGCTACAAGCCCACTATACTAAAAGAAAATGCGGCTGAGCTACAAAACCAGAGAAACCAAGTACAAGGCGGAGAGCAGCCATGACACTGTAGCCTCGCACAGCCCCGGACAGATCTATGGGGGTCCCGAACAAGGTCCATTAGCAGTAAAATGAAAAGAGCAGAAAGCGCAGGAATAAAGGCTGGAAACACTTTCTCCTTAGAAAACCTTAATGTTCCCTTCCCTGCCCGCAGCAGAACACGCGGGGGCGCCGCACGGCATCATCAGCGCCGCAGACCGGACCTGGACTGACTCTCCGCGGGGGATACAGGAGTCCTCTCACCTCTCTGAGGTCTGGGCCACGGGGGTCCGGAGAACATCCAGAACTTTATCATTTACATTTTATATAATATATGTAAAAAATATAGGAATGGATAAAAAGTCCAGAGGCCTTCGTAATCATTACACCAGATCGCACTGGCTGCAGCAGGAGCTCTCCCCCCTGATCTGTCTGCAGCAGGAGCTCTCCCCCTGATCTGTCTGCAGCAGGAGCTCTCCCCCTGATCTGTCTGCAGCAGGAGCTCTCCCCCTGATCTGTCTGCAGCAGGAGCTCTCCCCCTGATCTGTCTGCAGCAGGAGCTCTCCCCCTGATCTGTCTGCAGCAGGAGCTCTCCCCCCTTATCTGTCTGCAGCAGGAGCTCTCCCCCTGATCTGTCTGCAGCAGGAGCTCTCCCCCCTGATCTGTCTGCAGCAGGAGCTCTCCCCCTGATCTGTCTGCAGCAGGAGCTCTCCCCCTGATCTGTCTGCAGCAGGAGCTCTCCCCCCTTATCTGTCTGCAGCAGGAGCTCTCCCCCTGATCTGTCTGCAGCAGGAGCTCTCCCCCCTGATCTGTCTGCAGCAGGAGCTCTCCCCCCTGATCTGCCTGTAGCAGGAGCTCTCCCCCTGATCTGTCTGCAGCAGGAGCTCTCCCCCCTGATCTGCCTGCAGCAGGAGCTCTCCCCCTGATCTGTCTGCAGCAGGAGCTCTCCCCCCTGATCTGTCTGCAGCAGGAGCTCTCCCCCCTGATCTGTCTGCAGCAGGAGCTCTCCCCCCTGATCTGTCTGCAGCAGGAGCTCTCCCCCTTATCTGTCTGCAGCAGGAGCTCTCCCCCTGATCTGTCTGCAGCAGGAGCTCTCCCCCTGATCTGTCTGCAGCAGGAGCTCTCCCCCTGATCTGTCTGCAGCAGGAGCTCTCCCCCTGATCTGTCTGCAGCAGGAGCTCTCCCCCTGATCTGTCTGCAGCAAGAGCTCTCCCCCCTGATCTGTCTGCAGCAGGAGCTCTCCCCCTGATCTGTCTGCAGCAGGAGCTCTCCCCCTGATCTGTCTGCAGCAGGAGCTCTCCCCCTGATCTGTCTGCAGCAGGAGCTCTCCCCCCGGATCTGTCTGCAGCAGGAGCTCTCCCCCTGATCTGTCTGCAGCAGGAGCTCTCCCCCTGATCTGTCTGCAGCAGGAGCTCTCCCCCCTGATCTGTCTGCAGCAGGAGCTCTCCCCCTGATCTGTCTGCAGCAGGAGCTCTCCCCCCTGATCTGTCTGCAGCAGGAGCTCTCCCCCTGATCTGTCTGCAGCAGGAGCTCTCCCCCTGATCTGTCTGCAGCAGGAGCTCTCCCCCTGATCTGTCTGCAGCAGGAGCTCTCCCCCTGATCTGTCTGCAGCAGGAGCTCTCCCCCTGATCTGTCTGCAGCAGGAGCTCTCCCCCTGATCTGTCTGCAGCAGGAGCTCTCCCCCCTGATCTGTCTGCAGCAGGAGCTCTCCCCCTGATCTGTCTGCAGCAGGAGCTCTCCCCCCTGATCTGTCTGCAGCAGGAGCTCTCCCCCTGATCTGTCTGCAGCAGGAGCTCTCCCCCTGATCTGTCTGCAGCAGGAGCTCTCCCCCCTGATCTGTCTGCAGCAGGAGCTCTCCCCCTGATCTGTCTGCAGCAGGAGCTCTCCCCCTGATCTGTCTGCAGCAGGAGCTCTCCCCCTGATCTGTCTGCAGCAGGAGCTCTCCCCCTGATCTGTCTGCAGCAGGAGCTCTCCCCCCTTATCTGTCTGCAGCAGGAGCTCTTCCCCTGATCTGTCTGCAGCAGGAGCTCTTCCCCTGATCTGTCTGCAGCAGGAGCTCTCCCCCCTTATCTGTCTGCAGCAGGAGCTCTCCCCCTGATCTGTCTGCAGCAGGAGCTCTCCCCCTGATCTGTCTGCAGCAGGAGCTCTCCCCCTGATCTGTCTGCAGCAGGAGCTCTCCCCCTGATCTGTCTGCAGCAGGAGCTCTCCCCCTGATCTGTCTGCAGCTGGAGCTCTCCCCCCTGATCTGTCTGCAGCAGGAGCTCTCCCCCCTGATCTGTCTGCAGCAGGAGCTCTCCCCCTGATCTGTCTGCAGCAGGAGCTCTCCCTCCTGATCTGTCTGCAGCAGGAGCTCTCCTCCCTGATCTGTCTGCAGCAGGAGCTCTCCCCCCTGATCTGTCTGCAGCAGGAGCTCTCCCCCTGATCTGTGTGCAGCAGGAGCTCTCCCCCTGATCTGTCTGCAGCAGGAGCTCTCCCCCTGATCTGTCTGCAGCAGGAGCACTTACTCATAGACATTACACTCATAAAGTAATCTCATACAGTGGGAGGGGGGAAGTGCTCCTGCACATTGTAAAAATCTGTAAAGCTACAACAACAGCCCTTCTGGATCATTAGCATAATTCTAAAAGTTGAATTTAGAAGGAAGGAGGCCATGGATAATAAATATAAGAAGATTCCTACAGTCCCGGTGCCTGGATTTATGAGTAATGTCCCTGGTTTATCAGGATTTTGATTGTAGATGGAATAACTTCTTAAAAGTGATTAATGGAGCACCCAAAAAAAGTTGGTGCACTCTGCCGGAGCAGTGCAGGGGGCGCCACATTAATGAAGACCATGGGGGTCATTTACTAAGGGCCCGATTCGCGTTTTCCCGACGTGTTACCCGAATATTTCCGATTTGCGCCGATTTCCCCTGAATTGCCCGGGATTTTGGCGCACGCGATCGGATTGTGGCGCATCGTCGCTGGCATGCACGCGACGGAAATAGGAGGCGTGGCCAAACGAAAACCCGACGGATTCGGAAAAACCGCCGCATTTAAAACAAAAAATCTGTTGTGGAGCTTGCACTTACCTTCACTCAGCCCGGCTCGGTGAACTCCAGCGCGTTCCGATGCTTTTCAGCGCTGCAGTGCCACCTGGTGGACGGCAGAGGAACTACCTTAATAAATCCCGGCCGGACCCGAATCCAGGGCAGAGAACGTGCCGCTGGATCGCGAATGGACCGGGTAAGTAAATCTGCCCCCATGCGTGTCAGTTTTGATGAATCTGGCGCCCCCTGCACACTCCACAGGAACTGCACATAGTACAAGACTGCACTAGTTTTGATAAATGCGACCCAATGGTTCTTGTTGGATACCACGGCAGTCATATAAAGCAGAGGGAAGGGGCTGTGTAGTAGTTTGGTAGAGAGAGCACAGAGCACAGCAGTGTGAGGACAATTGTTATATTGTAAATATGGAATGTTTGCTGTGTAGAAGTAACATTTGTAACAATGTAAATATATGTGGACGCCCTCTGCTGGCAGCTAGGGGTAGGGCAGCTCCTGTCGGTGCTCTGGAATCATCACCCATTCAGCTTTGATATTTTTAGTGTAAAAGTTTGGACAATTATCGCCCCCGCTGCACTTGTAGCTGATTTGTGTATCCATAAATAGCTGATTATTTCATACTAAGGTACATTCCTACTCCTGCTTAAAGGCAATGGACTTGACCTTAAAGCTTCATGTATTAGGGGGGTCAGTGATTGTTGGGCACTGCAGGGGTCTCTGTGCATTTGGGGTCTGGATATTGAACAAAACTCATTGCAATATTCCGAAACCTTGATCTGCGCACTAGAGGATACAGATGTGGGAGGATCGTCCCGCAGCGCCCCCATCTGGCTCCCGTCCATGAGCGATGCTCTCCCTGATTGCCTCTAGATCAGACGATACAGCCATAAAAAGAAAATGAATTGCCGAGGTTTCCCGGGAAAACAAGAGTAATGACAGCGAATGTATGAAAAATTATAGATGAACTGACAAATTCTATTACCAAACAAAGAGATGAGGCTGCGGCTCCTGTGCACCATGGCCCAGGGCGGCCGGGGGCTCACAGATTTGTCTTCCTGTTATGGCATTTCCCAGAAGCCCCTGCTCCTCTTCTCCTCGCAGCGCACCTCCACGTATAACAACATTTCACAGATTATATCTCCATAAAACGCTAAAGTGACTTTGCAAATACTTTGTTTATACTTCTCCATTGAGTTACATATTGGCCCACAGGAATCTGGCGCCCCCTGCACACTCCGCAGGAACTGCACATAGTACAGACTGCACTAGTTATGATAAATGTGGGCCAATGTGTCCTACTCCAGTCACCACCAGAGCTGCAGTCAGGGACTGCAGTCAGAGAGTAACGGGTTCATGATAACATAAAGGGCATTGAGAAAAGGCAGTTAACGGGTTAATAATAACACCACAAGTGGGCTGGGGTAGCGAAGTGATTAAACTGTGTACTGCCACACTGCCCTCTAGTGGAGGGACAACATTCTGGGGGTTTTCAGGGGCTCAGTGGTCTTAAGGGTCGTAAGTGGAGTCAGAATTCTTAGAGATCCCAAGATCTTGGGGGTCTTCATAGTCTCAGAGGTCTCAAGAGTAACTCAGGTCTCCAGAGAGAAGACCCGGAGAAGTCATATGCATCTTAGGTGGTCTCAGAAGTCTCAGAACGGGTATAAGAGGACTCAGGGTTTTGAAACTTTTCAGGAGGCTCAGGGGTCTCAGTAGAACCCAGATTTTGGAGAAATTAGAAGTATCAAGTTTCTGAGATGTTAAAGGGATCTCAGGAGTCTTAAGGGTCTCAGGCTTCTTAGACTTCTGAGAAATCTCAGGGGGCTTAAAGATCTCAGGGGTCTCAGCAGTCTCAGGGATATCAGTTGCCTCAGGGATCTCAGAAGTCATGGGGTCCCTAAAATTAAACTTTGTAATAGATTTTCTTTTTCAGGTAGGAAATGGATACAATGGAGCGTTCTTAAAGGGGCAGGAAACATTAGGGGGTCACAGGGTTCTGAGACTTTTGAGGGGTCTCATAGATCTAAACAATCTCAGATATATCAGAAGTCTCAGTGATATTAAAAGAGGTATTAGGGGTCTTGTGATGGCAGGGGTCGTAGAGTCTAAGAGGTCTCAGGGATTCATTGGCCCCAGAAATCTCAGGATTCTTAGACTTCTCACAAATTTCTGGGATTCTTGGATATCTCAGAAGTCTAAGGAATTTCAGAGATCTCAAGGAAATTAGAAGGTCTCAGGGGTCTGAGGAACATCTCAGAGGTGCAGAGTTAAAATAAAGTTAAAATATCTCTGCAATAGAGCGCCCATTGATTGTCTTGTGGCCCCGCAGCCGCCATTACCATCAGCCATTGACATCCGAAGTAACGTCTATTTACATATTTGTCTCCGGCACCATTGTGACGGCATTAGATGGAAGAATTCATAGAACATTTCTCCCCCAGGACACGTAGTGATAAATGTGCAGTGGAGAAAACCCAGAAATAGACTTGGGCCCTGGAGGTGGAGGCTCCCAGCGTCATCATTATACAAAGGGAATGTACAGGGACGTAAGATACAAAACTATACTCAAAAAGTACAGCTTGGTGACCAGCTATATGGCCATCTGCATGGGTTTAACTTTGGATGAAGTCCATTTGGTCAAAATGTCATCTCCTTGACTGTGTTTGCAGCCTTGGGTGGAGGGGCATCTTTAAAGGGGAACACTCACCACCTCGATCAACTTCAACTCTTTGCATCCTATAATAGATGTTGATTCGCTGATTCCGGGGCAGTTGGAATTTTTTCTCTAGCCCTTACCATTCTTGAGAAATCACTGCAGGAATTATCAGATCCCGGTATGCTAATTAGGATCTCTTCCATAAGCTGGGTGGAGAATATAGATAAGGACCGCCTACCTCATAGGAAATACCTCGAAAAGCTGATTGTTCGGGGACGGTGAGGGCTAGAAAAAAAATTCCAAGTGCATCGGAATAAGTGGAGCTACATCTACTGAATAATACAAAGTGCTGAAGATGGTAAAAGATCACTTTAAGGAGCGTCCGACCCATGACACCACCCTCCACCGCCTTCCATGACACGTGATGCAATCCTGCAGTGAGCGGGCGCCTAGCCTACATCTCCGTGATGGAACATGAAAGATAATTTCACTAATGGAAGATAAATGGAGAGTTCAGATAAGTAGCGGAGAAATCAGTGATGATGATCTGAATGGATCGCGGTAAATGGCTTATTACAAGTCTAGTAATGTATAAATTATAATTAAATATGAGACTCTTTAATAGCCCGAGATGTCTCCGCCGCCACTACTGCCGCTTCTTCTCGGGGCTCGGGCTCTTTGATTGTTGATTACGGAGCTAAAATTAAACTTTGTAATAGATTTTCTTTTTCAGGTAGGAAATGGATACAATGGAGCGTTCTTAAAGGGGCAGGAAACATTAAAGTTGAGAAAAACAAATAACTTTTGACCATAAAGAGATCCCAACCTGCACACAGGCTGTACATGGGATTGCAAGTGAGAAATGTTCATTTGAGCGACGCTGAACTGCAATCAGCAGACACAAAGCATGAGCGGTGGTGGGTCTTAAAATAGTGCTGGAGTTTTGTAATCAATTACAAACTTTATCATTGCAGAGCCCATGAGCTCAGGATAACATTGGAAATGTTCATGTATTGCATATTATAAGGAGTAAACAGAATAGTGAGTGCAGCTCTGGGGTATAATACAGGATGTAACTCAGGATCAGTACAGGATAAGTAATGACATGTATGTACACAGTGACTGCACCAGCAGCAGAATAGTGAGTGCAGCTCTGGAGTATAATACAGGATGTAACTCCGTATCAGTACAGGATAAGTAATGTCATGTATGTACACAGTGACTGCACCAGCAGCAGAATAGTGAGTGCAGCTCTGGGGTATAATACAGGATATAACTCAGGATCAGTACAGGATAAGTAATGTCATGTATGTACACAGTGACTGCACCAGCAGCAGAATACTGAGTGCAGCTCTGGGGTATAATACAGGATGTAACTCAGGATCAGTACAGGATAAGTAATGTCATGTATGTACACAGTGACTGCACCAGCAGCAGAATAGTGAGTGCAGCTCTGGGGTATAATACAGGATATAACTCAGGATCAGTACAGGATAAGTAATGTCATGTATGTACACAGTGACTGCACCAGCAGCAGAATAGTGAGTGCAGCTCTGGAGTGTAATACAGGATGTAACTCAGGATCAGTACAGGATAAGTAATGTCATGTATGTACACAGTGACTGCACCAGCAGCAGATAGTGAGTGCATCTCTGGAGCTCGTTACATCGTTAAGCTCTGTCTGTTGCTGTGAGAGGCTGTGTGCTGCTGCTGCTCTGAGCTCCAGGAATAATCCACCTCCACCTGGGGCCTGCTCTCTCCCTTCCCAGGGAGGGGGTGGGTTTCCAGGCATGAGCCAGAGCGGCAAGCCCCAGGCTTCTGCTTCCCGGGCCAGGCCGGCGGGGGGCAGGGGTAGCCAGCTACCGGCCAGCGCTATGGAGGACTCAGGGGTGAGACGATCCACCAGGAGTCGTAGTAATACAGCTCCTACTCCCCCTGAGTCTAGTGTTAAGAGGCAAACCCAGAAGCTGGATGTCCATGATGGTGCGGGTGAGAGCGGTCCTTCCGGGGCTGGAGCCATGAAGCGGAGTGCTCACAGAGGTAAGGCTGACCATGCGGGGGGAGGCTGGGCGGTGCAGGGGCCCCGGGAGTCTTTGTCCACCTATGCCTCCCGGGTCCAGAGCCACCTCTGTGAGTACGAAGAGGCGACCAAGACCATCAGGAGGCTCCGGGAGGAGCTGCGATGTGCCCGCGCCAGGGCGAACACAGCGCCAAAGAAGCGCAAGATGGAAATTAATGGAGAAATTAACCACCTGAAGGCAGAGATTGCTAAACTTGATAAAAGAAAAACTTTCATATTAGATAATAGCGGCCCGTTTAAAGAAAAACTTGTTAATGATGACCGATTTGCTCAGATGGCTGATAACAGAGAGCAAAGGCTGAGGGGGTTGCAGCCTGCGAGCCAGGTGGAGGAGGAGGAGGATGATGATGATAACGAGCAGCAGTTCCCACCTGGCGGCCTGCAGGAAGATCAGCAGGCCTCGTGCAGTGGGCCCCCTGCAGGACAGCCAGCAGTAACACCTCGCTCGGGGGAGGACAGTGACACCGGCAGCCAGGGAGGGGCGCTCATGGCTGAGATCCGGCTGCTCGAGTCCCCAGTGTGCATGCAGAACTTTTCGTTTGGTGATGAACTCCCAGAGGAAGCCGCTGGGGGGAGCAGCCGGAGGAAGAGTAAGAAGACCAGGCCAAAGCAGCAAGAAGAGGTACGTTTCATCTTTACCCCCCTCCCTGTGCACCCCCCCGGGCAAAGCGCAGGGTCAGCTCACTGTGCAAGCCCTGCTACCCAAACCCCCCCGAGTTCTGCTGTGGACCCGGTGCAAAGGTGCAGGGAGATTACAGGTGTGACATCTGATGTGGCGATGGGCTCCGTCTCTGTTTGTGGTAACAGTGGGGGAGCAGAGGAGGCATCGGCCGCAAGGCCGGACAGTCAGGGCGGCTCGGATGTGGCGATACGATCAAAATCCAGTGCTGTGGTGCGTCCCCCAGTGGGAGGGGGGGATAGCCCGGCACTGGTGGCAGCTTCCGGTGCCTCGGCGCCTCTTCATGCTGTTGCTGCTGATCACCCAGTTGAGAGGCGGGGGCAGTGTGGAGGGGTCGCTGAGGCTGAGGGCTCCGGACCTCCCAGACAAAAAGTGTTATTCTGTGTCGGTGTTGGAGATAATGCACATTCTGTGGAGACTGAAAATCAGCGGCGCCTCACACCGGCTAAAGAGCACCGGCGAATGTTACCAAGTCCCAGAAAAAGCAAAATAACATCTGCTACCGATGATGCGGAGGGCACAAGTGCGACAAGAGTTGTGGTCCCCTTTGGGCGATGCTCTGCGAGGAGACCCCCGTCCCTTGTGCCCGAAGATGCGGAGGTGGTCATGTCCCCTGATGTTGGTGCTGGTCCAGCCAGTGTGAATGTTGTCAGTAATGTTGTGGTGGCTGGTGTGAATGGTGTGAGTGATGCAGAACCGTTACCAGTTATGGGAGTGAGTGATGGAGTGACTGGTGGTGCGGGTGGCATGGAGGTGGGTAGTGTTAATGTGGTGGGTGCAGGGGTTGGTCCGGTTGCTCCCCCAGTGGCGGACCCTGTTAAGAGCTATGCCAGTGTCGCTGCTGGGGGAAGTAGGGGTCCATCATCCTCGTCTCTGGGCTCTGGGGACGGCTTTTTGCAACGGCGCCTCCTGCAGGCCTTACAGAAGGGAGAAAGGACGATCAATGTAGCGGGGCAGGAGGTTGATTTGTCGTTTTGGATAGAGAGGCACGGCCTTTCTGCCTTCCGAGAGCAAAGAGGCAGGGAGACATCATGGTCGCTCCCGACAACCGGGCCGGGTGCTAACCGTAGGAATGTGGTCCGTCTTCGGTGGCGTGGCAGTGATGTGTGTCCCCCTCGGGCACGGGTAGTTGAGCTGCTGCTGAAGATGGACTTCAAGGCGGCTGACATCTTTGCCTTGATCCATCCCTATGGTACATCTGAGTTTGATATCAGCTTTGTTCGGCCGGAGGGGCTTGAGCTCTTCTGGTCCAACTATGAGCTGAAATACAACGAGCCCGAGTGGCGGGACTTTGCTGTGCAAGCAGTGTCCCGCCAGAGCGAAGTCAAGAAAGTGACCGTTCTTACCCGTAACGAATCACTATCTTGCTTTGACATCATGACCTGGATGAATCGTTATGGAGAGGTACTGGGAGTACCAGAGAAAAATAGAGACGAGTATGGTATCTGGTCAGGGGCCTGGACCTTCATGGTGAAGTTGAGACGTTCAGGTAACTCAGTCGCCCACATCCCTTCATCAGCCTTCCTGGGGAGGGATCGGATCCTGATCTTCTACCGGGGGCAGCCTAAGCTGTGTCACAGGTGCGGTGACCCCACACATTTCAGCGCAAACTGCACCGTGCAGAAGTGTGCGTTGTGTGGGGGTGTCGGCCATCTCGCTGCATCCTGTACGGGACAGATTAGGTGTAACCTGTGTGGTGATCTCGGTCACCCGTACAGTCGTTGTCCTCTTTCCTTCGCTAATGCAGGCTCAGCCTCAGCGGATGAAAGCCATGAGGCTGAATCTGCTGGGGAGGGGACTAGCAGAGGCGGAGGAATGGAGGGGCCAGGGAAGAAAGACAGGAAAAAGACGCCTGCCCAGCTAAGGCGTCTAGAGAAGCGTCAACAGGAGAGAGAGCGGGGGGAGTCTCGGGCCGCTGGGACAACCTCTGGCGCTATCCTGGAGACCACACCTGTCACTGAGGCCCCAGGGGATGATGAACTGGATGAGGAGGTCAGGAGGATCGAGAGAGAGGAAGGTGCCACGTCCTCAGACTCCTCCCATTATGAGAGTATGGATGAGGATAATAGGGCGTGGCTAGAGGAAAAGCGTAAGCGTGGCGCCAAAAAGAAGAAAAAGGGTAAAAAGAAAGGAGGTGTAAGATCTGCTCCCACCCTGACTAAGGTACCCAAGGAAGGTGCAACCAACCCCCTGCTGGTCGAACTTTCAAATCGATTCCTGGCCCTGGATGGAGCCTCTCCTGCCGATGGAGGGGCTGAGGGTGAAGGGCCAGAGGTGGCGGAGCTTGCAGGAGGTGCCGAGTCTCCCCCTGGGGAGTCAGGGTCCTCAGGAGGGGAGACTGGCCCAGAGTCTGGAGACGAGGATGAGGGGGCAGGTCCTGGATCTGCCCCTGAAGCATTAGAGGTGAGGGAGATGGACACCACAATATGCCTAAAAAGGGGGTGTTCATTTCCCGAGGGTGGTGGTAAGATGGGTAAAAAGAAAGCCGTCTAACTCAATCACTCATGATGGCGGCACCCACTCCGTTGACGCTGGCGTCCATTAATGTCGCCAGCATTAAGTCTGATGCGGCTAGATTTGCGGCCTTTGATTTTCTCGGCCGTGTTGAAGCCGACATTTTATTTTTGCAGGAGACCAGGCTGCCAGATTTGGCGGCCGTGTTTAAAGCTAAGAGGGAATGGAGACACGGGCCTTCCTATTGGTCTCTTGCGGCCGAGCCGTATAGCGGAGTGGCGGTACTTTTTACCGCACCGGTAGAATGCCGACGAGTTATTGAGTTAGAAATGGGGAGGTGCCTGATCCTGGATGTCCTCATGAAGGGACAAGAACTTCGCCTAATTAACATCTATGGTCCCCAGTCCAAGTGGGACAGGAAGTGTCTCTTTATGAGGATCAAGCCCTACCTTTTTACAAGTCGGCAGGTGGTCTTTGGAGGGGACTTCAATGCTGTCACGAGGTCCCAGGATAGGGGAGGTTCCAGAGACAAGCTGACTTATGATAGCGTCGCTCTTAATAGCATAGCTAGTGAGGCTCGCCTGGTGGATGTCCACATCCGGCACACCCCAGGCCACGCGGGGTTCACCTATTATAGGGGTAGCTGCAGGTCTAGAATAGACAGGTTTTATTTAAAGGAGGAAGCCATTTCTTCAGCAGTGTCCGTTGTTGAGGTGGAGTTCTCCGACCACTGTCTAATTTTGTTTTCTCTGAATGTTACAGAGACCCCCCGGATGGGAAGAGGCTACTGGAAGCTCAATTCGTCTCTCCTGGAGGAAGCGGAGATCAGACAATCCTTTGAGGACTTTCTTCAGAGCCAGGTACCTTTGCTGGGCCTTTGTAGCAGTAAGTCAGAGTGGTGGGAGATGCTCAAGAAAAGGGTGGCGAGATTCTTCCGCCAGCTCTCGAGCCTCAGGAGCCTGGACAGGTACCGCCTGTATCAGGGCCTGAGGAGGAAACTCGAGCATCTCGTCTCGACTGGAGGTAGTCGTGAGGACATCTCCAGAGTGAAATCCTTGCTGAAGAGGTGTCAGTACGATAGACACGCATCTTTGGTTTTTGAGAGGGATTACGGGAAATACCGCTCGCCCGACCCTTACAGAAACTGCAAGATGTCAGTGAATGGTAAAGTTGTCACGGGACTGGTTGATAGTACGGGATCCCTGAAAAGGTCCAGATCAGGGATTCTGGAGGTCGTCAGATCCTTCTACTCGCACCTCTTGGGCAGGAAGGATCTAGATCGGGATGTGATGTCGGCTTTCCTGGCTGAAACTGTCCCTGAGCCAGGAGTAGACCCCTCTCTTGATGTTTTGACAGAGATGATCAGGGAAGAGGAAGTCAGCCTGGCGATTGAAGGGCTCGCCCTCAAGAAATCGCCGGGTCCGGATGGCTTAACATCTGAGTTTTATAAGACCTTTAAGGACGCCTTGGTTCCCCTCTTGACTGAGGTATTCAATGAGTGTCTTTCCTCGGGCACTCTGCCAAAGTCAATGAGGAGGTCAGCCCTGATCATTCTGTCAAAGGGTAAGGACCGATCTCGTATTGAGAACTGGCGTCCCATAGCGCTTCTCAGTGCGGACAGAAAGGTTTTGGCAAAGGTGCTGTTTAATCGGCTGGTGCAGTTTGCGCCCCAGCTCCTTTCGGGGACCCAGCACTGCTCCGTTCCAGGCCGCAGTACATTTAGTGCTGTGCTTTGTGTTCGGGAGGCAGTGGAGCAGGGCAGGGCTGGTAACTGGAAGGGGTACTTGCTGTCCTTGGATCAGGCAAAAGCGTTTGATCGGGTTAACCACGAGTACCTCTGGTCTGTCCTTCTGAGGTATGGCCTGCCGGGGGAGTTTGTCAATTGGCTAAAGGTTTTGTACGCAGGGGCAGAGAGTTTCCCGCTTGTGAACGGTTGGATTGGCCGCTCTTTTGAGGTCGGGTCTGGTGTTCGCCAGGGTTGTCCTCTGAGCCCACTTTTATACGTGTTCGCGATCGACCCATTCCTTAGGAGGGTTGATCGTGGGCCGTTGGCGGGAGTCGGGATGGATCGGGCAGCACCGGAAGCCACTCTTAGAGTGGTAGCGTATGCCGATGATGTCACCGTTTTCGTGTCCTCGGGAGGGGAGGCGCAATGGGTGATGTCAGAGGTTGACCGCTACTCAGAGGCTTCTGGGTCCAAGATCAACCGGGATAAGTGTGAGAGTCTCTGGCTGGGAGAGGGGGATCCAGGCTTTGATCTCCCGGACACTCTTCCAGGGCCCCAAGACTCTGCCAAAGTTCTCGGCATCGAATTTGGCCAGGGGGATTACCCCATGCAAAACTGGGACGGCAGGCTTAAGATCGCCGCTCAGAAGGTGGACCAGTGGAAGGGTTGGTCTTTGACCCTCAGAGAAAGGGTTAACCTGATTAAAACTTACCTGCTCCCGTTGCTGATATATCTGGGCAGTGTGTGCATGTTGCCAGAACCCCTCTGGACTCGGGTCTACAGTCTGTTCTTCCAGCTGTTATGGGGGAATAGGCTGAACCTTATCAAGAGGGAGGTTACTTACCGCACGAGGAGACAAGGAGGGTTGTGTATGGTCAACCCTGTGGTGTTCCTAGTGAATACCTTTCTTAAGATCAATGTTGCCAACCTCTGGAAAGAGAGGGCTCCTCCGTGGGTATACTCCTGCAGGGGATGGTTTAGGCCTTTCTTCCAGGAATGGGAGACAGGAGGACAAGTGAAGGATCTTCGCACACCGCATGGGCATCTTCCGGCTTACGCTACCCCGGTTCTGAAGGTGATTCGCCGGTGGGGTCTGGGAATGTGGGAGATCAGGACCTTGTCGAGGAAAATCCTTGACAAAAGGGTTCTGTTGACCCATTTCCAGAAGCCTCTGGCCCTCAGGGATTGCCCAAGTCGGGATCTTGGGGTGGGTTTGAGTTTATTGAATTCCATCAGGATCCCCTTGAAGTTTTGGGACGTGACTTGGCGCAGCTTCCATGGAAAGCTGTGTGTGAGGGACAATCTGAAGTGTAGGAGCTCTGAGGAAAGGGGCTGTCCCCGGGAGGAGTGCGGTGGCCTGCTGGAGAGCATGGACCACTTCCTGCTTCAGTGCCCCTTTAACATAGAGGTGTACAACCGGGTGGGCGCTTCCATCCATTGGCCCGGGTTGGCCGGTCTCTTCTATGCGGAGTGGGCCTATGGAGCATTCAGAGGCCTGGGTGGCCGGGACCGCTGCACGTTATTCCTAGTTAGTCTAGTGGTCAGGTACCACACGTGGAACGCACGGTGTTTAGTTTCGACGCAGCGTAAAATCCTCCCGCTGGATGAGGTGGTTAGGAACATTCTGGGTGACCTGGTGAAGGTGCGCTCTCTGGAGTATGAGAGGCTGGGCACGGGGAGGGCCTCTCTCCTTTGGAGGGGGTTCTCCTTTAGTGTCCCTTAGTCTGTCATCTCCGCTCCTGGTGTTGGGCTGAAGCTGCACAGTAGATTTTTGTTTTGTATCTGAGCAAGAAGTGATGTAGGGCTTGCAGGCGCCGAACCTGGGCTTTATGTGGTTTGTATTTATGTTGTTCAAGTTTTATTTGTATTCTGTTTTCTTTATGTTATGTTGTAATCAGTGTATATATTGTATATATTGTATATAGTGGGGTTTGGGACATAGTGTTAGGTTGGGAGGGGGGTGATGGTGGTGGGATTTTGGGATTTATGAACTGACCTTGGACTCTATGACCCTGGGCACTGGTCTGGACTACTTAACGCAAACTTTGGACGTTAGACCAGTGTCTGGGGGGAAGGGGAGGGTGCGGGCGAGGGATCTAGTTTAGTGTAGTGATGTGTGTATTATGTGTTTGTTATTATATATTTATATTTATAAAAAAAAAAAAAAAATGGGTGTGGGATGTGATCTGTGTGGGGTGGTTTGTTATTAGAGGGTGTGGGGTGGGTTTATGTATATTTATAGTCATTTATGTTTATTTGTGGGTGTGGCTTGTCTTATTGTTTATTGGTTTGCTTGAGGATGTGACAATCGGTTGGGTGGGGGTTGTGATATTTGGTGTTTATTTATTTTTGGTGTATTTTAAATTATTGTTTTTGCTAGGAGTGAATGTGGCTGGACCAGCAGGTAAGACATTGTATATATTTTGTATATATTGTATATTATGTTTGGTTTGTATTGTTATGTTTTTTTATTTTTATATAAAATAAAAGATCTACAGGATATAACTCAGGATCAGTACAGGATAAGTAATGTCATGTATGTACACAGTGACTGCACCAGCAGCAGAATAGTGAGTGCAGCTCTGGAGTGTAATACAGGATGTAACTCAGGATCAGTACAGGATAAGTAATGTCATGTATGTACACAGTGACTGCACCAGCAGCAGAATAGTGAGTGCAGCTCTGGTGTATAATACAGGATGTAACTCAGGATCAGTACAGGATAAGTAATGTCATGTATGTACACAGTGACTGCACCAGCAGCAGAATAGTGAGTGCAGCTCTGGTGTATAATACAGGATGTAACTCAGGATCAGTACAGGATAAGTAATGTCATGTATGTACACAGTGACTGCACCAGCAGCAGCATAGTGAGTGCAGCTCTGGGGTATAATACTGGTGTAACTCAGGATCAGTACAGGATAAGTAATGTCATGTATGTACACAGTGACTGCACCAGCAGCAGAATAGTGAGTGCAGCTCTGGAGTGTAATACAGGATGTAACTCAGGATCAGTACAGGATAAGTAATGTCATGTATGTACACAGTGACTGCACCAGCAGCAGAATAGTGAGTGCAGCTCTGGTGTATAATACAGGATGTAACTCAGGATCAGTACAGGATAAGTAATGTCATGTATGTACACAGTGACTGCACCAGCAGAATAGTGAGTGCAGCTCTGGAGTATAATACAGGATGTAACTCAGGATCAGTACAGGATAAGTAATGTCATGTATGTACACAGTGACTGCACCAGCAGCAGCATAGTGAGTGCAGCTCTGGGGTATAATACTGGTGTAACTCAGGATCAGTACAGGATAAGTAATGTCATGTATGTACACAGTGACTGCACCAGCGGAATAGTGAGTGTGTAATGGCCGACTCAGTAGAGCATTACAAACCATAATGCTTTATCTCACCTCTAGTCAGTTCATGTTGTTGCTCCAGTTCTATAGTACAGGTCAAGGTGGTCTTAGGTTAAAGGGAACCTGTCACCAGGGACCTCATTTTCACTACAGACAGGTTACAGAAGCCCATCACAGCTGCAGTGCAAATGTTTCTTTTTGCTTTCTCTAAGCATTTGCATTACAATATAATTGTGTGTTATTATGGTGAAAAGTAGGTCCCTGGTGACAGGTTCCCTTTAAACCCCTTATATTACCCTCCATATACTGATCTTTGTAGGTATTGCAGCTGTAATATTCTATCTGCCAGGGTTAGCCAATTATAATCAGTGTTATATATTGTTAATCCTGATATGCATTGAGCCCAGTGATTGGTCGGATGCCTGGAATGCCTCCCAGAGTGGCTGAAGTTCTAGAGCGTTCAGAGAGTTATCAGAGCTGTGGACAAGAGACTAGCTGCTTGTTAGTTTGCCTCACTAATGTGCAGCGGACAACACATTCATGAAGACCGAGCTCTGATCTTCATGAATATGTCGCCCACTGCAACGCCCGATATGCAGAAAATGTGTGCAACAGTTCAATTGGCTCACGTGAGATTTATGCAAATACACATTGGAACGCCCCTTTGGGTGCACAGGATTGTGTTGCGGCATGAGTTGCCGCCATGTGATTGGCTGATTAGAAATTGTGTTAACGAGCAGTTGGACAGGTGTACCTAATAAAGTGGCTGGTGAGTGTATAGTAAAGTGTGTGTAGCCAAGGGATGGATAGATAGATAGATAGTTTCAGGAAAAGCAGCAGCACTCCAATGTAGAATCAAAGCAGGGTGATCTTTATTTCAAAAAGTGCGACGTTTCGGTGAGCATTTTCACCTTTTTCAAGCATAAAACATAGTGACCAGCACGTGATATAAATAGACAAAAGAAATACAGGTTGTGCTGCCTTGGTTTTCCTTGTTTATAGATAGATAGATATGAGATAGATAGATAGATATGAGATAGGAGATAGATAGATAGATATGAGATAGATAGATAGATATGAGATAGGAGATAGATAGATAGATAGATAGATAGGAGATAGATAGATAGATAGATAGATAGGAGATAGATAGATAGATAGGGGATAGATAGATAGATATGAGATAGATAGATAGATAGATATGAGATAGATAGATAGATAGATAGATATGAGATAGAAGATAGATAGATAGATAGATATGAGATAGATATGAGATAGATAGATAGATATGAGATAGATAGATAGATAGATAGATATGAGATAGATAGAGTTCATATCTAGGACATGGGTGAAGAATCCATAATACACACAGTTTACTATCTATGTCATTGTAGTAAACTCCACTGACGTCGGTCACAGACACGGCACAGCAGGTCACAAGGCGTCACGCTCATGATATCAGTTATCAGTTCTGTGTAATAAATCACAAATTACAGACATAATTACATCGCGATGACGCAGAGTGAGATAATGTGATGGGAAATCCTTGTATCAGGTGGTGACACGTCCTGTGCAGCCGTGTCCCCATTATAGCTGCTCCTAGTGATATTATTTTTAGTACAAATTATGTATGAAAGATAAATAGATATTTGCCACATGCACTTGGTATGTACTGCCACTGCTGTGCTCTGTGCTATCTGCAGTCAGTGTTATGTATTGTCCCTGGAGATCTGTGTCATCAGACCTCTGTGTAGGTTGTTAGTAGCAGCAGGATTTCGAAATATACATTTATATTCCGAGGTATGGATTCTTCAAGAGCACTGGGGGCATGTCCTCACACTGCTGTGCTCTGTTCTCTCTGTAGCCAGTGTTCGATATTATCCTTAGAGAGACGTGTAATCATATCTTTATGTATTTTGATAGTAGCAGCAGGACTGTGAAATATACATTGATATTCCGAGGTATGGATTCTTCAAGTGTACTGGGGGCATGTCCTCACACTGCTGTGCTCTGTTCTCTCTGTAGCCAAGTGTTAGATATTATCACTAGAGATATGTGTAATCATATATTTATGTATTTTGTTAGTAGCAGCAGGACTGTGCAATGTGGATTGATACTTCAGCATTGTAATATCTCCAAACATACTGATTCTTCAAGTGTATTGGGGGCATGCCTTCACACTGCTTTGCTCTGTCCTCTCTGCAGGTAATGTTGGGTATTGTCCCTAGATAGATGTGTATTTATACCTTTGTGTATATTTTTAGCAGCAGCAGGACTGTGATATAGCATCCCTGTTCTCAGAGTTACAATCCTGCAATGGACTTTACACAGAGCAGAGGGGAGATGCAGTTGTGCAGAGCACAGCAGTGTGAGGAGATCCCCAGTGCACTTGGAAAAGCTAAAATCCTGGAACTTAATCTTAAATCCATTATTTGGGTATGTATATATATATACAGGCGGTCCCCTACTTAAGGACACCTGACTTACAGACAACCCATAGTTACAGACAGACCCCGCTGACCTCTGGTGAAGCTCTCTGGATGTAACTATAGTCCCAGGCTGCAATAATCAGCTGTAAGATGTCTGTAATGAAGCTTTATTGATAATCCTTGGTCCCATTACAGCAAAAAATGTTTAAACTCCAAATGTCACTGGGGCCAAAATTTTTTTGTCTGGATCTACAATAATAAAATATACAGTTTCGACTTACATACAAATTCAACTTAAGAACAAACCTCCGGACCCTATCTTGTACATAACCCGGGGACTGCCTGTATAGGATCCTATGTGGCTATAAGCGTCCTCTAGCGCCCCCTACACATCCCCTCCCTGTGTCCATGGTCATGCTCTGTAGACAGAGGTCACATCTCCTCGTCTCGCTGGGGTCGGTGCAGAGTGAGTGTGAAGTTTTTGAAGGGCGCTGGGAAGGTTTCTGGCGCATTTCGCCTAATTCACACAGACAAGGCACTAAAGTCGCCGATATAAATGAAATAGTGAAGCGCTGGCGCCATGAATCACGGCCAGGATGACACTGCACGCTCTCCGCGGACTTCTATTTTACAACTGCATTTCCAAAGGCGAGAATTTGGCTATCCCCAAAGTGGTCCTAGAGAGTCAGTCACAGGCCATTAGCGACTGATCAGTGAGATGTCTGTGTCCTATCATCCGGCCCAGAGGACAGCAACACCGAGCGTGATGGAGATAAACCGCGCTGACGGAACACCCGCCATCGGCACACCAGAGGTTAACACAGGAAAAACTTCCAACCAATAATAACACAACTGGACTCAACTGTTCCTGCAACAACAACTTCATCCAGAGCCACCTGGTGCATGAATAGAATGCAGTAAAGACTGATACATACAAAGACTCTGAGATTAAAAATTTATAAAAATAACGTGGCTAAACTTGGTCTCTCTGGATTCCGGGAGACTCCAGGATTTTATGTTCTTTAACTGCACTTGATTACACCCTCACACCGCTATGCTCTTAGTTCTCTGCAATGAAGTGCTCTGAACCCTTCCCTAATAATAGAAACAAAAGCTTTAGTTAAATATGTCGGAAAGGACTGAATAGTAGCTCAATGCATAGAAGATTAGGAGCACAGCAGTGTGAGGACACACCCTCAGTGCACTTATACATAGGGGGCAGTATTATAGTAGTTATATTCTTGTACATAGGGGGCAGTATTATAGTAGTTATATTCTTGTACATAGGGGGCAGTATTATAGTAGTTATATTCTTGTACATAGGGGGCAGTATTATAGTAGTTATATTCTTGTACATAGGGAGCAGTATTATAGTAGTTATATTCTTGTACATAGGGGGCAGTATTATAGTAGTTATATTCTTGTACATAGGGGGCAGTATTATAGTAGTTATATTCTTGTACATAGGGACAGTATTATAGTAGTTATATTCTTGTACATAGGGGGCAGTATTATAGTAGTTATATTCTTGTACATAGGGACAGTATTATAGTAGTTATATTCTTATACATAGGGAGCAGTATTATAGTAGTTATATTCTTGTACATAGGGGGCAGTATTATAGTAGTTATATTCTTGTACATAGGGGGCAGTATTATAGTAGTTATATTCTTGTACATAGGGGACAGTATTATAGTAGTTATATTCTTGTACATAGGGGCAGTATTATAGTAGTTATATCCTTGTACATAGGGGGCAGTATTATAGTAGTTATATTCTTGTACATAGGGGGCAATATTATAGTAGTTATATTCTTGTACATAGGGAGCAGTATTATAGTAGTTATATTCTTGTACATAAGGGGCAGTATTATAGTAGTTATATTCCTGTACATATGGGGCAGTATTATAGGAGTTATATTCTTACGCATAGGGGATAGTATTGAAATAACTTTTTCTGTAGAGCTAGGTAATGAATGTACAGATTAGAAGGACATGTTACATTATATCTACATCACCTATGAGCTCCGTCACTACTGAAAAGTGAGAACGGTAAAATAAACAGACGACTTTATGGCTCCCCAGAATCCTATAAGCACAAGGTCATTGTGACCTAATAAAATATGCAGCAGCAGAGAGTGAGGCAAAGTGTAATGAAAATGTAGCCTGAATTAATGTGTAATTTGACAAAAGTTTTATGACTACATCAAAAGGCTCCGCTCTAACTTTTATTCGACAGCCGGAACCTTCACAAACAGTGCGAGGACTTGGCACCATAAACCTGTAGCCATGACATAAGACCGCCAGAAGGTACACTGCCGGAGCCGTCTATCTCTCCCAATTCGTTAGGGATCAATTTGAAACATTCATTCTAGGCTCAAAAGCCAAAGCGCAGCAGGGAATGATGGGAAGTGTCCTAAGAATTACAGGAGAGAGGCGTATAATAGGAGAGTACAACTCTGAGGGAGAAAACAGACCATAAACACATATACCTCATCTCAGAATTCAGATTTACTGTCTGCGATACCAGAATTCAATGTATATTAGTAATAATACAATTATATAGCTACTATACTACTGTACCTATGTACAAGAATATAACTACGATAATACTACCCCTATGTACAGGAATATAACTACTATAATACTGCCCTCTATGTACAAGAATATAACTACTATAATACTGCCCCCTATGTACAAGAATATAACTACTATAATACTGCCCCCTATGTACAAGAATATAACTACTATAATACTGCCCCCTATGTACAAGAATATAACTACTATAATACTGCTCCCTATGTACAAGAATATAACTACTATAATACTGCTCCCTATGTACAAGAATATAACTACTATAATACTGCCCCCTATGTACAAGAATAAAACTACTATAATACTGCCCCCTATGTACAAGAATATAACTACTCTAACACTGCCCCTTATGTACAAGAATATAACTACTCTAATACTGACCCCTATGTACAAGAATATAACTACTATAATACTGCCCCCTATGTACAAGAATATAACTACTATAATACTGCCCCCTATGTACAAGAATATAACTACTATAATACTGCCCCCTATGTACAAGAATATAACTACTATAATACTGCCCCTATGTACAAGAATATAACTACTATAATACTGCCCCTATGTACAAGTATATAACTACTATAATACTGCCCCCTATGTACAAGAATATAACTACTATAATACTGCCCTCTATGTACAAGAATATAACTACTATAATACTGCCCCCTATGTACAAGACTATAACTACTATAATACTGCCCCCTATGTACAAGAATATAACTACTCTAATACTGCCCCCTATGTACAGGAATATAACTACTCTAATACTGCCCCCTATGTACAAGAATATAACTACTCTAATACTGCCCCCTATGTACAAGAATATATCTACTCTAATACTGCCCCCTATGTACAAGAATATAACTACTCTAATACTGCCCCCTATGTACAAGAATATAACTACTCTAATACTGCCCCCTATGTACAAGAATATAACTACTCTAATACTGCCCCCTATGTACAAGAATATAACTACTTTAATACTGCCCCCTATGTACAAGAATATAACTACTATAATACTGCCCCCTATGTACAAGAATATAACTACTATAATACTGCCCCCTATGTACATGAATATAACTACTATAATACTGCCCCCTATGTACAAGAATATAACTACTATAATACTGCCCCCTATGTACAAGAATATAACTACTCTAATACTGCCCCCTATGTACAAGAATATAACTACTTTAATACTGCCCCCTATGTACAAGAATATAACTACTCTAATACTGCCCCCTATGTACAAGAATATAACTACTATAATACTGCCCCCTATGTACATGAATATAACTACTATAATACTGCCCCCTATGTACAAGAATATAACTACTATAATACTGCTCCCTATGTACAATAATATAACTACTATAATACTGTCCCCTATGTACAGGAATATAACTACTCTAATACTGCCCCCTATGTACAAGAATATAACTACTATAATACTGCCCCCTATGTACATGAATATAACTACTATAATACTGCCCCCTATGTACAAGAATATAACTACTATAATACTGCTCCCTATGTACAATAATATAACTACTATAATACTGTCCCCTATGTACAGGAATATAACTACTCTAATACTGCCCCCTATGTACAAGAATATAACTACTTTAATACTGCCCCCTATGTACAAGAATATAACTACTCTAATACTGCCCCCTATGTACAAGAATATAACTACTATAATACTGCCCCCTATGTACATGAATATAACTACTTTAATACTGCCCCCTATGTACAAGAATATAACTACTCTAATACTGCCCCCTATGTACAAGAATATAACTACTATAATACTGCCCCCTATGTACATGAATATAACTACTATAATACTGCCCCCTATGTACAATAATATAACTACTATAATACTGCCCCCTATGTACAAGAATATATCTACTATAATACTGCCCCCTATGTACAAGAATATAACTACTATAATACTGTCCCCTATGTACAAAAATATAACTACTATAATACTGCCCCCTATGTACAAGAATATATCTACTATAATACTGCCCCCTATGTACAATAATATAACTACTATAATACTGCCCCCTATGTACAAGAATATAACTACTATAATACTGCCCCCTATGTACAAGAATATAACTACTCTAATACTGCCCCCTATGTACAAGAATATAACTAATATAATACTGCTCCCTATGTACAAGAATATAACTACTATATTACTGCCCCCTATGTACAGGAATATAACTACTATAATACTGCCCCCTATGTACAAGAATATAACTACTATAATACTGCCCCCTATATACAAGAATATAACTACTCTAATACTGCCCCCTCTGTACAAGAATATAACCACTATAATACTGCCGCTCTATGTATAAGAATATAACTACTATAATACTGCCCCCTATGTACAAGAATATAACTACTATAATACTGCTCCTATGTACAAGAATATAACTACTATAATACTGCCCCCTATGTACAAGTATATAACTACTATAATACTGCCCCCTATGTACAAGAATATAACTACTATAATACTGCCCCCTATGTACAAGAATATAACTACTATAATACTGCCCCCTATGTACATGAATATAACTACTATAATACTGCCCCCTATGTACAAGAATATAACTACTATAATACTGCCCCCTATGTACAATAATATAACTACTATAATACTGCCCCCTATGTACAAGAATATAAATACTATAATACTGCCCCCTATGTTCAAGAATATAACTACAATAATACTGCCCCCTATGTACAAGAGTATAACTACTATAATACTGCCCCCTATGTACAGGAATATAACTACTATAATACTGCCCCCTATGTACAAGAATATAACTACTATAATACTGCTCCCTATGTACAGGGATATAACTACTATAATACTGCCCCCTATGTACAAGAATATAACTACTATAATACTGCTCCCTATGTACAAGAATATAACTACTATAATACTGCCCCCTATGTACAGGAATATAACTACTATAATACTGTCCCCTATTTACAAGAATATAACTACTATAATACTGCCCTCTATGTACAAGAATATAACTACTATAATACTGCCCCCTATGTACAAGAATTTAACTACTATAATACTGCCCCCTATGTACAAGAATATAACTACTATAATACTGCCCCCTATGTACAAGAATATAACTACTATAATACTGCCCCCTATGTACAAGAATATAACTACTATAATACCGCCCCCTATGTACAAGAATATAACTACTATAATACCGCCCCCTATGTACAAGAATATAACTACTATAATACCGCCCCCTATGTACAAGAATATAACTACTATAATACCGCCCCCTATGTACAAGAATATAACTACTATAATACCGCCCCCTATGTACAATAATATAACTACTATAATACTGCCCCCTATGTACAAGAATATAACTACTATAATACTGCCCCCTATGTACAAGAATATAACTACTATAATACTGCCCCCTATGTACAATAATATAACTACTATAATACCGCCCCCTATGTACAATAATATAACTACTATAATACCGCCCCCTATGTACAAGAATATAACTACTATAATACCGCCCCCTATGTACAATAATATAACTACTATAATACCGCCCCCTATGTACAAGAATATAACTACTATAATACCGCCCCCTATGTACAATAATATAACTACTATAATACTGTCCCCTATGTACAAGAATATAACTACTATAATACTGTCCCCTATGTACAAGAATATAACTACTATAATACTGCCCCCTATGTACAAGAGTATAACTACTATAATACTGCCCCCTATGTACAGGAATATAACTACTATAATACTGCCCCCTATGTACAAGAATATAACTACTATAATACTGCTCCCTATGTACAGGGATATAACTACCATAATACTGCCCCCTATGTACAAGAATATAACTACTATAATACTGCTCCCTATGTACAAGAATATAACTACTATAATACTGCCCCCTATGTACAGGAATATAACTACTATAATACTGTCCCCTATTTACAAGAATATAACTACTATAATACTGCCCTCTATGTACAAGAATATAACTACTATAATACTGCCCCCTATGTACAAGAATTTAACTACTATAATACTGCCCCCTATGTACAAGAATATAACTACTATAATACTGCCCCCTATGTACAAGAATATAACTACTATAATACTGCCCCCTATGTACAGGAATATAACTACTATAATACTGCCCTCTATGTACAAGAATATAACTACTATAATACTGCCCACTATGTACAAGAATATAACTACTATAATACTGTCCCCTATGTACAAGAATATAACTACTATAATACTGCCCCCTATGTACAAGAATATAACTACTATAATACTGCCCCCTATGTACAAGAATATAACTACTATAATACTGCCCCCTATGTACAAGAATATAACTACTATAATACCGCCCCCTATGTACAAGAATATAACTACTATAATACCGCCCCCTATGTACAATAATATAACTACTATAATACTGCCCCCTATGTACAAGAATATAACTACTATAATACTGCCCCCTATGTACAAGAATATAACTACTATAATACTGCCCCCTATGTACAATAATATAACTACTATAATACCGCCCCCTATGTACAATAATATAACTACTATAATACTGCCCCCTATGTACAAGAATATAACTACTATAATACCGCCCCCTATGTACAATAATATAACTTCTATAATACTGTCCCCTATGTACAAGAATATAACTACTATAATACTGTCCCCTATGTACAAGAATATAACTACTATAATACTGCCCCCTATGTACAAGAATATAACTACTATAATACTGCCCCCTATGTACAATAATATAACTACTATAATACTGCCCCCTATGTACAAGAATATAACTACTATAATACTGCCCCCTATGTACAATAATATAACTACTATAATACTGCCCCCTATGTACAAGAATATAACTACTCTAATACTGCCCCCTATGTACAAGAATATAACTAATATAATACTGCTCCCTATGTACAAGAATATAACTACTATATTACTGCCCCCTATGTAGAAGAATATAACTACTATAATACTGCCCCCTATGTACAAGAATATAACTACTATATTACTGCCCCTATGTACAAGAATATAACTACTATAATACTGCTCCCTATGTACAAGAATATAACTACTATAATACTGCCCCCTATGTACAAGAATATAACTACTATAATACTGCCCCCTATGTACAAGAATATAACTACTATAATGCTGCCCCCTATGTACAAGAATATAACTACTATAATACTGCCCCCTATGTACAAGAATATAACTACTATAATACTGCCCCCTATGTACAAGAATATAACTACTATAATACTGCCCCCTATGTTCAAGAATATAACTACTATAATACTGCCCCCTATGTACAAGAGTATAACTACTATAATACTGCCCCTATGTACAAGAATATAACTACTATAATACTGCCCCTATGTACAAGAATATAACTACTATAATACTGCCCCCTATGTACAATAATATAACTACTATAATACTGCCCCCTATGTACAAGAATATAACTACTATAATACTGCCCCCTATGTAGAATAATATAACTACTATAATACTGCCCCCTATGTACAAGAATATAACTACTCTAATACTGCCCCCTATGTACAAGAATATAACTAATATAATACTGCTCCCTATGTACAAGAATATAACTACTCTAATACTGCCCCCTATGTACAAGAATATAACTAATATAATACTGCCCCCTATGTACAAGAATATAACTACTATAATACTGCCCCCTATGTACAAGAATATAACTACTATAATACTGCCCCCTATATACAAGAATATAACTACTGTAATACTGCCCCCTATGTACAAGAATATAACCACTATAATACTGCCCCCTATGTACAAGTATATAACTACTATAATACTGCCCCCTATGTACAAGAATATAACTACTATATTACTGCCCCTATGTACAAGAATATAACTACTATAATACTGCTCCCTATGTACAAGAATATAACTACTATAATACTGCCCCCTATGTACAAGAATATAACTACTATAATACTGCCCCCTATGTACAAGAATATAACTACTATAATGCTGCCCCCTATGTACAAGAATATAACTACTATAATACTGCCCCCTATGTACAAGAATATAACTACTATAATACTGCCCCCTATGTACAAGAATATAACTACTATAATACTGCCCCCTATGTTCAAGAATATAACTACTATAATACTGCCCCCTATGTACACGAGTATAACTACTATAATACTGCCCCTATGTACAAGAATATAACTACTATAATACTGCCCCTATGTACAGGAATATAACTACTATAATACTGCCCCCTATGTACAAGAATATAACTACTATAATACTGCTCCCTTTGTACAGGGATATAACTACTATAATACTGCCCCCTATGTACAAGAATATAACTACTATAATACTGCTCCCTATGTACAAGAATATAACTACTATAATACTGCCCCCTATGTACAGGAATATAACTACTATAATACTGTCCCCTATTTACAAGAATATAACTACTATAATACTGCCCTCTATGTACAAGAATATAACTACTATAATACTGCCCCCTATGTACAAGAATTTAACTACTATAATACTGCCCCCTATGTACAAGAATATAACTACTATAATACCGCCCCCTATGTACAAGAATATAACTACTATAATACTGCCCCCCTATGTACAAGAATATAACTACTATAATACCGCCCCCTATGTACAAGAATATAACTACTATAATACTGCCCCTATGTACAAGAATATAACTACTATAATACTGCCCCCTATGTACAAGAATTTAACTACTATAATACCGCCCCCTATGTACAAGAATATAACTACTATAATACCGCCCCCTATGTACAAGAATATAACTACTATAATACTGCCCCCTATGTACAAGACTATAACTACTATAATACTGCCCCTATGTACAAGAATATAACTACTATAGTACTGCCCCCTATGTACAAGAATATAACTACTATAATACTGCCCCCTATGTACAAGAATATAACTACTATAATACTGCCCCCTATGTACAGGAATTTAACTACTATAATACCGCCCCCTATGTACAAGAATATAACTACTATAATACCGCCCCCTATGTACAAGAATATAACTACTATAATACCGCCCCCTATGTACAAGAATATAACTACTATACTACTGCCCCTATGTACAAGAATATAACTACTATAATACTGCCCCCTATGTACAAGAATATAACTACTATAATACTGCCCCCTATGTACAAGAATATAACTACTATAATACTGCCCCCTATGTACAAGAATATAACTACTATAATACTGCCCCTATGTACAAGAATATAACTACTATAATACTGCCCCCTATGTACAAGAATATAACTACTCTAATACTGCCCCCTATGTACAGGAATATAACTACTATAATACTGCCCCCTATGTACAGGAATATAACTACTATAATACTGCCCCCTATGTACAAGAATATAACTACTATAATACTGCCCCTTATGTACAAGAATATAACTACTATAATACTGCCCCCTATGTACAGGAATATAACTACTATAATACTGCGATCCAGCGGCGCGGCGAGGCCCCGCGATTTCCGTTGCGTGCATGCCAGCGCCGATGCGCCACAATCCGATCGCGTGCGCCAAAATCCCGGGGCAATTCAGGGGAAATCGGTGCAAAACGGAAATATTCGGGTAACACGTCGGGAAAACGCGAATCGGGTCCTTAGTAAATAACCCCCAATGTGAGAGATGTTTTTGTCCTGAAGAAAGAACTTGAACCGAAAGATAGTGCAGAAATTATGGAAACAGGATCCCAGCCAGCATGGAGCTCAGGTGAAGCAGCAGAGCACAGGACAGGCAGCAGCACACTCCTGAATCCAGACAGAGATCATCCATGGAGAGACAGACGCTTCAAGAAAAGCTGCAGCAGAGAAATGTGGTGTCCAGCATGGCCTGTCCAGGCTGCACAAGATCTGCTAGGACTGCACAGTGTGTTCCAGCCACAGATAAGGCCGGTGCTAGCAGCAAGCCTGGGGGGGCCAAGGCAGTAGACAGGTGCACCCAAACAGCTTGGAGCAGAACCCCCATCAGCAAAGCAGGTGAAGGAGACCACACAAGTGTCTCAGCTGCAGTTGGCGGAGGAGATCACGGCACTGGTGAGGAGAATGGGAGAGCTGAGTCCCCATAAGCAAATGCTGCAGGTACAGACTTTTTGTAGTCACTAAAAACTGGGGCATGGAATGTGTTGCAGAGCGGATGGGACTGCTTGCAGCAGAAAGAATTGGAGTCACTGGGGCAGATTTACTTACCCGGTCCATTCGCGATTCAGCGGCGCGTTCTCTGCACAGGATTCAGGTCCGGACGGGATTTATGAAAGTAGTTCCTCTGCCGTCCACCAGGTGGCGCTGCTGCGCTGAAAATCATCTGAACGTGCCGGAATACACCAAGCTGGACCAGGTGAAGGTAAGCGCTTCCCAAGCGACACATTTTCAGTTTTTAAATGCAACGGTTTTTCCAAATACGTCGGGTTTTCGTTTGGCCACGCCCCCCGATTTCCGTCGCGCGCATGCCGGCGCCGATGCGACACAATCCAATCGCGTGCGCCACAATCCCGGGGCAATTCAGGTACAATCGGCGCAAATCGGAAATATCTTCGGGTAACACGTCGGGAAAACGCGAATCGGGCCCTTAGTAAATGGCCCCCAATGTGTTCGGCGGGTGGGGATGGTTGTTGAGTGGGATTATGCAACCTAAGGGGCCCCTGATCCCTTTAAAAAATGGCTACGAAATCAATCACAGGTCCCACTGATTCTCAGGATGTTTTGCAGGAATCTCAGGAGAGTATATTGGGGGTAGTGAGATGCTACTATGCTGAATTGTTTCAGACAAAGGTTTTGGATAAAGAAAAAATTGATCAATTGTTGGAGGAAACACCAGGCCTGAAGATTTGAACTTCTCTCCATTCACAGCAAGAATACCAAAGGAGGAGGTTAAATAGACTATTGATAATTTACATCTGAAGAAATCACCAGGTCCAGATGGGATAACAGCTGGGTTTTACAAGAGATTTAGAGACCTCTTGGCCCCCGATACTTGTGGATATTTATTCAAACTGTCTAGAGAATCACCTGATGCCTCCATCCATGAGAGTGTCCTCCCTTATTCTGCTGTCCAAAGGTAAGGAGCCGAGTGACATCAAGAACTGGAGGCCGATCGCCCTCTTGAATGTCGACAGGAAAATTCTGGCAAAAATCCTGTTCTCTAGATTAGTCTGTTTGTCCCCGGCACTGTTGGCAGTCTTGACCAGGCTAAAGCCTTTGACAGGTTTGACCACAATAATCTATGGGCCACTTTGTCAAAGTACGGTATTCCGGGACAATTTATAGATTGGCTGAGAACTTTGTACAGAGAGGCGAAGAGCTTTCCTCTGATCAATGGTTGGCAGGGGGACACTTTTGAAGTAGAGTGTAGGGTGAGACAGGGCTGCCCCCTGAGTCCACTGCTGTATGTGACTCGTTTCTGTGATCACTGTTGTGTATAGGTGCTGTAGCACAATGTTGCGGGTATATATAGATACTGCAGCACAGGGTTGGGGTTGTATATAGATACTGCAGCACAGGGTTGGGGTTGTATATAGATACTGCAGCACAGTGTTGCGGGTGTATATAGATACTGCAGCACACTGTTGCGGGTGTATATAGATACTTCAGCACAGTGTTGCGGGTGTGCATAGATACTGCAGCACAGGGTTGAGGTTGTATATAGATACTGCAGCACAGGGTTGAGGTTGTATATAGATACTGCAGCACAGGGTTGAGGTTGTATATAGATACTGCAGCACGAGGTTGAGGTTGTATAAAGATACTGCAGCACAAGGTTGATGTTGTATATAGATACTGCAGCACAGTGTTGCGGGTGTATATAGATACTGCAGCACAGGGTTGAGGTTGTATATAGATACTGCAGCACAGTGTTGCGGGTGTGTATAGATACTGCAGCACAGGGTTGAGGTTGTAGATAGATACTGCAGCACAGGGTTGAGGGTGTAAATAGATACTGCAGCAAAGTGTTGCGGGTGTATATAGATCCTGCAGCACAGGGTTGAGGTTGTATATAGATACTGCAGCACAGGGTTGAGGTTGTATATAGATACTGCAGCACAGGGTTGAAGTTGTATATAGATACTGCAGCACAGGGTTGAGAATGTATATAGATACTGCAGCACAGGGTTGAGAATGTAGATAGATACTGCAGAACAGGGTTGAGGTTGTAGATAGATACTGCAGAACAGGGTTGAGGGTGTATATAGATACTGCAGCAGAGGGTTGAGGTTGTATATAGATACTGCAGCACAGGGTTGAGGGTGTATATAGATACTGCAGCACAGGGTTGAGGTTGTATATAGATACTGCAGCACAGGGTTGAGGTTGTATATAGATACTGCAGCACAGGGTTGAGGTTGTATATAGATACTGCAGCACAGGGTTGAGGTTGTATATAGATACTGCAGCACAGGGTTGAGGTTGTATATAGATACTGCAGCACAGGGTTGAGGTTGTATATAGATACTGCAGCACAGGGTTGAGGTTGTATATAGATACTGCAGCACAGGGTTGAGATTGTATATAGATACTGCAGCACAGGGTTGAGGTTGTATATAGATACTGCAGCACAGGGTTGAGGTTGTATATAGATACTGCAGCACAGGGTTGAGGTTGTATATAGATACTGCAGCACAGGGTTGAGGTTGTATATAGATACTGCAGCACAGGGTTGAAGTTGTATATAGATACTGAAGCACAGGGTTGAGGTTGTATATAGATACTGCAGCACAGGGTTGAGGTTGTATATAGATACTGCAGCACAGGGTTGAGGTTGTATATAGATACTGCAGCACAGGGTTGAGGGTGTATATAGATACTGCAGCACAGGGTTGAGGTTGTATATAGATACTGCAGCACAGGGTTGAGGTTGTATATAGATACTGCAGCACAGGGTTGAGGTTGTATATAGATACTGCAGCACAGGGTTGAGGGTGTATATAGATACTGCAGCACAGGGTTGAGGGTGTATATAGATACTGCAGCACAGGGTTGAGGGTGTATATAGATACTGCAGCACAGGGTTGAGGTTGTATATAGATACTGCAGCACAGGGTTGAGGTTGTATATAGATACTGCAGCACAGGGTTGAGGTTGTATATAGATACTGCAGCACAGGGTTGAGGTTGTATATAGATACTGCAGCACAGGGTTGAGGGTGTATATAGATACTGCAGCACAGGGTTGAGGGTGTATATAGATACTGCAGCACAGGGTTGAGGTTGTATATAGATACTGCAGCACAGGGTTGAGGTTGTATATAGATACTGCAGCACAGGGTTGAGGTTGTATATAGATACTGCAGCACAGGGTTGAGGTTGTATATAGATACTGCAGCACAGGGTTGAGGTTGTATATAGATACTGCAGCACAGGGTTGCAGGTATTTTTATTGTGGCCCCCGTGGTGTCAGTGATGATGGATACATGTGACATCCTGTGCTGTTTGTGAGCGGCTTTCTGTTACTTTGTGTATTTTTAGCCTCGATCATGTATTGTGACAATGTGTCGGGGAAGTTATCAAACATTTATCTGCACAATGTTACTGCGAGTTGCGACAAAATCAGTTTCCATAGAAATATGAGTGTTCAGAGTCTTCTCACTCTCCAACCCAGATGATAATAGGATCCCCATCATCGTGACCGTACAATGACCAATACTGGCCACACAAATGTGCAGGTTACTGCCTCCACACTGATCTCCTGAAACACTCTGCACTGCTTTATGACGTGGAGCAGTTCCTTCCTTGCATAGTATACAGCAGGGATACGTCGAGGAGAACGTCTTCATCACTCGTCCAGTGGGCGGAGCTTCACATAGTTAACTAAACAACTTAGTCTAGAATCACATCTCATGTCTTTATCTGAATGGGACCTAAAGGGAACAACAATTAACCTTATTAACCATTCCTAGAATATTGTCAAACAGCGTAACACCTTCTAGTTATTGTTTCTTTTACGGCGCATGGTGGTGTCATCATCCAGAAAATCAACTTTGAAGTGAGATGTAAATTGGTTGTATAAAGTCAAGGAGGCGGAGAGTTTAACACTGAAGTCAGGGTGAGGAGCTCTGAACGCCTCCTCCTCTGTGACTGACATCATGCGCCGGAGATCAGTGATAGTGATGTCTCTGGATGCAGGACCATCAATTACAGTGAAGGAGGATTTCTGAGGAAGAGAGAGCTTGACTTCAGTGTTAAAATCTCTGCCTCCTTGACTTTATACAACCAATTTACATCTCACTTCAAAGTAGATTTTCTCGTTGATTCCACCATACTGGGTCATAAAAGATATATGATCTGGAAGGTGTTTTGCTGCTTGATAACATAATGGTATTGGTTTATTAGGTAAATTTCTGATGACAGGTTCCCTTTACAATGTATCAGTGCTGTCAACAATGGGGGTCATTTACTAAGGGCCCGATTCGCGTTTTCCCGACGTGTTACCCAAATATTTCCGATTTGCACCGATTGTACCTGAATTGCCCCGGGATTGTGGCGCACGCGATCGGATGGTGGCGCACCTGGTCCGAGGTGGTGCATTCCGGCGCGATGAGATGACTTTCAGCGCAGCAGCGCCACCTGGTGGACGGCGGAGGAACTACCTTCTTAAATCCCGGCCGGACCCGAATCCAGAGCAGAGAACGCGCCGCTGGATCGCGAATGGGCCGGGTAAGTAAATCTGCCCCAATGTGTCATCACTACACAACAAGGGAAGCTTCATACTGAAGAAACCTAGCTGAAAGTGGAATAAAGAGGCAGTTCCATCACATCCAAACTGTAATGCTACAGTCTGGATCCATAGGAAGACAAAACCCCATAATGGTGCACTCATATCGCCGTTATGGGGGGCCATGATCACAGCCCCCCACATATTCTATAGCGTAGAGTTGGGCAGCCTCACTGCAAAGTATATGACTTGTCCTGTATTTCAGCAGATTTGCAGAGCGTCCACTCTTCTGCCTGTGGAGGGAGGAGGGGTGAAGAGCGCTCAACCCTCTCACCTTCTCCTCCCGAACCTGTGCTCACCCAGGATCACGGCCGGGAGAACACACGGCCATTTCAATGAGCCCTAAGACAGATGACAATTGTACCAAAGGTTGGTATTATTTATTTCTAAATAAATCGCATCCCGAGTATATACTTCTCACAACATGTGATATTATTACACTGCAGTCATCCCGACCCCTCCTGACCCTGTACCATGTATCATCCATAACATGTGATATTATTACACTGCAGTCATCCCGACCCCTCCTGACCCTATACCATGTATCGTCCATAACATGTGATAGTATTACACTGCAGTCATCCCGACCCCTCCTGACCCTATACCATGTATCGTCCATAACATGTGATATTACACTGCAGTCATCCCGACCCCTCCTGACCCTGTACCATGTATCATCCATAACATGTGATATTATTACACTGCAGACATCGCGGCCCCTCCTGACCCTGTACCATGTATCATCCATAACATGTGATATTATTACACTGCAGACATCCCAGCCCCTCCTGACCCTGTACCATGTATCATCCATAACATGTGATATTATTACACTGCAGACATCCCGGCCTCTCCTGACCCTGTACCATGTATCATCCATAACATGTGATATTATTACACTGCAGTCATCCCGACCCCTCCTGACCCTGTACCATGTATCATCCATAACATGTGATATTATTACACTGCAGACATCCTGCCCCTCCTGACAATGTACCATGTATCATCCATAACATGTGATATTATTACACTGCAGACATCCCGCCCCCTCCTGACCCTGTACCATGTATTATCCATAACATGTGATATTATTACACTGCAGTCATCCCGACCCCTCCTGACCCTGTACCATGTATCATCCATAACATGTGATATTATTACACTGCAGACATCCCGGCCCCCCTGACCCTGTACCATGTATTATCCATAACATGTGATATTATTACACTGCAGTCATCCCGACCCCTCCTGACCCTGTACCATGTATCATCCATAACATGTGATATTATTACACTGCAGACATCCCGCCCCCTCCTGACCCTGTACCATGTATCATCCATAACATGTGATATTATTACACTGCAGTCATCCCGACCCCTCCTGACCCTGTACCATGTATCATCCATAACATGTGATATTATTACACTGCAGACATCCCGGCCCCTCCTGACCCTGTACCATGTATCATCCATAACATGTGATATTATTACACTGCAGACATCCCGGCCCCTCCTGACCCTGTACCATGTATCATCCATAACATGTGATATTATTACACTGCAGACACCCTGACCCTGTACCATGTATCATCCATAACATGTGATATTATTACACTGTAGACATCCGGCCCTCCTGACCCTGCTCCATGTATCATCCATAACATGTGATATTATTACACTGCAGACATCCCGGCCCCTCCTGACCCTGCTCCATGTATCATCCATAACATGTGATATTATTACACTGTAGACATCCCGGACCCTCCTGACCCTGTACCATGTATCATCCATAACATGTGATATTATTACACTGCAGACATCCCAGCCCCTCCTGACCCTGTACCATGTATAATCCATAACATGTGATATTATTACACTGCAGACATCCCACTCCCTCCTGCCCCTGAGAATATAAATCCATATATCACAGTCCTGCTGCTACTAACACTATACACAAAGGTCTGATTACACATCTCTCCAGGGACAATACATACTGTACCACTGTATGATCACAGACTAATGTATGTTTGGAATGTGTTTTTGTATTTATTATAACAATACAATAAACAATAGTAATAATAGAAACAGTAACAATAATCGCATCCCTGCACACGGCCCCAGCTGTAACATTAAGGGGTTATTGAATCAGTTTACTGACATTTTCTCACAGTCTGGGGATTCCTCCATGTTAGAAATCTCTGCACATCTGAGAGTCACAATATTTTTCACCAAACACACAAAAACATAAAAAGAATGAAAAAAAACCTTGAAAAATGAATCATTATAATATGAGGAATAACAAGTGACAACATGCATATTTTATCATGTAATATCGCGGCTCCCTCCGAAATGTAATTATATCCCCGCTCCCAGCGCCCATTCATTTGCAAGCGGCGAGAAATGAATTGCCAAATGTCAGGGCTGCGAGTAATACAAAACAGGAGAGCGAGCCGGATGGGGCGAGCCGGATGGGGCGAGCGGGTGGGACGAGCCGGATGGGACGAGCCACCAGCGTTTTGGAGTAGACATTGTCTCCGCACAGGTGGAGCGCGCAGGACGACGTCTCCCGCTGTGTATCCGTAAACGCAGCATGGAGGGTAATAAATTATAAAAGAGGCAAATTATAACTTTATTCCCAACATAAAATCTAAAATCTTCAGCGTAACAATTAAAATCAGAATTTATGATGAAGGAGATTTCGCCACAACGTCTCAAGATGCTGAAGTGGAAGATTCTGCTCCGTCCTTCCTCATGGATTTATTTACCCTCCACCCTTCTTTTGATTGCCCCCCACAAATCCTGCCCCTTTCTGCTTCATTAACTACTCAGGAGGTCGCTATCTTGGTAGCCAAACCCGAAAATCCATCCAGCTCATGCAAACTCTAATGCCAAACAGTGCCCCAATGGTCAAAACTGTCCCTGATTGTGTTCCTATAAGTAAAAGTGTCCTCCTTTAGTCCTTATCATTTTTCCTAAAATCTAGTAACATTCGGGTGCAATGTAATGTAAACCTACCATTTAATTTCATGCATTATGAACAAAGCACACCTTGAGAATGCTGTAGCTACACTGATGCAGAAGCATATCTTATTTAATCCTGTAGTTGAGTGGTTTTGCTGAAAAAAATAGTTATAATTTCCGGACCTTGGGAAAGCTGGGTGCTTCTGGCTGCCATACACAAGCACATTACACGTGGTACTTCCTGAACTGTCCATACAGGACTAATCAACCTGAGCTGGATGAATTATATACAGGAGCTGTGGGATGGTGCAGAAATTGATTATTTCTGCCTGTCAGGGATAACACAGTGATTGCGTCATCCTCTGGAGCGGTGCATAACTAATGCAAGAGGAAAAGTGCAGAGCCCCAGCACAGGAGGGACAGAGCTTCATTATCATAATTTTATAATTGTTTTTTTAGCAAAACCACTCAGCTCAGAGATTATACAAGATATGTTTCTGCATCAGTGTAGCTACAGCATTCTCGAGGTATGTTAGCATTCTCAAGGAAACCTACCTACCTATTAAGGTAGATCCGGTGGTAGGTGCCTCTAATTTATGTAAGGATAGCTCTTTTTAGGGCTAATCCTTTAGTACCCTTTATCTTTTTTAATCTTTAATTGTGGTAATATGCTAATTTACCTAAGAGGCTACTGGCGCGTGGAGTAGCCGGACATGAGGCTACACGGCGCGGCTACTCCATGTCCCAGTATCCTCTTTGGTAAATTAGCATATTACCACAATTAAAGATTAAAAAAGATAAAGGGGATTTAAGGATTAGCCCTAAAAAGAGCTATCCTTACATACATTAGAGGCACCTACCACCGGATCTTCCTTAATAGGTAGGTAGGTTTCCTTTAAGATATGAAAAAGTCTAATTGTAATCATCATCAGTCTTATTTATGGGACTGCACAGCAGGGGGCGCCGCAGTAATCCTGAGCGTTGTACTTGACCACAGCGGGGTGTAGTCTTCCCCTTACACTATATCACCGGCCCTTGACTTGAGCAGCACCCACATCGCCGCATTTATTTATCCAAGGCACGAGACTCCGTCCGTCTCCCAACATTAATTGTGTTTTTGTTAATTTACGAACTCAATTAACTTTTAATTAAAACGCCATTGTGAGAGAATCACTGCGATTGGTGGAGCCGGGTCTCGCTGAATGGGGCATTAAATAATCTGCGCTGTCTGCGCTCTCACCGGAAATAAAACATAAGAATTGTCAGAGTTGTTAGATAAAGGATTGTCCGGCCCATTAACCGCACTCATTCCAGGTGTATTTATTCAAGGGCGCTGATATATTCTATGGCGGGGAGTATATACCGGCACACCGCGCACCACATTGATTTATATGGCTCCACCAGGGCAGTAAAGGCTTATATGTGCTGATGTAGCAGAGCCGAGACTGCTGTATACATAGGTATAGTGCAAGGTATAGATCACTCTCTATTCTGTATATTAATTTAATGTGATACCCCAATGCCTTAAAGGGGATGTATCAGCAGCGGTGACCATACAGACTACAGCCAGTATTACATTTGTCTCTGGAGGTTATGTGTAATCAGACCTTTGTCTATGTTGTTAGTAGCAGCAGGACCGTGATTTATGGATTTCTGTTCCGGGATTTTAGTTTCTCCAATTGTACTAGAGAACCTCCTCACACTGCTGTGCTCTCTGCAACTAGTGTTAGGTACCATATCATACCTTGGTGAATGATGTAAGTAGCAGGAGGACTGTGACAAATTGATTTATATTTGAAGATAGTCGTTTTTTCGACAAGGGGATGTCTGACACTGCTGTGCTCTGTGCTCTCTGCATTGAGGTGCTCCACAAACCCTCCCTTCTGCTCTAAACCTTTTGAAACAGGACACAACTGCACTCTCTGAAGGTTCACACCTGAATCACAACAGCTGCACTTGAGGGGGGGGGTGTCCTCACACTGCTGTGCTATTAGCTGTTACATAAAATTGCTCAATTGCCCCTTAGATCTTCTCTAAGTGACTGCTGTGGAATACAATCTAAAGCCCGCTACAGAATTACTTACAGAAGTAGGGGGCGGATGTGCTGTAGCTTAATACAGAGAGCACAGAGCACAACAGTATGAGGACACATCACCAGTGCACTTAGAGAAGCTACAATCCATATATCACAGTCCTGCTGCTACTAACAACATACAAAAAGATATGATTATACATCTCTCTAGGGACAATATCTCACACTGTGAGCAGTGAGCACAGAGCAAAGCAGTGTGTGGACATGTCTCCAGTGTACTTGGAGAAGTTAGAATGCCAGAATATAAATATTTCACAGTCTTGCTGCTACTACTAACAACATACACAGTGGTCTGATTACACAACTCTCCGGAGACAATGGGGCTCATTTACTTACCCAGTCCTGTGGCGATCCAGCGGTGTGTTCTCCGACAAGGATTCGGGTTCTGCCGGGATTCAGTAAGGTCCGTGCGCCCGATGTCCACCAGGTGCCGATGCGACACAATCCGATCCCGTGCGCCAAAAACCCGGGGCAATTCAGGTAAAAACGGCGCAAATCGGTAATATTCGGGAAACCCGGCGATTCAGCCCCTTGCTAAATGAGCCCCAATGGCTGAAGTCTGTGTGGTCACACCTGCTGACAGGTTCCCCTTATTGATGCTATAACAAATCCACCTTGTCCTGGCCTTGAGATGTTCTCCAGGTCTCTTGGTGACCACTTTTCCTTTGTTATTACTGTTTTTGAGGAAAATTATGTTGTTCTCCTCTTCACTGTCACAAAGTTTCCAGTCTTAAGGTAATAACAACTTATTCCTTTCTGGATCCTCCTATGGAGCCCACGACACCTGCGGTCGCCACATATCAGCACCGACAATGGCGCGGCTGCCTGTTCTCACCTCTTAGGCTCTGCATGAGCTTCTTCAGAGGAATATTCTCAGTATATTCTCGGTATATACGATGTGACAGCTCTTCATCCTCTGACCAGCTGATGAGAATTCAGAGACGTTGGAAGCCCCGGTAATGAGCCGGCATTCCCTGGTTCCTTGGCGGATTTCTGATTGAACACCAGTGTCTTGGCGATACAAGTCTTCATCATGGCACCTTTCTGAACTATGAGCCGCAACAAGCTCCGCTGTCCTCGGCTTCTTATGTCACAAGAGCAGATGACAGATAAATGAGCAAGACGAAGATCAAGACGGCGAAGCCAAGCGGTGGAGGAGGTGGGAGACACTGGAAGAACAACTAGAACCTTTCACATTTGTTTTTCCAAAATTCTCTTCTGCTACAGTTATGTTGTTATAATGTATCCATCCATTCAGAGATAATCTGCTGCAATCAAAGCGAAAATCCCAGGATAATCAAAAATTATTGGTGTAGACATTGGGGCAAATTTACTTTCCCGTCCCGTGGCGATCCCCCCTGTGCGTTGTCCGACGAGGATTCAATTTCCTGCATCTGTCTCGTCCCCCGCTGAGGTCCCCGTAGTTCCCCTTCCTCTTCACGACGCATGTGAGGGCTAATCTTGTGACACAATTTGCTTTTTAAATTCCGCGGTTTGTCTGAATCAGTCGGGTTGTTCGACGTCAACGCCCCCCCCCCCCCCCCCCCGATTTGTGTTGCATGCAAGCCGGCGCCGATGTGGCACAATCCGATCGAGTGCGCCAAAACCCGGGCAATTCAGGGTAAAACGGGAAAAAAACACGAAACCGGACAAAAATGCGGCTTTCGGACCTTTAGTAAATGTGCCCCATTGTTTTAAATAACTCCACATGGAAGTCAAAATGGTCAACCAAGCCAAGTGTTAGAGGATTGATGCAATACAGAATTACTAAAATACGCATGGAACTTTCCTGCAAAGCATTTCTATCTGACAGGAAGCTACTAAGGGGCCCTCGAAGAGTTGGATTCAACCATGGCTGGTATTATACTTTGGCAAGAACCTGTGTGGGACGTTTCTCGAGAAGAAGTCAATGAGAAGGAGAATTGAAGCATCAACCTGTGTAGGACGTTCCACTCCAGAATCGGCCCAATGGTCATGGAACTCGTTTACATAAGCAACATAAGTTTATGGCACCATACTAAGGACCCATTACTAAGGATCAATTGGTTATAAGTAATCAGGCTACCAAAGATTTGGGGTCATTGTCATCGGGTTCGTCGGGTTTCCCGAAAATTACCGGTTTGCGCCGAATTGCCACAGGTTTTTGGCGCACGCGATCGGATTGTGGTGCACCGGCAAGCATGCGGCGGAAATCGGGGGAGTGGCCATCAGAAAACCAGACAGATTCAGATAAACCAGGAAAAAATTTTTTTTTTAAATGTGTCGCTTGACACGTGCTTACCTACACCCAGGATAGGATGGTGAACTCCGGCGGACTTCATCGCAGCAGCGACACCTGGTGAACATCGGGCGCGTATAAAATGGGAAAACAGACACCAGATCTCTAAGAAACCGTTTTAAAGGTCCATTGCTCTGACTATCTCTTCTTTGCACACTAAGGTCGTTAGGATTGATTTGTCAGCAGTAGTCATCACCACCATACATGATGTCCAGTACAATGGCTCGCAATAGTTGACTCGTTGGGACCTCTGTGCCAAAAATAGTAAGCACTTGACCAATAAATTCTATGGTGGGTAGAATAAACATGGCACATTAATATATTCGAGAGCCGGTAGGGAGATGCTATTGGGTCCATGTGGAAAAAGAGTTCAACCCTGGTTGGTCACATCCATGTCAATGGTACAGCCTTGTGCATTTGGATCAGTTGACCATTGAGTTGCATAATAGCCTGAAGGAGTCTTCTGAAGTGTTAAAATTATCTGATTGCTGGGCATCCGACAGCCACATTCTCATCCAGTGCTCAATTTTTATATCGGATCTCAGGAAAAGTTCTTGGAATCCCATATACTGCACTACTGAAGATGGATGATAAATGTCTTAATGTCTTAAACCACATATAAGTGTAAGGTCAGACGTGGAGTGTATAAGATGCTATATATGTAAGCGTATACAGGGACCTATGGAAAGTTCCATTAGACAATATATTATGGGGGCATATACTTGTAAACCGCCCCATAAAAGATCAATATATGGTGAGACGGAGTCTCTGCCGCTTCATTATACATGTGATAAGTAAAGACCCCCTGTGCCTACATAATGAGGCACAACATGGAATTTGCAACTTTTTAGAAATTATCAAGGCAGGAAACCAGACATGTCGCATTTCGGGTGCGCCAGTGAACATCCAGTCGTAATACATTGAAGTGACTTTCCCTCTGAGCCGTAGTCTGGTTCGGAGATCTCACCAGTCCATCAAAAAATAGCAAACATCATAAAAGTAACAAAAGTTTTCAAAAAAAACATTGAATTCCTTCCAAGTTGTTAAACATTAATATTCCTGTGATTGTTCCTCCGCGATTTCGCTGAAATATTTTCTAGTGAGGCGAAAAAAGCAACTTTTTGTCTACAAAAAAACCCATCAAAGCCTCTCAAGACCCGGCACAGAGACAACAAGCGGTAAATGTCAGGAGTAAATCTGCTCCGTGCATGAAAAGCGCAGGGTTTTTTTTTTTTTGCTCATTTTTCCTACTTGAGAAATGGTGGCGCAGCGGGGGTCCGGGCTGTTTATCTTTCTTCCTCTATCTCTTCAGAATCTTTGTTCCTTACACGTTCAGATTGGAACAAAAATATCTTTGAAATATAAATGATACATTTTACATTGATACAAAAAGCTGAAACTCCCAGAATTCTGTACAAGAGAAAGACTGGCAACACAATAACGGGGTGTAAACAATGGGATCATGCAGGAAGGGGGCTGCGAGCCACCGAAAATACAATTACACTGTAGATATGACTGAAGATAAATGGAAGATTCCACTCAAGAAGAAGAGTCCAACAAGAGACCTGTTACGGTTGTGACCGCTCCGGCTCCAATAGAATAAATCTGGGGTCCCCTCCTTACAATTTATAATTAGCGGAGTGCACAGTCCCCAAAATTACTCTGTCAAGTAGCTGCAGGTCACAGCTCATCTATTAGGAGAATGAGAGGCTAGACAAACTGGAGAGTACCCAGAGTCATGGAAAATGCAAAGTAGTTTCAGCACCAAGGAGAGCAGCGCAATACCATTGCACCAAGACTACACGTACCCCTGTCCACCGAAATCTGTTAAGAGTTCAGCTCTGAGCATAATATAGCATGTAACTATATATATATGTATAATACAGGATGTAACTCAGGATCAGTACAGGGTAAGTAATGTCATGTATGTACACAGTGACTGCACCAGCAGAATAGTGAGTGCAGCTCTGGAGTATAATACAGGATATAACTCAGGATCAGTACAGGATAAGTAATGTCATGTATGTACACAGTGACTGCACCAGCAGCAGAATAGTGAGTGCAGCTCTGGAATATAATACAGGATGTAACTCAGGATCAGTACAGGATAAGTAATGTCATGTATGTACACAGTGACTGCACCAGCAGCAGAATAGTGAGTGCAGCTCTGGAGTACAGGATAAGTAATGTCATGTATGTACACAGTGACTGCACCAGCAGCAGAATAGTGAGTGCAGCTCTGGAGTATAATACAGGATGTAACTCAGGATCAGTACAGGATAAGTAATGTCATGTATGTACACAGTAACTGCAGCAGCAGCAGAATAGTGAGTGCAGCTCTGGAGTATAATACAGGATGTAACTCAGGATCAGTACAGGATAAGTAATGTCATGTATGTACACAGTGACTGCACCAGCAGCAGAATAGTGAGTGCGGCTCTGGAGTATAATACAGGATATAACTCAGGATCAGTACAGGATAAGTAATGTCATGTATGTACACAGTGACTGCACCAGCAGCAGAATAGTGAGTGCAGCTCTGGAGTACAGGATAAGTAATGTCATGTATGTACACAGTGACTGCAGCAGCAGCAGAATAGTGAGAGCAGCTCTGGAGTACAGGATAAGTAATGTCATGTATGTACACAGTGACTGCACCAGCAGCAGAATAGTGAGTGCAGCTCTGGGGTATAATACAGGATGTAACTCAGGATCAGTACAGGATAAGTAATGTCATGTATGTACACAGTGACTGCACCAGCAGCAGAATAGTTCGTGCTGGATCATTCTGCTGTGAACTGCTGACGGGTGTGGTTGTCTGTGACTGAGCTCCTGCACCACCTGGTGGAAGATCGATCCACCCAGGCCTGCTCTCTCCTCCCCAGGGAGGGAGTAGGTTTCTGGGATGAGTGAGCCAGGAAAATCCCAGGCTTCTGCCTCCCGGACCAGGCCGGCGGGGGGCAGGAGAAGCCAGTTACCGGCCAAAGCGGAGGGGGTAAGAAGATCTGCCCGGAGCCAAGGACGCAGCGATGTGACCTCGGCTGCCACCCCCAAGACCCAGGGAAGCTGCAAGGTCTCCAGATCACAGAAGATCAAGGCAAGTAACATCAGCCTGAGTGCTCCTCCTGGAAAGCTGAGTGACTGTGCGGGAAAGCTGGGTGGTTCAGCTGAAAAGCTGGGTGCTCACGGAGGTGTGCAAAAGGCATGGGGTGATCTTAAGGCCCGGGAGTCTGCTTCCATCTATGGCTCCCGGATTGCTGAGCACCTCCGTGAGTACGAGGAAGCTGGAAAAGCGCTGAGGAGGCTCCAGGAGGAGATAAGGGAGACCTTGGCCCTAGCGTGGGTGGCCACTAAGAAGAAAAAGTCTGATTTTCTTACCACCATAGACAGACTAAAAGCCGAGGTCACCGCTCTGCAGGAGAAGCGTCATCTAATCCGCGAGCACAGCGGTCCGTTCCGCGAAAAGTTGGAGAACGACGCCAGATTTGAGGAGATGCGCCAGGAGAAACTGAGAAAGCTGAAGGGGCTTCAGATCCAGGCGGATGATGGCGATGATGAGGAGGATGAGGAAGACCAGCCGTGTCCGTCTGGTGGCCTGCGCCAACACCAGCAGGCCTCGCACGACAGGCTGCCTGCGGAGCAAGCGCCATTACCATCAGGCTGCGGCTCTGCCAACCTGGAGGAGGAAAGTGATGGCAGCGGTCAGGGGGGGGGCGCTAATGGCTCAGATACGTCAGCTCGAGTCCCCAGTTCACCTCCAGAACTTTTCCTTCGGCGATGATATCCCAGATGACGACCTAAAGAGAAAGAAGAGAGCCAGGAAGACCAAGGCGTCTCAGGAGGTGAATCTGGTGTTTCGTCCCCTCCCTGTTCCCTCCGGGCGGGCAGCAGTGCCAGCCTGTCGTGTAGGCCCCGTTACCCAGCCCAGCACGAATCCTGCAGTGGACTCGGTGCCAGGGTGCGGGGAGATTGCAAAGCCACGTTCCATCATGGCGCAGAGCACCAGCCTTGTTTGTAGTAGCAAGGATGGTGCAGGGAAGGCATCGGCCGAAAGGCCCTGGTACTGTCCTGGTACTGTGCGCTGCCCCCTAGTGGGAGGGGGGGGTGGCCCAGTGCCAGGGGCAGTGGCGGTGGCTCCTGTAGTCCCTAGCACTGTGGCTGCTGCTAGGTCCGGTGAGCGGCGGCAGTGTGATGGGGCTGCTGGGGCTTGTGGTGCGGCGCCTCCCAAGCGTCCTGTGCAGCCTGCGGGAAAGAGCGCAGGAAAGGTTTTATTTTGTATTGGCTCATCTGACCCTGGAGATGGCACAAAGAGACTGTCCGGAGTAAATAAAGACAGGAGGCCTCTTTCATCCAGCGAGCAGCGATGCTCCAACCTTACAAAAACTGCGGGACAACAAGGGGTTAATGCCAATGAGGCAGAGGGCACAAGTAAGATCGGGGTTGGAGCTGCCTCTTCTCAGGCTGAATCAGCTATGGAGGTGGCTCTACCCCCAGTGCCCAGTGACGCTGAGGCAACCCCAGGTCCTCCTGGCCCAGCTGGTGTGAGTGATGCAAGGAAGCGAGGGAAGCGAGACAGTAATGTACATAGTGTGGTGAGTGTGGGAGTGGTGGATGGTGGTGAGGGGGTTAATCATGTGGTTTGTGCTGATCCATCTGCACCCCCAGTGGTGGCCGCTCCCATAAGGAGCTATGCGGGTGTCACCGCTGGGGCAAGTGGGGTTAACTCCTTGTCTCCTGGCTCTGGGAACAGCGTTTTGCAAAGGCGTCTTCTGGAGGCTCTCAGGAGAGGGGAAAAGTCAATCAATGTAGAGGGGAGAGAGGTTGATCTGTCCTTCTGGACAGACAGGCATGGCCTGGCAGCCTTCCAAGAGAAAAGGGGGGGGGAGACTGTATGGTCTTTACCCACAACCGGGCCCGGAGCTTCCCGTAGGAATGTGGTTCGTCTTCGCTGGAGGGGCAGTGACGCATGCCCACCCAGGTCAAGGGTGGTGGAGCTCCTCCTGAAGATGAACTTCAGGGCTAGTGACATCTTTGCCCTGATACATCCTTATGGTACTCCGGAGTTCGATGTCAGCTTTGTTCGGCTGGAGGGCTTAGAGCTCTTCTGGTCGAATTATGAGCTGGCAAAGAACGAGCCCGCATGGCGAGACTTTGCTGTGCAAGCAGTGTCTCGCCAAAACGCAGTCAAGAAGGTGACCGTTTTGACCCGTAACGAGTCACTTTCTTGCGTGGACATCATGACTTGGCTCAGTCGTTATGGTGAGGTTGTACAGGTACCTCAGAAAAACCGTGATGAATTTGGCATTTGGTCTGGGGCCTGGACCTTCATGATGAAGTTGAAGTGTTCAGGCGGCACAGTCGCCCACATTCCCTCTTCAGCCTTTCTTGGGCGGGACAGAATCCTGATTTTCTACCAGGGGCAGCCGAAGGTCTGTCACAGGTGCGGTGACCCCACACACTTTAGCGCCAGCTGCCAAGTGCAGAAGTGCGCTTTGTGTGGTGGGCTAGGTCATCTCGCTGCATCCTGTAAGGACATTAGGTGTAACCTGTGTGGTGAGCTCGGTCACCCTTTCAGCCGTTGTCCTCGCTCCTTTGCCAATGCGGTTGTGACCCCAGTGGAGGAGAGCCATGAGGTTGCTTCTGCTGGGGAAGGTACCAGCAGAGGTGGAGGAGCTGAGGGGCCTGTGAAGAAAAGCAAGAATAAGTCACCTTCTCAGTTGAGGCGGCTTGAAGCCAGACAAAAAGGGAGAGAACTGGGGAAGCCTCAGGTTGCTGGGGTGACCCTTGGTCCTTCCTCAGAGGCTGGTCATGCTACTGAGGCCCTGAGGGATGATGAGTTGGATGAGGAGGTCAGGAGGATGGAGCGTGAGAAAGGTGCCATGTCTTCCACGTCCTCCCATTATGAGAGTATGGATGAGGATAACAGGATTTGGCTAGAAAATAAGCGCAAGCAGAAAAAGAAAAAACGCGGCGTATCTAAGGTACCTAAGGAAGGGAAAACTTCCTCCCCTCTGGTTGAGCTTTCCAACCGGTTCCTCACCCTCGATGAGATCGCCTCCTCGGAAGGAGAGGCTGAGGGTGGGGTTCTGGAGGTGGCGGCGGAGCAGCCTGCAGGGGGCGCCGAGTCTCTATCCTCTGGGGAAGCCGGGTCCTCAGAGTGGGAGACTGACTCAGAGTCAGGAGACAAGGACGAAGGAGAGGGTGGTCCGGGTGGGTCCTTGGGGGCCAGTAATAACATGGACACCTCAATTTCGTTAAAAAGAAGTTGCCCCAATTCTGAAGGGAAAAGGGAAAAGGCATCATCTTCAGAGGAGAGTCGGGGGAAGGGAAATAGTAAGAAAAAAGTCGTCTAACTTAATCACTCATGATGGCGGCACCCACTCCGTTGACGCTGGCGTCCATTAATGTCGCCAGCATTAAGTCTGATGCGGCTAGATTTGCGGCCTTTGATTTTCTCGGCCGTGTTGAAGCCGACATTTTATTTTTGCAGGAGACCAGGCTGCCAGATTTGGCGGCCGTGTTTAAAGCTAAGAGGGAATGGAGACACGGGCCTTCCTATTGGTCTCTTGCGGCCGAGCCGTATAGCGGAGTGGCGGTCCTTTTTACCGCACCGGTAGAATGCCGACGAGTTATTGAGTTAGAAATGGGGAGGTGCCTGATCCTGGATGTCCTCATGAAGGGACAAGAACTGCGCCTAATTAACATCTATGGTCCCCAGTCCAAGTGGGACAGGAAGTGTCTCTTTATGAGGATCAAGCCCTACCTTTTTACAAGTCGGCAGGTGGTCTTTGGAGGGGACTTCAATGCTGTCACGAGGTCCCAGGATAGGGGAGGTTCCAGAGACAAGCTGACTTATGATAGCGTCGCTCTTAATAGCATAGCCAGTGAGGCTCGCCTGGTGGATGTCCACATCCGGCACACCCCAGGCCACGCGGGGTTCACCTATTATAGGGGTAGCTGCAGGTCTAGAATAGACAGGTTTTATTTAAAGGAGGAAGCCATTTCTTCAGCAGTGTCCGTTGTTGAGGTGGAGTTCTCCGACCACTGTCTAATTTTGTTTTCTCTGAATGTTACAGAGACCCCCCGGATGGGAAGAGGCTACTGGAAGCTCAATTCGTCTCTCCTGGAAGAAGCAGAGATCAGACAATCCTTTGAGGACTTTCTTCAGAGCCAGGTACCATTGCTGGGCCTTTGTAGCAGTAAGTCAGAGTGGTGGGAGATGCTCAAGAAAAGGGTGGCGAGATTCTTCCGCCAGCTCTCGAGCCTCAGGAGCCTGGACAGGTACCGCCTGTATCAGGGCCTGAGGAGGAAACTCGAGCATCTCGTCTCGACTGGAGGTAGTCGTGAGGACATCTCCAGAGTGAAATCCTTGCTGAAGAGGTGTCAGTACGATAGACACGCATCTTTGGTTTTTGAGAGGGATTACGGGAAATACCGCTCGCCCGACCCTTACAGAAACTGCAAGATGTCAGTGAATGGTAAAGTTGTCACAGGACTGGTTGACAGTACGGGATCCCTGAAAAGGTCCAGATCAGGGATTCTGGAGGTCGTCAGATCCTTCTACTCGCACCTCTTGGGCAGGAAGGATCTAGATCGGGATGTGATATCGGCTTTTCTGGCTGAAACTGTCCCTGAGCCAGGAGTAGACCCCTCTCTTGATGTTTTGACAGAGATGATCAGGGAAGAGGAAGTCAGCCTGGCGATTGAAGGGCTCGCCCTCAAGAAATCGCCAGGTCCGGATGGCTTAACATCTGAGTTCTATAAGACCTTTAAGGACGCCTTGGTTCCCCTCTTGACTGAGGTATTCAATGAGTGTCTTTCCTCGGGCGCTCTGCCGAAGTCAATGAGGAGGTCTGCCCTGATCATTCTGTCAAAGGGTAAGGACCGATCTCGTATTGAGAACTGGCGTCCCATAGCGCTTCTCAATACGGACAGAAAGGTTTTGGCAAAGGTGCTGTTTAATCGGCTGGTGCAGTTTGCGCCCCGGCTCCTTTCGGGGACCCAGCACTGCTCTGTTCCAGGCCGCAGTACATTTAGTGCTGTGCTTTGTGTTCGGGAGGCAGTGGAGCAGGGCAGGGCTGGTAACTGGAAGGGGTACTTGCTGTCCTTGGATCAGGCAAAAGCGTTTGATCGGGTTGACCACGAGTACCTCTGGTCTGTCCTTCTGAGGTATGGCCTGCCGGGGGAGTTTGTCAATTGGCTGAAAGTTTTGTATGCAGGGGCAGAGAGTTTCCCGCTTGTGAACGGTTGGATTGGCCGCTCTTTTGAGGTCGGGTCTGGTGTTCGCCAGGGTTGTCCTCTGAGCCCACTTTTATACGTGTTCGCGATTGACCCATTCCTTAGGAGGGTTGATCGTGGGCCGTTGGTGGGAGTCGGGATGGACCAGGCGGCACCGGAAGCCACTCTAAGGGTGGTAGCGTACGCTGATGATGTCACCGTTTTTGTGTCCTCGAGAGGGGAGGCGCAATGGGTGATGTCAGAGATTGACCGCTACTCAGAGGCTTCTGGGTCCAAGATCAACCGGGATAAGTGTGAGAGTCTCTGGCTGGGAGAGGGGGATCCAGGCTTTGATCTCCCGGACACTCTTCCAGGGCCCCAAGACTCTGCCAAAGTTCTCGGCATCGAATTTGGCCAGGGGGATTACCCCATGCAAAACTGGGATGGCAGGCTTAAGATCGCCGCTCAGAGGGTGGACCAGTGGAAGGGTTGGTCTTTGACCCTCAGGGAAAGGGTGAACTTGATTAAAACTTACCTGCTCCCATTGCTGATATATCTGGGCAGTGTGTGCATGTTGCCAGAACCCCTCTGGACTCGGGTCTACAGTCTGTTCTTCCAGCTGTTATGGGGGAATAGGCTGAACCTAATCAAGAGGGAGGTTACTTACCGCACGAGGAGACAAGGAGGGTTGTGTATGGTCAACCCTGTGGTGTTCCTAGTGAATACCTTTCTTAAGATCAATGTAGCAAACCTCTGGAAAGAGAGGGCTCCTCCGTGGGTATACTCCTGCAGGGGATGGTTTCGGCCTTTCTTCCAGGAATGGGAGACAGGAGGGCGAGTGAAGGATCTCCGTACACCACATGGGCATCTTCCGGCTTACGCTACCCCGGTTCTGAAGGTGATTCGCCGGTGGGGTCTGGGAATGTGGGAGATCAGGACCATGTCGAGGAAACTCCTTGACAAAAGGGTTCTGTTGACCCATTTCCAGAAGCCTCTGGCCCTCAGGGATTGCCCAAGTCGGGATCTGGGGGTGGGTTTAGGTCTTTTGAATTCCATCAGGATCCCCTTGAAGTTTTGGGACTTGACTTGGCGCTGCTTCCATGGAAAGCTGTGTGTGAGGGACAATCTGAAGTGTAGGAGCTCTGAGGAAAGGGGTTGTCCCCGGGAGGAGTGCGGTGGCCTGCTGGAGAGCATGGACCACTTCCTGCTTCAGTGCCCCTATAACACAGAGGTGTACAACCGGGTGGGCGCTTCCATCCATTGGCCCGGGTTGGCCGGTCTCTCCTATGCGGAGTGGGCCTATGGAGCATTCAGAGGCCTGGGTGGCCGGGACCGCTGCACGTTATTCCTAGTTAGCCTAGTGGTCAGGTACCACACGTGGAATGCACGGTGTTTAGTATCGACGCAGCGTAAAATCCTCCCGGTGGATGAGGTGGTTAGGAACATTCTGGGTGACCTGGTGAAGGTGCGCTCTCTGGAGTATGAGAGGCTGGGCACGGGGAGGGCCTCTCTCCTTTGGAGGGGGTTCTCCTTTAGTGTCCCTTAGCCTGTCATCTCCACTCCTGGTGTTGGGGCTGATGCTGACACTGTAGATTTTTGTTTTGTATCTGAGCGTGTAGTGATGTAGGGGCTTGCAGGCGCCGAACCTGGGCTTTATGTGGTTTGGTTTTGTTATGTTGATTTGTTTAATGTGTTTGTATCTTGTGTACAGTGTGTATATAGTTATATGTAGTTATAGTTCTTGTGTATATAGGCTGGTTGGTTTTGGGGTGTTGGTGTTAGGGTGTTAGGTTGGGAGGGGGGTGGACGGGATTTGGACTATACAATCCTGGGCACTGGTCTGGACTATATAGCGCAAACTTTGGACGTTAGACCAGTGTCTGGGGGGAGGGGGTGATGGGCGTGGGATTTAGTTAGTTATATTTAATGTTTTTATTTCCTGTTTTATGTCTTTTTTTTGCTGTGTATTCTTTAGTTATTTATGGAAAAAAAAAAAAAAAAAAAAAAAATGTGTATGTGTGTGTATGTATATATGTGTGTGTGTGTATGTATGTGTATATATGTATGTGTGTGTGTATGTATATGTATGTATGTATATATATATATATATATATATATATATATATATATATGTATATGTATATGTGTATATGTGTAAAAAAAAAAAAAAAAAAAAAAATTAGGTGGTGGGACTGTGTGAGGGTTTTGGTTGTTCTCATGCTGAGTATGTGGTGAGTGTGTGTGGCTGGGCCAGGAGGTTTTGTAAGTTTATTTTTTATTATATTTGTTGTAATTATTTTGCCAGAAGTTATGGCTTCATTTATGTTTATTGTTGTTATGTTTTTCATTTTTATATAAAATAAAAGATTTACAGGATGTAACTCAGGATCAGTACAGGATAAGTAATGTCATGTATGTACACAGTGACTGCACCAGCAGCAGAATAGTGAGTGCAGCTCTGGAGTATAATACAGGATGTAACTCAGGATCAGTACAGGATAAGTAATGTCATGTATGTACACAGTGACTGCACCAGCAGCAGAATAGTGAGTGCAGCTCTGGAGTATAATACAGGATGTAACTCAGGATCAGTACAGGATAAGTAATGTCATGTATGTACACAGTGACTACACCAGCAGAATAGTGAGTGCAGCTCTGGAGTATAATACTGGTGTAACTCAGGATCAGTACAGGATAAGTAATGTCATGTATGTACACAGTGACTGCACCAGCAGAATAGTGAGTGCAGCTCTGGAGTATAATACAGGATGTAACTCAGGATCAGTACAGGATAAGTAATGTCATGTATGTACACAGTGACTGCACCAGCAGCAGAATAGTGAGTGCAGCTCTGGGGTATAATACAGGATGTAACTCAGGATCAGTACAGGATAAGTAATGTCATGTATGTACACAGTAACTGCACCAGCAGCAGAATAGTGAGTGCAGCTCTGAGGTATAATACAGGATGTAACTCAGGATCAGTACAGGATAAGTAATGTCATGTATGGACACAGTGACTGCACCAGCAGCAGAATAGTGAGTGCAGCTCTGAGGTATAATACAGGATGTAACTCAGGATCAGTACAGGATAAGTAATGTCATGTATGTACACAGTGACTGCACCAGCAGCAGAATAGTGAGTGCAGCTGTGGTGTATAATACAGGATATGTAATGTATGCACACTGTCTGCATTAGTATAAGTTCATATCTATAGAAATTCTTCAGGTGAAGTATAACATGAGGATCGGAGGTGACATAATCTCCCAGTTACATAGTAACAAAAAACAACTATTCTTTATATGTCAGAATTTGCCCCTCTCTATAAGTTGTCGTATAAAATAGCAGCAATACGTCGCACCAGTTATAGGTAACACAATGGCTTTATGTGGATTTGTAAAGGTTGCGAATTTGTGCAGCAGAGATTTGGGGATCACGCTGAGAACATTTTGTGTCTCTCATCTATTAATAATCTGGTTTTATTTCTTGATCTCTTTGAGCTGGAATTGGTCCTGTGGTTCTCTTTAGAGCTTAGATTGTCATGTAAATTTATAGACGAGAAAAGTCCTCGTCCTGAAGTGTGTGGGGGCTGAGGGGCGCGGAGCTGTCGCCAGAGGTTTGCGCGTTCACGGCTTATCGGAATCAGCGACTCAATTGTTTCATGAAGAGCTTTAATAAGGAAGAACATTGAGAGTCCTCTGCTCTAATCACTGCTCTGCAGGCTGGCACCGAGCGCGCCACTTTAGCTCAACACAACTGGCATTTGCGGCAGTGAAGTGGCCCCAGATGGGCTACGTGTCATGTCTGCATTGGAAATTAGGAGATCAGGAACTCCAAATTATGAGGTCTAATCAGAAAGCAAAAAATGTATATGATAAGATGCCACTCCAGGAGAATGTACAGTTAGGCTATCACCAGGTTGGTCACATGGTAGGGGAGGACTTGGCTTCCATGGACCCAGGTTGCATCTGTAGAGTGAGGTGTTAGACTATATCCTTAGGCTTCTCCAAGGTCCGGCCACTTGACTTCCTGTTTCCATCCTAGACTTGCAGACCTGTAGTGTTGGCTACAGATTTGTCCTTTTCACCTTGAACTTTGGCCTGACTTGAGACCTTGCAATATATTTGCCTGCTCTGACCTTAGCTTAAACCCAAAAACTCTACTGCCTGACCCCTGGCCAAGGCTGGCTGTCAACTTCACTAAGACTGCTTTAAGAAGGACCAGTCCCTGCAGTGAAGTCTAGATTTCCACATTGGGGTAAAAGGGTGAAAACTTGGAGAACACTCCTAGGAATGGTCCAAATCCAAGTGGATGAGTGATGAGTTTAAACCTCCAATTCCCATTGCTAGGACCTGAGAATAGCACTCACCCTATGAAGGTTACAGCCAAGCCAAGCTGATCCTCTTTCCTCCAGATCCCATATAGCATCTTCAAAGTCTGGTTCAGTCTTGTACAGTAGGAATGACTTTCAGTTCACAGGTCAATGCTTGAACAACAACATTGCCAGACCCTAAATGGACATCGGGATACAGAGGGGAAATCAGCAAACCCTAAAACTTCCTGGGAGATGCAGCACAGAATACTGAGATGAAGAACTCCAGACATTTCATCATCATCAAGTCTACAGACCCTGAAAGTTGACTTCTCTAGATACTATCCCACTTTATGGGGCTCAGCATGGTGCTGTCCATGGTGCTGAATCTTTCCCCCAGGAGAGGACCTTCTCAATCAGACATTCTCAGTGGTGGCTCCACACAAGTCCCACCTTTTATTCATCTCCCCCCAGGGCATCTTCATCCCAATCACTGGCTTAGTGATTAAGACACTCAAGCATAGGTCGGAGTCTTTAAGGAAGGGTCGTACCCTGCATGAAGTCACTGCGGTCTGCAGATGATAATGGCTTCATGTCTGCGGGATGGAGAGGTTAAGTGTCTACTAAGGGCCAAATCTGCTTCTTATTCCCGGTGCCTATTCCCTCACTGTTGATGCTGTAGGCTTTGGAGTGGAAAGACAGCAAGGAAACTCAACTCCTTTTAGCATAGCCAGCAGGGGGCGCCATCAGGTCCTATATACTGTAATCACAAAAGAGTCATCCAAAGCAATAATCATGAGCTTGGACTGGCAGCGCGTCTGTATAATTCACAGAAGCAGATGTTCTGTAGCATTCATGTAATTGCATAGCCAGTGTCTCCGAGAGGAGCTGACTGTGTGCACAGCCTTGGAATAGGACTTCCAGAATTTCAATGATGGTCGCCATTACACTGCTCATGATGGTTGTCTGTGAGATTCACACTAATCTTACTGGACATGTAGCTGTCAGTCTTTACAAGTTCAATAGGGAACCTGTCAGCAGGTGACACCATGCAGACTGCTCCCAGTGTTACGTATAGTCCATGGAGAGATGTGTAATCTGACTTTTGTGTTTTTAGTAACAGCAGGACAGTGAAATATTGATTTATATTCCAGGATTGTAGCTTCTCAATGTGCATTGTCTTTACACTGCTGTGCTCTGTGCTCCCTGCAGCCAGTTTTGATTATTTTACCTGAAGAGATGTGTAACCATACCTCTATGTATGTTTTAAGTAGAAGCAGTACTATGATCTATGGACTTATATACCAGGATTGTAGCTTCTCTTAATGCATTGGAGGTTTGTCTTTACACTACTGTGCTCTCTACAGAAAGTGTTAAATGACCATGTACCTTTGTGTAAGTAAGGATTGTAGCTGGACTTGCTGAGCTTACTACATTGAGCTGCTGCATAGCCTCTAAGCTGTAGGTTTTAGGTGCAATGTAAGGTTTGGTGTATATGTGGAAAGTACCAGGGAGCAGAGCTTAGCTTTTAAATAAGGTTAAGGTGTATTCTCCTATCAGCATTTATGTCATAGAGGTGCAGGTCAAAGGTTAGCTGACCCCATCCTGTGGCCATATTGGGGCACATTTACTTACCCGGTCCAGTCGCAATCCAGCGGTGTGTTCTCCGCCGAGGAATCGGGTCTGCCGGGATTCACTAAGGTCCGTGCGGCCGATATCCACCAGGTGTTGCTGCTGCATCGAGGTCCGCCAGAGTTCACAATCTTTGTCCTGATGCGTGTAAGTGCTGATTTTGCGACACAAATTCCGCAGTTTTTCCGAATCTGTCGGGTTGTCCGATGGCCACGTACCCGATTTCTGTTGCATGAAAGCCGGCACCGATGCGCCAAAATCCGATCGCGTGCGCCAAAATCCCGGGGCCATTCGGCGCAAAATCGGACCTATTGTGCGGACTCTCCATTCAAGTCTATGGGAGTCCTGTAAATATCATGAATATTGTGAGAATAGTTGGAGGTTAGAGGGTTTTGGGTCTCATGTTCTGCATTGACTTTAGAAAGATTAAAAAGCCCTTTAATCGTCCCTTCAAACTACTACAAACAGAAAAGTGCAAAATCCATCAAAGCCGCTTCACGAGGAGAGTGACCCGGGCATCACATGGACACAAAGTTCAAGATTTTATCCTGTACCTTAATAACTGGATACAAATTTAATTTCTCATGTTTCAAAAAAAAAACATTTCAAAGCCAAAAGCAAATTAGATCAAATTTTTAAATCTCTGGATCCGGCAAAAAAAAAATTAATTAAAAAAAACCAAAAAAGTACAATTTATTCTAATCAGACGAAAAGATTTCAGATGTCACAATTAAAGACGACGGTGAAATGCTCAGAAGCTCCCGATAAGAATATGAAAGAGCCTCAATATATAAGATGGATGTTATTACAGACGACCCTGAGAAGGAGAAGTGCCCTGATATTCGTCATGAGACGCGGCAGCAGATGGAACAGAGGGAAAAAAAACTCTGCATAAACACCGAAACAGAAGTGATTGGAAGGAAACAAGTTCTGACTCCTGAGAGCCTAAAGGAAAGAAGCAGAATTCAGAATCAAAATTATTCTAGCAAGTTTTAAGATGACTCCAAAAGGAGAATGGATCAGTATAGCTCCAAAAATAGTGGAACAAATTTACTTACCTGGTCCTGTCGCGATCCCCGATTCGGACGGTCCGACGAGGATGAAGTCCGGCGAAATTCATTAAGATTGTGCGCCAGAGTTCCTGCATCCGTCGCTTCTGCGCCAAGGTCCGTCGGAGTTCACCTGCTTCTTCCCGGTGCATGTAAGTGCAATTCTGAATCCTTTGGGTTGTCCAACAGCCTCCCCCCGATTTCTGTCGCGTGCGAGACGGCGCCGATGCGCCAAAACCCAATCGCGTGTGCCACAATCCCCGGTGCGATGCGGCGCAAAATGGACAGAAGGTTCTGGTTGATGAGAGCCAACAGGAAAGAAGTGCAATTGTAATTCAAGACTACTAAGGTTGCAGCAACTTGTAAGATAACATTTCTTAAACCCAACCCTGAGCAGGTGTAGTGCAGGTGAAGTGCATGAGGCAAGGCTGCAAATTCAAGGAAATCTACCACTAACTCATAGATCTTTGCACTGTGACTGTGGTAATCTTCTTGTATTTGTTATCCATGGTCTCCTTCCTTCTAAAGTCATTTTTTAAAATTATGCTAATGAACCAAAAGGCTCTGGGGGCGTTACCAGAGCCCCTCATGCTGTAGCCGTATATGCTGCCACACTGTGCAGGGGCATATTCATGCACACTCTGTGCTGAAATTTCCTTGTGCATTACGTTGTGCAGAGAAAGGGGGGTGCTGAGGGAGGAGAGGCGGCAGTGTAGCAGCCTTTGAAGCTACAGCATGAAAGGGTTCTGGTTACACCCCATTAGTGGGTCTGGCACATTGAATTTTAAAAGTTGATTTTAGAACGGAGAAGGCCATGGATAACGAATATCAGAAGATTATCACAGTCACGGTGTCTGGATCTATGAGGAATTGCCCTGGTTTATCATGAAGGATTTTGATGGTAGATTTCCAAAAAACATCAGAAGAATTGATAAAACGCAAGTTCTGGATCCTGAGAGCTAACAGGAAAGACGTAGAATTCTAAATCAGGATATATCAGACACATCCCCCTGAGAAGGGGAATTTCCCACAATGCACTACAACAAAATCTTCTGAGGAAATACTGATCCTGGAGAGGAAGTATTGAGACACAAGGGGGGAAATTTATTGATGCACTTGCGCCAGAATTGGGGTGGATTAACGCCAATAAAGGGTCTAAAATGCTTCTTATTTATGAAGACTTTTAGTCTCTTCTTTTGTCACTTTTCCGACTTGTCCGACTAAGGGGGCGAGATGTTCAGGAAAATGGACATGGTCTCTTCAGAAAGGGGTGTGGCCTGCAGGAAATCGTCTGTGCACCGAAAATTCTGGCGCATAGTTCAGAGCAACTGAAACTAGGTCTCAAGTAGGAACTGACAGTCTCATACTGCACAAGTGTTTTCTGGTTAGAACCTGGGGGAACATGAGACGTATTGTTAAATAGTTTTGGGGCTATTTTTGGAGCAATTTGGAGTACATCTGCCCTGCTAATATGAATAGGACAAAAGTAACACAGGAAAAACTTTCTAATTTTCTACAACGATTGGAATAGGCACAAAAAAGGCAGAGAGTGAAAAGAAAGAATAACAGCTATGATAAATGGCCCCTAATGATGCGCAAAACCTTCTACAGACACAATGGACCAGCAGAGACCTTAAAGGGGTTTACCCATTAAAGAAAGTTCTCAAATTTTAACCCCCTACTTATGTTTACACGATAAAGACCATTTTTACTCCTTGCTTTACAATTTTACTCAGTTTTATTGGTGTTTTAGCTCCTATCACTCAGTGAGGGTCAGTGTAAGATTCCAGAGTCTCTAAGCAGACGCTTCATGATTCCTCTGTGCTATGAGATGCCATGTGCTGACAATGTGCTTAGATTATCAGGGTACAGGGTTTATATAGACTTTAATTTATCTTCTGAACATTTACTAATATCTGACACTTAGAAAAAGAGAGATAAGAGAGATAAGACAGATCAGAGATGATGAGATCCATGAGAGGGATATAAAACACAGTGACACACTCCAGCTGTGCTATATATCAGCTATAACACACACAGTCAGCATTGCTATATCCTCCCTTCCCTGCTATAAAGATCTTATCTGTAGGTTGTACAGTAAGTCTCTGTACACTGCTGCTTGTCGTCAGGAAGTGCCTGTGCCTGAGCTGGTCCGGTAATGCAGGGGGAGGGGCTGGATGCAGAGAGCACTATTGCGTGCAGAAAAGAGAAGCTATTCATGAGAATAATTTACCCTGCCCAACCCTAGTCAGAAGATTTATGGTTTGATCCCGGGGCAACCAAAATTGCGTACAACTGGATTGAAGTGCAATGATTCAGAATGATTCTAGGAAAAGAATGGATCAAGGTTGTAATGGTACAAAACAAAACTTTCCCACAAAGAAACTGAACCTGGAGAAGAAGTTGTGAGACACAAAGTGCGGGCGTCTGAGAGCCAACAGGAAATAACTTTAAAGCAGGACTAGATAGCAAGGTTCAGCATGGAGCTCCACAATGTCATACTCAGCACTTGGTACTGGAGGTCCAATTCCTTGGGTGGCACCTTTGTGGGTCGGCACTAGCTAACAGGAAATAAGGCAGCGAGGAATTGAGAACTTTGCTGTCACCAGAGAAACACAGTGAACCAGCAGGGAATGCTGTGATATTTTTAGTCCAACCACCTGAAAGTTAGCAGCCTGTTAGCAAAATTCTGACTGCAGGCAAAACTTATCCACAAATCAAAAAGTTGCAAAAAATTTAGCAACGCACCAAAGACAGTCACTTGGAGTGAAGACTCTTTCAAATGTAACACAATGGGGCACATTTACTTACCTGGTCCTGTCGCAATCCCGCGTTGAGTTGTCCGACGAGGATTCGGGCCAGCACGATTCACTAAGTTTGTGCGCCCGAGTTCCTGCAACGTCGCTTCTGCGCCGAGGTCCGCCGAAGTTCACCTTCTTCTTCCCGATGTGCCAAAATCTGATCGTGTGCGCCAAAATCCCGGGGGAATTCGGCGCAAAACGGAAATTGTCGGGAAACCTGACAAAAATGCGTCTGAAGGGCCTTTAGTAAATGAGCCCCTAGGAGATGATTCCAATAATGAAAGATCTGAGACATCTCCGACATTACACTACAGCAGGGGGTGGCAGGGAGCTGCAAAGCCATTAAAGGGACCAATGCTATAGGGGAAGCTCCTATCTCTGCCATTTCAATGACCTATTGCAATTCCAGACGCAACCTATGATCAGGAGTGGCGCTGTTTCTAGAAAAACAAACCAGATCCTGAGAGTTAACAGCAATCTTTGCTCTTTAAAGTCCCATTTCCCAGAATTCTTTGTAGATAAGGTTAAATTCAGCAGCAGATGGACAGTATGTGACTTTCCTGCGGATTGATATGTGTGGCAGTCCATCATTAAGATCATATGATAATGTGATATCAGGGCCAATCAGCTGCAGCGGCCGCAGCAGGGGTCTAATGACGAGGACAAGGATATCTGTGCATCCGCTCCGCTGGAGACCCCCCAATGTCATTAATTGTCTTTCTTCCAGAATAATTGCAGAGTGGTATCCGCGCCGTGGTATATGGCGCAGCTGCGGACCCCCTTCCTAATGGAGGCAGCTGTAACCCAGGCAGCACCTGCTAATGGAAAGCTATCATTTACTACTGGGTGTCATGGGAGATTGCGGGGGTCACACTTAATATTCACTGGTGGAGGGACGGCAGCCATTAGCACTGACAATTCTCCAATTCTTATCTCCGCGTTTCATGGCTGTCGGATGCTGGACAGCGAGAGACTCTATAGTCCAGGGAAAGGATTGTGACATTGGGGCTCATTTACTAAGGGTCCACGGAGCGCATTTTTGCCGGGTCCCCCGCCGATTTTTGTTTTGCGCCGAATTGCCCTGTGATTTTTGCGCATGCGATCGGATTTTGGCACATCGGCTTGCACGCAACAGAAATGGGGGGCGGGCCGTCGGACAACCCGATGGATTCGGACAACGCGCGGGATTTAACATTTAGAATTGTGTCGCAAGACAATGCACTTACATGCATCGGGAAGAAGAAGGTGAACTCCGGCGGACCTCGACACGGAAGCTACGGATTCAGAAACTCGGTCACACGATCTTAGTGAATCGCGGCAGACCAAAATCCTCGTCGGACAACGCAACGCGGGATCACGACAGGACCGGGTAAGTAAATCTGCCCCAATGTAACAGCCACCCAGGGGCGTAACTAGGAGAGGCAGGGCCCCAATGGGGCCCTTTACCCCCTCAGAAAATATTTGTATACTTACACAATTATACACTCTTACACACATTTATATACTCATGCACACACATATATGCACTGATATATACATTTATGCACTTGTCCCCTCCCTCTCCGCCGACATTTCATGCTGTGTACTCTCTAATGTGTTAGGTCAGATGCTGGGGCCCCCCTAACACTGTGGGCCCCACAGCAGCCGCTTCTGTTGTAGTTACGTCCCTGCAGCCACTAAAGTCACCAAATTATCATTGCCACAGGATGTAGACTGTGGCTTAAGATAAGTAATATTCAAATTAGGGGCGGTCTCACAATCATCCTGTCTAGGTATAAGCTTGTGTTCACATGGTGCTATGGATATATAAACTGACACTTAAAAAATGTGATATTTAGTTACAATAAACTTTACATTGACTCTTCCTGGACCTGCACATGAACCTGATCAGAATCAGCCATGAAAATAAAATTTGACATTAGTTTTTCAAACCTTATTTGCATCAGCCTGTTTTTTACAGAAACCAAGTTTATGAGTGATCTCTAAAAAATTCCTCTGACTGGTCCATGCTCTATTTTTGATGGATCGTTTGCAGGGTCGTCCTGTGCATCTGCCCCCTTTTTCAGATTGGCCTAAGATTTCATGTTATCCCTGTCTATGGTAAAGGCAATGATAAGCTGATTAGTCAGGAGCTGGGGAACATGATTGGTTAGGAACATGATGATCAATGGGGCATATTATTGGTGGAGGACATCATTTGGGGTCATGCTGATTGATACAAGACTTGATCCTTAGGGGCCAAGATAATTGGTGGGAGGGTCACAAACAGTTGGAGACATATTGATAGATGAGGACATGATTGTGGGATACATACTGATTAATGGGGGACATGATTACTGTAATGATGATGATGATCGGTGGAGCTCGTACTGATCGCGGGGAACCCTACTGTTAACAACAACTGGTGTTCTGTACTTTCTAATCTACAGTATTTTTCGGACTATATGGCGCACCGGATTATAAGGCGCACCATCAATAAATGCCTCCTGAAACGTCTAGGTTCATATATAAGGTGCACCGGATTATAAGGCGCACCAGATTTCAAGGATGAATGACCAGCAGGTGGCAGACCTGTGCACAGTACAAGGCAGCTGTTGTCTGTAAGTACGGTTCATATATAAGGCGCACTGGACTATAAGGCGCACCTTTGATTTCTGAGAAAATCAAAGGTGCGCCTTATAGTCCAAAAATTATGGTACATGCTGAACAGTGGGGACCTGATTCATAGGGGGAATGACCACTGGTGATATTGGGATCATGGGGGGAAGCGCAATCTTAGAAAAATAGAGGTCTTGTTTCTCTGAATGGACATGTTGATCCTTGGTGGACTTGATGATCAGTGAAGGACATTATGATTGGTGAGGGACATGATCCTTGGGGGAGAAGATGATCCATGATCCATGGCATACATGATCGTTGGTGAAGGACACGTGGAGGAAATGAGGGACTTGATGATTGTGAGGATGATGTTCAGTGAAGGTCGTGCTGATCTGGTGGAACCCTACTGTTGCACTTTCTAATGGACATGCTGATCAATGGGGATTGTGGGATACATGCTGATTGATGGGGGGCAGGATCAGTGGTGATATTCTGATCATGAGGGGGGTGGGGGGGGTGGACCACATCCTTAAAGAAAATAGAGATTCTGTTGCTCTGACTGGACATGTTGTTCCTTGGTAGACATGATGATAGGTAGGGTACATGATCAGTGAAGGACATGATGATAGGTGAGGGACATGATCCTTGGAAATATAATGATGGGGTTATCTTTGAGGACATGAGGGTGAGGGACATCATCCTTGCAAGTCATGATGTTCATTGTTCTCCGACAACCATTGTTATTCTGTACTTTTGAATAAAAGAACATGTTGGTTGGTGGGGAGGGGGGGCATGATCAGAGGGGGTACACACAATGTGGAGGACATACTTATCATGGGGACCCCCTGATGAGCATTCACCCTGCTAATCCGGGATGGAACATGAGCGCTTCCACGTAGATGAAGACCTGGATGTAACTACAAGTGACTCCAGCTTATATAAGGATTCAAAATTGTTAAAAAATGATGCAGTTTATACCCAACAATTGCCGCAACCCGAGACCATTCATCGTGTTCGCCAGATGATCATGAAATTAAAGGAACCGTCGCTTGTCCTGAGATTTTCTCATTCACTTTTTCCATTAGCGGGCGTCTGTGTTCCGGAGACCCTTTCTCAAATTACAATGGCGGAGCGCGGATCAATGAACGGTTAAATGATGTCTTTTCAGCAGCCCGCGTTCCATCAATTGGATTCCAGCTGCTTCGGCAGAAAAGTGAATAGGAACAATGGAGATTAAGTATCGGGACGGAGGATTGCTGCAACAACGCCTGGAAGCCTTTGTGAGGATTCTGATATCAAATCTGTCAAGGTGCCTCGTACTGAAAAACTGGACAACTGCAAGACTAACTTTTCAGATGAGCTGGTACTCACCAACTTATAGCCAAGGAATTTAAAGGGAACCTGTCATCAGGTGTGACAGCATTATGTATGATCCCAGAAAAGATGTGTCATCATATCTTTATGTATGTTGTTAGCAGCAGCAGGACTGTGAAATTTGAATTCATATTCTAGGATTGTATCTTTTCCAAGTGCACTGGGGGTGTGTCTTCACACTGCTATGATCTTTGCAGCCAGTGTTATGTATTGTCCCAGGAGAGATGCGTAATCAGACCTTTATGTACGCTGTCAGTAGCAGCAGGACTGTGAAAAATAGTGTAGCATCTCCAAGTGCACTGGGGGCTAATTCTTACACTGCTGTGCTCTGTGCTCTCTTCAGGTATTGTCTCTAGACAGCTGTGCAATCATACCATTGTGTATGTTGTTAGTAGCAGCAGGACTATGAAATATGGATTTCTATTTACGGATTTTAGCTTCTCCAAGTGCACTGATATGCTCTGTGCAGACAGTTTTAGGTATTTCCATGGAGAGATGTGTAAGCGTCCCATTGTGTATGTTGTCAGTAGCAGCAGAACTGTGAAACATGTATTTATTGTACTTAATCTATTGTACAGGATTTTACTTGGGGGGGAGGGGGGGGGAGGACTCACGCTGCTCTGTGCTCTCTGCAGTCAGTGTTAGGTATTGTTCATGGAGATATGTGTAATTATAGTTTTTGTGTATGTTGAATAAGTGACTGTGAAAAAAATGAATAATGCCAAGGATTGTAGCTGGACTTATCTCCACACTGCTGTGCTCTTAACTCACTATTTTGAGTCAAAGTTGTAGCTGGTTCCTGGTTGGATACTGGTAGAATAAAGCCAGGGCAGAGAAAAGAGGGTCCATGTGTACATAGAGATTGTCTAAGGATTCATTGGGTAGAGGGTCAATGGCTTCATCCATCATTGAGCAAGGGGGTCTATAGGAAACCTCTGCAAGTGGGGCTGTGAGAACCCAAATAAAGGGGTTCTTTAGGTTATTATCTCTCCTTTAGGTACATCACATCTCGTAGACCACGACTAATGCTCATGACCAACCAGGAAGGATCTCTGGAGCCTTCACTGACGTCCACTATGAACCAGGGGATGCATCTAGCCTCTGTGTATTGGATGAGATTTCTTTGGGTTTTGGGTTATTTCGGGTTGGACACTGCCCAGGCGGTTGCATGTGCCAAGGCTCTGCTAGTCCTGAGGCTTCATCATGGCTGCAGATGCCAGTACCTGTAGGACGTGGTCCCAGTTCTGTAGAAGCCTGAGATTCCGTTGTCTGATACATTGTATCCGCTGTATTACACTGGATCTGTCAGCTGGATACATGATTGATGTGAGATTCTGGCATCTTGCTGGTCCATTGGGTCCATCTGTAGACGGAGATCATGTGGTACAGTCCATAGATCTTCCATCAGTCACTAATAGCCGCACATTTAGATGTATTTATGCTGATGGATTTTTCTTCTGTACAAAGTCAATGAAAATATCTTCTCCGTCTCTTAATTAAAACCACTCAGCAGCTGCTCAATACTCTCCTGAGCTGCCGGCTGGTGGCCCCGGGGTGCCCCGACAACTCTGGGGGGGGGGGAGATGTAGATGAGGGGGCGGCTTTACTCGGGGAGTGTGGCAGGAGGGGACCCCACATCTGATGGGTTAGTACAGAGTATATAGTGATGTGGGTGAGCATTATGGGGGAACGTGGAGAGAGGGGGGGGGGTCCCCTACTTCTCGGAGGGGGTGGTATGGAATATTTATAGGTGCAGGTGAGATTGCAGCTCTCCTGGGGGAGAGGGCATGGAGGGAGGGGGAAATATACATCCATTTTTCACAAGTCTTCGGCAACTAAAAACATACACAAAGGTCTGATTACACATTTCTCCAGGGATAACACTGATTATAGAAAGCACAGACACAGTAGTGTGAGGACAAGCCTCCAGTGCACTTGGAGAAGCTACAATCCTCGAATAACAATCCATACATCACAGTTCTGCTGCTACTAACAGTGGACACAAAGGTCTGATTACACATCTCGCAAGGGACAGTACATAACACTGGCAGCTGCAGATAGCACAGAGTACAGCAGTGTGAGGACATGCCCCCAGTGCACTTGGAGAAGCTACAATCCTCGAATAACAATCCATATATCACAGTTCTGCTGCTACTAACAGTGGACACAAAGATCTGATTACACATCTCACAAGGGACAGTACATAACACTGGCAGCTGCAGATAGCACAGAGTACAGCAGTGTGAGGACACGCCCCCAGTGCACTTAGAGAAGCTACAATCCTGGAATAAAAATCCATATATCACAGTCTTGCTGCTACTAATAACATACACAATGGTCTAATTACACATCTCTCAAGGGACAGTACATAGCACTGGCTGCAGAGAGCACAGAGTACAGCAGTGCAAGGACACATCTCCAGCTGACTTGGATAATCTACAATCCTGGAATATAAAGCCATATTTGTACAGTCCTGCTGCTACTAACAGCGGACACAAAGGTCTGATTACACATCTCTCCAGGGACAGTACATAGCACTGTCTGCAGAGAGCACAGAGTACAGCAGTGTGAGGACACCTCTCCAGCTGACTTGGATAATCTACAATCCTGGAATATAAAGCCATATTTGTACAGTCCTGCTGCTACTAACAGCGGACACAAAGGTCTGATTATACATCTCTCCAGGGACAGTACATAGCACTGGCTGCAGGGAGCACAGAGTTCAGCAGTGTGAGGACACATCTCCAGCTGACTTGGATAATCTACAATCCTGAAATATAAAGCTATATTTGTACAGTCCTGCTGCTACTAACAGCGGACACAAGGGTCTGATTCCATTTGCTGACTCATTTCCGTTAATCCCCAAGTGTAGTTTCTCCATAAAAAGCGAATTCCTTGGGCTCATGAACTGATATCAAACTCTAACTTTCCCCATCATGTTCTATTAATTTGTATAGCAAGCTGCACGGCCTTGTGGGAAATCCTGTCACCTCCCAGCATGACATGCTTTTCTGGATGTCACAGCATTTTTCTGTTACAATGTATCGCTACCGGTTCGGCGCCTGAGGCTCGGTGCCAGCATTAGCGGCGCACACAGCAAATCTCCAGCGACACATTATTTTGTCTCGCTGCGGGGGGAATAGATTATCGCTGCGATGCTCTGCAGCCAGGATTCTGCATGGCGGAGGAGACACCTATAGACGCGGCAGAGTTATAATTACATGAAGAGTTTTCTCTTCTAGGAAGCAATTTTTGGTGCAAAGAAACATGAAATTATTCAAAAATAGTTCAACTTGCGTCATCGGGTGACGTGACTCATTAGCTGCGGACAAAACGCAACATTTCCAGCATCTTCATCCTCCGGAACACAAAGAACTCATTCAGCTGCCGATCTAAGAGGCGTCTCAACCCTTGACGACCCCGGAGACAACTATGTATCCATAGGCACAGAATCAGGCCGCTGGGGGTAACACGGGCCCCCTCCTCTGCGGATACAATCTCTATGATGTGTCCCCATAACTCTGTGTCACCCTTTTACATTTGACATATAAGCACGTAATTTTGTGAATATATACCGTAGTTGCTGTATGGAAACCATCAGCAAGCAGGCTAGTAGCTGTTATTGTACTATGTGTGGTACTGAAGCGCAAGTATATGCATGTATATGCTGCAATCCTGGAATATAAATCCATCTATTACAGTCATGTTGCTACTTACAACGTACATAAAGGTCTGATTACACCTCTCTCCAGGGAAAATATGTAAAAGTGGCTGCAGAGAGAACAGAAGTGGGGGACACTCCTCCAGTGCACTTGGAGAAGTAACAATCCTGGAATATAAATCCATACTGTATTTCACAGTCCTGCTGCAACTAACAACATGTACAGTGCTGTGATAATACATCTACAGTGGCTGATGGAACACAGCAGTGTGAGGACATGCATCTACTGCACTTGGATATGCTGCAATCCTGGAATATAAATCCATATTTCACAGTTCTGCTGCTACTAACATATACAGTGCTATGATAATACATCTACAGTGGCTTATGGAACACAGCAGTGTGAGGACATGCCTCTACTGCACTTGGATATGCTGCAATCCTGGAATATAAATCCATATTTCACAGTTCTGCTGCTACTAACTTACACATCATTTTAGGGGAAAAAACATAATACTGGCTGCAGTCAGCACCTGCTGACAGGTTCCCTTTAAGTTGCACTTCTAAGTTGAGTTCCCTAGAGTTAAAGTAAGGGCTCATAGATTTGTATAGTTGACGTTTTGCAGATCTATAATACAGTCATATATTATATGATAACAATGTGTCCAGCAGAGACTGATTGTTCCATAATATTCCTTCGCACCAGACACTACACAGTCTCCTATGGCCGCAGAGTAATTATTGGATGTGGATTAACGGCAGCGACTGTCAGGACCAGGAATGTGAAGCTTCTACAATGTATCACTCCAGCGCTGGGGTGTCGGCACAATGTGCCGCTTATCACAGGGGAAATTAACACTTGTGTTTACATATCTTGTTCCTGCGGCAGCGCGAGGCAGGGACCTCCGTAGCTTTTTCGTTGGATTAGTTGCTTTTCATTTGTTTGCCTTCCTTAATTTCTTAGGCGGTTATTAAATATCACGAATGTTCATTGTGGAACAACTTCCAGACTGGGTCATCCTGCTGGAGCCAGAATCCGGGAATGTGTAAGACAATGCAATGTTATACAATGTAACAAGTCATTTTACACTATAGGGGTCACTCACAGCATAGTCCACTGGTGATAGTAAGAGATTCCAGATACAGAGGCTGTATCTAAGCTGCTATTATATAGGCATTCACCTTACATAGAGCTGAGCTGCTGTATCTAAGCTGCCATTATACAGGCATCCACATTACATAGAGCTGAGCTGCTGTATCTAAGCTGCCATTATACAGACATCCACCTTACATAGAGCTGAGCTGCTGTATCTAAGCTGCCATTATACAGACATCCACCTTACATAGAGCTGAGCTGCTGTATCTAAGCTGCCATTCAACAGACATTCACCTTACATAGAGCTGAGCTGCTGTATCTAAGCTGCCATTCAACAGACATTCACCTTACATAGAGCTGAGCTGCTGTATCTAAGCTGCCATTATATAGGCATCCTCTTTACATAGAGCTGAGCTGCTGTATCTAAGCTGCTATTATATACGCATCCACCTCACATAGGGCTGAGCTGCTGTATCTAAGCTGCTATTGTATAGGCATCCACCTTACATAGAGCCGAGCTGCTGTATCTAAGCTGTCATTATATAGGCATCCACCTTACATAGAGCCGAGCTGCTGTATCTAAGCTGCCATTATATAGACATCCACCTTAAATAGAGCCGAGCTGCTGTATCTAAGCTGCTATTATATAGGCATCCACCTTACATAGAGCTGAGCTGCTGTATCTAAGCTGCCATTATATAGACATCCACCTTACATAGAGCTGAGATGCTGTATCTAAGCTTCTATTATATAGACATCCACCTTACATAGAGCTGAGCTGCTGTATCTAAGCTTCTATTATATAGACATCCACCTTAAAGAGAACCCGTCATGCAAAATAACCCCCCTAAACTAAATATATTTTCATAAACTGCCATTAGAGAGCAGCAGCCTCTATCCCTTCATTGTCCCTCTACATGCCTGTAAACCTAAGCAATGAGGTCCTAAAGCTGTATGCAAATGACCTGTGAAATGTCCAATGAAGCATTAGCATATTCAAGCTGTCCACTCTATTCATGAGTGGGAGGCACAGCCACACCCCCAGTGCATGACTGACAGCCTGTATAATGGTGTGAGGCTGTATAATGATGTGCTTCCTGGTGGCCACGCCCCCTGCAGCCTGTGTGTGCATGTGTGTGTGTATAGGAGAGATACAGCAGCTCCAGGCAGCCATGTTACAGCAGAACAGGTCAGATTCATGTGTAGCTGATGTCTGTGTCTCTCACCTGTATATTAGGAGGATGCAGCATGTCAGCAGATGCAGCACACACACTAGCCATGCTTTACTATACATTACACACAGACATGAGCAGGGGGAGGAGAGGGGAGGGGGAACAGGGGTGACATCACTGCCTCTGACCATGTGACCAGCCTCAGTTACATGATAAAGAATAGATGATTTTACAATGATTAATGTATGAAATAACTAGATAAAGGCTGGGATGGGATCCTTGTGAGCTGCTCCAACAGGTAGTAGTGACAGGACAAGTGACACAGACCTGATGACAGGTGTCCTTTAAATAGAGCCGAGCTGCTGTATCTAAGCTGCTATTATATAGGCATCCACCTTACATAGAGCTGAGCTGCTCCTAGAAAATGTGCATTATTGATATTCTGTTTCCAAAATATATATACATTTTAGGGAAGGGGGGAGTGGATCTGGCTGTAGCCCTGCATCATTGTGGCAGGTGATCTACTGAATGTTAATGATGGACATTAGGAATGATGACTTGGGGGCGGGGAAGGTACATTTTTTCTCTAGTGTCCATGAGTCTTTGTACCCTCTTTGGTGCTTGTGTAGTGCTCCAGGTACCATGTAACATATGAGAGCAGTCTAGAGATGCGAATACTGGAGATATTGGGGGTCATTTACTAAGGACCCGAATCACGTTTTTCCGGCGGGTTACGCAAATTTTTCAGTTTCGCGACGATTTTCCCTGAATTGCCCTGGGATTTTGGCGCACGCGATCGAATTGTGGCACTCTAGTGCTATCTATATATACTGATGCCAGGCATAGCACTAGAGTGCCAATACTATGCCTGGCATCAGTATATATAGATAGCACTAGAGTGCCAACATTATGCCTGGTATCAGAATATCGAAAGCACTAGAGTGCCAACATTATGCCTGGTATCAGAATATAGAAAGCACTAGAGTGCCAACATTACATAGATAGCACTAGAGTGCCAATACTATGCCTGGCATCAGTATATATAGATAGCACTAGAGTGCCAACATTATGCCTGGTATCAGAATATAGAAAGCACTAGAGTGCCAACATTACATAGATAGCACTAGAGTGCCAATACTATGCCTGGCATCAGTATATATAGATAGCACTAGAGTGCCAACATTATGCCTGGTATCAGAATATCGAAAGCACTAGAGTGCCAACATTATGCCTGGTATCAGAATATAGAAAGCACTAGAGTGCCAACATTACATAGATAGCACTAGAGTGCCAATACTATGCCTGGCATCAGTATATATAGATAGCACTAGAGTGCCAACATTATGCCTGGTATCAGAATATAGAAAGCACTAGAGTGCCAACATTACATAGATAGCACTAGAGTGCCAATACTATGCCTGGCATCAGTATATATAGATAGCACTAGAGTGCCAATACTATCTATGTAATGTTGGCACTCTAGTGCTTTCTATATTCTGATACCAGGCATAATGTTGGCACTCTAGTGCTATCTATATATACTGATGCCAGGCATAGTATTGGCACTCTAGTGCTATCTATGTAATGTTGGCACTCTAGTGCTTTCTATATTCTGATACCAGGCATAATGTTGGCACTCTAGTGCTATCTATATATACTGATGCCAGGCATTGTGTTGGCACTCTAGTGCTACCTATGTAATGTTGGCACTCTCATGATACCTGTTCTGTGGGCACTGCAGTGCTATTTATATTGCCCCTGTACTGATAGCTGTATACTGATCTCTTTATTGTAGTAATCCTCTGTATTAGATACATTATATATCTTTCTATACATAATAACTAGAACTATAAATATTTACATCTCTTCTCTCGGGCTGTATCGTGTCTGTCCACACCTACACTTAGTGAGGAGACGACTTCTTCAAAATCTATCATGGGGTAGAAATTTACAATTGTTGCTTTTAATGAGATTATAGTCGTATTCCTTTGAGTCTATAGAATGTGATAATCTGATACAGACATCAATAAGGTGATTTCTGCCATAAAAATCCAAAATACATTAAAGGGAATTTGCACAATACTATTGTCAATAGTAATTGTGTAGTAGGTGATTGTTTTAGGGGATTAGTCATTGCAGATTCACTGGAAACACTTAATAAAGCATAAATATGTGAAAGATAAGACATTACCATGGCGATGGGATATTAATGGCGCAATTACTGCAGCGGAATTACATTCCTGCATGATGAAGGATCGGACCTTCCATGGCCTCACATTTCATCCCTATAACACAATTTCAGTGATTGAAAACCAAGATCAAGTACAAATCCCATCACCCCAAGAAGTTATTACCCGACACATTGTAACGACTTGAGTATAAATTGTTACTACATCTCAATATCAGACAAGAAGCCGTTACACATATTGTCCAGCGCAGAAATATATCTTATCTGTTATCTACTGTGTACATCCTCCAATGCTTCCATATACATATAGGAGCAGTATTGTAGTAGTTATATTCCTGTACATAGGGAGCAGTATTATAGTAGTTATATTCCTGTACATAGGGAGCAGTATTATAGTAGTTATATTCTTGTACATAGGGGGCAGTATTATAGTAGTTATATTCTTGTACATAGGGGGCAGTATTATAGTAGTTATATTCTTGTACATAGGGGGGCAGTATTATAGTAGTTATATTCTTGTACATAGGGGGCAGTATTATAGTAGTTATATTCTTGTACATAGGGGGCAGTATTATAGTAGTTATATCCCTGTACATAGGGGGCAGTATTATAGTAGTTATATTCTTGTACATAGGGGGCAGTATTATAGTAGTTATATTCTTGTACATAGGGGGCAGTATTATAGTAGTTATATTCTTGTACATAGGGGGGCAGTATTATAGTAGTTATATTCTTGTACATAGGGGGCAGTATTATAGTAGTTATATTCTTGTACATAGGGGGCAGTATTATAGTAGTTATATTCCTGTACATAGGGGTCAGTATTATAGTAGTTATATTCTTGTACATAGGGGACAGTATTATAGTAGTTATATTCCTGTACATAGGGGTCAGTATTATAGCAGATATATTCCTGTACATAGGGGACAGTATTATAGTAGTTATATTCTTGTACATAGGGGGCAGTATTATAGTAGTTATATTCTTGTACATAGGGGGCAGTATTATAGCAGTTATATTCTTGTACATAGGGGGCAGTATTATAGTAGTTATATTCTTGTACATAGGGGGCAGTATTATAGTAGTTATATTCTTGTACATAGGGGACAGTATTATAGTAGTTATATTCTTGTACATAGGGGACAGTATTATAGTAGTTATATTCTTGTACATATGGGGCAGTTTTATAGTAGTTATATTCTTGTACATAGGAGGGAGTATTATAGTAGTTATATTCTTGTACATAGGGGCAGTATTATAGTAGTTATATTCTTGTACATAGGGGGCAGTATTATAGTAGTTATATTCCTGTACATAGGGAGCAGTATTACAGTAGTTATATTCTTGTACATAGGGGGCAGTATTATAGTAGTTATATTCCTGTACATAGGGGGCAGTATTAAAGTAGTTATATTCTTTTACATAGGGGCAGTATTATAGTAGTTATATTCTTGTACATAGGGGGCAGTGTTGTAGTAGTTATATTCTTGTACATAGGGGTAGTATTTTAGTAGTTATGTTCTTGTACCTGTGAAATTGTATAATTGGGGTTACATTCTTGCACATATCGGCAGTATTATAGTGTTAAATCTTGTACATTGACAGGCAGTGGCTGAATGGTGACAGCTGCGTTTTCAAGCCAGCAATGTGCTCAGAGCAGGTGTCACTTTCCTCTCTCGCTGTTCTTGGCAGCTCAGACAAAATGATTTCAAACCATCTACAGAAAACATCCATAAATAAGCCAATAAGCAATCACTGAATAATAATATTTCTCTGTTCCTGTTTATATGTAATCTGCGGTACAATATTCCTTTGTGTGTACTGTACATGGGTGATTGTTCATTTTTCATGAAATAAGATTGATCTTCCTTCAATCATAGTCCATCATAATCATAACCAATTTCCCTCTATTGTTCCAATTCCCAAGCTTTGTCTTCCTGTTTCATAAATTGGAGACAATGAACTGGTGAGAATACACAATATAGCGGTGGATCTTTTTACCTTATGTGGCCGGCTATGCCATATATCAGCATTTTCAATATTTTTGCCTAAAGGGAATCCCTGGCCTTGCAGAATCACACCTCAAAGTAAGGAATGCAAAAAAATTGGTTAAATGTGATTAAATCCCTTTTCATGGCCCAGAGAGGGGGTTATACCTGAAATCATAATAAGTTTATGATACAGATGTAAGCTGCTTACAATACTGAGTAGTCACTGAAGTGTTGGGTATTTGCCCTCAATAAGAGAAGATTTATAACCCTAATGCCTGCTATGTATAGAATTAGGCACAATCCAATGGCCAGGACACGAAGATATTGGAATAGTCATTGGAACAGCTATAGACAGGCTGAGCTCAGGTAGCTTAATGTCAGGCAGCTTACCTTTGGCTTGTGCATAGACATTGGAACAGCTATAGACAGACAGAGGTCAGGTAGGGGAATGTCAGGCCGTGTTTAAGCACAAGCCAATGGTCAGGGCAGGAAGATTTTGGAATAGTCATTGGAACAGCCATAGACCGGCTGAGGTTAGGTAGGGGAATGTCAGGCAGTGTTTAAGCACAAGACAATTGTCAGGGCAGGAAGATATTGGAATAGTCATTGGAACAGCTATAGACAGGCTGAGGTCAGATAGGTGAATGTCAGGCAGTGTTTAGACACATGCCAATGGTCAGGGCAGGAAGCTTTTGGAATGGTCATTGGAACAGCTATAGACAGGCTGAGGTCAGGTAGCTTAATGTCAGGCAGTGTTAATTCCAAATTCTTACTGTGCTGACTACTGGCTTGTGCATAAGCATTGCCTGAGATTCACCTACCTGACCTCAGCCTGTCTATGGCTGTCCCAATGACTATTCCAAAATTTTCCTGCCCTTACCTTTGGCTTGTGCTTAAACACTGCATGACATTCACCTACCTGACCTCAGCCTGTCTATGGCTGTCCCAATGACTATTCCAAAATGTTCCTGCCCTTACCTTTGGCTTGTGCTAAAACACTGCGTGACATTCACCTACCTGACCTCAGCCTGTCTATGGCTGTCCCAATGACTATTTCAATATCTTCCTGCCCTGACCATTGGCTTGTGTCTAAACACTGCCTGACATTCACCTACCTGACCTCAGCCTGTCTATGGCTGTTGTGATGACTATTCCAAATTTTTCCTGTCCTGACCATTGGCTTATGCATAAACATTGGAACAGCTATAGACAGACTGAGGTCAGGTAGGTGAATGTCAGGCAGTGTTTAGACACAAGCCAATGGTCAGGGCAGGAAGCTTTTGGAATGGTCATTGGAACAGCTATAGACAGGCTGAGGTAGGTAGGTGAATGTCAGGCAATGTATAAGCACAAGCCAATGGTCAGGGCAGGAACATATTTGAATCGTTTTCGGCATAATCATAGACAGACTGAGGCAAGGGCAGGTAGAAGTCAGGTGGAGTCTATGAACAAGCCAATGGTGAGAACAGACAGATATGGTTCAGAGTCAGGTCAGCAATGGGTCAGAGACAAAGACAAGAAAGCCAGGGTCAGGAACACAGAGATCATCCTCAAAGTAAACTACCTACAAATAGTTGAAATGCTCAGGCACCCTACAACAATGGAAGGTGACTGTTATCATTAATTGTCACATGATGTGTCAGAGACAGAGTCAAAGATAAGTGAGATACACAGCTGACAAAACCAGGATCAGAAATGCAGAGAACTGGTGATCAATAGCTATAATGCTCAGGCACCTTCACAAGGCTGGAGGTGGCTCTTACCCCTGGGGGTTTGTGGGTCGGGATGAAATGGTGACCAGGAATCATTATGAGACAATGATGACAAGGCTAGGCTCTGGAAAGCATAGATCACCATTACATAAAACCAGTGGCTAGTTGCTATAATGCTCAGGCACCCTACCATGGTGGAGAGTGGCTTTTATTTCCAGGGGCGTGTAGTGACACTTTATGGTTCCTAGAAAGTATTACATACGCCTTAGGACCCATGAAAGTGTGGCTCTTGGTGGAAGTACAGACCAGAAAAGGTATCACAAAATGTGCCCTCACCCAGACCCTGTGTGATTAGCTGTAATCTGTTGGGAAACCTGGAAGTAAGTTATCAACGTCACTGCAGTGCCCCCGCAGAGGAAGTGAAGTATTGCACATTGTCCATCTATAGCAAGTTCTATGGAATAAAGGGCCCGGCAGGCGAGGGGCAATCCTTGTAACCTCTATACTCTGGCCAAGAGCAAGGGAGACAGATTCGTTGACTTAAACTTAAAGGGTTATGATAAAAATACCTAAAATTCCAAAATAACCAAACATTCCAAAAATTCTAATATTGAAAGCTCATCTTAAAAGTATGGCCAGAGTCGGAGAACTAAATTATTACATTACTAACCATCTTCTGATTATTTTTCAGTCTTCTATAAACTTTCATACATGCAGCTATGTAAATCCTCTTCTTGATGGGCTCAGTATATGAGCGGAGACCCTGGGAGGTCTGATGGTGGGCGCCCCCTCGATCAATGAGAGATACATTAGTGCATCACATCAATCTATAGGGGGCCTATAACAGTCTTGTATTATAATTATGGACGCTTTCATCTTGCTTTATGACCTGTGGACTGACCAGCTGGATCCCAAGGGCAGTGATGATCGAAATATTGATACTGGGCAAGAGAAAGGTCAAAGTTTTTATAGGACACCAAGGGATCTGCAAACCACATTACCTCTAGGAGTGTAGTCTCCCCATAACATGGATAAATATGTATTACACGGGAGCTGAGGGAGTTATTGATCACCAGACTTCAAAGGGAGCCCATTTATACACTCTGAGACCTTTTAAGAAGATGTGCGTCCACTCCAGGGAACAAAGAACTTGTCTAATTTAATTAGTTGGAAAGTTAAAATTTCCCCTAAGATTGAAATAGAACCTTCTGTGATCATTGGAAATGTGGATGTAATCATGCAATTTTCCTACAGCACCCCCAAAGGGGAAGTGAAGAATTACACAATTCCTATTCTTATTAATAGATTTCCAGTATGTTGTCCTCCAGAGAGACACTGACCACTGTGGACAAAAGTTGAAGGTCCTCATCTGCAATATTCTTCTAAGAGAACTTTGAGACCCATGTGAAAATGTGTCCACTCCAGGGACCTTTTGAGAATAAGTCTCAAAGGGGCACATTTACTAAGGGTCCGTTGGATGCATTTCCGCTGGTTTCCTGACTATTTCTGATTTACACTGAATTGCCCCGGGTTTTTGGCGCACACGATCGGATTGTGCCGCATTGGCACTGGTTTTCATGCGACACAAATCGAGCGGCATGGCCGTCTGACAACCCGACTGATTCGGACAAACCGCAGGATTTAAAATTCAAATTGTGTCGCAAGATCAGCACTTACATGCACCGGGAAGAAGATGGTGAACTCCAGCGGACCTGAGCGGGGAAGCGACACATTCAAGAAATTGGGCGCACGCTGTAAGTGAATTGCGGCGACCCTAATCCTCGTCGGACATTCCGGATCGGCCGCATCAACGGGACTGGTAAATAAATGTGCCCCCAAAGTGTCACCACACATGAACCCTGAGTGATTATCTGGAGACAAGTGTACCGTTTCCCTGCAGCGCTCCATGTGGAGAAAAAAAGTATTACATTCTTAGTAATGGATTGTCTATATGATGTAGGAGAAACAAGTCCTCCAAAGCAAGATGGGTTCTTATTAAGTGCGATCTATGTGGGACTGGAAATGGAGAAATGGTTAGATACAGGTAAGAAAAGCAAACGGCTCAACAACAAGCAAAGTCAAGAAGACAAGCAAAGCAGTCAGCAAGTCTCCAAATGTAGAGTCCTCCATTTATCATCATGTCGATAAAAGAAGGGCTCCCTATGGTAAGAATCACACTTATTGTTAGACATCACAGAATGTCCCTAAATACATTGTCAACAATATACCATACATAAAAATGATACATAATCCAGGAAAGATAAAATACTATATAAAAGTCTAAGGGGCCAGAAAATGACATATTTAAGGCCTTAATCTCTGTGTAATAGAAACATAGAATCTACACCTGATAATTTCACTCCAAAAGATCAGAGAAATTGCAGGTCTCAGAAGTGTCACACAGCATTCTCCAAAATTACAGGGTATGGACAAAGGAAAGTCCCTTTGACATTGTTTAGCATTGAACCAAAGACATAAAGTACATAAATGCTGCTTCTTGAAGTTTATTCCTAAAATTATATACTATAAAATACTGCTTCTGTGTATAAGAATATAACTACTATAATGCTGCCCCCTATGTACAAGAATATCACTATTATAATACTGTCCCCTATGTACAAGAATATAACTACTATAATACTGCCCCCTATGGACAAGAATACAACTACTATAATACTGCCCCCTATGTACAAGAATATAACTACTATAATACTGCCCCCTGTGTACAAGAATATAACTACTATAATACTGCCCCCTGTGTACAAGAATATAACTACTATAATACTGCCTCCTATGTACAAGAATATAACTACTATAATACTGCCCCCTGTGTACAAGAATATAACTACTATAATACTGCCCCTATGTACAAGAATATAACTACTATAACACTGCCCCCTATGTACAAGAATATTACTACTATAATACTGCCCCCTATGTACAGGAATATAACTACTATAATACTGGCCCTATGTACAAGAATATAACTACTATAATACTGCCCCCTATGTACAGGAATATAACTACTATAATACTGCCCCTATGTACAAGAATATAACTACTATAATACTGCTCACTATGCACAAGAATATAACTATAATACTGTCCCCTATGTACAAGAATATAACTACTATAATACTGCCCCCTATTTACAAGAATATAACTACTATAATACTGCCCCCTAGGTACAGGAATTTAACTACTATAATACTGCCCCCTATGTACAGGAATATAACTACTATAATACTGCCCCCTATGTACAAGAATATAACTACTATAATACTGCCCCCTATGTACAAGAATATAACTACTATAATACTGCCCCCTATGTACAAGAATATAACTACTATAATACTGCCCCCTATGTACAAGAATATAACTACTATAATACTGCCACCTATGTACAAGAATATAACTACTATAATACTGCCCATATGTACAAGTATATAACTACTATAATACTGCCCCTATGTACAAGAATATAACTACTATTATACTGCCCCCTATGTACAGGAATATAACTACTATAATACTGCCCCCTATGTACAAGAATATAACTACTATAATACTGCCCCCTGTGTACAAGAATATAACTACTATAATACTGCCCCTATGTACAAGAATATAACTACTATAACACTGCCCCCTATGTACAAGAATATTACTACTATAATACTGCCCCCTATGTACAGGAATATAACTACTATAATACTGGCCCTATGTACAAGAATATAACTACTATAATACTGCCCCCTATGTACAGGAATATAACTACTATAATACTGCCCCTATGTACAAGAATATAACTACTATAATACTGCTCACTATGCACAAGAATATAACTATAATACTGTCCCCTATGTACAAGAATATAACTACTATAATACTGCCCCCTATTTACAAGAATATAACTACTATAATACTGCCCCCTAGGTACAGGAATTTAACTACTATAATACTGCCCCCTATGTACAGGAATATAACTACTATAATACTGCCCCCTATGTACAAGAATATAACTACTATAATACTGCCCCCTATGTACAAGAATATAACTACTATAATACTGCCCCCTATGTACAAGAATATAACTACTATAATACTGCCCCCTATGTACAAGAATATAACTACTATAATACTGCCACCTATGTACAAGAATATAACTACTATAATACTGCCCATATGTACAAGTATATAACTACTATAATACTGCCCCTATGTACAAGAATATAACTACTATTATACTGCCCCCTATGTACAGGAATATAACTACTATAATACTGCCCCCTATGTACAAGAATATAACTACTATAATACTGCCCATATGTACAAGAATATAACTACTATAATACTGCCCCCTATGTACAAGAATATAACTACTATAATACTGCCCCTATGTACAAGAATATAACTACTATAATACTGCCCCCTATGTACAAGAATATAACTACTATAATACTGCCCTCTATGTACAAGAATATAACTACTATTATACTGCCCCCTATGTACAGGAATATAACTACTATAATACTGCCCCCTATGTACAAGAATATAACTACTATAATACGGCCCATATGTACAAGAATATAACTACTATAATACTGCCCCCTATGTACAAGAATATAACTACTATAATACTGCCCCTATGTACAAGAATATAACTACTATAATACTGCCCCTATGTACAAGAATATAACTACTATAATACTGCCCCCTATGTACAAGAATATAACTACTATAATACTGCCCATATGTACAAGAATATAACTACTATAATACTGCCCCCTATGTACAAGTATATAACTACTATAATACTGCCCCCTATGTACAAGAATATAACTACTATAATACTGCCCCCTATGTACAAGAATATAACTACTATAATACTGCCCCTATGTACAAGAATATAGCTACTATAATACCGCCCCCTATGTACAAGAATATAACTACTATAATACTGCCCCCTATGTACAAGAATATAGCTACTATAATACTGCCCCCTATGTACAAGAATATAACTACTATAATACTGCCCCCCTATGTACAAGAATATAACTATTATAATACTGCCCCCTATGTACAAGAATATAACTACTATAATACTGCCCCCTATGTACAAGAATATAACTACTATAATACTGCCTCCTATGTACAAGAATATAACTACTATAATACTGCCTCCTATGTACAAGAATATAACTACTATAATACTGCCTCCTATGTACAAGTATATAACTACTATAATACTGCCCCCTATGTACAAGAATATAACTACTATAATACTGCCCCCTATGTACAAGAATATAACTACTATAATATTGCCCCCTATGTACAGGAATATAACTACTATAATACTGCCTCCTATGTACAAGAATATAACTACTATAATACTGCCCCCTATGTACAAGAATATTACTACTATAATACTGCCTCCTATGTACAAGTATATAACTACTATAATACTGCCCCCTATGTACAAGAATATAACTACTATAATACTGCCCCCTATGTACAAGAATATAACTACTATAATATTGCCCCCTATGTACAGGAATATAACTACTATAATACTGCCCCCTATGTACAAGAATATAACTACTTTAATACTGCCCCCTATGTACAAGAATATAACTTCTATAATACTGCCCCCTATGTACAAGAATATAACTACTTTAATACTGCCCCCTATGTACAATAATATATTTTAGGATTAGATGTGACTCTCTGTGTATTTCTTGCTGTTACTTTCATGTAGCGGTTCCTCCTGGTATTTACATGGTGTCAGGCGGTTGTGGTGATTTATGGCCTCATACACTGATGATATAAAACAAGGGGAATGAATCTTCTTGGGAGGAACTAAAACTTTCTGCTCTGCAGGTTTCATGAGTCGTCTCTTCCTCTGCCGCCGGGTGCTGGAGATTTGATCATGTCCTGAATCAGAGCTGAAAATTGATGGATCTTAAATCTAGGAATAAATGTGAGTTATGTTTCTGACTCCGGTGACAGCTGCTAAGCAGGTCCGAGGGCATCACTGATTGGTTTCCTCTTAAAGGGGTATTCCTTAATCTAAAACTTGCTCTAACTCAAGTATTCAAACTGTCCAGAATTATGGATACCATCAGCATCAAGTACAGTAGGACATTTTTTTGACAGTGTAAAGATTTCTGCTCTGAAGGACAAAATGCTGCTCTAAAATCTTTTACAAAAAGAGCAGCATTACATCAAAAATGGGGAGTAACAGGAAAGTTGTGGAGGTGGCGACAATGTTGCAACCCATGCAAAATGGGAACATAGGCCCTGAGATCATCCATAATCCCAATTCCTTACCTAATTGCCTCGCGTAACAGTAAGGAACAACCTGAAGACAATCCCTACTCTGAACATATGATCAGAAGAAAAATTAACAGAGAGACAGACAGATAAATAGGCAAACACAAAAGAATTGGGAAAACAGGATCAGGCAAAGAGTTTAGGGTTTCAGATGAGAATGTAATCCCTGGTTCTGGATGAGGTTGGGGTTCAGGGTTCCGGATCAGGCTCAGGCTCAGGTACAGGGTTCCATTATAGGCTGGGGTTACAAGCTCAGAAATGGGTTTCAGTGGCATCAAATCAGAAAACAGATAGATGTACTACAAATTACAGGAGAAAGTATAACCAGCACTGAGTGAACCGAGGATAAGATATTTAAGGTGTTCTGTCATCTTATTGACTGTCATCCATCAGTCAATCCACATCTGAAAACCCCAGCTAAGACGCAAAATGAAACCACCAAACTTTCCACGAAACACAAACTCAGCTCAGCCAAGGGAATCGATCGTGAAAAATAGGTGTCTATCACAGCTCCAGCACAGAATCCGTTGGTGTGGTATCAGCCACAATCCCTTCAGAGGGTTCTGGCAATAGAGGTCCAAAGATTAGGGGAGCTCCAAACAGTGGCCGAATTAAGATGATTGTGCCAGGGTGCGATACAGTTGTTTCTCTACCATTTGGAGTGGAGCTGCTGGTGGCCTTTGGATATAGATTACCCCATAAATAGCATCTCTCTCTCTCTCTCTCTCTCTCTCTCTCTCTCTATATATATATATATATATATATATATATATATATATATATATACACTCACCGGCCACTTTATTAGGTACACCTATCCAACTGCTCGTTAACACTTAATTTCTAATCAGCCAATCACATGGCGGCAACTCAGTGCATTTAGGCATGTAGACAGTTCAAACCGAGCATCAGTACGGGGAAGAAAGGTGATTTGAGGCCTTTGAACGTGGCATGGTTGTTGGTGCCAGAAGGGCTGGTCTGAGTGTTTCATAAACTGCTGATCTACTGGGATTTTCACGCACAACCATCTCTAGGGTTTACAGAGAATGGTCCGAAAAAGAGAAAACATCCAGTGAGCGGCAGTTCTGTGGGCGGAAATGCTTTGTTGATGCCAGAGGTCAGAGGAGAATGGGCAGACTGGTTCCAGCTGATAGAAAGGCAACAGTGACTCAAATCACCACCCGTTACACCCAAGGTAGGCAGAAGAGCATCTCTGAACGCACAGTACGTCAAACTTTGAGGCAGATGGGCTACAGCAGCAAAAGACCACACCGGGTGCCACTCCTTTCAGCTAAGAACAGGAAACTGAGGCTACAATTTGCACAAGCTCATCGAAATTGTACAGTAGAAGATTGGAAAAACGTTGCCTGGTCTGATGAGTCTCGATTTCTGCTGCGACATTCGGATGGTAGGGTCAGAATTTGGCGTCAACAACATGAAAGCATGGATCCATCCTGCCTTGTATCAACGGTTCAGGCTGGTGGTGGTGGTGTCATGGTGTGGGGAATATTTTCTTGGCACTCTTTGGGCCCCTTGGTACCAATTGAGCATCGTTGCAACGCCACAGCCTACCTGAGTATTGTTGCTGACCATGTCCATCCCTTTATGAGCACAATGTACCCTGTAACATCTGATGGCTACTTTCAGCAGGATAATGCGCCATGTCATAAAGCTGGAATCATCTCAGACTGGTTTCTTGAACATGACAATGAGGTCACTGGACTCAAATGGCCTCCACAGTCACCAGATCTCAATCCAATAGAGCATCTTTGGGATGTGGTGGAACGGGAGATTCGCATCATGGATGTGCAGCCGACAAATCTGCGGCAACTGTGTGATGCCATCATGTCAATATGGACCAAAATCTCTGAGGAATGCTTCCAGCACCTTGTTGTATCTATGCCATGAAGAATTGAGGCAGTTCTGAAGGCAAAAGGGTGTCCAACCCGTTACTAGCACGGTGTACCTAATAAAGTGGCCGGTGAGTGTATATTATATATATATATATATATATATATATATATATATATATATATATAGTTTCAGCTTCCAATTTAAAACTTCCTCTTCTAACCCCACCTTCCAGGTGATTGACTCCTAATCAGCCAATGAGGTTGCTACTTACAGGTCACTTCCTGTTGCTGCAAGACCCTTGATTGAGTGTTGCAGGGCATGAAGTACACAGGACATGGATATAACTGAATAAAGTGAGAAGTTAAAGCCCCATCCTAAAACAGTTTATTGCATCCCCATTCACCAAATATTTTATCATCTTATACCGCCAACCCCTTGCCCTGATAAAAAAAAAAAGTTGCTCTAAAAAGTTGCATCATTCATTGAAACTCTACAGAGTCAGATCGTATCCACTGGGGATTTGGTAAACTCCCAGTCAATGTAAGCCACTGTATCGCTCCAGCCCCTGGATAGCGGAGGTCAATTTCCAGCCGAGTACTAGCACGGTATAAATAGATTTGTCAGTGCTCTCAATGACGGCATTAATCAGCTATAATGAATGCTTTAATCTGCTATATAATTAGACAGGAAGACAAGAGTGTGTTAATCATCTGTGGTTATCTGCGGCATCGGAGCGCCGGGATGGCTCTGTTTATCATCGGCGTGCCCCGCTGAACCAACATTCAATGACTCCTTAGATTATATTAGCGGTATACGGTGATATTTAACCTTTCCGTGAGGCAGGAGATGAAGGTTAATAATACCGCCACATCGTATTATAGTCATAGGTTGCTCCATTCATGGGGAATAGATGGCTGTTTTGCAGGGTCCAACAATACATACACTAGTTAACCCAATTGGTCCCAATCTCATCCAAATCAATGTCCAGAAACATAGACATAGAAATGCTTCAACCTATAGCAGGATGTCAAGTGGAGGGCACTCCGCATGCGCTCTGCATTAGCTCAAAGAAGTATTTTCAGTGCTTTTGTTTTGCAACATTATCACAAAGTGATTTCCTATAGATGTCCGTTTGCGGCCACTAGTGGTTGTGATGTGAATAGCAGCCTAATATTATATTTGATGATAACATTGGATTGGATTGTACTTTTTTTTTTAAATCAAACTGAAACTAAAGTCATGAGTGACGCAGCTGTAGGTACAAATCCTATAACACGAACCAATACATTTTGAACATTTAAAGGGATGTACCACTTTTTTTTATCAGTTTTGATTATATTTGGACACCAAATCCCTTTTCTATTAATGTATAAATAGTTTTGTAATGTATTTAATCAGCATAATTTAGGTTTAGGGACAAGAAGGACCATAAATAAAGTCCCAACTAGCAAACCTCGAATTAGGAAACTGAAGGGTATAACCATATGGAATCGTATGGTGGGCCACACTGCCCTGATTGGTGCCACTCACTTATGTCAAGTGGAGTTTTGGGGTCCCTAGTCCAAGCTGTAACACAATAATAGGCCCTACAGAAACAACAGCAGGTTATAGAATTTGGGAGCTACTGTGTTCTAGGGGCTGATTAAGGGTGGACAGACCATAATCACTTCTTTGGGGATGGGTTGCAGACTATTTAAGACTAATAGAATTGAAGATAAGCTAAGGGACCCCAATAGCTAGATTCATAACCATTAAGGATTTTCTCTAGTGGGGAAAGTGTCATATCAGGATCAGATTGGACTAACAGATTGGAAGATCCTGTGACATTCCGACAATGGTAGATGTTCCTTTTCCAATAGAGAAGAAATCTACCCATATGGCTGGCCAGAAGATCCTTGGGTACTCCGGTGTGCCATTCCAACCTTGATAGATTCCACTATTCTATTGGAGAAGAAATCATCTCATATGGCCCACCAGAAGACCCTTGTGTACTCTGGCGGGCCAGTCCAACCCTGGTATGTGCCAATATTCCAGTAGAGAAAAAATCTGCTCAAATGGTCCACCAGAAGGACCATTGGGTCAATCTGATCCTGGTAATTGCCGCCAGTCCAGAAAAGAAGAAATCTACTCACAGGGTTCACTAGAAGATCCTAATGTATTTTTGTGGGGCAGTATGACCCTAGTATGTGGCACTATTCCAGTAGAGAAGTCTGCTCATATGGCCCACTAGAAGATCCGTGTGTCTGATGAGCAGCACCAGCCCAATCCTGATAGATGTCACTACTCCATCAATGTATTTTAGGGGTCTCGAGTCCAAGCTATGGCACAAAACAGACCCTTTCGAACCAGCACAAGGTAATAAATCTTGGGAGATACTATGGTCTATTTCCTAAGGGCTGACAAAGTGCGTAACAGACCCAAGTCTCTTCTTTGAGTAGGGGTTGCCTCTAAGAATTGCCATGGTGCTGGGGCTGAGCTAAGGAATTCAAGAAATCAACTCATACCCAATAGAAGATCCTCAAGTATTCTAGTGATCCAGTGTGACCCTGATAGATATCACTTTTCATGTAAAGGAGGGGGGTCCATAACCCAAGTTCTAATGTTATAATGGGCCCAATTGAACCATCAAAAGATCTTATAATTTTGAGATACTGTAGTCCATCAGGGCAAAATGAACCCTATTACCTCCTTTGAGGAGCGATATAACATTAATAAAGAGCGTAGAGAATTGGGCCAATCTAAAAGACCCCCAATAAATATTTATCAATTAATTATCTTTACTACTAAAAAGTGTCATTGATCATGGTCAGAACCACCAGAATATCCCCTACTCTAGAATATCCATTACTCTAGTGAGCACAACCTTGATGATGCCACTAGTAGACCATTATTGGTTATTAGTGGAGATTTATTGCCCCTACCCCAAGGCCTAACCCATACAACAGAATATGATGTAGGACCTACTATGGTCACTTTCAAAGGGTTGATGCAAGATGGAGTCCAATGAAGCCCCCTCTGACCCAATACATGATGTTGTTGGGATTACAGAGCGTGATTACATCCCTTACAGAGCGTGATCACGTGCAGAGAGCAGCCTCTCCTGACCCGATTAGATAAAAGAAAACACCATCTCACATCTCGCGTAAAAGATTCATAAGTTCAAAAGTAAAAAGAAAGCAATTTTGATGCCGCTGCGCAGCGTTAATAATTCAGCAGAATATCTTAGTAATTACTATATCAAGCCGTATCACCGCCATCACGCGCCTTAACACCAATCCGACAACTCCCCCTGCAAACGCCATTAATAAATAAAATGCAATTTTCCTGCTTAAATTTGTTGTTTAAAGCCTAAATATTTTATTGGCGTTAATACATTTTAAATAATCAGCCAGGGCCTCTAAATCCGGAGCCCTGAACTCGACGGCGGCCGTAAGTGAGACCATCTGTTATATAATCCCACGGTCCTGATTGTGGTGTCACAAAAAATATTAAATGAAATCTATTCTGATAAACTGGGGACACTTACTCCTTGGCCTCCTGCCTTTAAAATCATCTTTAAAAATTATGCTGATGATCCTGAAGGGCTCTGGAAGTGTTACTAAGCCCCTCCGTGCTGAAGATTCATAAGTTGTTACACTGTGCAGGAGAACTTTCCCCTCCCACTGTGGCTGAGACATGCTGAGACAGTGTAACAGCCTGTGAAGCTGCAGCACGGAGTGGCTCTGACAAGGCCCCATTCCCCCGAGCACTTCTCATTAGCATAAATTTAAAAGTTGATTTTAGAAGGAAGTAGGCCATGGATAACAAATGTAAGAAGATTACTGCAGTCACGGTAGCTGAGTAAGTGTCCCGGGTTTATCATGATGGAGTTTGATGGTACATTTCCTTTTATCCATAGCGAAAGGGGACAGTGTAAATTTAACAAATTTTTACCAAAATTGGTAAGATATGATGTAGAAGTTAGCAGGATGTTTTTGGCACCCTGTTCCCGATACCCTTCAGTATCCATGGTGAAAGGTGGCGCAGGAATTATCTAGGGAAAAGATTGGTGCCCTGGCTCTAAATTTACATACCTTGTCCATGTCTCCTTGAAAGTTATTCACATCTGACTTTTAATTTTAACTTATGTTAATGTCGACCGAAGGTGCCCAGGGAAATTTATGAGGATTCAAGGTGAAGGACATATTACAAGCTCTTCGACCATTCAATGATGACTGACAATTGCTCTTTACTGGAAAAAAATCCAACATAACAGATTATTTTTCGCTCCAACCACAAGATCACTTTCTCAAAGTTGCCTGATGGCGCAGATAGATATCAATTAAGAAAATCAGCTGGATCAGCAATGACTTTCTAATGAATAATAAGTCTAGGTTCCTCATTTATAACATCCACTCCATGAAATAATTACTACGCTCCATTTACATTTTCCCACACTAGTTCTTTATACAGTGGGGGTCATTTACTAAGGGCCTGATTCGCGGTTTCCGACGTATTACCCAAATATTTGCGATTTGCGCCGATTTCCCCAGAATTGCCCCGGGATTTTGGCGCACACGATCGGATTGTGTGGATTGCGACGGAAATCGGGGGGCGTGGCCGAACAAAAACCCGACGGATTCGGAAAAACCGCCGCATTTAAAAAAAAATGTGTTGCACTTACCTTCACTTACCTTCACTCAGCCCGGCTCGGTGTATTCCAGTGCGTTCCGGGGAACTTCAGCGCAGCAGCGCCACCTGGTGGACGGCGGAGGAACTACCTTAATAAATCCCGGCCGGACCCGAATCCACCGCAGAGAACGTGCCGCTGGATCGCGAATGGACCAGGTAAGTAAATCTGCCCCAGTGGATCTACAATTTTGTAAGTCTACAGAAAAATGAATGGCTGAAGCTGCCTGAGGGTGTAGGAAGATTTGGGGCCAGGTTATTATCATTTGAAATTTTTTCACCTTCTGTTTTCTTCAAGAGTGTCAGGGCTGGGAGTCTGTGGACCCTCTGGACAACCGCGGGAGATGGTACTAGCCGACAACTGGGACTGGAGTCTAAGTGGCACCCGGTCTTCACCAGAGCCCACCGCAAAGCGGGTTGGGCTTGCTGCGGTGGGATACCACCAGGTTGTTCCACAGGTGCGACTAGGCCCGTAGTGGCTGCCAAGATAGTAATGCAGGAGACAGTCTGTATCCGGGGTGACAGAGGGAGAATAGCACAGGAAGGCACACTAAGACTCACGTCAGGAATCACAGGAGGTGGCACACAGAACGCAGGATACACAGGAACGGACTGGCACACGGATCAGGAACACAGAAACGGACTGGCACACGGGAGGAATTTATATCAGGCCAGTGACAATTATCGGCCGCAGGAGCCAGGGGAGGTAAGAACCGCTGAGCTCCGGGGGCACACGGAGGGACACGGGTGTGCCTACGATCCGAGACAGGGATCGCAGGAGCACCCGTGACAAAGGGTCACTGATTTCTGGGTTCGGGTAAAGGTGCCTGTGTTTGGATAAATTTGGCAAAATAATTAAAAAAATTGACTTAAATCTGAATAAATAAAAAGGCAGCGGGACCAACATGAGGTGTTTTTGGCTTATTTACCATAACTCGAGTCTTAAGGGATTTTGTGTAAAACTTTCTGCAACTTTTTAAAAGATGAATCTGTTTTGGGTTATTGACCACACCCATTTTCTTCAAAGTGCTTCTAATTATAGATTAATTTCTCACTGGCTGTATCATCTTAACTTTCATGAAAAGTGGGCGTGGCTTATTCCCTGTGGTGATTTTTAATTACTGTGATAAAAATGGGGCGTCAAAGGACACGTTAAAGAAGCCAACAAACTTGTGTCAAGTGTGACTGCGCCTTTGTATTTTAATGGCGAAAAAATCAGCAAAGTTTCACAAAAATTTTGCACAAATTTTATCAATACCCTATTGACTAGTTAATAAATAACACAAGGCAAACACCAGAGGCCATAAATCACATGAAAATTGGAAGAAGAAAAAGATGCCAGTGGTACACGTCCCTGGTTACAACTGAAGTGCCAAAAATTGTTAAAAACGTCAGGCGGCGCCACTAGATATTGAATAAGAAGAGAAACTGAATAGGAATGAAAACTGATGTTGTCAGCGCTTTAGATTTCAGCGAAATTCCCTACAAATACCTTGTACTCCGCACCTTGTCCCTTCCTGAACGATCAAATGAGACCAGAACTGATCGGCTGCTACATGAAGTGTTTGTATGTTTTATTTTTTAATCCTCTGTCATTGTCATTATACCACGGGCGCCGGCGTCATATTATTATTCTTTCCTCTATGAGAACAAATAGTGAGGGTGGAAGAAGGTGAATATTCAATCTATTCCCTGACAAGGAAACAAAAGCAGCAAGATCTCCGCTTTTCTGAAGAAATCTTTATTATTTTTATTCTGTTGCCATAGCAAATTCTGAGATGCTAAAAATACAGAATAACAAGCTGTACTATAAGCCGGGCCACGAGACAGAACACACAGACACAATGCAAGGTATGAGCCGCACTCCCAGACAGGTGGATACCTGCAGAATGTGTGATCCCAACCAGGAGGGAGGCCGACAATACACGGGGGGTGACTGGTAAACAAAAACATATCTACAGAAACTCATTAGTAACGATAAAGGAACCGGCACCTAAGAAGAGGATCAGAACACTAAAACAACACAATATACAAATAAGGAAGAATATAACTACTATAATGCTGCCCCCTATGTACAAGAATATAACTACTATAATACTGCCTCCTATGTACAAGAATATAACTACTATAATACTGCCCCCTATGTACAGGATTATAACTACTATAATACTGCCCCCTATGTACAAGAATATAACTACTATAATACTGCCCCCTATGTACAAGAATATAACTACTATAATACTGCCCCCTATGTACAGGAATATAACTACTATAATACTGCCCCCTATGTACAAGAATATAACTACTATAATACTGCCCACTATGTACAAGAATATAACTACTATTATACTGCCCCCTATGTACAGGAATATAACTACTATAATACTGACCCCTATGTACAAGAATATAACTACTATAATACTTCCCCCTATGTAAAAGAATATAACTACTATAATACTGCCCCCTATGTACAAGAATATAACTACTATAATACTGCCCCCTATGTACAAGAATATAATTACTATAATACTGCCCCCTATGTACAAGAATATAACTACTATAATACTGCCCCCTATGTACAAGAATGTAACTACTATAATACTGTCCCCTATGTACAGGAATATAACTACTAAAATATTGCCCCCTTTGTACAGGAATATAACTACTATAATACTGCCCCCTATGTACAAGAATATAACTACTATAATACTGCCCCCTATGTACAAGAATATAACTGCTATAATACTACCCCTATGTACAAGAATATAGCTACTATAATACTGCCCCCTATGTACAAGAATATAACTACTATAATACTGCCCCCTATGTACAAGAATATAACTACTATAATACTGCCCCCTATGTACAAGAATGTAACTACTATAATACTGCCCCCTATGTTCAAGAATATAACTACTATAATAGTGCCCCCTATGTACAAGAATATAACTACTATAATACTGCCCCCTATGTACAAGAATATAGCTACTATTATACTGCCCCCTATGTACAAGAATATAACTACTATAATACTGCCCCCTATGTACAAGAATATAACTACCATAATACTGCCCCCTATGTACAAGAATGTAACTACTATAATACTGCCCCCTATGTACAAGAATATAACTACTATAATACTGCCCCCTATGTACAAGAATATAACTACTATAATACTGCCCCCTATGTACAAGAATATAACTACTATAATACTGCCCCCTATGTACAAGAATATAACTACTATAATACTGCCCCCTATGTACAAGAATATAGCTACTATAATACTGCCCCCCTATGTACAAGAATATAACTACTATAATACTGCCCCCTATGTACAGGAATATAACCACTATAATACTGCCCCCTATGTACAGGAATATAACTAATATAATACTGCCCCCTATGTACAAGAATATAACTACTATAATACTGCCCCCCATGTACAAGAATATAACTACTATAATAGTGCCCCCCATGTACAAGAATATAACTACTATAATAGTGCCCCCTATGTACAGGAATATAACTACAACAATACTGCCCCCTAAGTACAATAATATAACTACTATAATACTGCCCCCTATGCACAAGAATATAACTACTATAATACTGCCCCCTATGTACAGGAATATAACTACTATAATACTGCCCCCTATGTACAGGAATATAACTACTATAATACTGCCCCCTGTGTACAGGAAAATAACTACTATAATACTGCCCCCTATGTACAAGAATATAACTACTATAATAGTGCCCCCTATGTACAAGAATATAACTACTATAATACTGCCCCTATGTACAGGAATATAACTACTATAATACTGCCCCCTATGTACAAGAATATAACTACTATAATCCTGCCCCCTATGTACAAGAATATAACTACTATAATCCTGCCCCCTTTGTACAAGAGTATATGGATAGGTGTACATTTGTGCTGTATTTGCAGTGGTTGGCGGCACTTTGTATAATGGCAGTACAGTTTGCCTCGTCCTCCGCCTGCGCTCTGATATCTATATATGTAATGGATTGTTATTTCCCCGCTTGCCTCTGGCACATTATGGATCCACATTCTTGCAGATGTGATGATGTCCATTGTCCGCTGCGTGTTTCTAGTTCACACTTCGTCACTATGTGTTGGAGCTCATTATCATTCCCACAGTTCATGGTGACAGAGATTCCGGAGGTTCCCCTGGAGCTGTACATTCTCCTCCGCACCTCTGACACCCATCACCCACATACCACACAGTAATGAGGGCAGATCCCACTACACACGGGATCATGTATGACCGCCACATTGTGCTTTATGCACAGAAGGGTATAACATACTTGCACAGTTAGTTGGATATTACCATCAAATTTAAGGAGTCAAGCGGGTGCAGCCTTTGGGCTCATCCCTGCCAGTAACACCCAAAATCATTGCTGGTGTCTGTAATTAGGTACCCGATCCCACATCTAAACCAAACTTTCAGCCGAATCCGGAAGGGTCCACTCATCCCTAAATCTCTATTCACAATAGGATCTCATGTAAGAGGGCGCAGCATTGAAAGGTCAGCAAACAAAACTTCTGCAGCAATTGTCTAAGTTGTTAGTAGCAGCAGGACTGTGAAATATGGATTTATGTTCCAGGATTGTAGCTTCTCCAGCTGTCCTGGTGTCTGTCCTCACACTGCTCTGTGCTTTCTGCAGTCAATGTTATGTATTGTCCCTGTAAAGATGTGTAATCAGACTTTTGTGCATGTTGGTATTAACAGCAGGACTGTGATATATGGATTAATATTCCATTTCTCCAAGTGCACTAGAGGCATATCCTCACACTGCTGTGCTCTTCGTTTCTGCATTGAGCTATTTCTCCATCTTGCAGTGAGTCAAAGCTGTAGCAGGCTTCTGGTTGAATACTACAGAACTTCCCAAAGCAGAGAGAGCAAAGCAGTCTAAGAACACCTCTTGTGCAACTAAACCGCATTGTAATGATACTGAGATGACTCTGCTGACCACATCCCAGTCTATTAAGCACAGCTAACAAGAGGCCGGCACTGTGCATGGTGTTTTGGCTGAATGGTTCCTCTTTATTCTTCCAGATGTCCTTGCACCACTGGAACCAACACGCACAGGAATTTGGGTTATTGGTTTGTGTTATGACCCCCCCTTCCTAATGCATAACTCTGAGTCTGTTGCCCCCTGCTCTTCCATTGACTTAGCTTTGTTCCAAGACTCACTACATGGGGCTCAGAATGACCTATTGTTGCTGTATTTATGGATTATGCATCATTATAGGAAAGGTAGGAAAGGCATCTGGGTTACTGGACCAGAACCAGACTTCACCAACATAGAATCAGAGGCCTAAGGTCCAAAATAGTAATGGTCCATAAAGTGGAAATCGAATTGGTAGGCTGAGGAGGGGTTTATCTTATGAAGTGGAGGGGGACCCCAATAATCATATAATCTTATTAACCCAAGAAATCCCCAGTCCAAGGAGCAGGAGGAGTCTCCCCAGTCCAAGGAGCAGAAGCTGAGAGTAGCTCAGGTGCCGTCTGCCTGAGAGCCTCCGGCACTTTTACAGGGTTAATATTACGGTATTAAAGATGCAATAAAACCTGTTAAAAGCAGTCCCCCATCTCCAAGACGGAACAAGCAATCTAATAAGGACGCTCTATCACCAGTAACCTGATGATAGATGTCCTTTAAATTAGTCCTAATCTGCATCTCCTGGTCTTTACATACAGGGGCACATTTACTAAGGGTCCGCGGACAGCATTTCCGTCGGGTTTCCGGACTATTTCTGGTTTGCGCAGCTTTAAACAGGGGTTTTTGTTGCACACAATCGGATTTTGCCGCTATCGCGCCGACTTTCATGCGACACAAATCGGGGGATGTGGCCGTCGGACAACCCAACTGATTCGGACTAATCGTGGGATTTAAAATTCAAAATGTATCGCAAGACAATGCACTTACATACACCGGGAAGAAGAAGGTGAACTCCAGCGGATCTGAGCAGGGAAGCGACACATGCAGGATATCAGGCGCACGATCTTAGTGAATCGCGGCAGAGTTCATCCTCGTTGGACAATGCACATCGGGGATCGCGACAGCGACCTGGTAAGTAAATGTGCCCCACAGTCTCCATTAGGGAGACACATCTCTCCAGCACACAGATTCCTGAGCTGCTGCTGCAGCAGAGCCAAATGGACTCCAAAGTAAACAATCTAGACCAATAGGTCCCGCGCTGTGCTACTAAAACGTTCCTACAAGTAAGGAATATCGCCTACACACAAGCCACCCCACAGACAGAGACCTGATAACCACAGGAAAACCGTTTTCAGCCTGTACTTACCTGTTGTTCAGACTTTGCCATTAAAGGAACTGTTAGTTTTTACCATGTTACTCCAGTGTCTCCAGGTTGCTTCTCTGGATGCTGACACTAAGCACCTCCCTGCTGCCACATGCCAGGGATTGATCACCTATATATCTATCATACTCCAGCCTCTGCCATTGCAGGGGTGGATGTGGTCTAGTTCATAACCAAGCCACTGTGACACTGACCGCAAGGCCACTACCAAGCCAGTCCCTCCGTTCCTACCCACCTAATTGCCCCAATCCACTCTTCATCCCAGGTGGAGCACATTGCAACTGTCCCACCAAAGAATCAGAGGATGATCCGGTGGGCTAAGGTCCTAACCCAATACCAGAACCTATAGAAACAGCAAAACACAACCTAATATGGAGGCTGGGAGCGTCTATGGTGAAGGGTGGGGGCCCAAGGGACCATAATCCGACACAGACTGGTTGCGATTGATCATTTAGCTTTCTTCTTTGCATCAATCTGCATCAAAGACAGGATTGTGAGGAGCCTATGTTGGGGGGTAAGACAAACTTTTTGATGTGACTGATCTAAACACCGATCCAGACGCTCCTGCATGAATGTGGGGGTCATAGGGGGATGGACCAAAATTCAAGGCTCAAAACCAATGTCTGCTGTAGAATATTCTGCCTACTTATACTCTTTACAACTTTATGCTATATTTCCATAAAACTCGCCGCCTTCTTAAGTGGCGTGGACCGAGCGCAGCCTCCTGAGATGGCGGTATTATAGTCTAATTAGTCACAGCGCTCGCTCACAATTACCATTTGTAGCTGTTCCTTATTGATGACACCAGAGTCCTCCGCTTAGAACCGCGCCGGTGACATTTTGCGAGTTCATAAATCTCTTAATATAAACGTGTGAAGTGACCTGTGCCCCCCGAGCGCAAATACAACTGTGTTTATGAGTAAACCAAGTGTTAGGCCATTAAAAAAAGCATCGCCAACCTCCAGCCGAGCATTCACATTCTAAATTGAAAGCACCAGCCGAGACCATCATCATGGAAATCACCAGCGTCGCCTCCGATCTGCTTATACATCAACTAGATGAAGACACAAACTCTGCTGAATACATCCAAGACTCTGCAAATATACTTTAAGCATTGTGCATAAAATACTGTCTCATATCTACAAGAATATAACTACTATAATACTGCCCCCTATGTACAAGAATATAACTACTATAATACTGCCCCCTATGTACAGGAATAACTACTATAATACTGCCCCCTATGTACAAGAATATAACTACTATAATACTGCCCCCTATGTACAAAAATATAACTACTATAATACTGCCCCCTATGTACAAGAATATAACTACTATAATACTGCCCCTAGGTACAAGAATATAACTACTATAATACTGCCCCCTATGTACAAGAATATAACTACTATAATACTGCCCCCCATGTACAAGAATATAACTACTATAATACTGACCCTATGTACAAGAATATAACTACTATAATACTGTCCCCTGTGTACAAGAATATAACTACTATAATACTGCCCCCTATGTACAAGAATATAACTACTATAATACTGCCCCCTATGTACAAGAATATAACTACTATAATACTGCCCCCTATGTACAAGAATATAACTACTATAATACTGCCCCCTATGTACAGGAAAATAACTACTATAATACTGTCCCCTGTGTACAAGAATATAACTACTATAATACTGCCCCTATGTACAAGAATATAACTACTATAATACTGCCCCCTATGTACAAGAATATAACTACTATAATACTGCCCCCTATGTACAGGAAAATAACTACTATAATACTGCCCTCTATGTACAAGAATATAACAACTATAATACTGCCCCCTATGTACAAGAATATAACTACTATAATACTGCCCCCCATGTACAAGAATATAACTACTATAATACTGCCCCCTATGTATAAGAATATAACTACTATAATACTGCCCCTATGTACAAGAATATAACTACTATAATACTGCCCCCTATGTACAAGAATATAACTACTATAATACTGCCCCTATGTACAAGAATATAACTACTATAATACTGCCCCTATGTACAAGAATATAACTACTATAATACTGCCCCCTATGTACAAGAATATAACTACTATAATACTGCCCCCTATGTACAGGAATGTAACTACTATAATACTGCCCCCTATGTACAAGAATATAACTACTATAATACTGCCCCCTGTGTACAAGAATATAACTACTATAATACAGCCCCCTATGTACAGGAATATAACTACTATAATACTGCCTCCTATGTACAAGAATATAACTACTATAATACTGCCCCCTATGTACAAGAATATAACTACTATAATACAGCCCCCTATGTACAGGAATATAACTACTATAATACTGCCTCCTATGTACAAGAATATAATTACTATAATACTGCCCCCTATGTACAAGAATATAACTACTATAATACTGCCCCCTATGTACAAGAATATAACTACTATAATACTGCCTCCTATGTACAAGAATATAACTACTATAATACTGCCTCCTATGTACAAGAATATAACTACTATAATACCGCCCCCTATGTACAAGAATATAACTACTATAATACCGCCCCCTATGTACAAGAATATAACTACTATAATACTGCCCTCTATGTACAAGAATATAACTAGTATAATACTGCCCTCTATGTACAAGAATATAACTACTGTAATACTGCCCCCTATGTACAAGAATATAACTACTATAATACTGCCCCCATGTACAAGAATATAACTACTATAATACTGCCCCTATGTACAAGAATATAACTACTATAATACTGCCCCCTATGTACAAGAATATAACTACTATAATACTGCCCCCTATATACAAGAATATAACTACTATAATACTGCCCCCTATGTACAAGAATATAACTACTATAATACTGCCCCCTATGTACAGGAATATATCTGCTATAATACTACCCCTATGTACAAGAATATAACTACTATAATACTGTCCCCTATGTACAAGAATATATCTGCTATAATACAGTGTCAGTAGCTGATACCATAGAACAATAAAAATAATGTCACCAGTGGGTAAAGTTCTCCTATTAGCAGATGACACAATATATGAGGCTCTGGAGGACCTGCCTCTGTGCAAGTCCGGAATATTAAAATCAATATCTTCTCAGAAATAATATTACACGTTTTTAGTGGTAACACGAGGCCCCGGTGACATTTTCTGTGTCATTGCCTTTATCATTAACCCCCTGTGATCTGACACTGGAGAGTGAAGGAGAGATATATTGATAAATTGTAGTGGATGACTCTGCAGTTACACACTATATGAAGAACTCAAGTCATTTATAGAGGGGATCAGAAACTATCCTCCTAAAAATAAAATACAAAAAAATAAACACATATCTCACAGTCCTGCTACTACTAACAACATACACCTACACATACCTTACAATCTCTGCAGAGGGCACAGAGCACAGCAGTGCCAGAACACACCCAATGCACTTGGAAGAGCTACCTGGAATATAAATCCACATATCACAGTCCTGCTGCTACTAACAACACGCACAAAGGTCTGATTACACATCTCTCCAGGAATAATACCTAACACTGCCTGCAGAGAGCACAGAGCACAGCAGTGTGAGGACAGACTCCGGGACACCTAAAGAAGCTATAATACAAATCCACTGGACTATCCCTTTAAGGGGCCCCTGTATATATGTATAATGCACACCCTCCATGTTATCAGTGTATTTTCTCCTCTCCCTCCTGGATACACCGCAGACATTGCATCACACATAATGACGCCACGTCTGACACCTCCGCATCCCTCTGACAACATCCATAAAGAGGGTCAGGTGTGTCATGGGCGGTGCATTGTGGGTAATCACATCACACAGTCTGGTTGGGTCCAGCACTGATGCAGCACTTACATCTAGACAACTGCTCTGCCCACCGCACACTCACTGATAGCAGGGGCATGCAAGGGTTAATGATGGCTGCAGTACCTGTGGTGAGCTGAGCTGGTGCGCCCCCTAGTGGTCACCATATACAGCTGTGGTGGGACAATGCAGACAGGTATATATACAGTCCCATTCACACTCTGCATGTGAATATACTACATATAGTAGGCAGTTATTGCTACACAGATATATAGGTTGCACTATAGATCCCCATACAATGTGTGAAATTCACCCCATGGCTCTTATTAAAGGGATTTGTCAGGAGGTGTGTAACTATTCAGACTGCAGTGGTGTCCTTACACTGCTGTGCTCTGTGCCAGTGTTAGGTATTGTCCCTGGAGAGATGTGTCCTCAAACTTTTTTGCCTGTTAGTAGCAGCAGGGCTGTGAAATATGAATTTATATTCCAGGCTTGTGGCTTCTCCATCTGCACTGGGGGCATGTACTCACTCTGCTGTGCTCTGTGCTCTCTGCAGTCAGTGTTATGTATCATCCCTGAATAAATGTGTTCAATGTAATTTTAGTAGCAGCAGGACTGTAAAAAATGGTTTACGTTCCAGGATTGTAGTTTGTCCAGGTTTGCCGGGGCCTGCTACTCTAAATTCCACGTTGAGTGATTGCTGTGGTTTTCAACCAAAAACTTGTTAGAGTTTTGTTTGGTTGGGCAGTCTGTGCAATAGATAAAGCAGAAAGCACAGAGCACAGCAGGGTGAGGACATGTCTGCAGTGCACTTGGAGAAGCTACAATCCTGGAATATAAACCCATAATTCACAGTCCTGTTGCTGCTACTAACAACATACACAGCGGTCTGAGTACACATCCCTCTAGGGATGACACATAACACTGGCTGCAAAGAGCACAGGGCACAGCAGTGTGAGGACATACCCTCAATGTACTTGGTGAAGCTACAATCTTGGAATATGAATCCATATATCACAGTCCTGCTGCTACTAACAACATATACAGAGGTCTGATTACACATCTCTCCATGGACAATACATAGCACTGGCAGCAGTCTGTATGGTCACACATGCTGACAGGTTCCCTCTAAAGTGACCATGATGGCTCCTCCAGGCACATGGGGGGATGTGTCCTTGTAGTTCCTCAGTAGTTGTAGCAGGTAATTTGCAGAAGTGACTGCTGACAGCTCATGAATCGCTCAGGATAGAAAATTTTGCAGATTCTAAATTACACCGATTTCCACCTTAATAACAGACTGCAAATAGCCATTTTCTTATCTTGTTCTATAGTAAAAAGAGAAGAAACACATGTACACCACTCAGAGGAACAAACATAATTACAGACTGAGCGACGCAGGAACCGAACGCAACGCGGAGAAGAACATTTATAAGATTATCCGAGACGTGGAGAAAAAACTCCGACTATCCCTCGCCGAAGACTGTGAGATGGAAATGTATCATCACCACAGAAGATGGGAGAGATCTCAGGAGGGCACAGTGTGATAGATACAGAGATAGATAGATAGATAGATAGATATGAGATAGATAGATAGATAGGAGATAGATATGAGATAGATAGATAGACAGATAGATATGAGATAGATAGATAGGAGATAGATATGAGATAGATAGATAGATAGATAGATAGATAGATAGATAGATAGATAGATAGATATGAGATAGATAGATAGATAGATATGAGATAGATAGATAGATAGATAGATAGATAGATATGAGATAGATAGATAGATATGAGATAGATAGATAGATAGATAGATAGATAGATAGATAGATAGATAGATATGAGATAGATAGATAGATATGAGATAGATAGATAGATAGATAGATAGATAGATAGATATGAGATAGATAGATAGATAGATAGAAATGAGATAGATAGATATGGGATAGATGGATAGAGAGATATGAGATAGATAGATAGATATGAGATAGATATGAGATAGATAGATATGAGATAGATAGATAGATAGATAGATAGATAGATAGATAGGAGATAGATAGAAAGATAGATAGATAGCATGGAGAGGCACATGCCCTGGTGCACACAGTAAAGTCATCACGCCTCCCCACACTGAGATATTCTGGGCCCTGACATTTTAATCTTTCTCAACTCAGCTCTGCTTTAAATAATCTGCACTTTTCTACCCACACATCTGTAGGACCCTCCTGCTACACTCAGCGCCCCCTCCATTCACCAACCTCATACTCATCTCACCTCCTACTCAGTACAGGATACTTAATGTCATGTATGTACACAGTGACTGCACCAGCAGCAGAATAGTGAGTGCAGCTCTGGAGTATAATACAGGATGTAACTCAGGATCAGTACAGGATAAGTAATCTCATGTATGTACACAGTGACTGCACCAGCAGCAGAATAGTGAGTGCAGCTCTGGAGTATAATACAGGATGTAACTCAGGATCAGTGCAGGATAAGTAATGTCATGTATGTACACAGTGACTGCACCAGCAGCAGAATAGTGAGTGCAGCTCTGGAGTATAATACAGGATGTAACTCAGGATCAGTACAGGATAAGTAATGTCATGTATGTACACAGTGACTGCACCAGCAGCAGAATAGTGAGTGCAGCTCTGGAGTGTAATACAGGATGTAACTCAGGATCAGTACAGGATAAGTAATGTCATCTATGTACACAGTGACTGCACCACCGGCAGAATAGTGAGTGCAGCTCTGGGGTATAATACAGGATGTAACTCAGGATCAGTACAGGATAAGTAAAGTCATGTATGTACACAGTGACTGCACCAGCAGCAGAATAGTGAGTGCAGCTCTGGAGTATAATACAGGATATGATAACAGTAGCAGTGTATGTTGTCACCCAGCTTTCCCAGACATAGATGTAATGATATGTATAGGGTCACCCCTTCCTCACATCAATACTAAGATAGTTAACACTACGCAGCAGATCATCCCAAATCAACATAATACAATGAACTCCCGGATTTGCTGCGTCACATGATTTGTATTGATCCATTTTCATTATAAAATGTCATTACATGCAGTTTACTTTATAAAAGATTAGCAAATATTCTTGAGTATCAGACATCTATAGGGAAGAGAGGGGAACTGCTCAGTATAACACTGCAACATTGTAACCTTTCTGGCTTCATTTTATGGATTCCCATTGGTGCTGGATACCAGAATTATTGAATAACTGAATGGTTATTCTTTTGTTTTATTTTTGTGTAAATTGTCTGATAGGTGGCGTCAAAATTAAAGACGCAAAGAAATTGTCACATTTGAGCAATGAGTCAATTGTCAACATTCCCATATGTAATGTACTAAATTACATGTCATCCAGCTTTCTACAGGCCCTGATAAGAATATTAAGGGAGATGAAAAGAGAGATGAAGCGAGTAAGAAGCGGGGAAAGAGAGAAGAGAGAGAGAGGAAAGAGATGGGGAGAGGAAAAAGAGTAGAGAAAGAGGAAGGGTGGGGAAGAGAGTAGAGAAGAAGGAGATGGTGAGAGGAAAAAGAGGGAAGAGAAGAGAAAAGAAGGATAGAAGAAGAAATGAGGAAGAGATAGGGAGGAGAAGCGTACAGGATAGTAAGGGAGAAGAGAGGAAGAGGAGAGGATGGTAAGGGAGAAGAGAGGAAGAGGATGGTAAGGGAGAAGAGAGGAGGAAGAGATAGGGAGGAGAAGAGGAGAGGATGGTAAGGGAGAAGAGAGGAAGAGGAGAGGATGGTAAGGGAGAAGAGAGGAAGAGGATGGTAAGGGAGAAGAGAGGAAGAGGAGAAGATGGTAAGGGAGAAGAGAGGAAGAGGATGGTAAGGGAGAAGAGAGGAAGAGGATGGTAAGGGAGAAGAGAGGAAGAGGATGGTAAGGGAGAAGAGAAGAGGAAGAGATAGGGAGGAGAAGAGGAGAGGATGACAAGGGAGAAGAGAGGAGGAAGAGAGGAGAAAGTGGAAAAGAGGGAGAGAGGAAACTATGAAGAGAGAAGAGAGGAGAAGGTTGAGAGGGAAAAGAGAGATGAAGAGAAGTAGTGAAGAGATGAGGAAGAGGTAAGAGAAGAAGAGAGATGGAGGAACTGAGGGGGGAAAGGAGAAAGGGAGACAGTAAGAAGAAAGGGTCAAGAAGAGAGGACAGGGATGAAGAAAGTGAGATAAAAGATAGGAGAGAGATAGGATAGAAGAGAGGGAGAAGAGTGGAGGAAGAGAGGCAGAAGAGTGGAGGAAGAGAGGCAGAAGAGTGGAGGAAGAGAGGGAGAAGAGTGGAGGAAGAGAGGCGAGAAGAGGAATAGAGAGAGAAGAGAAGTGGGGAGGAGATGAGAAAGAGAAGGGAGGAGAAAAATGAAAGCGAAGAGGAGAGGTGAAAAGAATGATAGGAGAAATGAATGATAAGAAAAGGAGGAAAAGAGAGAGGAGAAGAGCAGGGAGAAGAGAAAATAGAATAAGAAGAGAGAAGATAAAAGTAATAGAGGGGGAAGAAATGGAGAAGAGAGATAAGGGGCCACTAAGGAGAAGACATAACTGACTAATAGCCTTCACTGCATCAACAAGAAAAGAGGAAAGACATGAATTTCATATTTATTTTTCTATACAATAAAATTATAATTATTTAAAATAAACAACAATTTAAAACCAAAATAAGGATAAACAGAAATGTAACATAATTAGAGGAATAATAAATACAAACACATGAGCAAAAGCAGAAATAAAAATGATAGGAACAAGAAATATAAATCACAAGAAATGAGAAAACTAAGAGTGCAAATACACAAAAACAAATCAAATAAGAATATGCACAAAGACAAGTAACACAACACGCCATTCAGATGTAATACCACAAAAAGTAAATAAAATATTATATGAAAGGACGTCTACCACCAGGATGAAAGATTGTATGCAAATGAGCCTGAGGGGCTCCAGGTTCTATTAACACCTATGGAGCCTGTAGCCCCTCAGGCTCATTTGCATACCATCCTTCAACCCGTCACTTGGCTAGAACTACACAATAAACCCAACCTCTGCCTATGGGTATATGCAGTCACAGAGACAAGGTAAGTATACAGTAGGTGTCACCAGTAGAGTACAGGACCTGTATGGGATCCTTATACTTGGTGACTGGTATCTGACACTGACTAGTGACATCCCTGCAGCAAGGTTTAGGAGAAAACCTCTCTTTGCACCCAGTTTACATCACAGGGAGACCCAGAGATGGTGATCGGTCCTACAAACCCAACCCAAAACTGCACCTGCATCCCCATATCCCTCCACATGTGACTTTCACTTTAAAATGACAATTACAACAGAGTAACTATTTGTCCATCCTCCTCACCAAATACTAAAAAATGGGTCTCAGCTAACCCCTTATCTCCCAGTCTGAGGATAGAGGACACTAAGAGCCACATAAATATGAAATATTGTCACATTTTGTCTCCTGAGAAAAAAAAATTGGATGAAATCCCACATCGGGACAACAGGAATTAATCAAATGGATAATTTAGCAAGAATTACATCATATCACATGAAAACACCACAGAATAACTCACACAATGGAAGATAGATTTTTATATTCTCCCTTTCTGCAGAGAAATAGGGACTGCAATGGCGCCACCTGCTGGCGGATTTGGGGAATGGCACAATACAAAAAAATTAATAAAGTGCAACACTCGCAGGAGAGAGCAGTTCACAGTAAGGAAGATTCTTATGGTGATTTTGTTTTCTATTTATAGAATTGTAATATTATATACTGTAAAGTTTTTATTAACTCATTACTCTCCAGTAAATTTCTCCTGGGATTATAAGTAAACTGGCTTATCTGCAGCCTGGCAATGTGGAGTTTAATAGAAGATCCTCTCCTGGTGGTATGATAAAATATGCAGCTTTTCTAGCAGACTGTATTAACCCCTTATTCCCTGCAGTGACCACCCCTGCCCTAAATCAATGCACACAGCCATAGACTCTTTCCCCTGAGGACAATGTCATGTTTGTCGGGTCTCCCTGAACTTGGTTGGAGACCCCCATAAATCAGACAGTGCTGTGAATGGTAACACAGAAAGCTGTGTCAGGTATTGTGCAGCAGACATAAAGGGGGTCTCTTGGCTTAATAATAGGGTGTTAGTAATACCTGGTATAGATACCCATAGTATATCTATACATGAATTAATCAAAACTCTTCCAGGGTATTTAGTAACTACCTCCAGCTGGAAATGCTGGTGCTAAGAGTCGCACAGAGTAGACTATGACATCTCCGTGGTTATAATACATGGGTTCAGTCACTGCAGCATGTGTTGCTATATATAATATCCCTATAATAACACCTAAAAGAGCCATTAACCTCTTAGAACAGCTGAAGACAGAACTTGACAACGTGCAACATTGTAAAAGGAATTCTGCGACCCGACTACAGTAGATGTATACAAATGTAACCTAATCTTGTTATGAAGACTGTGGGATTGGTTATACACACAATTATTATACAACTCCCTGCTTAATATAATATCTGACCATAAAACTTTACCACTCCCAACATTATAATATTCTGCGCCGACTACACTATATACATGTAAATGGTCATTGATCTTATGGTTAGGATGCTGGAATGATAAGCTTAGCATGTTGGAGGGATAGTCACACCGCATACACTAACACCTGCTTATTGTAACAACTGAATATAAAACTTGGCTTCTGGCAACATTCTAATATTCTGCGACACGACTACAGTAAACGTGTATGTGAATGGACCTTGAGGATGCTGGAATGACAAGGTTGGTATTCAGAAGGTATTCACACAACACCAGCTTATTGTAAGAGCTAAATAAAAATGTAACTAATTGCAACAAGAATATTCTGGGTGTGAACAGAACTTCAGTAAATGGATGTAAATGGACCTTGATCTTACTATGATGATGCTGGAATGATAAGGTATAAAGCTGGGTAATTACACTGCTTACATTATCACCTCATCACTGAATATAAAACTTGAAACAAGAATATTCTCCGACACGACTACAGTAAATATATGCAAATGACCCTTCAACCTATTGTGATTAAGCATGATAACAGGGTTAACATTTAGGAGCGTTACTCACACTGCTGTTGTGCCCCCCAGTCCAGTGAACCATGGCTTGGTTATGAGCAGAGTCTCCAGTCAAAGGGAAACTGGTGCTACTAAGTCTCATCTCCTCCATCCTTGCCCGGTTAAACCTTCCATCCTCCTTGGACCCTTTGCTATCAGATCTTCTGATCTTCTGTCCCTCCATAGGGAAACTGGTCAGAGGGTCCTCATCACTGGGGTCAGAAGGCAGTAAGATATCCTTGCCAAGTCTATTGACTCCAGACTGGTCTCTCCTCACCCTGGTCAACCACCTTCTGTTTTCCTTGGTGTCATCCCCAAATCGAGCTGCTTTATGGTCCTTCCTGTCAGATCCACTTCTCTTACTGGGGTGGAAAGTTGACTCCTGGTGGTTGGACTTTGTTTTAAGGTCTCCTGGCACATTGCCATTGACAACATGGAGTTGTAGGACTTCTGCTCCTCTTTCACCCTTCGCATCTCCACTAGAGTTCTGAAGAACTTCCCTCACCACCCTATGTTGTTTCCCCATATTTTCCTTTAGTAATCCAGAATCCTTCAGCTGAATCCGGGCGTGACAGTGTCTGCAAGTGATCTCCCCATTAGCGCAAGCAGCGCAGAGAAGAACATAGATCCATAGGCATCCCACCAGGCTGGAGGAGCAGAGTCCAGATCTTCTGGGGGGCTTCATGATGATGGTCTTGGTTTCCCTATTTCAGCCCCAACTCAGTCTCATCTACTGCTGGAGCCTGTTATTATTGTACAGAACAGGGATTTCAGACGAAAAGTGCTTGAAAATGTGATCAAGTGAGCCCCCACATGGGGAGGAACTGAACTGAAGCCAAGTCTGAGAAGCCCACACTGTACCAACTCAAGGCAATTCAGATGCCATCCCTCAGTGTCTCCAAGATGCGAGGCAGACTGGCATAGAGGAGCATCTCCAGCAGCAGCAGCGCATCACAGGTTGAGGTTGGCACAGGGGGGTGTTTATAGTGGCATCATGTTAGCATCTTCCTAGGGCTGAGGGGGTGCCCAGTGCAGGGGTCCTGCTGCAGGCTCCTTATTCCTCTCCACAGAGTGCAGCTGCTGCTGCTGAGGAGCTGAGCAGAATGTGATCAGCCAGTTGCATGTAGGTGCAAGGCATCTCCTCAATTGCTGTCATCACTGTGTGAGCAAGACTCAGAGGAGCAGGTCCAGCCTCCAGCAGCCTGCATGGCAGAGGGAGCAGCAGACATCTGGAGGAGCTCAGGGAGGACAGTGCTCAGCATCCTGGAGCCCCAGAGCTGGACCACTGAGAAGACTGAAGCTCAAGGAGGAGGGGAGGGGGGGGGGGTCTCCTCCAACAAAAACTCCTCAGTTCTGTGTGGGTCATACTGAGCTACTGTTAACCCCCTGAGTGCACAACCAATGCAGAAGCAGAGGTTAGGAGGAGTACTATAGGGGGACTACAAGTCACAGCATAACCATTATGCAGTACATAATACATTTCTTCTAGTAGTCCCATTAGATCTAAGCACCAGCTTGTGTATCAGTTTTATTCTATGCGGCAGCCATTGTAGGACTACAAATACCAGCATAATCATCTTGCAGTTCACTTATGGGGAGGCATGGCCACCATTAACATATAACTGCTTTATTCTATTGTAGGACTACAAGTCACAGCATAACTGTTAACATAAGTAGTATTAGATCGGCGCATCAGGGTGTGTTTCAGCTTTATTCTATGCAGCAGCCATTGTAGAACTACAACTCCCAGCATAATGATCTTACAGTTCATCATTTATAGGTGGGCATGGCCACCATTAACGTATAGTCGATTTTTTCTATTCTAGAACTACAACTCCCAGCATAGCCAACCTGCAATTCATCATGTATTGGCAGTCTTGGACAACAGTAATGTATAGCACCTTTATTCTATTGTAGAACTACAACTCCCAGCATATTGATCCTACAATTCATCATGTATTGGCAGACATGGTCTCCTTATAATGTATAGCAGCTCTAGCTTTGCAGGACTATAAATGTATAACCATGATGCAAGCCTTCCCTCCTCTAGAAGCTCCTGCCATTCAGTAACTGGTGTGTAACTACAAGTCCCAGCAAGAACAGGCATCCCTCAGCTGTGTAGCCTGTGGAAAGACTAGAAGCCAATATCCTTACTATTGGTTATAAGCTGCGGTGGAACTAGAAATCTCAGCAAGACAGAATCTGCATTTTGCATTTTGAATAACCTCTGGGACTTGTAGTTCTCCATTATATTTTGAATTATTACCTTAGGATACAGTAAAGAGGCTGGTGAGGGAGTATAGGAAGAAACTGGAGGTAGTTATACAGCCATAAACCCTGCTGGGGGGACAGCAGAAAACATTGGGGCAGATTTACTTACCCGTTCCATTCGCGATCCAGCGGTGCGTTCTCTGTGGTGGATTCGGGTCTTCCGGCGATTCACTAAGGCAGTTCCTCCGACGTCCACCAGGTGTCGCTGCTGTGCTGAAGTTCCCTGAGGCCCGACGAAGTCAACGATCCATTGCTGGGTGAAGGTAAGTGGGTGTCCAGTGACACTTTTTTTTAAAAATGCGACGTTTTTTCGGAATCCGTTGGGTTGTCGTTCGGCCACGCCCCACGATTTCTGTCGCGTGCATGCCGGCACCGATGCGCCACAATCCGATCGCGTTCGCCAAAATCCTGGGGCAATTCAGGGAAAATCGGCGTAAATCGGAAATAATATAATATCAGACACATTTGATAAATCAACTTTCTTTTTTTGGGGGGTTTATAGGTGCATTTTTGTGATTTTAGTGCAGATTTTTTGCATGCAATTTTTTTCCTCTTTTTTCCCATCTGTTTTGACTGTGAATTCTGCATGGAAACTGCACATTGTATGCAGATTTTCACTCTCCCATAGGCTTTAATGGGAAATTTTTTTTTTGTTATTTTATAACTTCATGTTTATTTTTTACATAAACATTTTGTCATAAGCATCAGCCATACGGCTGTTCTTGATGTTTTTTTAATATATATTTTTTAAACTGATTCTTTTAAATAGAAAACAATGATGATGCTTAACAATATAAACCATCATAATACGGGGTCGTTCACATTAACCCCTCCCCTGCCTGATCACATCCCGCAGGTGGGAGGTCCCCAGTCTCCATATAAGGGCTCTGACCTCATTGGGAAACAGCAAAATATAATAGCAACAGCCAATCACTATCTTTTGCCGAGGTTGACTCCTCCCCCTGCTGTTTTTATATCACCCTCTATACACACACAGTGAAGCGTCAGTGATATACAGTGTAGGGACACGTGGCTGAGCCCCACAAGTTCTCCTTATAATGTATGTGATATAGGCGCACCATGTACAGGACAAACAGGGATAGGACATTTCTATATACAAAGCTGAAACAGTAATATTATCATTAAAACATAAAATTATATCCATTTTTTGATTTTTATATAAAATCCTCCCAAAATATAACTATTAGTCTGAAGAATGTTCCTAAATGGTAAATGATTGGATGTTGCCAGCAGAATGTCGTCGGCTGGAGATGATTTATAGAACTTTTTCTCATTGAGACTTTTTACAAAAAGTCGCAAAGATATGAAAAAGTCTCAAAAAAAACGCAGAGAAGGATCGCATCTATCTAAGCAAATTTTGACATTAGACAAATATGGTGTAAAATAGAGACATTTTAGGCGCAAAAAAAGGCGCAAAATAGAACAACTTAAAGGAAACCTACCACTTGTAGTGGCAGGTTTCCGATGGCAATACCGAGCACCAGCTCAGGGTGAGCTGGTGCCGGAGCTTATTTTAGTTAGTGTTTTAAACCGCGGTATCGCGGTTTAAAACACTTTTTAAACGCTATAGTCGGCGCAGGCAGGTACGCGCTCGGCGCTTACCATGCGCGCGGCTCTCATTCACTTCCTATGTAGCCGCGTGCACGGTAAGCGCCGAGCGCGTACCTGCCTGCGCCGGCTATAACGTTTAAAAAGTGTTTTAAACCGCGATACCGCGGTTTAAAACACTAACTAAAATAAGCTCCGGCACCAGCTCACCCTGAGCTGGTGCCCGGTATTTCCATCGGAAACCTGCCACTACAAGTGGTAGGTTTCCTTTAAGACAAATCTGGCCCATTATTTTTAATGTTATGTTCCAGGATTATTAAATTACAGATTAGGGAAGAGGCAGCAGCAGGAATCTACCATCATATCTACTTCTTGTGGTAGATTTCTCATGGGAGGTTTCCTTTAAGTTGTAGAATAACAACAACAACAAAAAAATCCCCCCCCCCCCCCCCCTTTCTTGCTATTAGAAAGTCACAGAACTTTTCATGAGGGGTTGGGGGATCAGAGTTTGCAGACACCCCCATTTTTAGAGACTAGGGGGTATAGAGACTAGGGGGTAGACATAGAATATTTCTGTACACCATATGTGTGGACTAGGAAGGATGTCCTATAGGTAAAGGTGGGTTGGTAGAGGTTTTGCATTAGGATTATGGAGCTTCATGTTCTTGGGAATGCTGGGGCTTGTGGTTCCTCCACATACTTGGCAGATTTCCTGCCCCTGTGCTGTCAGGGCTGCTGGGAAATTGTAGAACAAAGAGATGATGAAACATAAGAGTCAGCACAAGACGCCCGAGACCGGGAAAGCAGCGGTGACTGATTGTGTCTGTGATTGGTGCTGTCAATATGTGCTGCACCCGGGGTGCTGTGCTGATGGGGGCACCCTCCTGCACCTCCTCCTCATCACCTACCTGCCCCCAGACTGAATCATTTAGCCTAATGGATGGGTTACACTAAAAGTGTTCTCCATAAGCATCCAAAATCCACCATTTTCCAAAGATCAGAATTCCAAGGAATCCTCAATAGATATTATCCTATATAAGGCAGATAGATAGATATGAGATAGATAGATAAATAAATAGATGGATATGAGATAGATAGATATGGGATAGATAGATAGATAGATAGATAGATAGATAGATAGATAGATAGATAGATAGATAGATAGATAGATAGATATGAAATAGATAGATATGAGATAGATAGATAGATAGATAGATAGATAGATATGAGATAGATAGATAGATAGATATGAGATAGATAGATAGATATGAGATAGATAGATAGATAGATAGATAGATAGATAGATAGATATGAGATAGATAGATAGATAGATATGAGATAGATAGATAGATAGATAGATAGATAGATAGATAGATATGAGATAGATAGATAGATATGAGATAGATAGATAATAAATTCCCCAAGAAATTGCAGTGCACCTGAGATTTCCTGGGAGCTGTTCACACTCTCAGAATGGAATATTTCTACTCAGTATAATAACACTGGGCCACCAGAGCCTCCCTCAGGGGATTTATTTCTGCACCTGACTGGCATGGAGATTCTTTGTTAATTGGGAATCCTGCCATCCTGTGCGTACAGAAACATCCAGAGGTAGAGGAAAACTGCACAAACTACATGACCGGACACCCCTTCACTGCCAGAACCAAATCATCATAAAGAGTGCAGCAAAATATGGATTGTTAGCTCTGACTACCATTATAGGCCCTCTATGTACAAGAATAAAATTACTACTATAATACTGCCCCCTATGTACAGGAATATAACTACTATAATACTGCCCCCTATGTACAGGAATATAACTACTATAATACTGCCCCTATGTACAAGAATATAACTACTATAATACTGCCCCCTATGTACAAGAATATAACTACTATAATACTGCCCCCTATGTACAGGAATATAACTACTATAATACTGCCCCCTATGTACAAGAATATGACTACTATAATACTGCCTCCTATGTACAAGAATATAACTACTATAATACTACCCCCTATGTACAAGAATATAACTACTATAATACTGCCCCCTATGTACAAGAATATAACTACTATAATACTGCCCCCTATGTACAAGAATATAACTACTATAATACTGCCTCCTATGTACAAGAATATAACTACTATAATACTACCCCCTATGTACAAGAATATAACTACTATAATACTGCCCCCTATGTGCAAGAATATAACTACTATAATACTGCCCCTTATGTACAGGAATATAACTACTATAATACTGCCCCCTATGTACAAGAATATAACTACTATAATACTGCCCCCTATGTACAGGAATATAACTACTATAATACTGCCCCCTATATACAGGAATATAACCACTATAATACTGCCCCCTATGTACAAGAATATAACTACTATAATACTGCCTCCTATGTACAAGAATATAACTACTATAATACTACCACCTATGTACAAGAATATAACTACTATAATACTGCCCCTATGTACAGGAATATAACTGCTATAATACTGCCGCTTATGTACAGGAATATAACTACTATAATACTGCCCCTATGTACAAGAATATAACTACTATAATACTGCCCCCTATGTACAAGAATATAACTACTATAATACTGCCCCCTATGTACAAGAATATAACTACTATAATACTGCCCCCTATGTACAAGAATATAACTACTATAATACTGCCCCTATATACAGGAATATAACCACTAGGTTAACTGATAGGTTTGTAACATGGAGTTGAATGTGGCGGTATTATTCTATGATGATTATTAGTCTTTACAGACAACTCAACTATTACAAATAATTAAGATGTAAGTTCTTCCCAAAATTCTGACCTGAAAAGACTCCATAGAGGGAGTGACCCGGGCAGTCTGCAGAGTATGGATTTCCTCTCCACCCCGGAAAGCCCCGCAGCACATTGCACATAATTACAGAGTGAGATCTTAGCTATAATATAATGTGAAGGTGTTGCTGTGAGTATAAGCGATCAATCTATGAGGGCTGGAGAGCGGCTGGAACCTGGAAATCATAGCTGCGGCAGATAGCGACACCCATCATTATAGGACATGCTGTCTGGTTAGCCACAGCCCCCATAATGACAGCCACAAGCCCTTAAAGGGAACCTGTCAGCACGTGTTACCATACAGACCACAGCCAGTGCTAGGTATCGTCCCTGGAGAGTTGTGCAATTAGACCATTGCGTGTATTACTAGTAGCAGCAGGACTGTGATATATGGATTTATATTCCAGGACTGTAACATCTCAAAGTGCACTGTAGGTGTGTCCTCACACTGCTGTGCTCTGTACTCAATGCAAATAGTCATATGTATTATCTCTGGAGAGATGTGTATTCTTACCTTTTGTTTTTGTTAGTAGCAGCAGGACTGTGATATATGATTTATATTCCAGGACTGTTGTGCTCTGTGCTCCCTTGGGGCACTTCTGGCTGATAACGGTCCCAAGATGATGATACGGGAAGGCTCATGATGGTGATGTTGCTTGCTCAGAGACACTAAGGGAGATCAATGTTTGTTACACACAGTTCTTTATTCCTGTGCAGGAACCTTCCTGCAGCAATACAATAGACAGTGCAGTACCTGGTAGTAGGCAAGGCTGAGGTAGGGCTGGCTGCCTGAGTAACTTCCTGGATAGGTTTACTGTAGCTCTGGCTGTCTCCCCCTACTAATGAAATGTCCACAGCAGAGCCCCCCTTTATAGAAATGTCCACAGCAGAGCCCCCATTTATATAAATGTCCACATCAGAGCCCCCTTCAATGAAATGTCCACAGCAGAGCCCCCTTTATAGAAATGTCCACAGCAGAGCCCCCTTTATAGAAATGTCCACAGCAGAGCCCCCTTTATAGAAATGTCCACAGCAGAGCCCCCTTCAATGAAATGTCCACAGCAGAGCCCCCTTTATAGAAATGTCCACAGCAGAGCCCCCTTTATAGAAATGTCCACAGCAGAGCCCCCTTTATAGAAATGTCCACAGCAGAGCCCCCTTCAATGAAATGTCCACAGCAGAGCCCCCTTCAATGAAATGTCCACAGCAGAGCCCCCTTTATAGAAATGTCCACAGCAGAGCCCCCTTTATAGAAATGTCCACAGCAGAGCCCCCTTCAATGAAATGTTCACAGCAGAGCCCCCTTCAATGAAATGTCCACAGCAGAGCCCCCTTTATAGAAATGTCCACAGCAGAGCCCCCTTCAATGAAATGTTCACAGCAGAGCCCCCTTCAATGAAATGTCCACAGCAGAGCCCCCTTTATAGAAATGTCCACAGCAGAGCCCCCTTTATAGAAATGTCCACAGCAGAGCCCCCTTTATAGAAATGTCCACAGCAGAGCCCCGTTCAATAAAATGTACAAAGCAGAGCCCCTCCCTTTAGAGAAAATCCACAGCAGAGCCCCCTTTAAGAAAATGTCCACAGCAGAGCCGCCCTTTAAGGAAATGTCCACAGCAGAGCCCCCTTGAAAAAAAACTCTATACTTACCTCAGTCTTCTTATTCTGCCCACGCGCACAGACTACAACGTCATGCAGCCGCTACACTGCCAATATAGAGTACATTTTTTAAGTTGAAGCTATTTGGCCGTGGCCCAGGGCTGGGTGTTCCACAACCAGGTGGCTTGGGACCCCTGCTGTAGGGTAAAGGTCATGTGATTGGCACCTGGTACTGTAAGTATCCCAGGAAGAAGTTTCCGCTCCGTGTTTCGTTACAGTTGCGCCAGGCAAGGAGCTGACTGTGTTTTATATTCTGACTGCTCAGTTTCCTGCCGCAGCCCGTCCTCCCATTGTGCCACGTAAATAAGATTTTTCTTAGCCTCTGGAAATAAAATACATATATCCGAAAAATAAGTAGATTGTCCTGGAAATGGAGCTAAGCAGTTGCCACCGGTCTCAGCGCACTTATAGATGTAGCAGAGCTGACATTGTCATAGGGCACAGGAACTTTCCTTCCTTGTAATAGAAATCTGCTCTCTGTATCAGGGTCGGCTCCACGAGTAAGTGGGCCCCTGGGTGACAGAGCCTCAATGGGCCCCTTTGCAGTGAACTCACATGGCGGCATTAAAAATTCAGAAACGAAAACAGTCTCCTGTTCCCTAAAATATTCCCTAGTTTATCATCCCAAACAGCCCCTCATGGGTATTTAATATAAAGCCCCCCTCACGCCCTATGGATTCCTTATATAGAGCCTTATGTGAACCCCCATCAGCTCTGGCACTTGCCCAGGTATACCCAGTGCTGGCACCCGCCCTGCTCCATGTATTCTCTTTGGGGTGAGCTGGTGCTGAGCTTGTGCAGTCTATCAGAAGAAGATGAGCTACAATGTAAAGCAGAAAGGAGATTCATCCCTTAGAAGCTCCTCCATAACATGTAGGGGTCAGGCTATACACTCACCGGCCACTTTATTAGGTACACCTGTCCAACTGCTCGTTAACACTTAATTTCTAATCAGCCAATCACATGGCGGCAACTCAGTGCATTTAGGCATGTAGACATGGTCAAGACAATCTCCTGTAGTTCAAACCGAGCATCAGTATGGGGAAGAAAGGTGATTTGAGGCCTTTGAACGTGGCATGGTTGTTGGTGCCAGAAGGGCTGGTCTGAGTATTTCAGAAACTGCTGATCTACTGGGATTTTCACGCACAACCATCTCTAGGGTTTACAGAGAATGGTCCGAAAAAGAAAAAACATCCAGTGAGCGGCAGTTCTGTGGGCGGAAATGCCTTGTTGATGCCAGAGGTCAGAGGAGAATGGGCAGACTGGTTCGAGCTGATAGAAAGGCAACAGTGACTCAAATCGCCACCCGTTACAACCAAGGTAGGCAGAAGAGCATCTCTGAACGCACAGTACGTGGAACTTTGAGGCAGATGGGCTACAGCAGCAGAAGACCACACCGGGTGCCACTCCTTTCAGCTAAGAATAGGAAACTGAGGCTACAATTTGCACAAGCTCATTGAAATTGGACAGTAGAAGATTGGAAAAACGTTGCCTGGTCTGATGAGTCTCGATTTCTGCTGCGACATTCGGATGGTAGGGTCAGAATTTGGCGTCAACAACATGAAAGCATGGATCCATCCTGCCTTGTATCAACGGGTCAGGCTGGTGGTGGTGGTGTCATGGTGTGGGGAATATTTTCTTGGCACTCTTTGGGCCCCTTGGTACAACGCCACAGCCTACCTGAGTATTGTTGCTGCCCATGTCCATCCCTTTATGAGCACAATGTACCCTGTAACATCTGATGGCTACTTTCAGCAGGATAATGCGCCATGTCATAAAGCTGGAATCATCTCAGACTGGTTTCTTGAACATGACAATGAGGTCACTGTACTCAAATGGCCTCCACAGTCACCAGATCTCAATCCAATAGAGCATCTTTGGGATGTGGTGGAACGGGAGATTCGCATCATGGATGTGCAGCCGACAAATCTGCGGCAACTGTGTGATGCCATCATGTCAATATGGAGCAAAATCTCTGAGGAGCTTCCAGCACCTTGTTGTATCTATGCCACGAAGAATTGAGGCAGTTCTGAATGCAAAAGGGGGTCCAACCCGTTACTAGCATGGTGTACCTAATAAAGTGGCCGGTGAGTGTATATACCCCATAGTGTCCATAGTCACTGCCATAGATGATCAGTATAGCCCCAATCATGGTCACCTTTAGAAAGGAATGTTAGGGGTCACTGCCGCATAGACTTCATGTGGTTAGTTGTTGATACTGCCCCCATTGCTTCATAACCAACCTACTGGACCAGTTAATGTGTAGTCTAATACCCACAATGCAAAGGCAGTAAGAAGCTCAGACCACAAGTGCCCCCACCCCCATTAAAACCGTTCCATCGAATCTGGTGAAACCATGTAATACATTGCTTAGCCTGTGGGGGCACTGCAGGGAAATCTAACTCTTCCTTTTTGATTCCCTCTCAGATCACATCTGATGCCTTGAGGTCTTATTGGAGGATTTTCTAACAAAAAGGATAAACAACCCCTTTAAAGAGAACCTCTAACTACCTCCACCAACTCTGCACCAACCTCCGCCAACCCTTTAATTTGGTTGGAGTTTGGAATTTTTTCTCTAGCCCTTACGGTTTCCGAGCAATTAGTGTTGTAACTTACAGCACCACTTATGCTAATTAGACTCTTTACTGTCAAGTGGGTGGTGACAGCACCACCCACTTGACAGAATGGAGTCTGATTGGAATATTGTGTGACAAAACTCATGGCACTGATTGCTCGGAAACGGTAAGAGCTAGAGAAAAAATTACAACTGTGCCGGAATCAGCGGGGTGAGGCCTATTAAAGGGTGCAAAGAGGTTGTGGAGGTAAAGGTCCTTTTTAAAGGTGTTTGTGGTCAACTGGACATTTTTAATACTGATGACCTTAGGACAGATCATATTAGATCAGGGTCAGGGTCATATTGAGGGGTTCAAGCTAGAAGCAGAAGGCTCAGTCCCCAATATAGCGGGCATGATAGTGAATAGGACCAACAGTTGGGACATCAGTGTAGGTTTTGGGTTTATAACCTCTATGGAGGAAGCGCACAGACAGAACGTATCCATGTAACGTTTTCCCGGTTACATTGTTACAATATGCGCCTGTTCTGTCCGTGTCGTCCCCCTCCCCCATCACCTGAGATGTTTAATTAAGTTTGACGCAGATTTTAATTTGCCTCCCGTTCCCTCCTCATCCCTGTATCCATGAGTCGCATGGTGATTGCAGGATTATCCGCCGCTCGCCATTATCCGTCGCTCCGGCCTGATCCGCTCACACAGAGATTTCTGATGATAATTACACAACGTGAAAGTGTTTCTCCCACCTCTCATGTAAAAGGAACCCAATCTTCCCTTTCTTTATTAAAGGTGACCGGAGGAGGGGGCTCACAATGCCATGTGCATGATCCTAGATCTAATCATTACCTTTAATGAATCTGGCACAGCAACAGTGGCCACTACAGGCAGCAGGCGGTACTGCAACATAATCAGTTATTGATTCAGTTGTTGAGGCTTTAATGTAGCAGAACTACAACTCCCAGCCTATATAGATATCATAAGATACATAGGATAACTTGCTTGGGATGTCCCTCTATTAGACAGAGGACAAAGCTATATTTTTCTCTCTGGAGGACCCAGGATGACCGTGTGTTGCAGGGTCACCAATGTATTTGAATGGACACCATGTAATGCCACAGTCCTCCTATAGTGGCCGCTGTAGGAATCATGTACAGCTATCATAAAGTGTACCCGCTACCGACCAGCCACGATCATCTGATCACTATACAAGATGCCCCTCGATTCCTATAGCTATCTATATACTGATCTATATGTATATATGTAGAGAGCAAACAGCAGGGCTGTTGACCACGGCAGCCAATCACAGCTCAGCTTTCATTTTACTAGGTCACATGAAAAATTTGAAGGGGAGCTGTAATTGGTTGCCATGGACAACTTAGCAAATTCTTACTCTTAGACAGCTTGATAAATCTCCCCCATGTGTTTATAAAATGTATCCCGAATTTCAGCCCTGCCACATCCATATCAATATTATTAGATTTCCCCAAATTCTTCATACTCTGTATATACAAATGTCAGTGATCACTGCAATCCTAGCATTCTATTCATGAATCAGGGGTCAGAATGAACCTAAACAGGATCAGGAATGAAGAATTACCGTGAAAGCTACATTGTGTGAATCGTGGACAAAAACTTAAAAAAATCAGTACTTACCTCGGGCGCTGCTCATCACCCCTCGGATCTGACTTCATCTCTCCTCAGGTTCTGGGCAGAGACGTCTAATTACATCCTAGCGGGTGCCTGCCAGCAGATGGCAGCGCCACACCTCTGTCTGCCCTGCATGGGGGGGATAAAGTCGGGCCGCGGGGTGAAGAGGAGTTGCCTTTATTATTTCTATGGGCCTCCGCTGTGGACATTTTATTGGGTGGGGAGCAATGCTGGGGACATTTTTTTAGGAGGGGGCACTGTTGGAGGCATTATATGGGACCTTCGCTGTGGACACTTCATTGGGGGGGCACTGCTGGGGGCATTATACGGTGAGCACTGTTGGGGGCATTTTGTTAGGGGTGGAAGCACTGCTGGGGGTATTTCATGGGTTATTTTATGGAGGGATTTCATTAATGGGGGAGCACTTCTCAGACATTTCATTAATAGGGAACACTGCTGGATCATTAGGGTTGGGGAGCACTGCTGGGGACAATTCATTAAGGAGAAGCACTGTTGAGGACATGGTGTTGGGGGGATCAGCTGGAGACATTTCATTGGGTGGAGGTCTCTGCTGGGGACATTTCATTGGGTGGGGGGAGGCTCTTCTAGAGATAGTAGATGGGAGGGTTTTTCTGTAGGGAAGAAGATGGGAGGGTTTTTCTGTAGGGAAGAAGACGGGAGGGTTTTTCGTCCTGCTGGACAATTCCAGTAAGACTGAAGGTGTAATCATCCCATCTGAATAAACACAATCCTAAGGGCTCGTCCTCCTCGTAAACGACTCATGGCCGCCATAAGATAATGAATCGCCAGTGCGGGAATGTCTGCCGCTAATGAAACTGAATGGGAACGGCGATCACTCGCTAATTATCTGGTTTTGTCCTCCTCAAGATAAGAAACTAAAGAGAAAATCAAGAAAATGCCTCTCAGTGATACAATGGAGGACATGAGTCACAAGTTTTTTTTTTGCTTTGGTGTATTATTGAGACATTTGGAAGGTTTTTTATGAATGATTGTCTTTTTTCTTGTTATACATGTTCAGATTTTTCCTATTCTCTTAGGCTTTTTAAAAACTTTTTGTTGCAAATATCTCAAATCTACACAGACACAAACCATGTGAGAGGGTTATATGCAGGCGAGGACACAAGCCATGGGAGGGGGTTATATAAGGAGAGGATACAAGCCATGTGAGGGGTCATATACAGGAGAGGATACAAGCCATGTGGGGGGTTATATACAGGAGAGGACACAAGCCATGTGAGGGGTCATATACAGGAGAGGACACAAGCCATGTGAGGGGGTTATATACAGGAGAGGATACAAGCCATGTGAGGGGGTTATATACAGGAGAGGACACAAGCCATGTGAGGGGGTTATATACAGGAGAGGATACAAGCCATGTGAGGAGTTACATACAGGAGGATACAAGCCATGTGAGGGATTATATACAGGAGAGGATACAAGCCATGTGAGGGGGTTATATACAGAAAAGGACACAAGCCATGTGAGGGATTATATACAGGAGAGGATACAAGCCATGTGAGGGGGTTATATACAGGAGAGGACACAAGCCATGGGAGGGCTTATATACAGGAGAGTACACAAACCACGTGAGGGGGTTATATACAGGAGAGGATACAAGCCCTGTAAGGGGTTATACTGTATACAGGAGAGGACACAAGCCATGTGAGGGGTATTATACAAGAGAGGACACAAGCCATGTGAGGGGTTATATACAGGAGAGGACATAAGCCATGGGAGGGCTTATATACAGGAGAGGACACAAACCATGTGAGGGGGTTATATACAGGAGAGGATAAAAGCCATGTGAGGGGTTATATACAGGAGAGGACACAAGCCATGTGAGGGGTATTATACAGGAGAGGACACAAGCCATGTGAGGGGTTATATAAGGGAGAGGATACAAGCCATGTGAGGGGTTATATACAGGAGAGGACACAAGCCATGTGAGGGGTTATATACAGGAGAGGATACAAGCCATGTGAGGGGTTATATACAGGAGAGGACACAAGCCATGTGAGGGGTTATACACAGGAGAGGACACAAGCCATGTGAGAGGTTATATACAGGAGAGGACACAAGCCATGTGAGGGGTTATATACAGGTGAGGCTACAAGCCATGTGAGGGGTTATATACAGGAGAGGATACAAGCCTTGTGCGGGGTTATATACAGGAGAGGACACAAGCCATGGGAGGGAGTTATATACAGGAGAGGATACAAGCCATATGAGAGGGTTATATACAGGAGAGGATACAAGCATTGTGAGGGGTTATATACAGGAGAGGACACAAGCCACGTGAGGGGGTTATATACAAGAGAGGACACAAACCATGTGAGGAGGTTATATACAGGAGAGGACACAAGCCATGTGAGGGGTTATATACAGGAGAGGATACAAGCCATGTGAGGGGTTATATGCAGGAGAGGACACAAGCCATGTGAGAGTGTATATACAGGAGAGGACACAAGCCATGTGAGGAGGTTATATACAGGAGAGGACACAAGCCATGGGAGGGGTTATATACAGGAGAGGACACAAGCCATGGGAGGGAGTTATATACAGGAGAGGATACAAGCCATTTGAGGGGCTTATATACAGGAGAGGGCAAACGCCATAAGAGGGGGTTATATACAGGAGAGGATACAAACCTTATGAGGGGGTTATATACAGGAGAGGATACAAGCCTTGTGAGGGGTTATATACAGGAGAGGACACAAGCCATGTGAGGGGGTTATATACAAGAGAGGACACAAACCATGTGAGGAGGTTATATACAGGAGAGGATACAAGCCATGTGAGGGGTTATATACAGGAGAGGACACAAGCCATGTGAGGGGTTATATACAGGAGAGGATACAAGCCATGTGAGGAGGTTATATACAGAAGAGGACACAAGCCATGTGATGAGGTATATACAGGAGAGAATACAAGCCATGTGAGGGGTTATATACAGGAGAGGACACAAGCCATGTGAGGGGGTTATATGCAGGAGAGGACATAAGCCATGTGAGGGGTTATATACAGAAGAGGACACAAGCCATGTGAGGGGTTATATACAAGAGAGGACACAAGCCATGTGACGAGGTATATACAGGAGAGAATACAAGCCATGTGACGAGGTATATACAGGAGAGAATACAAGCCATGTGAGGGGTTATATACAGGAGAGAACACAAGCCACGTGAGGGGGTTATATGCAGGAGAGGACATAAGCCATGTGAGGGGTTATATACAGGAGAGGATACAAGCCATGTGAAGAGTTATATACAGGAGAGGACACAAGCCATGTGAGGGGATATATACAGGAGAGGATACAAGCCATGTGAGGGGGTTATATACAGGAGAGGACACAAGCCATGTGAGGGGTTATATACAGGAGAGGACACAAGCCATGTGAGGGGGTTATATACAGGAGAGGACACAAGCCATGTGAGGGGTTATATACAGAAGATGACATAAGCCATGTGAGGAGGTTATATACAGGAGAGGACACAAGCCATGTGAGGGGGTTATATACAGGAGAGGATACAAACCTTGTGAGGGATTATATACAGGAGAGGACACAAGCCATGTGAGGGGTTATATACAGGAGAGGACACAAGCCATGTGAGGGGTTATACACAGGAGAGGACACAAGCCATGTGAGAGGTTATATACAGGAGAGGACACAAGCCATGTGAGGGGTTATATACAGGTGAGGCTACAAGCCATGTTAGGGGTTATATACAGGAGAGGATACAAGCCTTGTGAGGGGTTATATACAGGAGAGGACACAAGCCATGGGAGGGAGTTATATACAGGAGAGGATACAAGCCATGTGAGGGGCTTATATACAGGAGAGGGCACACGCCATGTGAGGGGGTTATATACAGGAGAGGATACAAGCCATATGAGAGGGTTATATACAGGAGAGGATACAAGCATTGTGAGGGGTTATATACAGGAGAGGACACAAGCCACGTGAGGGGGTTATATACAAGAGAGGACACAAACCATGTGAGGAGGTTATATACAGGAGAGGACACAAGCCATGTGAGGGGTTATATACAGGAGAGGATACAAGCCATGTGAGGGGTTATATGCAGGAGAGGACACAAGCCATGTGAGGGGGTTATATACAGGAGAGGATACAAGCCTTGTGAGAGGTTATATACAGGAGAGGACACAAGCCATGGGAGGGAGTTATATACAGGAGAGGATACAAGCCATTTGAGGGGCTTATATACAGGAGAGGGCAAACGCCATGTGAGGGGGTTATATACAGGAGAGGATACAAACCTTATGAGGGGGTTATATACAGGAGAGGATACAAGCCTTGTGAGGGGTTATATACAGGAGAGGACACAAGCCATGTGAGGGGGTTATATACAAGAGAGGACACAAACCATGTGAGGAGGTTATATACAGGAGAGGATACAAGCCATGTGAGGGGTTATATACAGGAGAGGACACAAGCCATGTGAGGGGGTATATACAGGAGAGGACACAAACCATGTGAGGGGTTATATACAAGAGAGGACACAAACCATGTGGGGGGTTATATACAGGAGAGGACACAAGCCATGTGAGGGGTTATATACAGGAGAGGATACAAGCCATGTGAGGAGGTTATATACAGAAGACGACACAAGCCATGTGAGGGGTTATATACAAGAGAGGACACAAGCCATGTGAGGGGGTTATATACAGGAGAGGACACATGCCATGTGATGAGGTATATACAGGAGAGGATACAAGCCATGTGAGGGGTTATATACAGGAGAGGATACAAGCCTTGTGAGGGGGTTATATACAGGAGAGGACACAAGCCATGTGAGGGGGTTATATGCAGGAGAGGACATAAGCCATGTGAGGGGTTATATACAGAAGAGGACACAAGCCATGTGAGGGGTTATATACAAGAGAGGACACAAGCCATGTGACGAGGTATATACAGGAGAGAATACAAGCCATGTGAGGGGGTTATATACAGGAGAGGACACAAGCCATGTGAGGGGTTATATACAGGAGAGAACACAAGCCACGTGAGGGGGTTATATGCAGGAGAGGACATAAGCCATGTGAGGGGTTATATACAGGAGAGGATACAAGCCATGTGAAGAGTTATATACAGGAGAGGACACAAGCCATGTGAGGGGATATATACAGGAGAGGATACAAGCCATGTGAGGGGTTATATACAGGAGAGGACACAAGCCATGTGAGGGGTTATATACAGGAGAGGACACAAGCCATGTGAGGGGGTTATTTACAGGAGAGGACACAAGCCATGTGAGGGGTTATATACAGGAGAGGACACATGCCATGTGATGAGGTATATACAGGAGAGGATACAAGCCATGTGAGGGGTTATATACAGGAGAGGATACAAGCCTTGTGAGGGGGTTATATACAGGAGAGGACACAAGCCATGTGAGGGGGTTATATGCAGGAGAGGATACAAGCCATGTGAGGGGCTTATATACAGGAGAGGGCACACGCAATGTGAGGGGGTTATATACAGGAGAGGATACAAGCCATATGAGGGGGTTATATACAGGAGAGGATACAAGCATTGTGAGGGGTTATATACAGGAGAGGACACAAGCCACTTGAGGGGGTTATATACAAGAGAGGACACAAACCATGTGAGGAGGTTATATACAGGAGAGGACACAAGCCATGTGAGGGGTTATATACAGGAGAGGATACAAGCCATGTGAGGGGTTATATGCAGGAGAGGACACAAGCCATGTGAGAGTGTATATACAGGAGAGGACACAAGCCATGTGAGGGGGTTATATACAGGAGAGGATACAAGCCTTGTGAGGGGTTATATACAGGAGAGGACACAAGCCATGGGAGGGAGTTATATACAGGAGAGGATACAAGCCATTTGAGGGGCTTATATACAGGAGAGGGCAAACGCCATGTGAGGGGGTTATATACAGGAGAGGATACAAACCTTATGAGGGGGTTATATACAGGAGAGGATACAAGCCTTGTGAGGGGTTATATACAGGAGAGGACACAAGCCATGTGAGGGGGTTATATACAAGAGAGGACACAAACCATGTGAGGAGGTTATATACAGGAGAGGATACAAGCCATGTGAGGGGTTATATACAGGAGAGGACACAAGCCATGTGAGGGGTTATATACAGGAGAGGACACAAACCATGTGAGGGGTTATATACAAGAGAGGACACAAACCATGTGAGGGGTTATATACAGGAGAGGACACAAGCCATGTGAGGGGTTATATACAGGAGAGGATACAAGCCATGTGAGGAGGTTATATACAGAAGAGGACACAAGCCATGTGAGGGGTTATATACAAGAGAGGACACAAGCCATGTGAGGGGGTTATATACAGGAGAGGACACATGCCATGTGATGAGGTATATACAGGAGAGGATACAAGCCATGTGAGGGGTTATATACAGGAGAGGATACAAGCCATGTTAGGGGGTTATATACAGGAGAGGACACAAGCCATGTGAGGGGGTTATATGCAGGAGAGGACATAAGCCATGTGAGGGGTTATATACAGAAGAGGACACAAGCCATGTGAGGGGTTATATACAAGAGAGGACACAAGCCATGTGACGAGGTATATACAGGAGAGAATACAAGCCATGTGAGGGGGTTATATACAGGAGAGGACACAAGCCATGTGAGGGGTTATATACAGGAGAGAACACAAGCCACGTGAGGGGGTTATATGCAGGAGAGGACACAAGCCATGTGAGGGATTATATACAGGAGAGTATACAAGCCATGTGAGGGATTATATACAGGAGAGTATACAAGCCATGTGAGGGGTTATATACAGGAGAGGATACAAGCCATGTGAAGAGTTATATACAGGAGAGGACACAAGCCATGTGAGGGGATATATACAGGAGAGGATACATGCCATGTGAGGGGGTTATATACAGGAGAGGACACAAGCCATGTGAGGGGTTATATACAGGAGAGGACACAAGCCATGTGAGGGGGTTATATACAGGAGAGGACACAAGCCATGTGAGGGGTTATATACAGGAGAGGACACAAGCCATGTGAGAGGTTATATACAGGAGAGGACACAAGCCATGTGAGGGGTTATATACAGGAGAGGACACAAGCCATGTGAGGGGTTAAATACAGGAATACAGTATAGCAGGCAGTAAATTTATTACCTCTTATATTATATGGTGCAGTTTATGTGTAGTGTAGCAGGCAGTATATACATCACCGCTTATATTATATGGTGCAGTATATGTACAGTGTAGCAAGTGGTATATACATCCCCCTTATATTATATGGTGCAGTATATGTACAGTGTAGCAGGCAGTATATACATTGCCCTTAAATTATATGGTGCAGTATATGTACAGTGTAGCAGGCGTTATATACATTCCCCCTTATCTCATATGGTGCAGTATATGTACAGTGTAGCAGGTGGTATATACATCCCCCCTTATATTATATGGTGCAGTATATGTACAGTGTAGCAGGTGGTTTATACATCCCCCTTATCTTATATGGTGCAGTATATGTACAGTGTAGCAGGCGGTATATACATTACCCTTATGTTATATGGTGCAGTATATGTACAGTGTAACAGGTGCTATATACATCATCATGTATATTACTGTATATATCCTACAGCACATCTAGTAACGTCCGCTCCCCCTTGTGGTGAGCTCTTGGTATTACTCCTCCTCTTTCCTTTGGATTTGGCTCTGATAAGATTTCAGATGAGATTTATTTTGGGTCGTTCATCAGGTAAATACCAGTTAATTCTGGGCAGGACGATCAATGCGGCATCTCAGAGGCTTCTTGGCACATCCATCCCTGGATTTTACTAATACAATTATCTCTAACAAGCAAATAGATTTCATTTTCTCGCAAACCGCAATCCCACCGATTCCTTCTTCCACCCAGATTCATTTTTCTTCCTCGGTTTCTGCAATCTTCACCCTTTATAGGATTTCCTTCATCCTACAATACTTCATGTGATGCATCCAGTGTCTGCTGGACGACAGATGAATGATGGGAGATGTAGTGATGAGGGGAAACGAACAACACAGTGGGGCTCATTTACTAAGGACCCGACTAGCTCATTATCGTCGGGTTTTCCGAAAATTACCGGTCTGCGCCGTTTAACCCCGGGTTTTTGGCGCACACAATCGGATTGTGTCGCATCAGCGCCGGGTTTCATGTGACAGATATTGGGGGGCGTGGCTGTCGGAAAACCTGACAGATTCGGAAAAACCGTGGTATTTTTTTTTTAAAATGTGTCGCTTGACAAGCACTTACATGCACCAGGAAGAGGATGGTGAACTCCGGCGAACCTCGGCGCACCAGCGACACCTGTTGGATATTGGGCACACGGACCTTAGTGAATCCCGGCAAGCTCCGAATCAACGGCGGACAACGCACCGCTGGATCGCGAATGGACCGGGTAAGTAAATGACCCCCAGTATGATCTCTGCACATTAACCTTATGAAGAAATCCATTGCAGCTTGGGATGTGACCAGAGCATAGCACATCATATAATATACATATAATAACATTGCATTGTGGGACAAGTATAGATCATAGTTAAAGGGGTTTTCCCATTTCAGCAAATTAATGTTATTGTTTGTATAGTACAAAGTTATACAAATTTCAAATTCTCCGCTTGCTGCCTTTCTATAGGAAGCTTCTATACTTACTTCCAGTGGACAGAAATCTGACTATGGTCACACAGGTGAGTTATAATGAGCCGTGCACCATGGAGAGATTTAATAATAACAATAAACACTGAAGCATTCTATAGCATGACAGCAAGCAGAGATGGGAATAGTGCTTTAACACTTGACTTTTGTATATGGGACGGACCCTCACTCCGTCATAACAACTCAATAGTTTACTTACAACTCACATTTACTTACCCGTTCCCTGCGTGATCCCCGATCCGGAATGTCCGACGATGATGCCCTGTGCCGCGATGCACTAAGATCGTGCGTCCGATATCCTGCATGTGTCGCTTCCCCGATCAGGTCCGCCGGAGTTCACCTGATCGGGGAAGTTTCCTCCTCCCAGTGTATGTAAGTGCTTGGCTTGCGACACAATTTTGAAGCTAAATCCCCTGGTTTGTCCGAATCCGTCGGATCGTCCGAAACTCCCCCCCACCCCCCGATTTGTGTCGCATGAAAGCCAGCGCTGATGTGCCACAATCCGATCGCATGCGTCAAAAAACCCCTTTTTAAATCCCTGTCCCAGCAGAGTAAAACGGAAACCGTCGAAAGTGTGATCCGCGGGACCCTAAGTAAATGAGCCCCATTGTGTCCAGTATAAATAAACACAAAACACTTTATCTTTGGTGTCAAATAGGCCGCAGCTTTATATAAATCACAAGACTAAAACAGTTAGAGGAGGAGTCGGGTGAATTGCTAGGAATGTGGTTCGCCTTTGGGGGCCGGACGCTCTGCATCACCATTCTGGCAGAGCCAGTACACATTAAGGGCACCAAGGCCCTTCCTCCGGGCCTAGAGGGATAACACCAATTTTATCTCATCATAATGCAGGAAATAGAAAAAGAACTTCTAGTGAGGAAGATGCCACACGTCCCATTTTTGGGCCATTTTAAAGCAAGCATTTTCAGTCTGCTAATTATGCACTCCCCTGCTGTGATGGCACGCAAGAGGCGTGCATAATTGGCATCTCTCTGAGGGACAGGATAGGAAGTGATATCTGCTGCTGAGTTCAACCCCTCTCACATAGCCGCCTTACATCCTACATACTTTGCCCTCTTACAGCACAACCCACCCATATTAAATGAATACAACTACATAGAAATGACTCTGTTAAAGGTCCCCCTATACCAAAGTCATTCCCCCCTTTGCTTATGTCTCTGGGGGTGCAGCTGCACTTCAGTTTTTCAGATGCAGTTTTTAAGCCCAAAAGGAGGCGTGGATCAGAATAGTTGAGGACTTATCATTAAGAAGGGCTGCTCCTTGTCATATTTATACTCCACTCCTGGTTTGGGCATCAAAAACTGCATCTGTAAAACTGTGTCTATAGTCTATAGCTACCACAATGCAGCACTGCAGGATATGATCTAAACATATTATACATATAAAAAGGAAAACTAAAGACATTTTCATGCAGCTTTGGTGGTGACTAGAGCGGATAACATCATGCTGATCAACACAATAGGGCAGTGTGTATCTAACAGTGGACACATAGGGGCTCATTTACTTATCGCGCACTTTCGTCGGGTATCCCGACGATTTCCGGTTTGCGCCAGGGGCGTGGCCGTCGGACAACCTGACGAATTCGGAAAAACCGCGGAATTTAAAAATGAATTTGTGTCGCAAGATCAGCACTTACATGCACCGGGACGAAGAAGCTGAACTCCGGCGGACCTCGGCGCAGCAGCGACACCTGGTGGATATCGGGCGCACGGACCTTAGTGAATCCCGGCAGACCCGAATCCTTGTCGGAGAACGTGCTGCTGGATCACGACTGGACCGGGTAAGTAAATGAGCCCCATAGAATGTAGAGTCTTCAGCCACTGTCTGTGTCTTCTTCCCATCCTATATCCTATACTTGTAAATATAAATAAGACATATAAGAAATCCCCCATCTTGAAGATCAATGGATTTTCCCTTGAAGGATCATTTAATCCACCATAAAGATTTTTTACACAACAGAAAATATTCGCCCCGTCTTATCCGTAATCCACTGGAGTGTCATAAACCCGCACAGATCTGCGGCCATAAATCTGCGGAGATGTCTGGACAGGAAGGTCATCGGGGCTTCAGGGGACGGCGCTCTCCGCACAGAGGTTATTGATTTCTGAACTTGGCCACGATCATCTGATTTATCTCTGGTGACTTTCTACTATTCGGGATAGAAATCTTATTTACAGCGACTTCTTCCACCATCCAGTGATCCGGGTTCTGGTTAAGAAATTCTCCAGCAGAAGGAATTACCAGGAGGCACAGACAGAAAGATATTAGATAGATAGATAGATAGATAGATAGATAGATAGATAGATAGATAGATAGATAGATAGATAGATAGATAATAGACAGATACATAGGTAGATAGATATGAGATAGATATCACAAATTTGCGCCTAAAAAGACGCAAAAATACCCCTACTTCAAATGTACTTCAAAAAAACTTCACTTTTCATTACTAAAAATATAGGTTTTCAGTTCCCAAATGTAAAATTACTGTATATACTCGAGTATAAGCCGACCAGAGTATAAGCCGAGACCCATAATTTTGCCACAAAAACCTGGGAAAACCTATTGACTCGAGTATAAGCCGAGGGTGGGAAATGCATTGGTCACAGCCCCCCCCCAACTATATAGCCAGCAAGCCCCCAGTAGTATACACCCAGCTGCCCCAAAGTATATAGCCAGCCCCCAGAAGTATATAGCCAGCAGCCCTGCAGTATATAGCCAGCCAGCCCCTGCACCCCAGTATATACCTTGCCAGCCCCTGCCCAACACATAGCCAGCCAGCCCCTGTGCCCCTGTATACAGCCTGCCAGCCCTTTTGCCCCAGTATATAGCCTTCCAGCCCCCTGCCCCAGTATTCAGCCTGCCAGCCCCTGTGCCCCAGTATTCAGCCTGCCAGCCCCTGTGCCCCGGTATACAGCCTGCCAGCCCCTGTGCCCCGGTATATAGCCTGCCAGACCCTGTGCCCCAGTATATAGCCTGCCAGACCCTGTGCCCCAGTATACAGCCTGCCAGCCCCTGTGCCCCAGTATACAGCCTGCCAGCCCCTGTGCCCCAGTATACAGACTTCAAGCCCCCTGCCCCGGTATACAGCCTGCCAGCCCCTGTGCCCCGGTATACAGCCTGCCAGCCCCTGTGCCCCGGTATATAGCCTGCCAGACCCTGTGCCCCAGTATATAGCCTGCCAGACCCTGTGCCCCAGTATACAGCCTGCCAGCCCCTGTGCCCCAGTATACAGCCTGCCAGCCCCTGTGCCCCAGTATACAGACTTCAAGCCCCCTGCCCCAGTATACAGCCTGCCAGACCCTGTGCCCCGATATATAGCCTGCCAGCCCCTGTGCCCCGGTATACAGCCTGCCAGCCCCTGTGCCCCGATATATAGCCTGCCAGCCCCTGTGCCCCAATATGTAGCCTGCCAGCCCCTGTGCCCCGGTATACAGCCTTCCAGCCCCCTGCCCCAGTATACAGCCTGCCAGCCCCTGTGCCCCGGTATACAGCCTGCCAGCCCCTGTGCCCCGGTATACAGCCTGCCAGCCCCTGTGCCCCGGTATACAGCCTGCCAGCCCCTGTGCCCCGATATATAGCCTGCCAGCCCCTGTGCCCTAGTATATAGCCTGCCAGCCCCTGTGCCCCGGTATACAGCCTGCCAGCCCCTGTGCCCCGACATACAGCCTGCCAGCCCCTGTGCCCCGGTATACAGCCTGCCAGCCCCTGTGCCCCGATATATAGCCTGCCAGCCCCTGTGCCCCATTATATAGCCTGCCAGCCCCTGTGCCCCATTATATAGCCTGCCAGACCCTGTGCCCCAGTATTCAGCCTGCCAGCCCCTGTGCCCCGATATACAGCCTGCCAGCCCCTGTGCCCCGGTATACAGCCTGCCAGCCCCTGTGCCCCGGTATACAGCCTGCCAGCCCCTGTGCCCCGATATATAGCCTGCCAGCCCCTGTGCCCCAGTATATAGCCTGCCAGCCCCTGTGCCCCGGTATACAGCCTGCCAGCCCCTGTGCCCCGATATACAGCCTGCCAGCCCCTGTGCCCCGGTATACAGCCTGCCAGCCCCTGTGCCCCGATATATAGCCTGCCAGCCCCTGTGCCCCATTATATAGCCTGCCAGCCCCTGTGCCCCATTATATAGCCTGCCAGACCCTGTGCCCCAGTATTCAGCCTGCCAGCCCCTGTGCCCCGATATACAGCCTGCCAGCCCCTGTGCCCCGGTATACAGCCTGCCAGCCCCTGTGCCCCGATATATAGCCTGCCAGCCCCTGTGCCCCATTATATAGCCTGCCAGCCCCTGTGATTTAAAAAAATTCAAAACTCGCCGTTCCAGCGGCCCCCTGGGGTCTTCTTTGCTGTCCATCGGTCAGCGGCAGGTCCGTGTGATGTCAGCCACTGACATCATCCACCTCCGCTGCAATAGTCAGCGGCTGACGTCAGCGCTGTGCGTGGCTCGGGCCTGCCGCTGACCGACTGCTGCCAGCACACACAATACTATTGCAGCGGTGGCGGCTGATGTCAGTGCCTGTGACACCGCACGGACCTGCCGCTGACCGACGGACAGCCAAGAAGACCCGAGGGGGGCGCTGCAAAGGTGAGTTTTTTATTTTGTGTCGATTAATTTTTTACTCGAGTATAAGCCGAGTATGTGTTTTTCAGCACATTTTTTGTGCTGAAAAACTTGTCTTATACTCGAGTATATACGGTACTTCTATGCAACATGAAAAAAACTTCAGCTCAGTTTTAAAATGTAAAATTTCACCAGTAACGACTCCATCATTTTCTTTGGGATCATCTCTGGGAGTGATTATTGTCTTATTGTACAGATCTGAGAATATTATCAGTCTCCATTTCCTGTACATTATAATAAAAAAGGAAAAGACTCGTTGGAACAAGAATTTTTTCTTTTTTCAACATATTTGTAACTTTTAGTCGCTGCATTTGTATCATAATGATACTTTATGTGCAGAGATGAAGCCCTGAACATTCTGTCACCTTTTCTCAGTCTCCTTTCATTATTGGTCACAAATGAGATCTAATAATTTCAGAAAAATTAGGCGCAAATGAATCGGAGATGCGACAATTCCAAAGTGCATTTACTAAGGCAGAACTAGATCCATCATAGATCACAAGCCAAAAAAGAGAACAAACCAGGCGCAAAAATAGGCAAATCTGAGACCCCTATGATCAATGTCCCCCATAGATTGATGTTGTGAAAGTTCGGTGTTTGTACCGTTTACTGTAACTGTCATCCGTTTATTTAAATAAATAGAAATCCTGGCAGTAGTGTGAACTTTGCTGTACTTTACAATTTTTGCTGTTTTAGCTCCTATCACTCATGATCCAGGGTTTATCTACACTTTCATTTATCTTCTGAATATTCACTGGTATCTGACATATAGAAAAAAAAAATGAAACAGATCAGAGAGGAGAGATGATGAGTTATGAGATGGATATAACACACAGAGTAAGCTCTGCTACATCTGCGCTATAACACACACAGAGTGCCTCCCCCACTGGATAAAAACCTTCACATGCAAGTATCAACATACGTGTGTGACATTGTTAGTCATTGCTATTAACCTTAAAAGGCAAAACACATGTTACCCCTTCAGGGCTGGTTTATAGGGGGGGACCCCAGGGCACCCACCACTTTACCCTTAACTGCCCAAATTGCCAACAATGTATTTGGCTCCGGGCTCCCCGGGCCTAATCCCACCGATATGCCTCGACTTCCGTCTCTAGCAGAGCGAGGGAACAATAAGTACATTTTTATTATTTAACCTAGGACTATATATAGTTCTTGTAAGGGGGTATTGTATATATTTATTATGGGGGTGTATATAGCTAAAAAGGAATCTGCATATAGTTATTTATTATTGGGTGGCTGTATATAGTTGTTATATTGGGACTGTATATAGTTATTATAGGGGGACTGTATATAGTAATTGCTGGGGGAGCTGTATACAGTGATTGCTGGGGGAGCTGTATAGAGTGATTGCTGGGGGAGCTGAATACAGTGATTGCTGGCGGAGCTGTATACAGTGATTGCTGGGGGAGCTGTATACAGTGATTGCTGGGGGATCTGTATATAGTGATTGCTGGGGGAGCTGTATATAGTGATTGCTGGGGGAGCTGTATACAGTGATTGCTGGGGGATCTGTATATAGTGATTGCTGGGGGAGCTGTATATAGTGATTGCTGGGGGAGCGGTATACAGTGATTGCTGGGGGAGCTGTATATAGTGATTGCTGGGGGAGCTGTATACAGTGATTGCTGGGGGAGCTGTATACAGTGATTGCTGGGGGAGCTGTATATAGTAATTGCTGGGGGAGCTGTATACAGTGATTGCTGGGGGAGCTGTATACAGTGATTGCTGGGGGAGCTGTATACAGTGATTGCTGGCGGAGCTGTATATAGTGATTGCTGGGGGAGCTGTATACAGTGATTGCTGGGGAAGCTGTATACAGTAATTGCTGGGGGAGCTGTATACAATGATTGCTGGGGGAGCTGTATATAGTGATTGCTGGGGGTTGTATGTATATAGTGATTACGGGGGAGGCTGTATACAGTGATTGCTTGGGGAGCTGTATACAGTGATTGCTGGGGGAGCTGTATACAGTGATTGCTGGGGGAGCTGTATATATTGATTGCTGGGGGAGCTGTATACAGTGATTGCTGGGGGAGCTGTATATAGTGATTGCTGGGGGTGCTGTATATAGTGATTGCTGGGGGAGCTGTATACAGTGATTGCTGGGGGAGCTGTATACAGTGATTGCTGGGGGAGCTGTATATAGTGATTGCTGGGGGGTTGTATGAATATAGTGATTACTGGGGAGGCTGTATACAGTGATTGCTGGGGGAGCTGTATATAGTGATTGCTGGGGGGTTGTATGTATATAGTGATTACTGGGGAGGCTGTATACAGTGATTGCTGGGGGAGCTGTATATAGTGATTGCTGGGGGAGCTGTATATATTGATTGCTGGGGGAGCTGTATACAGTGATTGCTGTGGGAGCTGTATACAGTGATTGCTGGGGGAGCTGTATATAGTGATTGCTGGGGGGTTGTATGTATATAGTGATTACTGGGGAGTCTGTATACAGTGATTGCTGGGTAGCTGTATACAGTGATTGCTGGGGAGCTGTATACAGTGATTGCGGGGGGGAGCTGTATACAGTGATTGCTGGGGGAGCTGTATATAGTGATTGCTAGGAAGCTGTATACAATGATTGCTGGGGGAGCTGTATATAGTGATTGCTGGGGGTTGTATGTATATAGTGATTACGGGGGAGGCTGTATACAGTGATTGCTGGGGGAGCTGTATATAGTGATTGCTGGGGGAGCTGTATACAGTGATTGCTGGGGGAGCTGTATACAGTGGTTGCTGGGGGAGCTGTATACAGTGGTTGCTGGGGGAGCTGTATACAGTGATTGCTGGGGGAGCTGTATATAGTGATTGCTGGGGGAGCTGTATATAATGATTGCTGGGGGAGCTGTATATATTGATTGCTGAGGGAGCTGTATACAGTGATTGCTGGGGGAGCTGTATGCAGTGATTGCTGGGGGTGCTGTATATAGTGATTGCTGGGGGAGCTGTATACAGTGATTGCTGGGGGAGCTGTATACAGTGATTGCTGGGGGAGCTGTATATAGTGATTGCTGGGGGGTTGTATGTATATAGTGATTACTGGGGAGGCTGTATACAATGATTGCTGGGGGAGCTGTATATAGTGATTGCTGAGGGAGCTGTATACAGTGATTGCTGGGGGAGCTTTATATAGTGACTGCTGGGGGAGCTGTATATAGTGATTGCTGGGGGAGCTGTATACAGTGATTGCTGGGGGAGCTGTATAGAGTGATTGCTGGGGGAGCTGTATATAGTGATTGCTGGGGGAGCTGTATACAGTGATTTCTGGGGGAGCTGTATACAGTGATTGCTGGGGGCTGTATATAGTGATTACTGGGGAGCCTGTATATAGTTATTGCTGGGGAGCTGTATACAGTGGTTGCTGGGGAGCTGTATACAGTGATTGCTGGGGGAGCTGTATATAGTGATTGCTGTATACAGTGATTGCTGGGAGAGCTGTATATAGTGACTGCTGGGGGAGCTGTATACAGTGATTGCTGGGGGAGCTGTATATAGTGATTGCTGGGGGAGCTGTATACAGTGATTGCTGGGGGCTGTATATAGTGATTGCTTTGGGAGCTGTATACAGTGATTTCTGGGGGAGCTGTATACAGTGATTGCTGGGGGCTGTATATAGTGATTACTGGGGAGCCTGAATATAGTTATTGCTGGGGAGCTGTATACAGTGGTTGCTGGGGAGCTGTATACAGTGATTGCTGGGGGAGCTGTATATAGTGATTGCTGGGGGAGCTTTATATAGTGATTGCTGGGGGCTGTATATAGTGATTGCTGGGGGAGCTGTATATAGTGATTGCTTGGGGATCTATATACAGTGATTGCTGGGGGAGCTGTATATAGTGATTGCTGGGGGGTTGTATGTATATAGTGATTGCTGCGGAGGATGTATACAGTGATTGCTGGGGGAGCTGTATATAGTGATTGCTGGGGGTTGTATATATATAGTGATTACAGGGGAGGCTGTATACAGTGATTGCTGGGGGAGCTGTATACAGTGATTGCTGGGGGAGCTGTATATAGTGACTGCTGGGGGAGCTGTATATAGTGATTGCTGGGGGAGCTGTATACAGTGATTGCTGGGGGAGCTGTATATAGTGATTGCTGGGGGAGCTCTATATAGTGATTGCTGGGGAAGCTGTATACAGTGATTGCTGGGGGCTGTATATAGTGATTGCTGGGGAGCTGTATACAGTGATTTCTGGGGGAGCTGTATACAGTGATTGCTGGGGGCTGTATATAGTGATTACTGGGGAGCCTGTATATAGTTATTGCTGGGGAGCTGTATACAGTGATTGCTGTGGGAGCTGTATATAGTGATTGCTGTATACAGTGATGGCTGGGGAGCTGTATATAGTTACTGCTGGGGGGGCTGTATATAGTGATTGCTGGGGGAGCTGTATACAGTGATTGCTGTGGGAGCGGTATATAGTGATTGCTGGGGGAGCTGTATATAGTTATTACTGGGGAAGCTGTATACAGTGATTGCTGGGGGAGCTGTATATAGTTATTGCTGGGGAGCTGTAAACAGTGATTTCTGGGGGAGCTGTATACAGTGATTGCTGGGGGAGCTGTATATAGTGATTGCTGGGGGAGCTGTATATAGTGATTGCTGGGGAGGCTTTATACAGTGATTGCTGGGGGAGCTGTATATAGTGATTGCTTGGGGAGCTGTATATAGTGATTGCTGAGTGGCTGTATACAGTGATTACTGGGGAGCCTGTATATAGTTATTGCTGGGGAGCTGTATACAGTGATTGCTGGGGGAGCTGTATACAGTGATTGCTGGGGGGGCTGTATACAGTGATTGCTGGGGGAGCTGTATATAGTGATTGCTGGGGGAGCTATATATAGTGATTGCTGAGGGCTGTATATAGTGATTGCTGGGGGAGCTGTATACAGTGATTGCTGCAGGAGCTGTATATAGTGATTGCGGGGGGAGCTGTATACAGTGATTGCTGGGGGAGCTGTATACAGTGATTGCTGGGGGAGCTGTATACAGTGATTGCTGGGGGGGCTGTATACAGTGATTGCTGGGGGAGCTGTATATAGTGATTGCTGGGGGAGCTATATATAGTGATTGCTGAGGGCTGTATATAGTGATTGCTGGGGGAGCTGTATACAGTGATTTCTGGGGGAGCTGTATACAGTGATTGCTGGGGGCTGTATATAGTGATTACTGGGGAGCCTGTACATAGTTATTGCTGGGGAGCTGTATACAGTGGTTGCTGGGGAGCTGTATACAGTGATTGCTGGGGGAGCTGTATATAGTGATTGCTGGTGGAGCAGTATATAGTTATTGCTGGGGAGCTGTATACAGTGATTGCTGGGGGCTGTATATAGTGATTACTGGGGAGCCTATATATAGTTATTGCTGGGGAGCTGTATACAGTGGTTGCTGGGGAGCTGCATACAGTGATTGCTGTTCCCTGTCTGAACTACATTCAATTGAAGACCTAGATCACTAATGCCCTCTGCTCGGCTGCGCCCTCTCCCGGCTGTCCTAGGGATTATGCCTACAACCCTGTTGGTATCCATCATTTCTGTATTCCCGATGTGTCATGGGTCCTGAGCCTGATCATACATAGCACGACAGCACGATGACACACTCGGCTCTGCTACATCTGTATCCGTGAGCAGGGACTCTCTGAGCAGACACTTCATGATCCAGGGTTTATCTACACTTTCATTTATCTTCTGAATATTCACTGGTATCTGACATATAGAAAAAAAAAATGAAACAGATCAGAGAGGAGAGATGATGAGTTATGAGATGGATATAACACACAGAGTAAGCTCTGCTACATCTGCGCTATAACACACACAGAGTGCCTTCCCCACTGGATAAAAACCTTCACATGCAAGTATCAACATACGTGTGTGACATTGTTAGTCATTGCTATTAACCTTAAAAGGCAAAACACATGTTACCCCTTCAGGGCTGGTTTATAGGGGGGGGGACCCCAGGGCACCCACCAGTTTGCCCTTAACTGCCCAAATTGCCAACAATGTATTTGGCTCCGGGCTCCCCGAGCCTAATCCCACCGATGTGCCTCGACTTCCGTCTCTAGCAGAGCGAGGGAACAATAAGTACATTTTTATTATTTAACCTAGGACTATATATAGTTCTTGTAAGGGGGTATTGTATATATTTATTATGGGGGTGTATATAGCTATGATAGGAATCTGCATATAGTTATTTATTATTGGGAGGCTGTATATAGTTGTTATAGGGGGACTGTATATAGTTGTTATAGGGGGACTGTATATAGTAATTGCTGGGGGAGCTGTATACAGTGATTGCTGGGGGAGCTGTATACAGTGATTGCTGGGGGACCAGTATACAGTGATTGCTGGCGGAGCTGTATATAGTGATTGCTGGGGGAGCTGTATACAGTGATTGCTGGGGAAGCTGTATACAGTGATTTCTGGGGGAGCTGTATATAGTGATTGCTGGGGGAGCTGTATACAGTGATTGCTGGGGGAGCTGTATACAGTGATTGCTGGGGGAGCTGTATACAGTGATTGCTGGGGAAGCTGTATACAGTGATTGCTGGGGGGCTGTATATAGTGATTGCTGGGGAGCTGTATATAGTGATTGCTGGGGGAGCTGTATATAGTGATTGCTGGGGGTTGTATGTATATAGTGATTACAGGGGAGGCTGTATACAGTGATTGCTGGGGGAGCTGTATATAGTGATTGCTGGGGGGTTGTATGTATATAGTGATTACTGGGGAGGCTGTATACAGTGATTGCTGGGGGAGCTGTATATAGTGATTGCTGGGGAGATGTATATAGTTATTGCTGGGGAGCTGTATACAGTGATTGCTGGGGGCTGTATATAGTGATTACTGGGGAGCCTGTATATAGTTATTGCTGGGGAGCTGTATACAGTGGTTGCTGGGGAGCTGTATATAGTTATTGTTGGGGAGCTGTATACAGTGATTGCTGTTCCCTGTCTGAACTACATTCAATTGAAGACCTAGATCACTAATGCCCGCTGCTCGGCTGCGCCCTCTCCCGGCTGTCCTAGGGATTATGCCTACAACCCTGTTGGTATCCATCATTTCTGTATTCCCGATGTGTCATGGGTCCTGAGCCTGATCATACATAGCACGACAGCACGATGACACACTCGGCCCTGCTACATCTGTATCCGTGAGCAGGGACTCTCTGAGCAGACACTTCATGATCCAGGGTTTATCTACACTTTCATTTACCTTCTGAATATTCACTGGTATCTGACATATAGAATTTTTTTTTTAACAGATCAGAGAGGAGAGATGATGAGTTATGAGATGGATATAACACACAGAGTAAGCTCTGCTACATCTGCGCTATAACACACACAGAGTGCCTTCCCCACTGGATAAAAACCTTCACATGCAAGTATCAACATACGTGTGTGACATTGTTAGTCATTGCTATTAACCTTAAAAGGCAAAACACATGTTACCCCTTCAGGGCTGGTTTATAGGGGGGGGGACCCCAGGGCACCCACCAGTTTGCCCTTAACTGCCCAAATTGCCAACAATGTATTTGGCTCCGGGCTCCCCGGGCCTAATCCCACCGATATGCCTCGACTTCCGTCTCTAGCAGAGCGAGGGAACAATAAGTACATTTTTATTATTTTACCTAGGACTATATATTGCTATTGTAAGGGGGTATTGTATATATTTATTATGGGGGTGTATATAGCTATGATAGGAATCTGCATATAGTTATTTATTATTGGGAGGCTGTATATAGTTGTTATAGGGGGACTGTATATAGTAATTGCTGGGGGAGCTGTATACAGTGATTGCTGGGGGAGCTGTATACAGTGATTGCTGTGGGAGCTGTATACAGTGATTGCTGGGGGAGCTGTATACAGTGATTGCTGGGGGAGCTGTATACAGTGATTACTGGGGGAGCTGTATACAGTGATTGCTGCGGGAGCTGTATATAGTGATTGCTGGGGGAGCTGTATACAGTGATTGCTGGGGGAGCTGTATATATAGTGACTGCTGGGGAGCTGTATATAGTGATTGCTGGGGGAGCTGTATATAGTGATTGCTGGGGGAGCTGTATATAGTGATTGCTGGGGGAGCTGTATACAGTGATTGCTGGGGGTGCTGTATACAGCAGTTGTTGGGGGAGCTGTATACAGTCATTGCAGGGGGCTGTATACAGGGATTGCTGGGGGAGCTGTATACAGTGATTGCTGGGGAGCCTGTATATAGTGATTGCTGGGGAGATGTAGACAGTGGTTGCTAAGTAGCTGTATACAGTGATTGCTGGGGGAGCTGTATACAGTGATTGCTGGGGGAGCTGTATATAGTGATTGCTGGGGGAGCTGTATATAGTGATTGCTGGGGGAGCTGTATACAGTGATTGCTGCGGGAGCTGTATATAGTGATTGCTGGGGAAGCTGTATACAGTGATTGCTGGGGGAGCTGTATATATAGTGATTGCTGGGGAGCTGTATATAGTGATTGCTGGGGGAGCTGTATACAGTGATTTCTGGGGGAGCTGTATATAGTGATTGCTGGGGGCTGTTTATAGTTATTGCTGGGGAGCTGTAGACAGTGGTTGCTGGGGGAGCTGTATATAGTGATTGCTGGGGGAGCTGTATATAGTGATTGCTGGGGGAGCTGTATACAGTGATTGCTGCAGGAGCTGTATATAGTGATTGCTGGGGGAGCTGTATACAGTGATTGCTGGGGGAGCTTTATATATAGTGATTGCGGGGGAGCTGTATATAGTGATTGCTGGGGGAGCTGTATATAGTGATTGCTGGGGGAGCTGTATATAGTGATTGCTGGGGGAGCTGTATACAGTGATTGCTGGGGGTGCTGTATACAGCAGTTGTTGGGGGAGCTGTATACAGTCATTGCAGGGGGCTGTATACAGTGATTGCTGGGGGAGCTGTATACAGTGATTGCTGGGGAGCCTGTATATAGTTATTGCTGGGGAGATGTATACAGTGGTTGCTGGGTAGCTGTATACAGTGATTGCTGGGGGAGCTGTATACAGTGATTGCTGGGGGAGCTGTATATAGTGATTGCTGGGGGAGCTGTATACAGTGATTACTGGGAGAGCTGTATACAGTGATTGCTGCGGGAGCTGTATATAGTGATTGCTGGAGGAGCTGTATACAGTGATTACTGGGGGAGCTGTATATAGTGATTGCTGGAGGAGCTGTATACAGTGATTGCTGGGGGAGCTGTATACAGTGATTGCTGGGGGAGCTGTATATATAGTGATTGCTGGGGAGCTGTATATAGTGATTGCTGGGGGAGCGGTATACAGTGATTGCTGGGGGAGCTGTATATAGTGATTGCTGGGGGAGCTGTATACAGTGATTACTGGGGGAGCTGTATACAGTGATTGCTGGAGGAGCTGTATACAGTGATTGCTGGGGGAGCTGTATACAGTGATTGCTGGGGGAGCTGTATATATAGTGATTGCTGGGGAGCTGTATATAGTGATTGCTGGGGGAGCTGTATATAGTGATTGCTGGGGGAGCTGTATATAGTGATTGCTGCGGGAGCTGTATACAGTGATTGCTGGGGGAGCTGTATACAGTGATTGCTGGGGGAGCTGTATATATAGTGATTGCTGGGGAGCTGTATATAGTGATTGCTGGGGGAGCTGTATATAGTGATTGCTGGGGGAGCTGTATATAGTGATTGCTGGGGAGATGTATACAGTGGTTGCTGGGTAGCTGTATACAGTGATTGCTGGGGGAGCTGTATACAGTGATTGCTGGGGGAGCTGTATACAGTGATTGCTGGGGGAGCTGTATATAGTGATTGCTGGGGAGCTGTATATAGTGGTTGCTGGGGGAGCTGTATATAGTGATTGCTAGGGGAGCTGTATATAGTGATTGCTAGGGGAGCTGTATACAGTGATTGCTGGGGGAGCTGTATATAGTGATTGCTGGGGGCTATATATAGTGATTGCTGGTGGAGCTGTATATAGTGATTGCCGGGGGAGCTGTATATAGTGATAGCCGGGGGAGCTGTATATAGTGATTGCTGGGGGAGCTGTATATAGTGATTGCTGGGGGAGCTGTATATAGTGATTGCTGGGGGAGCTGTATACAGTGATTGCTGGGGAGCTGTATATAGTGATTGCTGGGGGAGCTGTATATAGTGATTGCAGGGGGAGCTGTATACAGTGATTGCTGGGGGAGCTGTATATAGTAATTGCTGGGGGAGCTGTATACAGTGATTGCTGGGGGAGCTGTATACAGTGATTGCTGGGGGAGCTGTATACAGTGATTGCTGGCGGAGCTGTATATAGTGATTGCTGGGGGAGCTGTATACAGTGATTGCTGGGGAAGCTGTATACAGTGATTGCTGGGGGAGCTGTATATAGTGATTGCTGGGGGGTTGTATGTATATAGTGATTACGGAGGAGGCTGTATACAGTGATTGCTGGGGGAGCTGTATACAATGATTGCTGGGGGAGCTGTATATAGTGATTGCTGGGGAGCCTGTATATAGTTATTGCTGGGGAGATGTATACAGTGGTTGCTGGGTAGCTGTATACAGTGATTGCTGGGGGAGCTGTATACAGTGATTGCTGGGGGAGATGTATATAGTGATTGCTGGGGGAGCTGTATACAGTGATTACTGGGGGAGCTGTATACAGTGATTGCTGCGGGAGCTGTATATAGTGATTGCTGGAGGAGCTGTATACAGTGATTACTGGGGGAGCTGTATACAGTGATTGCTGGAGGAGCTGTATACAGTGATTGCTGGGGGAGCTGTATACAGTGATTGCTGGGGGAGCTGTATATAGTGATTGCTGGGGGAGCTGTATATAGTGATTGCTGGGGAGCTGTATATAGTGATTGCTGGGGGAGCTGTATATAGTGATTGCTGGGGGAGCGGTATACAGTGATTGCTGGGGGAGCTGTATATAGTGATTGCTGGGGGAGCTGTATACAGTGATTACTGGGGGAGCTGTACACAGTGATTGCTGGAGGAGCTGTATACAGTGATTGCTGGGGGAGCTGTATACAGTGATTGCTGGGGGAGCTGTATATATAGTGATTGCTGGGGAGCTGTATATAGTGATTGCTTGGGGAGCTGTATATAGTGATTGCTGGGGGAGCTGTATATAGTGATTGCTGGGGGAGCTGTATACAGTGATTGCTGGGGGAGCTGTATACAGTGATTGCTGGGGAGCCTGTATATAGTTATTGCTGGGGAGATGTATACAGTGGTTGCTGGGGAGCTGTATACAGTGATTGCTGGGGGAGCTGTATATAGTGATTGCTGGGGGAGCTGTATATAGTGATTGCTGGGGGCTGTATATAGTGATTGCTGGGGGAGCTGTATATAGTGATTGCTTGGGGATCTATATACAGTGATTGCTGGGGGAGCTGTATATAGTGATTGCTGGGGGGTTGTATGTATATAGTGATTGCTGCGGAGGATGTATACAGTGATTGCTGGGGGAGCTGTATATAGTGATTGCTGGGGGTTGTATATATATAGTGATTACTGGGGAGGCTGTATACAGTGATTGCTGGGGGAGCTGTATACAGTGATTGCTGGGGGAGCTGTATATAGTTATTGCTGGGGAGCTGTATACAGTGATTGCTGGGGGAGCTGTATACAGTGATTGCTGGGGGAGCTGTATACAGTGATTGCTGGGGGAGCTGTATATAGTGATTGCTGGGGAGCTGTATATAGTGGTTGCTGGGGGAGCTGTATATAGTGATTGCTAGGGGAGCTGTATATAGTGATTGCTAGGGGAGCTGTATACAGTGATTGCTGGGGGAGCTGTATATAGTGATTGCTGGGGGCTATATATAGTGATTGCTGGTGGAGCTGTATATAGTGATTGCCGGGGGAGCTGTATATAGTGATTGCTGGGGGAGCTGTATATAGTGATTGCTGGGGGAGCTGTATACAGTGATTGCTGGGGAGCTGTATATAGTGATTGCTGGGGGAGCTGTATATAGTGATTGCTGGGGGCTGTATATAGTGATTGCTGGGGGAGCTGTATACAGTGATTGCTGGGGGATCTGTATACAGTGATTGCTGGGGGAGCTGTATATAGTGATTGCAGGGGGAGCTGTATATACTGATTGCTGGGGGAGCTGTATATAGTGATTGCTGGGGAGATGTATATAGTTATTGTTGGGGAGCTGTATACAGTGATTGCTGGGTTAGTTGTATACAGTGATTACTGGGGGAGCTGTATACAGTGATTGCTGGGGGAGCTGTATACAGTCATTGCAGGGGGCTGTATACAGTGATTGATGGGGGAGCTGTATGCAGTGATTGCTGGGGGAGCTGTATATAGTGATTGCTGGGGAGCTGTATATAGTGGTTGCTGGGGGAGCTGTATATAGTGATTGCTAGGGGAGCTGTATATAGTGATTGCTAGGGGAGCTGTATACAGTGATTGCTGGGGGAGCTGTATATAGTGATTGCTGGGGGCTATATATAGTGATTGCTGGTGGAGCTGTATATAGTGATTGCAGGGGGAGCTGTATATAGTGATTGCTGGGGGAGCTGTATACAGTGATTGCTGGGGGAGCTGTATACAGTGATTGCTGGGGGAGCTGTATACAGTGATTGCTGGGGGAGATGTATGCAGTGATTGCTGGGGGAGCTGTATATAGTGATTGCTGGGGAGCTGTATATAGTGGTTGCTGGGGGAGCTGTATATAGTGATTGCTGGGGGAGCTGTATACAGTGATTGCTGGGGGAGATGTATGCAGTGATTGCTGGGGGAGCTGTATATAGTGATTGCTGGGGAGCTGTATATAGTGATTGCTAGGGGAGCTGTATATAGTGATTGCTAGGGGAGCTGTATACAGTGATTGCTGGGGGAGCTGTATATAGTGATTGCTGGGGGCTATATATAGTGATTGCTGGTGGAGCTGTATATAGTGATTGCCGGGGGAGCTGTATATAGTGATTGCTGGGGGAGCTGTATATAGTGATTGCTGGGGGAGCTGTATACAGTGATTGCTGGGGAGCTTTATATAGTGATTGCTGGGGGAGCTGTATATAGTGATTGCAGGGGGAGCTGTATATACTGATTGCTGGGGGAGCTGTATATAGTGATTGCTGGGGAGATGTATATAGTTATTGTTGGGGAGCTGTATACAGTGATTGCTGGGGGCTGTATATAGTGATTACTGGGGAAGCTGTATACAGTGATTGCTGGGGGAGCTGTATACAGTGATTGCTGGGGAGCTGTATATAGTGATTGCTGGGGGCTGTATATAGTGATTGCTGGGGGAGCTGTATACAGTGATTGCTGGGGGATCTGTATACAGTGATTGCAGGGGGAGCTGTATATAGTGATTGCTGGGGGAGCTGTATATACTGATTGCTGGGGGAGCTGTATACAGTGATTGCAGGGGGAGCTGTATATACTGATTGCTGGGGGAGCTGTATATAGTGATTGCAGGGGGAGCTGTATATACTGATTGCTGGGGGAGCTGTATATAGTGATTGCTGGGGAGTTGTATATAGTTATTGTTGGGGAGCTGTATACAGTGATTGCTGGGTTAGTTGTATACAGTGATTACTGGGGGAGCTGTATACAGTGATTGCTGGGGGAGCTGTATACAGTCATTGCAGGGGGCTGTATACAGTGATTGATGGGGGAGCTGTATGCAGTGATTGCTGGGGGAGCTGTATATAGTGATTGCTGGGGAGCTGTATATAGTGGTTGCTGGGGGAGCTGTATATAGTGATTGCTAGGGGAGCTGTATATAGTGATTGCTAGGGGAGCTGTATACAGTGATTGCTGGGGGAGCTGTATATAGTGATTGCTGGGGGCTATATATAGTGATTGCTGGTGGAGCTGTATATAGTGATTGCAGGGGGAGCTGTATATAGTGATTGCTGGGGGAGCTGTATACAGTGATTGCTGGGGGAGCTGTATACAGTGATTGCTGGGGGAGCTGTATACAGTGATTGCTGGGGGAGCTGTATGCAGTGATTGCTGGGGGAGCTGTATATAGTGATTGCTGGGGAGCTGTATACAGTGATTGCTGGGGGAGCTGTATATAGTGGTTGCTGGGGGAGCTGTATATAGTGATTGCTAGGGGAGCTGTATATAGTGATTGCTAGGGGAGCTGTATACAGTGATTGCTGGGGGAGCTGTATATAGTGATTGCTGGGGGCTATATATAGTGATTGCTGGTGGAGCTGTATATAGTGATTGCCGGGGGAGCTGTATATAGTGATTGCTGGGGGAGCTGTATATAGTGATTGCTGGGGGAGCTGTATACAGTGATTGCTGGGGGAGCTGTATATAGTGATTGCAGGGGGAGTTGTATATACTGATTGCTGGGGGAGCTGTATATAGTGATTGCTGGGGAGATGTATATAGTTATTGTTGGGGAGCTGTATACAGTGATTGCTGGGGGCTGTATATAGTGATTACTGGGGAAGCTGTATACAGTGATTGCTGGGGGAGCTGTATACAGTGATTGCTGGGGAGCTGTATATAGTGATTGCTGGGGGCTGTATATAGTGATTGCTGGGGGAGCTGTATACAGTGATTGCTGGGGGATCTGTATACAGTGATTGCAGGGGGAGCTGTATATAGTGATTGCTGGGGGAGCTGTATATACTGATTGCTGGGGGAGCTGTATATAGTGATTGCTGGGGAGATGTATATAGTTATTGTTGGGGAGCTGTATACAGTGATTGCTGGGTTAGTTGTATACAGTGATTACTGGGGGAGCTGTATACAGTGATTGCTGGGGGAGCTGTATACTGTGATTGCTGGGGGAGCTGTATACAGTCATTGCAGGGGGCTGTATACAGTGATTGCTGGGGGAGCTGTATATAGTGATTGCTGGGGGAGCTGTATACAGTGATTGCTGGGGGAGCTGTATACAGTGATTGGTGGGGGAGCTGTATATAGTGATTACTGGGGGAGCTGTATATAGTGATTGCTGGGGGAGCTGTATATAGTGATTGCTGGAGGCGCTGTATATAGTGATTGCTGGAGGAGCTGTATACAGTGATTGCTGGGGGAGCTGTATACAGTGATTGCTGGGGGAGCTGTGTACAGTGATTGCTGGGGGCTGTATATAGTGGTTGCTGGGGAGCTGTATATAGTGATTGCTGGGGGAGCTGTGTACAGTGATTGCTGGGGGAGCTGTGTACAATGATTGCTGGGGGCTCTATATTGTGATTGCTGGGGGAGCTGTGTACAATGATTGCTGGGGGCTGTATATAGTGGTTGCTGGGGAGCTGTATATAGTGATTGCTGGGGGCTGTATATAGTGGTTGCTGGGGGGCTGTATATAGTGATTGCTGGGGGCTATATATAGTGATTACTGGGGAGCCTGTATATAGTTATTGCTGGGGAGCTGTATATAGTGATTACTGGGGAGCCTATATATAGTTATTGCTGGGGAGCTGTATATAGTTATTGTTGGGGAGCTGTATATAGTGATTGCTGTTCCCTGTCTGAACTACATTCAATTGTAGACCTAGATCACTAATGCCCGCTGCTCGGCTGCGCCCTCTCCCGGCTGTCCTAGGGATTGCGCCTACAACCCTGTTGGTATTCATTATTTCTGTATTCCCGATGTGTCATGGGTCCTGAGCCTGATCATACATAACACAACAGCACGATGACACACTCGGCTCTGCTACATCTGTATCCATTATTTCGGTGTGTTGTGGTCCTGATCATACTCGCAGTGACTGTGAGCTGCGGTGCTGAGGAGCGTTACTAATGGAGGACTATGGAGCACAGAACACGTCTGCACTTCCCGTGTAGTGTCGGCTGTGTGATACCTTGATGCCTGGCGCCGTCCCACAGGTAAGAGGCGCCATCTGCTCTGCCACCATCAGCCAATCGTGTCGCCAGATGGAGGATCCTGGACGAGACAGTGTCAAGAGAAGATACATTCCTGAAACATTGCGCCAAAAAGCAGTGAACACCGACCTCAACTGGATAGCAGGTGGAAGATGAGAGTATTCCTCCACCCTGACTACTACCCGAGTCTGTCTGTCATGGCAGCTTTACCAGTCTGTATATGAACCAGGAGGCTCAGGATGAATTATGATTTTAAATATAGAGATAAGCTGTGGAAAGCTGAGTGACAAGAGCTCCGAGGAATTGTACAGCACAGACTCCAAGGTCAAACCCCATTAGAGCGCCTGCCTCATGCCCCAGGGTCAGATATAGATCCTAAATATACCTCCATATAGTGTCTGGACACGTACCTCCATATAGTGTCTGGACACGTACCTCCATATAGTGTGCGGCCACATATATATACAATGCAGATACATTCCCCAATATACATTGCAGCTTCCTAACACACAGTGCAGCCCCCCATACATTATACTGTATCCCCCCTATAACCAGGTGCTGCTATACATAGTACATGCCTCCTCCCCACAGTCGGGGTCACATCAGGGAGGGGTCTCTGGACCCCCCCAGTTTAAGATTTCTCGTCCATTATAACTTCTATGAAGCCGTCGCAATTTCCAGTAACATCAGGAAAAGTAATCACCGCAGAAAATTAGAAAGACAGAAGAAAACTATTTTCTTTGGACAATTTTGCGGAATGAGAAGAAGCGGCGGCAGCGGGAATGAGGCGTCGGGATAAGGAAGCAATTTCTGGCCGGCGACACAGATCACTAATGAGGCTGAAACGTTGCGATGGAAATTGCTCATCAGGCAAGAAAAGCAGCAGCAACAGATTCAATGTCACTCATCATCCTACAGGACAACCTCCATCATCCACCAGACCACTCTGGGGCATTGACAAGAAATGGAGACGCAGCTATGGAGGTGACTAGAGGGCAGATATTTATTTTTCTATCTAAAGCTGATGATGAGATGTGAGGAAAAGGCTTTAACCATATTATATATGTGAGGTTCGTGCTGCAATCACATCCAAAGCTGCAAGGAGAAGTGAAGCAAAAGAAGGTTTAATGTAGTTCTACATGTAAGAGATGGAGTCCCCAGCCACGGGAGTCAGGGGCGGAGTCCCCAGCCTCGGGATTCAGGGGCGGAGTCCCCAGCCTCGGGAGTCAGGGGTGGAGTCCCCAGCCTCGGGGGTCAAGGGCGGAATCCCCAGCCTCGGGGGGTTAGGGGCGGAGTCCCCAGCCTTGGGAGTCAGGGGCAGAGTGCCCAGCCTTGGGAGTCAGGGGCGGAGTCCCCAGCCTGGTGGTCAGGGGCGGAGTCCCCAGCCTCAGGAGTTAGGGGCGGAGTCCCCAGCCTCGGGAGTCAGTGGCGGAGTTCCAAGCCTCGGGGGTCTGGGGCGGAGTCCCCAGCCTCGGGAGTCAGTTGCAGAGTTCCCAGCCTCGGGAGTCAGTTGCAGAGTCCCCAGCCTCGGGAGTCAGGGGCGGAGTCCCCAGCCTCGGGGGTCAGTGGCGGAGTACCCAGCCTCAGGGGTCAGGGGCGGAGAGCTCAGTCATAAGTGTTAGTGTCAGGGGCAAAGTTATTAGGCAGGAAGTGAAAGATGAAGTGTTCACTATAGGAGATTAGAAGCAGAATCCTAAACCTAGGGAGTCAGGAGTAGAGCCCTCAGTCTTGGAAATTATGAGCATAGTCATAAGTCTGGGGATTCAGGGGCAGAGTCCACAGTCTGGGGAGTCAGAGGTAGAGTCCTCAGTATAGGGAGTCAGGGGCGGAGTCATTAGTCTGGGGAGTCAGGGGCGGAGTCTTCAGTCTAGAGAGTCAGGGGTGGAGTCATTATTTTGGGGAGTCAGGGGCGGAATCCTCAGTCTAGTGAGTCAGGGGTGAAGTCCTCAATCTAGAGAGTCAGGGGTAGAGTTGTCAGTCTAGAGAGTCAGGGGCCGAGTCATTAGTCTGGGGAGTCAGGAGCAGAGTCCTCAGTCTAGAGAGTTATGGGTGGAGTAATTAGTCTGGGCAGTCAGAAGTGGAGTTCACAGTCTAGGGAGTAATGGGCGGAGTCATTAGTCTGGGGTGTCAGAGGTGGAGTCTGTTCTAGGAAGTCAGGGAGTCAAGGGTGGAGTCAAATCTCTGATATTTGGAGACAAACCAATTTTAGACTTTAATTTATTGAACAAAAGTAAGTAAATCAATATTTTGGATTTCTTCTTATAATGTAATTCTCCTCCTTCTGTGGATGACGGACGCTTAGCAGCGGCTTCCAGTGTCGGACGGTTAACCCCTTCTTGCCCGCTCACCGCCCTCTGCCATTGATGGCCGCCGTTTACTTACTATCCACAATTTTTAGCTTGAACCGCGGCCAATTGTTTCAATGATCAACTCCGATTGAAAAGTTCACTTAAAAACCTCTTTCCAGAGCAGCCGAGAGGATTAATTTCTTGTTACGGCCGGCATCAGAACGCTCTGTCAGATGTAGCCGCTCCATTAGAAGCGTCGTGACGCGTCATTAATAACCGCCGCCGCTTGGCAACACCTCGCGCCATCCGATGTGTCACCTCCTATTAGAGCTGTTTACTCAAATGTTGGACATAATGAACCTAAGTGATATTATATCTGATTTATAAAGTGCAGCAGCAGCAAAGCAAACAACATAGGAGAGTCTTAAAGGAGAAGTCAGTCAGAGTCAGTGGGGGAGGGGCGGCGTGTCCAATTGGCGCCGTGGTATGTGCAACGGTTTAATGTGGCGCCTTCACACAACTTTAACATTTGCTACACAAAGGCACAAGATCCCCGGCCACAGGCCAAAGGTTAAGCTGCGTCATTGACCTCAATGCTAAAATATTAGGGATATAAACTCCAAAATATATGTATTATCCCTTGCATGCTATCTACCTCATAATAGGTAGCCATAATAGCAGCTTAGATACAGCAGCTCAGTTCTATGTAAGGTGGATGCCTATATAATGGAAGCTTAGATACAGCAGCTCAGATCTATGTAAGGTGGATGTCTATATAATGGCAGCTTAGATACAGCAGCTCAGCTCTATGTAAGGTGGATGCCTATATAATGGCAGCTTAGATACAGCAGCTCGGCTCTATGTAATGTGGATGCCTATATACTGGCAGCTTAGATACAGCAGCTCAGCTCCATGTAAGGTGGATGTCTATATAATGGCGGCTTAGATACAGCAGCTCATCTCTATGTAAGGTGGATGCCTATAGAAAGGCAGCTTAGATACAGCAGCTCAGCTCTATGTAAGGTGGATGTCTATATAATGGCAGCTTAGATACAGCAGCTCAGATCTATGTAAGGTGGATGTCTATATAATGGCAGCTTAGATACAGCAGCTCAGCTCTATGTAAGGTGGATGTCTATATACTGGAAGCTTAGATACAGCAGCACGAGTTTGGTAGAAATCTGTAAAATAATAAACTATATACTGACCTGCTGCTTCTTTGGGAGGTAAACATATAAATATGTTTCAGCACCAGGGACAGGAACATGTCCTCTCTTTGGGGCACATTTACTTACCCAGCCGACGGAGTTCATGAAAGTGCATTGTTCGACATCAATGCACAGCTGCCGCGATTCGCAAAGATTGTGCGCCCGATTTCCTGCATGTGTCACTTCCCCGCTCAGGTCCGCCAGAGGTCACCTTCTTCTTCCTGGTGCATGTAAGTGCATTGGATGCGACACAATTTGAAAGTTAAATCCCGTTCTCAGTCAGAGTCAGTCGGATCGGCACGCCCCCTGATTTCTGTCGCATAAAAGCCAGCCCAAATGCACCACAATCCGATTGCGTGCGACACAATCCCCAGTTAAATACCTGTCACAGCCGCGCAAATCCAGAAAATTTCAAAAATCTGGCGAAAGTGCGATCGCGAACCCTTAGTAAATAAGCCCCTATGTTTCCAATTTTTCATGTATTCCTTATTCACAGAGTAGGAGTTTAAAGTACATCTACTACTAGTAATCTGGTGGTAGAGTGTCCTTTAATGTATGAATGCAGGGATCTTACTACTGAGGCCATGATCTACCATATAGGGGACCAGGACCACAAGCAATCCAACTAACCCCATGCCAGCAGAGCTGATAACAGAGAGTAATAGATTGTATCCCCCCTGTACAGTCTCTTCTCCCCTGTGATGAAATGGTTGATAACAGAGAGTGATAGATTGTATCCCCCCCTGTACAGTTACTTTTTCCAGGGAAGAACTTGCTGATAACAGAGACTAATAGATTGTATACCTTCTGTACAGTCTCCTCTCCCCGGGATGAAATTGCTGATAACAGAGAGTAATAGATTGTATCTCCCTCTTCAGTTACCTCTCCCAGGGATGAAATGGCTGATAACAGAGAGTAATAGATTGTATTCCCCCCTGTACAATCACCTCCGTCCAGGATGAAATGACTGATAACAGAGAGTAATAGATTGTATCCCTCGTATATAGTCACCTCTCCCCAGGATGAAATGGTTGATAACAGAAAGTAATAGATAATATCCCCCCTGTACAGTCTCCTCTCCCCAGGATGAAATGACTGATAACAGAGAGTAATAGATTGTATCACCCTGTACAGTCTCCTCTCCCCAGGATGAAATGGCTGATAACGGAGTAAAAGATTGTATCCCCATTGTAAAGTCACCTCTCCCCAGGATGTAATGGCTGATAACAGAGAGTAATAGATTGTATTCCCCCCTGTACAGTTACCCCTCCTCAGGATGAAATGGCTGATAACAGAGAGTGATAGATTGTATTCTCCTGTTACTGTTCCTTTCCCCGGGATGGAATTTGCTGATAACAGAGAGCAATAGATGGTATCCCCCTGTACAGTTTCCTCTCCCCGGGAGAGTAATAGATTGCATTCCCTGTCATTCCTGACCTTCTCCACCAGGGGGACTCTCCCTTCCTCTTCTCTGTCTCTTGGTCGCTTGCAATAATAATAATTACAATTTAGATAATTTAATAAAGATGAGAATTGGATGAAAGTGGAAAAAACCCATTAAGTAAATAAAAGTTGATTGTGTTTTCTATAAGAGACAGTGATGACATCACAAACCCGCAATCTGTCTCCTTGTGTCACCGGTCTGTATGTGCTGGATTATACTACATAACTGGAAGACACGACTAACTGAGGGGAAGGCACCCAGCTTTCCATATACCCTGCATGGCAACCCCACCCAACAGCCAAGGGTGAAATCCACTACAAACCTGCAGCAAATGGGTCAGTGTGTATGGGGCTGGAGATAAATGCTCTGCCAGCAGGTAGACCTCCACCGATCTTACATCCCCTATCCTGAAGTGGTAATGAGGCCATGTATATACAAGGTGTCAGTGCTGCAAAAATCTGGTGAGGGCTAAACTATGTATTTAATTAGGGGGGTTCTTTATGTGTTTCATTTGTGGAACTACATAATAAAATAAGGCAGGACAATGTGTATACTAACAATTTTAATATATAATTTAGGAACACAGTGTGGGATATAGTTGCTATCCAGGTGACACTGTACTATCAGCGGTATTATTAGGGACACAGTGTGGAAATGTGCTTGAAATGCCAGTCAGCAGGATGGTAAATTCTGCAGAGATAAGTCACGGACAGGAGAAGTCAGAATGGCATTCTGTACCAGATGGAGAAAGATTGTCACCCATGAAAGGTTAAGAGAAAGAGAATACAGATGCAAGGACCTAAATTAAACAGTGATGCCAGTATCTGCCCTAGACAGCCCTGGTGTGCAGAACATTTGCTGCTAGTATACATTTATTTCTGTGGTATATTTACTGCTGGTATACATTTATATGTGTTGTATATTTACTGCTGCTATATATATGTGTGGTATATTTAAATCTGGCATTCATTTACAAGTACGAAATATTCATTGCTGGTATATATTTATATGTAGGGAATAATTATTGATGGTATGTATGTTTACGTGGAACATGCTCGCTAACTCGTTAACTATGTGTTTGATATCCTGATATATCATTATATGCCTGGTGTATTAACTGCTGGTATACATTTATGTGTATGGAATATTTATTACTGCTATATAATTAAATGTGGGGCATGTTTACTGCCAGTAACTAAGGGGGAGATTTATCACTGCTTATACACAAGTTTTCTGGCAAAGAAACAGTGAAAGCATTGCAAATTCTTCTGCAGTGCAATACTTTGCAATTATAACAGCAACATAATTATAATTATAATTTTGAAAACGTTTGTGAACTTTTACTCTCAGGTTTTTAAGAATCTGACATAGTCTAGTCTAGAGGCCGCACTGCCCGCCTGAAACATCAATAGGTCTAAGCGTCTTGTTGTATCTGGAAGAACACGGGGTCATACGACAAATGTGCTAAATGTGTCTGGTATATTTTTTTGCTGGTATTTATGCATGTGTGCATTACTAGTAGATATCTACATGTAGGACATGCTCACTGCCAGTAACAATTTATTTGGTATATTCATTGCTGGTAAATATTAATGTAAATAGAATATTCATTGCTACCGTAGTATATATTTATGTATATGGAATATTCATTTGTGGTATATATTTATATGTGTGGATTTATCATTGCTGGTATATATTTATGTATATGGAATGTTCATTGCTGGTATACAATTATGTTTATGGAATATTCATTGCTGGCATGTATTTATATGTGTAGAATATTCATTGCTGGTACATATTTATATGTGTGGAATATTCATTGCTGGTATAGATTTATTTGTGGAATATTCATTGCTGGTATATATTTATGTATATGGAATATTCATTGCTGGTATACAATTATGTTTATGGAATACTCATTGCTGGTATGTATTTATATGTGTAGAATATTCATTGCTGGTATATATTTATGTGTGTGGAATATTCATTGCTGGTATAGGTTTATTTGTGGAATATTAATTGCTGGTATAGATTTATGTATATGGAATATTCATTGCTGGCATGTATTTATATGTGTAGAATATTCATTGCTGGTACATATTTATATGTGTGGAATATTCATTGCTGGTATAGATTTATTTGTGGAATATTCATTGCTGGTATATATTTATGTATATGGAATATTCATTGCTGGTATACAATTATGTTTATGGAATACTCATTGCTGGTATGTATTTATATGTGTAGAATATTCATTGCTGGTATATATTTATGTGTGTGGAATATTCATTGCTGGTATAGGTTTATTTGTGGAATATTCATTGCTGGTATAGATTTATGTATATGGAATATTCATTGCTGGCATGTATTTATATGTGTAGAATATTCATTGCTGGTACATATTTATATGTGTGGAATATTCATTGCTGGTATAGATTTATTTGTGGAATATTCATTGCTGGTATATATTTATGCATATGGAATATTCATTGCTGGTATACAATTATGTTTATGGAATACTCATTGCTGGTATGTATTTATATGTGTAGAATATTCATTGCTGGTATATATTTATGTGTGTGGAATATTCATTGCTGGTATAGGTTTATTTGTGGAATATTCATTGCTGGTATAGATTTATGTATATGGAATATTCATTGCTGGTATATATTTATGTATATGGAATATTCATTGCTGGTATATATTTATGTATATGGAATATTAATTGCTGGTATATATTTATGTTTATGAAATATTCATTTCTGGTATATATTTATGTTTATGCAATATTCACTGCTGGAATATTCATATGTGTGGCATATTTGCTGTTATATTTTAACCTGTGAATGATTCCAAAGCAGTACAGTGTTAAGATTTCTTTCTGATGATTTTTAATGGGGGGGGGGTTCAATAATTTTTTTCCTTTTTTTTTTATAAACCTCAATATTATCACACAAGTGTCCCTAGAAGAGACGGCAGAGAGATGAGTGAGCGTCAGATATTTAGGCTGAGGGTTACGTGAGGATAAGACAGACCTATGTGTGCGGAGTGCCCGGAATAGCAATAAGCGGAGAGCGGCGGCTCCGAGTCTTTCACAAGAAACTTTCCATGTCAAGAGTGACAACCGCATCCGAGATGATTCACGTCGGGTGATCTGCGTCTGACCCACAAGGAGACGATTCTCACACTTGAAGAAAGTTTCTCTCCTTCCAGACGATGATGGGATTGGGAAAGAGCGCGGAGACTTGTTATCTGCTGACCCCGCTCCTCGTGCTCCTCCAGATTTTTTTGATGTTCTGAGATGAGAGCCGTTTATGTACCACTTACCTGACCGGGTCACCGTGACTTCCATCGAGCCATTTATATGGAGACGTCAGATCTGTGTGGATGGAGGGTCAGGAACAATATGCGGGTGCTTAAAGGGGAACTCCACAGCTTCCTATGTGCGTTCTGTGATAATCACGAGAAACAATACAACTACTAATGTGACCGGGTCTCTGCATAGCAACTAACAGTAACCTGCTGCACAGCAATAGCCAACGCTGAGGAACAGAACCGCTACACATCATTAGCCGGGTCTGACCTGTTTTTCCATAAGATTTGCACATTTTAGGTTCCTGCCGGCTATAAACCCGAGCGCTTTGAGTGCGGAGTCTTTAATGTCGGAGCGATCTGTAGTCGCATAAAGAAGGATAAAAAACCGGCTCTAACGTGTTTGACTTTTAAGTTTCGTCTGGAGGTGTCTCTGCGCTCCTGAACTTTCCTCCTTGTGATGTGAATAAGCAGTCTGCCAGGATTTCGTGTGAACGCAGCAGAAAATTCCAGAAAGCCAAGCAGTATCTGTACCCGGGGCCGGAGGAGACACGAGAGGAAGGGAACTAATTTAGATAGAATTGCTAAAATTGTCCAAATCACAAAAAAATATTTTCCAAAAATTGCGCCACTCTTTTCTGTAGGCCGAGTCCAGTACTGCAGCTTATCCACGTGCAATGAGTTTGGTTTTTGGCAAGTCTTTCATTGGACAAGTGTCCACGCCCAACAGAGGCTCTCCAAAATGACCGCATAACTGGAGCCTGAGATCACCGGGACCTAATGAGAAGATACACAAGAAGCGCCCCCTACTGTCTGTACTCATCTCCAGGAAATGGCAAAGGAAGACCATCAATGGACATGTAGGAGGTCGGTACGGATTACAGCAGCGCAGAGTATTTCAGACCTGCCCACTGATGTGTCTAGTGAAATTGTTATAGTAGACAGAATACTACTATACTAATACTACTACCATACTAATGATACTACCAAAGCAATGATACTACAATACTTATAATGGTAACTTGTTAATGATACTACTATACTAATCATTCTATTGTAAGTAATAATACTACTTTACTACTAATGCTACCATAGTAATGATATTACCATACTAACAATACCACTTTACCTCTATATTGCTATACTAATAATACTTCCATACTAATACTACTACACCTCCATACTACTATCCTAGTAATAGTGCCATACTAATAATATTAACTTGTTAAGGAGACTTTCATACTAATGATTCTACTCTAAGTAATAATACTACTATACTATACTACTACTTTCATAGTAATTATACAGTATTACCATACTAACAATGCCACAATACCTCCATACTACTATGCTAGTAATACTGCCATATTAATCATACTAACTTGTTAATGAGACTACTATACTTCTAATACTACTAGTAATGATATTACCATACTAACAATACCACTATGGGGGACATTAATCATAGGGGGTCTCAGGTTCGCCTATTTTTGCGCCTGGTTTGCTCTTCTTTTTGGCTCCTGGTCTATGATGGATCTAGTTCTGCCTTAGTAAATGCGTTTTGGAATTGTCGCATGTCCGATTCATTTGCGCCAAATTTGTCCCTAATTGTTAGATCTCATTTGTCAGCAATAATGAAAGGAGACTGAGAAAATGTGACAGAACGTTCAGGGCGTCATCTCTGCACCAAAAAACTATCATTATGATGTAACCGCAGGGACTAAAAGTTACAGAGATGTAAAAAAAAAATTATTTTCCTTTTTTATTATAATTTACAGTAAATGGAGACTGATATTCTAAGATCTGTACAATAAGACAATAATCACTCCCAGAGATGATCCCATAGACAATGATGAAGTCGTTACTGGAGAAATTTTACATTTTAAAACTGCTCCAAAGTATTTTCCATGTTGCATAGAGGGAATTTTTCATTTTGGAACCTAAAATTTATGTTTTTAGTAATGAAAAGGGAAGTTTTTTGGAAGTGCACCTGCTCAGAGTAGGTGCATTTTTGCACCTTTTTTGCGCCTTTTGCTCTGTGAATGTGCCGGCTCTTTGTGCCGGCTCGTTCGCGAGTGACCAGAGATGTCATTATTTACCAGGCATAGCGCCATACATCTGCCTGTAGCCACTACCAGATGTACAGCACTGTGCCGGGATGATTTTAAAGTGGATGTGGTACCAACAGGAACCCTCTGTGCTTTTTCATGTCCTATATAAGCTCTTAATATTACAATCCACAAATTAGCCCTTAATTTTTGTTTTATTAGTCACTACCTATAATATGACTTCTCACATAGTCCGACAACAACTCCTATCTCCCAGTTACATCGCGAGACGATACAAAATGTCTTGAGAAAACGTTTTTTTTGTCTTCTTCTTAATTTTAATAACTTAGTCTCCGGAGCCCCAATTAAAGGGACGTCTTCATCTGTCTTGTGACTCCTGTGAAGGGCCCTGTCACCTGGTAAACACGGCGCCTGTCTTACATAATCCGCATTTAATTAGGTGAAGTTCCCGTCATGCGTCTACCGTGCCGGAGTTTAGAGTCGTGCTCCTTCGTTTTCCCATTTTGAAAATATGCGAGGGGGAAGGGGGGAGGGGAGATCTGTCACGTAGAGGAAGAGTTTGTAATTCCCTAATTCTCAGGTGTACAAAGGTCATAGGTCAGGTCTACATCGAAAGGAAGGAGAGGACTTTGAAGTTTGGTCACAACTACATAAAACCTTTGGAGGAGATTTATCAGAATTTTCTGAGTTAAAACTGTTCTAGTTGCCCATGGAAACCAATCAGAGCTCAGCTTTAATTTGATAAACAGCTGTGGGATAATGAAAGCTGAGCTCTGATTGGTTGCCACAGGCAACTAGGACAATTCTGCTCTCAGATACTTCTGATAAATTTACCCCTTAAGGGGGAGATTTTTCAGAAGTGTCTGAGGTAAAACTGTTTTGCTTGCCCATGGAAACCAATCAGAGCTCAGCTTTCATTTGATAAACAGCTGTGGGAAAATGAGAGTGATGCTCTGATTGGTCGCCATGGGCAATTAGATCAGTTCTGCACTCAGACACTTCTGATAAATCTCTGATCGATTCTAGACCTAACTTTGAAGGGATAAATCAGGATGGAGTTCTCCTTTAAGCTCACAGGGGTCAAGGGTTGGGTGACAGGAAGTGACAGTCTAGCCCAACCCCAATGTCAGTTTTCACACTGAATAATTACAGTTTCCTTTCCGAAAAATATCTCTTCTCTAAAGTTTAACTCCGACTCCATAACAGGGTTAAAGCAGGGTTGTTACTGTATGTAACAAGTTATGTTTTGACTGGATGATGATGTCACAAAATGGAGTTATGATGTCATACAGTGACTGTAGTTGATCAGTTGGTGATTGGAGGATGATGTCACAGAACGGGATAATGAGGTCATACAGTGACTATAGCAGATCAGTCTGTTGTTGGATGATGATGTCATGAAATTCGGTTATTGAGGTGAGGTCATCTATGTATCGGATCAGCCACAATGAGCTGTGATGTCATATAGTAAATAAAGTGAGACTGTTCTGCGCTGATGATGTCATCAAGTGGAAGCAGTGAGGTCATACATCTGTGATGGTGCAGTATTATGACTGCAGTGCAGTGAGGCGGCTCTGATATTGTGGATTGGGCGGTGATGTCACATGTGAGGACAGTGACATCACACTTGATGGTGTCATATCATTGGTAGTGAGATCACTGAGTAGCAGGTCATCCTGTGATTGGCTGGACATTATATCCACATTAGGTTCGTCTATCCTGCAGGGTCACCCTGGAAAAGACTTTCCAGTAGAATTAATGGGCCTCATAGAGAATTACTGGGAAATTCACTTACAGAGAAAAGCGACGGCAGCAGCGGCCAAAGTCAAACACCTGAACTACGCGTGAACCTTCTCATAATCAGATGAAATCTCAGGGGAAATGGACAATTATGAGCGGCTGCGGTTATTAGTCGCCAGGGCTGAGTGATGAGCGCGCACAAATGGACGCCATGTTACTCGCTAAAAGCCGCCGCACAAACCACAAGGAAAAATGATGGCTCCACCGCGCTCTGCGAGATTACGGCACAAATCACACCCTAATGACAGCCGCAACCACGCCGTATGAGGAGAGCGGCTCATAACCTTGTGTCTCCCTGCACAGGTCCAAGATCAAGGGTTTATACAGCGGCGACGAGCACCAGATGTCTATAACGGCCTCTAAAAAATCCTTGAAGGGAACCTGTCAGCAGGTGTGACCATACACACTTCAGCCAGTATTATGTATAATCCCTGGAGAGATGTGTAATTAGACCTTATGTTGTTATTAGTAGCAGGACTGATTTTTTTTATTTACCATATATATACTCGAGTATAAGCCTAGTTTTTCAGCACAAAAATTTGCTGAAAACCCAAACTCAGCTTATACTCGAGTAAAAAAATTATATCAAAACTCACCTTTCTGGCTTCCCCCGTTGCTGGCTATATACTGGGGGATATGGGCTGGCAGGCTATATACTGGGGGGCAGGTGCTGGCTATATACTATGGGGCAGGGTCTGGCAGCCTATATACTGGGGAGGCTGTGACAATACATTTCCCACCCTTGGCTTATACTCGAGTCAATAGGTTTTCCCAGGTTTTTGTGGTAAAATTAGGGGCCTTGGCTTATACTTGGGTCGGCTTATACTCGAGTATATACGGTATATTCTAGGATTGATTGTAGCTTCTTCCAGTGCACTGGGGATGTGTCCTCACACTGCTGTGCTCTGTGCTCTCTGCAGCCAGTGTCAGGTGGAGAAATGTGTAATCAGACCTTTGTTTATGTTGTTAGTAGCAGCAGGACTGTTAAATATGGATTTATATCCAGTGATGGTCTGTTCAGAATGCTGTCCAATTTGCAAAGCTAAAAACCAGTGTGATGACACTCCCCTTGTACACCAGGAGAAGTTGCAATCCTGGAATATAAATCCATATATCACAGTCCTGCTGCTACTAAAACATAATGGTCTGAAAACATAACTCGGGTTTGTTTTGTGTTGTGTTTCCCAGCCCAATAATATCAGACTGCAGCTGCCGCAGCACATGTTTCAATTGTACCATGCCCCTTCCTGGCACCCTCGGTGGTGGGCAGAGGAGTAACGGCATTGGGGTTGGTTTTAGCCTTTTTTATTGATGGGCACTAAGTCATCATCCCTAAGGTAAATTGAAGTTAAAATATTTTAATAAAATAAACACTAGCCAAAAAAAACTCATTAAAAATATTAAATAAAAAATAATAGTCTTCTTCCCTCCTTCTGGATATATATGTACAGCCTGTATAACCTGGAGATCTCCTGTATATAATGATACATGTACAGCTGGTATAACCTGGGGATCTCCTGTATATAATGATATATGTACAGCCTGTATAACCTGGGGATCTCCTGTATATAATGATATATGTACAGATGGTATAACCTGGGGATCTCCTGTATATAATGATATATGTACAGCCGGTATAACCTGGGGATCTCCTGTATATAATGATATATGTACAGCCGGTATAACCTGGGGATCTCCTGTATATAATGATATATGTACAGCCGGTATAACCTGGGGATCTCCTGTATATAATGATATATGTACAGCTGGTATAACCTGGGGATCTCCTGTATATAATGATATATGTACAGCTGGTATAACCTGGGGATCTCCTGTATATAATGATATATGTACAGCTGGTATAACCTGGAGATCTCCTGTATATAATGATATATGTACAGCCGGTATAACCTGGGGATCTCCTGTATATAATGATATATGTACAGCCGGTATAACCTGGGGATCTCCTGTATATAATGATATATGTACAGCTGGTATAACCTGGAGATCTCCTGTATATAATGATATATGTACAGCTGGTATAACCTGGGGATCTCCTGTATATAATGATATATGTACAGCTGGTATAACCTGGGGATCTCCTGTATATAATGATATATGTACAGCTGGTATAACCTGGAGATCTCCTGTATATAATGATATATGTACAACTGGTATAACCTGGGGATCTCCTGTATATAATGATATATGTACAGCTGGTATAACCTGGGAATCTCCTGTATATAATGATATATGTACAGCTGGTATAACCAGGGGATCTCCTGTACATAATGATATATGTACAACTGGTATAACCTGGGGATCTCCTGTATATAATGATATATGTACAGCTGGTATAACCTGGGGATCTCCTGTATATAATGATATATGTACAACTGGTATAACCTGGGGATCTCCTGTATTTAATGGTATATGTACAGCCGGTATAACCTGGGGATCTCCTGTATATAATGATATATGTACAGCCTGTATAACCTGGGGATCTCCTGTATATAATGATATATGTACAGCCGGTATAACCTGGGGATCTCCTGTATATAATGATATATGTACAGCCTGTATAACCTGGGGATCTCCTGTATATAATGATATATGTACAGATGGTATAACCTGGGGATCTCCTGTATATAATGATATATGTACAGCCGGTATAACCTGGGGATCTCCTGTATATAATGATATATGTACAGCCGGTATAACCTGGGGATCTCCTGTATATAATGATATATGTACAGCTGGTATAACCTGGAGATCTCCTGTATATAATGATATATGTACAGCTGGTATAACCTGGGGATCTCCTGTATATAATGATATATGTACAGCTGGTATAACCTGGGGATCTCCTGTATATAATGATATATGTACAGCTGGTATAACCTGGGGATCTCCTGTATATAATGATATATGTACAGCTGGTATAACCTGGGGATCTCCTGTATATAATGATATATGTACAGCTGGTATAACCTGGAGATCTCCTGTATATAATGATATATGTACAGCCGGTATAACCTGGGGATCTCCTGTATATAATGATATATGTACAGCCGGTATAACCTGGGGATCTCCTGTATATAATGATATATGTACAGCTGGTATAACCTGGAGATCTCCTGTATATAATGATATATGTACAGCTGGTATAACCTGGGGATCTCCTGTATATAATGATATATGTACAGCTGGTATAACCTGGGGATCTCCTGTATATAATGATATATGTACAGCTGGTATAACCTGGAGATCTCCTGTATATAATGATATATGTACAACTGGTATAACCTGGGGATCTCCTGTATATAATGATATATGTACAGCTGGTATAACCTGGGAATCTCCTGTATATAATGATATATGTACAGCTGGTATAACCAGGGGATCTCCTGTACATAATGATATATGTACAACTGGTATAACCTGGGGATCTCCTGTATATAATGATATATGTACAGCTGGTATAACCTGGGGATCTCCTGTATATAATGATATATGTACAACTGGTATAACCTGGGGATCTCCTGTATTTAATGGTATATGTACAGCCGGTATAACCTGGGGATCTCCTGTATATAATGATATATGTACAGCCTGTATAACCTGGGGATCTCCTGTATATAATGATATATGTACAGCCGGTATAACCTGGGGATCTCCTGTATATAATGATATATGTACAACTGGTATAACCTGGGGATCTCCTGTATATAATGATATATGTACAACTGGTATAACCTGGGGATCTCCTGTATATAATGGTATATGTACAGCTGGTATAACCTGGGGATCTCCTGTATATAATGATATATGTACAGCCGGTATAACCTGGGGATCTCCTGTATATAATGATATATGTACAGCCGGTATAACCTGGGGATCTCCTGTATATAATGATATATGTACAACTGGTATAACCTGGGGATCTCCTGTATATAATGATATATGTACAGCCGGTATAACCTGGGGATCTCCTGTATATAATGATATATGTACAGCTGATATAACCTGGGGATCTCCTGTATAGAATGATATATGTACAGCTGGTATAACCTGGGGATCTCCTGTATATAATGATATATGTACAGCTGGTATAACCTGGGGATCTCCTGTATATAATGGTATATGTACAGCCGGTATAACCTGGGGATCTCCTGTATATAATGATATATGTACAGCTGGTATAACCTGGGGATCTCCTGTATATAATGATATATGTACAGCCGGTATAACCTGGGGATCTCCTGTATATAATGATATATGTACAGCTGGTATAACCTGGGGATCTCCTGTATATAATGATATATGTACAGCTGGTATAACCTGGGGATCTCCTGTATATAATGATATATGTACAGCTGGTATAACCTGGGGATCTCCTGTATATAATGATATATGTACAGCCGGTATAACCTGGGGATCTCCTGTATATAATGATATATGTACAGCCGGTATAACCTGGGCATCTCCTGTATATAATGATATATGTACAGCTGTTATAACCTGGGGATCCCCTGTATATAATGATATATCTACAGCTGGTATAACCTGGGGATCTCCTGTATATAATGATATATGTACAGCTGGTATAACCTGGGGATCTCCTGTATATAATGGTATATGTACAGCTGGTATAACCCGGGGATCTCCTGTATATAATGATATATGTACAGCTGGTATAACCTGGGGATCTCCTGTATATAATGATATATGTACAGCCGGTATAACCTGGAGATCTCCTGTATATAATGATATATGTACAGCTGGTATAACCTGGGGATCTCCTGTATATAATGATATATGTACAGCTGGTATAACCTGGGGATCTCCTGTATATAATGATATATGTACAGCCGGTATAACCTGGAGATCTCCTGTATATAATGATATATGTACAGCCGGTATAACCTGGGGATCTCCTGTATATAATGATATATGTACAGCCGGTATAACCTGGGGATCTCCTGTATATAATGGTATATGTACAGCCGGTATAACCCGGGGATCTCCTGTATATAATGATATATGTACAGCCGGTATAACCTGGGGATCTCCTGTATATAATGATATATGTACAGCCGGTATAACCTGGAGATCTCCTGTATATAATGATATATGTACAGCCGGTATAACCTGGAGATCTCCTGTATATAATGATATATGTACAGCCGGTATAACCTGGGGATCTCCTGTATATAATGATATATGTACAGCCGGTATAACCTGGGGATCTCCTGTATATAATGATATATGTACAGCTGGTATAACCTGGGGATCTCCTGTATATAATGATATATGTACAGCTGGTATAACCTGGGGATCTCCTGTATATAATGATATATGTACAGCTGGTATAACCTGGGGATCTCCTGTATATAATGATATATGTACAGCCGGTATAACCTGGGGATCTCCTGTATATAATGATATATGTACAGCCGGTATAACCTGGGGATCTCCTGTATATAATGATATATGTACAGCTGGTATAACCTGGGGATCTCCTGTATATAATGATATATGTACAGCCGGTATAACCTGGGGATCTCCTGTATATAATGACATATGTACAGCCGGTATAACCTGGGGATCTCCTGTATATAATGATATATGTACAGCCGGTATAACCTGGAGATCTCCTGTATATAATGATATATGTACAGCCGGTATAACCTGGGGATCCCCTGTATATAATGATATATGTACAGCCGGTATAACCTGGGGATCTCCTGTATATAATGATATATGTACAGCTGGTATAACCTGGGGATCTCCTGTATATAGTGATATATGTGCAGCTGGTATAATCTGGGGATCTCCTGTATATAATGGTATATGTACAGCCGGTATAACCTGGGGATCCCCTGTATATAATGATATATGTACAGCCGGTATAACCTGGGGATCTCCTGTATATAATGATATATGTACAGCTGGTATAACCTGGGGATCTCCTGTATATAGTGATATATTTGCAGCTGGTATAACCTGGGGATCTCCTGTATATAATGATATATGTACAGCTGATATAACCTGGGGATCTCCTGTATATAATGATATATGTACAGCTGGTATAACCTGGGGATGTCCTGTATATAATGGTATATGTACAGCTGGTATAACCTGGGGATCTCCTGTATATAATGATATATGTACAGCTGGTATAACCTGGGGATCTCCTGTATATAGTGATATATGTACAGCCGGTATAACCTGGGGATCTCCTGTATATAATGATATATGTACATCTGGTATAACCTGGGGATCTCCTGTATATAATGATATATGTACAGCTGGTATAACCTGGGGATCTCCTGTATATAATGATATATGTACAGCTGGAATAACCTGGGGATCTCCTGTATATAATGATATATGTACAGCCTGTATAACCTGGGGATCTCCTGTATATAATGATATATGTACAGCTGGTATAACCTGGGGATCTCCTGTATATAATGATATATGTACAGCCGGTATAACCTGGGGATCTCCTGTATATAATGATATATGTACAGCCGGTATAACCTGGGGATCTCCTGTATATAATGATATATGTACACCTGGTATAACCTGGGAATCTCCTGTATATAATGATATATGTACAGCCGGTATAACCTGGGGATCTCCGGTATATAATGATATATGTACAACCGGTATAACCTGGGGATCTCCTGTATATAATGATATATGTACAGCTGGTATAACCTGGGGATCTCCTGTATATAATGATATATATACAGCTGGTATAACCTGGGGATCTCCGGTATATAATGATATATATACAGCTGGTATAACCTGGGGATCTCCTGTATACACTGTGATCTGGGAGTTGCTTGTCCTCGGGTGCCTGTATATGGAATCTCCCGCTGCTCAGACACCATTTCAGTAAAATTGGGGCATTTATCTGAGGAAATGGTGAGGAGCGCTGGGTAATTTCGGGCTGACACTATGTATCCACAACCGGCGGCTTTGCTTTGTGTTATCTGTCTGTACGGCTCCAGCCTCACAATGAGCTGCTCTCTGGAGTCTTCAGGTGATGTTACAGGAGGCCTCAAGATACTGACCAGGAGAAAGCGGAGACAATACAGGGGTAATGGCCGCACAGCACACGTCACATCACTGCTCCTCCACAGCTGGGATTAGATGTAGCAGAGCCAGGAATGTTATGTGTAATCCTGACTATTACAGAATACCTACCAATAAACTGGGGAGATACTGCAGCCGCACACCCTCCTCTATTACAGAATACAGTCCTACCAATACACTGGGGAGATACTGCAGCCGCACACCCTCCTCTATTACAGAATACAGTCCTACAATACACTGGGGAGAGATACTGCAGCCGCACACCCTCCTCTATTACAGAATACAGTCCTACCAATACACTGGGGAGAGATACTGCAGCCGCACACCCTCCTCTATTACAGAATACCTACCAATACACTGGGGAGAGATACTGCAGCTGCACACCCTCCTCTATTACAGAATACAGTCCTACCAATACACTGGGGAGAGATACTGCAGCTGCACACCCTCCTCTATTATAGAATACAGTCCTACCAATACACTGGGGAGATGCTGCAGCTGCACACCCTCCTCTATTACAGAATACAGTCCTACCAATACACTGGGGAGAGATACTGCAGCCGCACACCCTCCTCTATTACAGAATACAGTCCTACCAATACACTGGGGAGAGATACTGCAGCTGCACACCCTCCTCTATTACAGAATACAGTCCTACCAATACACTGGGGAGAGATACTGCAGCTGCACACCCTCCTCTAATACAGAATACAGTCCTACCAATACACTGGGGAGAGATACTGCAGCTGCACACCCTCCTCTATTACAGAATACAGTCCTACCAATACACTGGGGAGAGATACTGCAGCCGCACACCCTCCTCTATTACAGAATACAGTCCTACCCATACACTGGGGAGAGATACTGCAGCCGCACACCCTCCTCTATTACAGAATACAGTCCTACCAATACACTGGGGAGAGATACTGCAGCCGCACACCCTCCTCTATTACAGAATACAGTCCTACCAATACACTGGGGAGAGATACTGCAGCCGCACACCCTCCTCTATTACAGAATACAGTCCTACCAATACACTGGGGAGAGATACTGCAGCTGCACACCCTCCTCTATTGCAGAATACAGTCCTACCAATACACTGGGGAGAGATACTGCAGCCGCACACCCTCCTCTATTATAGAATACAGTCCTACCAATACACTGGGGAGAGATACTGCAGCCGCACACCCTCCTCTATTATAGAATACAGTCCTACCAATACACTGGGGAGATACTGCAGCTGCACACCCTCCTCTATTACAGAATACAGTCCTACCAATACACTGGGGAGAGATACTGCAGCTGCACACCCTCCTCTATTACATAATACAGTCCTACCAATACACTGGGGAGATACTGCAGCCGCACACCCTCCTCTATTACAGAATACAGTCCTACCAATACACTGGGGAGAGATACTGCAGCTGCACACCCTCCTCTATTACAGAATACAGTCCTACCAATACACTGGGGAGAGATACTGCAGCCGCACACCCTCCTCTATTACAGAATACAGTCCTACCAATACACTGGGGAGATACTGCAGCTGCACACCCTCCTCTATTACAGAATACAGTCCTACCAATACACTGGGGAGATACTGCAGCTGCACACCCTCCTCTATTACAGAATACAGTCCTACCAATACACTGGGGAGAGATACTGCAGCCGCACACCCTCCTCTATTACAGAATACAGTCCTACCAATACACTGGGGAGAGATACTGCAGCTGCACACCCTCCTCTATTACAGAATACAGTCCTACCAATACACGGGGGAGATACTGCAGCTGCACACCCTCCTCTATTATAGAATACAGTCCTACCAATACACTGGGGAGAGATACTGCAGCCGCACACCCTCCTCTATTACAGAATACAGTCCTACCAATACACTGGGGAGAGATACTGCAGCTGCACACCCTCCTCTATTACAGAATACAGTCCTACCAATATACTGGGGAGAGATACTGCAGCTGCACACCCTCCTCTAATACAGAATACAGTCCTACCAATACACTGTGGAGAGATACTGCAGCTGCACACCCTCCTCTAATACAGAATACAGTCCTACCAATACACTGGGGAGAGATACTGCAGCTGCACACCCTCCTCTAATACAGAATACAGTCCTACCAATACACTGTGGAGAGATACTGCAGCTGCACACCCTCCTCTAATACAGAATACAGTCCTACCAATACACTGGGGAGATACTGCAGCTGCACACCCTCCTCTATTACAGAATACAGTCCTACCAATACACTGGGGAGAGATACTGCAGCCACACACCCTCCTCTATTATAGAATACAGTCCTACCAATACACTGGGGAGAGATACTGCAGCCGCACACCCTCCTCTATTACAGAATACAGTCCTACCAATACACTGGGGAGATGCTGCAGCTGCACACCCTCCTCTATTACAGAATACAGTCCTACCAATACACTGGGGAGAGATACTGCAGCTGCACACCCTCCTATATTACAGAATACAGTCCTACCAATACACTGGGGAGAGATACTGCAGCTGCACACCCTCCTATATTACAGAATACAGTCCTACCAATACACTGGGGAGAGATACTGCAGCTGCACACCCTCCTCTATTACAGAATACAGTCCTACCAATACACGGGGGAGATACTGCAGCTGCACACCCTCCTCTATTATAGAATACAGTCCTACCAATACACTGGGGAGAGACACTGCAGCTGCACACCCTCCTCTATTACAGAATACAGTCCTACCAATATACTGGGGAGAGATACTGCAGCCGCACACCCTCCTCTATTACAGAATACAGTCCTACCAATACACTGGGGAGATGCTGCAGCTGCACACCCTCCTCTATTACAGAATACAGTCCTACCAATACACTGGGGAGAGATACTGCAGCTGCACACCCTCCTATATTACAGAATACAGTCCTACCAATACACTGGGGAGAGATACTGCAGCTGCACACCCTCCTATATTACAGAATACAGTCCTACCAATACACTGGGGAGAGATACTGCAGCTGCACACCCTCCTCTATTACAGAATACAGTCCTACCAATACACGGGGGAGATACTGCAGCTGCACACCCTCCTCTATTATAGAATACAGTCCTACCAATACACTGGGGAGAGACACTGCAGCTGCACACCCTCCTCTATTACAGAATACAGTCCTACCAATATACTGGGGAGAGATACTGCAGCTGCACACCCTCCTCTAATACAGAATACAGTCCTACCAATACACTGTGGAGAGATACTGCAGCTGCACACCCTCCTCTAATACAGAATACAGTCCTACCAATACACTGGGGAGAGATACTGCAGCTGCACACCCTCCTCTAATACAGAATACAGTCCTACCAATACACTGGGGAGATACTGCAGCTGCACACCCTCCTCTATTACAGAATACAGTCCTACCAATACACTGGGGAGAGATACTGCAGCCACACACCCTCCTCTATTATAGAATACAGTCCTACCAATACACTGTGGAGAGATACTGCAGCTGCACACCCTTCTCTAATACAGAATACAGTCCTACCAATACACTGGGGAGATACTGCAGCTGCACACCCTCCTCTATTACAGAATACAGTCCTACCAATACACTGGGGAGAGATACTGCAGCTGCACACCCTCCTATATTACAGAATACAGTCCTACCAATACACTGGGGAGAGATACTGCAGCCGCACACCCTCCTCTATTACAGAATACAGTCCTACCAATACACTGGGGAGATGCTGCAGCTGCACACCCTCCTCTATTACAGAATACAGTCCTACCAATACACTGGGGAGAGATACTGCAGCTGCACACCCTCCTCTATTACAGAATACAGTCCTACCAATACACTGGGGAGAGATACTGCAGCCACACACCCTCCTCTATTACAGAATACAGTCCTACCAATACACTGGGGAGATGCTGCAGCTGCACACCCTCCTCTATTACAGAATACAGTCCTACCAATACACTGGGGAGAGATACTGCAGCTGCACACCCTCCTCTATTACAGAATACAGTCCTACCAATACACTGGGGAGAGATACTGCAGCTGCACACCCTCCTCTATTACAGAATACAGTCCTACCCATACACTGGGGAGAGATACTGCAGCTGCACACCCTCCTCTATTACAGAATACAGTCCTACCAATACACTGGGGAGATACTGCAGCCGCACACCCTCCTCTATTACAGAATACAGTCCTACCAATACACTGGGGAGAGATACTGCAGCTGCACACCCTCCTCTATTATAGAATACAGTCCTACCAATACACTGGGGAGAGATACTGCAGCTGCACACCCTCCTCTATTACAGAATACAGTCCTACCAATACACTGGGGAGAGATACTGCAGCTGCACACCCTCCTCTATTACAGAATACAGTCCTACCAATACACTGGGGAGAGATACTGCAGCCACACACCCTCCTCTATTACAGAATACAGTCCTACCAATACACTGGGGAGATGCTGCAGCTGCACACCCTCCTCTATTACAGAATACAGTCCTACCAATACACTGGGGAGAGATACTGCAGCTGCACACCCTCCTCTATTACAGAATACAGTCCTACCAATACACTGGGGAGAGATACTGCAGCTGCACACCCTCCTCTATTACAGAATACAGTCCTACCCATACACTGGGGAGAGATACTGCAGCTGCACACCCTCCTCTATTACAGAATACAGTCCTACCAATACACTGGGGAGATACTGCAGCCGCACACCCTCCTCTATTACAGAATACAGTCCTACCAATACACTGGGGAGAGATACTGCAGCTGCACACCCTCCTCTATTATAGAATACAGTCCTACCAATACACTGGGGAGAGATACTGCAGCTGCACACCCTCCTCTATTACAGAATACAGTCCTACCAATACACTGGGGAGAGATACTGCAGCCGCACACCCTCCTCTATTACAGAATACAGTCCTACCAATACACTGGGGAGAGATACTGCAGCCGCACACCCTCCTCTAATACAGAATACAGTCCTACCAATACACTGGGGAGAGATACTGCAGCTGCACACCCTCCTCTAATACAGAATACAGTCCTACCAATACACTGGGGAGAGATACTGCAGCTGCACACCCTCCTCTAATACAGAATACAGTCCTACCAATACACTGGGGAGAGATACTGCAGCCGCACACCCTCCTCTATTACAGAATACAGTCCTACCAATACACTGGGGAGATACTGCAGCCGCACACCCTCCTCTATTACAGAATACAGTCCTACCAATACACTGGGGAGAGATACTGCAGCCACACACCCTCCTCTATTACAGAATACAGTCCTACCAATACACTGGGGAGAGATACTGCAGCTGCACACCCTCCTCTAATACAGAATACAGTCCTACCAATACACTGGGGAGAGATACTGCAGCTGCACACCCTCCTCTATTACAGAATACAGTCCTACCAATACACTGGGGAGAGATACTGCAGCTGCACACCCTCCTCTAATACAGAATACAGTCCTACCAATACACTAAGGAGAGATACTGCAGCTGCACACCCTCCTCTAATACAGAATACAGTCCTACCAATACACTGGGGAGAGATACTGCAGCTGCACACCCTCCTCTATTACAGAACACAGTCCTACCAATACACTGGGGAGAGATACTGCAGCTGCACACCCTCCTATATTACAGAATACAGTCCTACCAATACACTGGGGAGAGATACTGCAGCTGCACACCCTCCTCTATTACAGAATACAGTCCTACAATACACTGAGGAGAGATACTGCAGCTGCACACCCTCCTCTATTACAGAATACAGTCCTACCAATACACTGGGGAGATACTGCAGCTGCACACCCTCCTCTATTACAGAATACAGTCCTACCAATACACTGGGGAGAGATACTGAAGCTGCACACCCTCCTCTATTACAGAATACAGTCCTACCAATACACTGAGGAGAGATACTGCAGCCGCACACCCTCCTCTATTACAGAATACAGTCCTACCAATACACTGGGGAGAGATACTGCAGCCGCACACCCTCCTCTATTACAGAATACAGTCCTACCAATACACTGGGGAGAGATACTGCAGCTGCACACCCTCCTCTATTACAGAATACAGTCCTACCAATACACTGGGGAGAGATACTGCAGCTGCACACCCTTCTCTAATACAGAATACAGTCCTACCAATACACTGGGGAGATACTGCAGCTGCACACCCTCCTCTATTACAGAATACAGTCCTACCAATACACTGGGGAGAGATACTGCAGCTGCACACCCTCCTCTATTACAGAATACAGTCCTAGCAATACACTGGGGAGAGATACTGCAGCCGCACACCCTCCTCTATTACAGAATACAGTCCTACCAATACACTGGGGAGAGATACTGCAGCTGCACACCCTCCTCTATTACAGAATACAGTCCTACCAATACACTGGGGAGAGATACTGCAGCTGCACACCCTCCTCTAATACAGAATACAGTCCTACCAATACACTGGGGAGAGATACTGCAGCCGCACACCCTCCTCTATTACAGAATACAGTCCTACCAATACACTGGGGAGAGATACTGCAGCCGCACACCCTCCTCTATTACAGAATACAGTCCTACCAATACACTGGGGAGAGATACTGCAGCCGCACACCCTCCTCTATTACAGAATACAGTCCTACCAATACACTGAGGAGAGATACTGCAGCTGCACACCCTCCTCTATTACAGGATACAGTCCTACCAATACACTGGGGAGAGATACTGCAGCTGCACACCCTCCTCTATTACAGAATACAGTCCTACAATACACTGAGGAGAGATACTGCAGCTGCACACCCTCCTCTATTACAGAATACAGTCCTACCCATACACTGGGGAGAGATACTGCAGCTGCACACCCTCCTCTATTACAGAATACAGTCCTACCAATACACTGGGGAGATACTGCAGCTGCACACCCTCCTCTATTACAGAATACAGTCCTACCAATACACTGGGGAGAGATACTGCAGCTGCACACCCTCCTCTATTACAGAATACAGTCCTACCAATACACGGAGGAGAGATACTGCAGCCGCACACCCTCCTCTATTACAGAATACAGTCCTACCAATACACTGGGGAGAGATACTGCAGCCGCACACCCTCCTCTATTACAGAATACAGTCCTACCAATACACTGGGGAGAGATACTGCAGCCGCACACCCTCCTCTATTACAGAATACAGTCCTACCAATACACTGGGGAGAGATACTGCAGCCGCACACCCTCCTCTATTACAGAATACAGTCCTACCAATACACTGGGGAGAGATACTGCAGCCGCACACCCTCCTCTATTACAGAATACAGTCCTACCAATACACTGAGGAGAGATACTGCAGCTGCACACCCTCCTCTATTACAGGATACAGTCCTACCAATACACTGGGGAGAGACACTGCAGCTGCACACCCTCCTCTATTACAGAATACAGTCCTACCAATATACTGGGGAGAGATACTGCAGCCGCACACCCTCCTCTATTACAGAATACAGTCCTACCAATACACTGGGGAGATGCTGCAGCTGCACACCCTCCTCTATTACAGAATACAGTCCTACCAATACACTGGGGAGAGATACTGCAGCTGCACACCCTCCTATATTACAGAATACAGTCCTACCAATACACTGGGGAGAGATACTGCAGCTGCACACCCTCCTCTATTACAGAATACAGTCCTACCAATACACTGGGGAGATGCTGCAGCTGCACACCCTCCTCTATTACAGAATACAGTCCTACCAATACACTGGGGAGAGATACTGCAGCTGCACACCCTCCTATATTACAGAATACAGTCCTACCAATACACTGGGGAGAGATACTGCAGCTGCACACCCTCCTATATTACAGAATACAGTCCTACAATACACTGGGGAGAGATACTGCAGCTGCACACCCTCCTCTAATACAGAATACAGTCCTACCAATACACTGTGGAGAGATACTGCAGCTGCACACCCTCCTCTAATACAGAATACAGTCCTACCAATACACTGGGGAGAGATACTGCAGCTGCACACCCTCCTCTAATACAGAATACAGTCCTACCAATACACTGGGGAGATACTGCAGCTGCACACCCTCCTCTATTACAGAATACAGTCCTACCAATACACTGGGGAGAGATACTGCAGCCACACACCCTCCTCTATTATAGAATACAGTCCTACCAATACACTGTGGAGAGATACTGCAGCTGCACACCCTTCTCTAATACAGAATACAGTCCTACCAATACACTGGGGAGATACTGCAGCTGCACACCCTCCTCTATTACAGAATACAGTCCTACCAATACACTGGGGAGAGATACTGCAGCTGCACACCCTCCTATATTACAGAATACAGTCCTACCAATACACTGGGGAGAGATACTGCAGCTGCACACCCTCCTCTATTACAGAATACAGTCCTACCAATACACTGGGGAGAGATACTGCAGCTGCACACCCTCCTATATTACAGAATACAGTCCTACCAATACACTGGGGAGAGATACTGCAGCTGCACACCCTCCTCTATTATAGAATACAGTCCTACCAATACACTGGGGAGAGATACTGCAGCCGCACACCCTCCTCTATTACAGAATACAGTCCTACCAATACACTGGGGAGATGCTGCAGCTGCACACCCTCCTCTATTACAGAATACAGTCCTACCAATACACTGGGGAGAGATACTGCAGCTGCACACCCTCCTCTATTACAGAATACAGTCCTACCAATACACTGGGGAGAGATACTGCAGCCACACACCCTCCTCTATTACAGAATACAGTCCTACCAATACACTGGGGAGATGCTGCAGCTGCACACCCTCCTCTATTACAGAATACAGTCCTACCAATACACTGGGGAGAGATACTGCAGCTGCACACCCTCCTCTATTACAGAATACAGTCCTACCAATACACTGGGGAGAGATACTGCAGCTGCACACCCTCCTCTATTACAGAATACAGTCCTACCAATACACTGGGGAGAGATACTGCAGCCGCACACCCTCCTCTATTACAGAATACAGTCCTACCCATACACTGGGGAGAGATACTGCAGCTGCACACCCTCCTCTATTACAGAATACAGTCCTACCAATACACTGGGGAGATACTGCAGCCGCACACCCTCCTCTATTACAGAATACAGTCCTACCAATACACTGGGGAGAGATACTGCAGCTGCACACCCTCCTCTATTATAGAATACAGTCCTACCAATACACTGGGGAGAGATACTGCAGCTGCACATCCTCCTCTATTACAGAATACAGTCCTACCAATACACTGGGGAGAGATACTGCAGCCGCACACCCTCCTCTATTACAGAATACAGTCCTACCAATACACTGGGGAGAGATACTGCAGCCGCACACCCTCCTCTAATACAGAATACAGTCCTACCAATACACTGGGGAGAGATACTGCAGCTGCACACCCTCCTCTAATACAGAATACAGTCCTACCAATACACTGGGGAGAGATACTGCAGCTGCACACCCTCCTCTAATACAGAATACAGTCCTACCAATACACTGGGGAGAGATACTGCAGCCGCACACCCTCCTCTATTACAGAATACAGTCCTACCAATACACTGGGGAGATACTGCAGCCGCACACCCTCCTCTATTACAGAATACAGTCCTACCAATACACTGGGGAGAGATACTGCAGCCACACACCCTCCTCTATTACAGAATACAGTCCTACCAATACACTGGGGAGAGATACTGCAGCTGCACACCCTCCTCTAATACAGAATACAGTCCTACCAATACACTGGGGAGAGATACTGCAGCTGCACACCCTCCTCTATTACAGAATACAGTCCTACCAATACACTGGGGAGAGATACTGCAGCTGCACACCCTCCTCTAATACAGAATACAGTCCTACCAATACACTAAGGAGAGATACTGCAGCTGCACACCCTCCTCTAATACAGAATACAGTCCTACCAATACACTGGGGAGAGATACTGCAGCTGCACACCCTCCTCTATTACAGAACACAGTCCTACCAATACACTGGGGAGAGATACTGCAGCTGCACACCCTCCTATATTACAGAATACAGTCCTACCAATACACTGGGGAGAGATACTGCAGCTGCACACCCTCCTCTATTACAGAATACAGTCCTACAATACACTGAGGAGAGATACTGCAGCTGCACACCCTCCTCTATTACAGAATACAGTCCTACCAATACACTGGGGAGATACTGCAGCTGCACACCCTCCTCTATTACAGAATACAGTCCTACCAATACACTGGGGAGAGATACTGCAGCTGCACACCCTCCTCTATTACAGAATACAGTCCTACCAATACACTGGGGAGAGATACTGCAGCTGCACACCCTCCTCTATTATAGAATACAGTCCTACCAATACACTGGGGAGAGATACTGCAGCCGCACACCCTCCTCTATTACAGAATACAGTCCTACCAATACACTGGGGAGAGATACTGCAGCTGCACACCCTCCTCTATTACAGAATACAGTCCTACCAATACACTGGGGAGAGATACTGCAGCTGCACACCCTCCTCTAATACAGAATACAGTCCTACCAATACACTGGGGAGATACTGCAGCTGCACACCCTCCTCTATTACAGAATACAGTCCTACCAATACACTGGGGAGAGATACTGCAGCTGCACACCCTCCTCTATTACAGAATACAGTCCTAGCAATACACTGGGGAGAGATACTGCAGCCGCACACCCTCCTCTATTACAGAATACAGTCCTACCAATACACTGGGGAGAGATACTGCAGCTGCACACCCTCCTCTATTACAGAATACAGTCCTACCAATACACTGGGGAGAGATACTGCAGCTGCACACCCTCCTCTAATACAGAATACAGTCCTACCAATACACTGGGGAGAGATACTGCAGCCGCACACCCTCCTCTATTACAGAATACAGTCCTACCAATACACTGGGGAGAGATACTGCAGCCGCACACCCTCCTCTATTACAGAATACAGTCCTACCAATACACTGGGGAGAGATACTGCAGCCGCACACCCTCCTCTATTACAGAATACAGTCCTACCAATACACTGAGGAGAGATACTGCAGCTGCACACCCTCCTCTATTACAGGATACAGTCCTACCAATACACTGGGGAGAGATACTGCAGCTGCACACCCTCCTCTATTACAGAATACAGTCCTACAATACACTGAGGAGAGATACTGCAGCTGCACACCCTCCTCTATTACAGAATACAGTCCTACCCATACACTGGGGAGAGATACTGCAGCTGCACACCCTCCTCTATTACAGAATACAGTCCTACCAATATACTGGGGAGATACTGCAGCTGCACACCCTCCTCTATTACAGAATACAGTCCTACCAATACACTGGGGAGAGATACTGCAGCTGCACACCCTCCTCTATTACAGAATACAGTCCTACCAATACACTGGGGAGAGATACTGCAGCCGCACACCCTCCTCTATTACAGAATACAGTCCTACCAATACACTGGGGAGAGATACTGCAGCTGCACACCCTCCTCTATTACAGAATACAGTCCTACCAATACACGGAGGAGAGATACTGCAGCCGCACACCCTCCTCTATTACAGAATACAGTCCTACCAATACACTGGGGAGAGATACTGCAGCCGCACACCCTCCTCTATTACAGAATACAGTCCTACCAATACACTGGGGAGAGATACTGCAGCTGCACACCCTCCTCTATTACAGAATACAGTCCTACCAATACACTGGGGAGAGATACTGCAGCCGCACACCCTCCTCTATTACAGAATACAGTCCTACCAATACACTGGGGAGAGATACTGCAGCCGCACACCCTCCTCTATTACAGAATACAGTCCTACCAATACACTGGGGAGAGATACTGCAGCTGCACACCCTCCTCTATTACAGAATACAGTCCTACCAATACACTGAGGGAGATACTGCAGCCGCACACCCTCCTCTATTACAGAATACAGTCCTACCAATACACTGGGGAGAGATACTGCAGCTGCACACCCTCCTCTATTACAGAATACAGTCCTACCAATACACTGGGGAGAGATACTGTAGCTGCACACCCTCCTCTATTACAGGATACAGTCCTACCAATACAGGGGGGAGAGATACTGCAGCTGCACACCCTCCTCTATTACCGAATACACTCCTACCAATACACTGGAGAGAGATACTGCAGCTGCACACCCTCCTCTATTATAGAATACAGTCCTACCAATACACTGGGGAGAGATCCTGCAGCCGCACACCCTCCTCTATTACAGAATACAGTCCTACCAATACACTGGGGAGAGATACTGCAGCTGCACACCCTCCTCTAATACAGAATACAGTCCTACCAATACACTGGGGAGAGATACTGCAGCCGCACACCCTCCTCTATTACAGAATACAGTCCTACCAATACACTGGGGAGAGATACTGCAGCCGCACACCCTCCTCTAATACAGAATACAGTCCTACCAATACACTGAGGAGAGATACTGCAGCTGCACACCCTCCTCTATTACAGGATACAGTCCTACCAATACACTGGGGAGAGATACTGCAGCTGCACACCCTCCTCTATTACAGAATACAGTCCTACAATACACTGAGGAGAGATACTGCAGCTGCACACCCTCCTCTATTACAGAATACAGTCCTACCCATACACTGGGGAGAGATACTGCAGCTGCACACCCTCCTCTATTACAGAATACAGTCCTACCAATACACTGGGGAGATACTGCAGCTGCACACCCTCCTCTATTACAGAATACAGTCCTACCAATACACTGGGGAGAGATACTGCAGCTGCACACCCTCCTCTATTACAGAATACAGTCCTACCAATACACGGAGGAGAGATACTGCAGCCGCACACCCTCCTCTATTACAGAATACAGTCCTACCAATACACTGGGGAGAGATACTGCAGCCGCACACCCTCCTCTATTACAGAATACAGTCCTACCAATACACTGGGGAGAGATACTGCAGCTGCACACCCTCCTCTATTACAGAATACAGTCCTACCAATACACTGGGGAGAGATACTGCAGCCGCACACCCTCCTCTATTACAGAATACAGTCCTACCAATACACTGGGGAGAGATACTGCAGCCGCACACCCTCCTCTATTACAGAATACAGTCCTACCAATACACTGGGGAGAGATACTGCAGCTGCACACCCTCCTCTATTACAGAATACAGTCCTACCAATACACTGAGGGAGATACTGCAGCCGCACACCCTCCTCTATTACAGAATACAGTCCTACCAATACACTGGGGAGAGATACTGCAGCTGCACACCCTCCTCTATTACAGAATACAGTCCTACCAATACACTGGGGAGAGATACTGTAGCTGCACACCCTCCTCTATTACAGGATACAGTCCTACCAATACAGGGGGGAGAGATACTGCAGCTGCACACCCTCCTCTATTACCGAATACACTCCTACCAATACACTGGAGAGAGATACTGCAGCTGCACACCCTCCTCTATTACAGAATACAGTCCTACCAATACACTGGGGAGAGATACTGCAGCCGCACACCCTCCTCTATTATAGAATACAGTCCTACCAATACACTGGGGAGAGATACTGCAGCCGCACACCCTCCTTTATTACAGAATACAGTCCTACCAATACACTGGGGAGAGATACTGCAGCTGCACACCCTCCTCTAATACAGAATACAGTCCTACCAATACACTGGGGAGAGATACTGCAGCTGCACACCCTCCTCTAATACAGAATACAGTCCTACCAATACACTGGGGAGAGATACTGTAGCTGCACACCCTCCTCTATTACAGAATACAGTCCTACCAATACACTGGGGAGAGATACTGCAGCTGCACACCCTCCTCTATTACAGAATACAGTCCTACCAATACACTGAGGAGAGATACTGCAGCCGCACACCCTCCTCTATTACAGAATATAGTCCTACCAATACACTGGGGAGAGATACTGCAGCTGCACACCCTCCTCTATTACAGAATACAGTCCTACCAATACACTGGGGAGAGATACTGCAGCTCCTCCTCTTCTCTGGCCATATAAGTGGGCCACCCATGCACCCACCCAGATTGCCCGCTCCCAGGATTGATGTCCATTTTGGGGTGATACCTGCCCAACTTTGATTTAAAAATTTGTAAAGTTTTGCACAATATTGATTTTTATTTTAAAAAAATCCATGTATCACACTGTACATCGGCTGGATGCATCATTATTGTCTTTTGTAGGGAGACCCCTTTTATACGATATTTTCATAGAAAGAAAAAAAGCATAAGAAACCTCAAATAACCCAAGTATTCGATAACATGGACATTTATTACCAGAGGGAGGTGCATATAATTTAAAAACAAGGAGGAGGGTCATTAGGCGGTAATCTTGGGGGCGTGGCTTAGAGGGAATCCGCCTCCTGTAAAGCGCGGGGCCTCGGATCTCTGCTGCTGCTGCATAAAGGCTGCGTCTGTGTCCGCCAGGCTTCTCTCCTTCTCCCTATACACAGCAACAAAACCACAGCAGTGTCAGGAGGAGTCACATGAATCGATATATTATATACATGTCTATGCTGCAAGGGTCCTGTGCAAAACAGAAGTAGAAGCAGAGCATTGCAGAGAGCACAGCAGTGTGAGGTCACACCCACAGTACAATCCTGGAATATAAACTCAGATTTCACAGTCCTGCTGCCACTAACAACAAAGACAAAGGTCAGATTACACATCTCTCAAGATTGGCTCAAAACTGGCAGCAGTCTCTCTGGCACACCTGCTGACAGGTTCCCTTTAAATCTCATAAGAATAGAGGTTTTGAGGTCTAGATGGTTCCTACGTTTATTTTGACCTGGTCCCCCATGCCCTGGCATTCTTAGCGGCACCATGTCCTTTTTTTTTTAACCAGTTCCTGCCCACTGTTTGGTGTGGACATAGCATTGCTCTACGGATCCATCCAGCGTCTTCATTCCTTGCGCTTCCTGTGAATACATTTGCTGCCTCAGACTGATCATATAATGACAATCTGCCGTCCCGGGGTCATTAATCTCGTATAATAATCCTATAGTATTCCTGGAGGCAGATGTTTTACTGCTGAGGCCTAGAAAAACTGCTCTGCTCCATTGCTGTGCTGCCATCCATATCGAGCGCACATACTGCTGCAATCCTTCCACAGAAGACCCAGGGGCTCTCCTTATCCTTGGGGCTCCGGGGGCGGACCGGGGTTCTAGAACTGATGCTCTCTTTTGGATCAGAGATTTCCCAGATTCTATGGTGTCCCAGCCAAGTTCTGCCCCTGTACTGTCTATCTGACACTGACTCCAGGCCAATTCTCGCTACTATTACTCTATTACTATATACAGACAGGGCAAGGTAGTCAGTAATCCAAACCTCCAATTTTCCAATACTTTGACTCGTACTCTAGGTCCACCAAAATTCTCACAACTCTGAATCCACCGTCCTGTTTCCCTGGGACTCTAGCAGCTCTGGAAATAAATTCAGCCATTCCATCCCAGTGCTATATTCCTCTAATCTATTGCAGAGGAGCTTCCCTGCTGAGCATGTACATAAAGTGCATCCACTTTCATCTCAACTAAAAGCTGCAAGCTGCCCCAACCAGCCACATGCAGCCAAGAGTTGTGGTCCGCACCCTGTTGACTGTAAAGAGTCCAATGAGCTCTTACATAACTGATGTAACATTAATGATCATCGGAGGCCGGGTAGCGGTGAGTGCAGCTGAGAAGTTCTCCCTACTCCCGGGTCCTCTCCTGCTGCTCCGCTCAGTGCAGGAAGGAGAGAAAACGCAGCAGTGTTTGGTGCAGAGAGGAGAGAAGAAGCTGCAGTGTGGTGCAGGGAGGAGAGAAGAAGCTGCAGTGTGCGGTACAGGGAGGAGAGAAGAAGCTGCAGTGTGCAGTGCAGAGAGGAGAGAAGAAGCTGCAGATTGCGGTGCAGGGAGGAGAGAAGAAGCTGCAGTGTGGTGCAGGGAGCAGAGAAGAAGCTGCAGTGTGCGGTGCAGGGAGGAGAGAAGAAGCTGCAGTGTGCGGTGCAGGGAGGAGAGAAGAAGCTGCAGTGTGCGGTGCAGGGAGGGGAGAAGAAGCTGCAGTGTGTGGAGCAGGGAGGAGAGAGGAAGCTGCAGTGTGTGGTGTAGGGAGGAGAGAAGAAGCTGCAGTGTGTGGAGCAGGGAGGAGAGAAGAAGCTGCAGTGTGCGGTGCAGGGAGGAGATAGGAAGCTGCAGTGTTCGGTGCAGGGAGGAGAGAAGAAGCTGCATTGTGCGGTGCAGGGAGGAGAGAAGAAGCTGCAGTGTGCGGTGCAGGGAGGAGAGAAGCAGCTACAGTGTGCGGTGCAGGGAGGAGAGAAGAAGCTGCAGGGTGCGGTGCAGGGAGGAGAGAAGAAGCTGCAGTGTGTGGTGCAGGGAGGAGAGAAGAAGCTGCAGTGTGCGGTGCAGGGAGGAGAGAAGCAGCTACAGTGTGCGGTGCAGGGAGGAGAGAAGCAGCTACAGTGTGCGGTGCAGGGAGGAGAGAAGAAGCTGCAGGGTGCGGTGCAGGGAGGAGAGAAGAAGCTGCAGTGTGTGGTGCAGGGAGGAGAGAAGAAGCTGCAGTTTCCGGTGCAGGGAGGAGAGAAGAAGCTGCAGTGTGCGGTGCAGGGAGGAGAGAAGAAGCTGCAGTGTGTGGTGCAGGGAGGGGAGAAGAAGCTGCAGTGTGTGGAGCAGGGAGGAGAGAAGCAGCTGCAGTGTGCGGTGCAGGGAGGAGAGAAGCAGCTACAGTGTGCGGTGCAGGGAGGAGAGAAGAAGCTGCAGTGTGTGGAGCAGGGAGGAGAGAAGCAGCTGCAGTGTGCGGTGCAGGGAGGAGAGAAGAAGCTGCAGGGTGTGGTGCAGGGAGGAGAGAAGAAGCTGCAGTGTGGTGCAGGGAGCAGAGAAGAAGCTGCAGTGTGCGGTGCAGGGGGGAGAGAAGAAGCTGCAGTGTGCGGTGCAGGGGGGAGAGAAGAAGCTGCAGTGTGCGGTGCAGGGAGGAGAGAAAAAGCTGCAGTGTGCGGGGCAGGGAGGAGAGAAGAAGCTGCAGTGTGCGGTGCAGGGAGGAGAGAAGAAGCTGCAGTGTGTAGTGCAGGGAGGAGAGAAGAAGCTGCATTGTGCGGTGCAGGGAGGAGAGAAGAAGCTGCAGTGTGCGGTGCAGGGAGGAGAGAATAAGCTGCAGTGTGTGGTGCAGGGAGGAGAGGAGAAGCTGCAGTGTGCAGTGCAGGGAGGAGAGAAGAAGCTGCAGTGTGTGGAGCAGGGAGGAGAGAGGAAGCTGCAGTGTGTGGTGTAGGGAGGAGAGAAGAAGCTGCAGTGTGTGGAGCAGGGAGGAGAGAAGCAGCTGCAGTGTGCGGTGCAGGGAGGAGAGAAGAAGCTGCAGTGTGCGGTGCAGGGAGGAGAGAAGAAGCTGCAGTGTGCAGTGCAGGGAGGGAAGCTGCAGTGTGCGGTGCAGGGAGGAGAGAAGAAGCTGCAGTGTGCGGTGCAGGGAGGAGAGAAGAAGCTGCAGTGTGCGGTGCAGGGAGGAGAGAAGAAGCTGCAGTTTCCGGTGCAGGGAGGAGAGAAGAAGCTGCAGTGGGCGGTGCAGGGAGGAGAGAAGAAGCTGCAGTGTGCGGCGTAGGGAGGAGAGAAGAAGCTGCAGTGTGTGGAGCAGGGAGGAGAGAGAAAACTGCAGTGTGTGGTGTAGGGAGGAGAGAAGAAGCTGCAGTGTGTGGAGCAGGGAGGAGAGAAGCAGCTGCATTGTGCGGTGCAGGGAGGAGAGAAGAAGCTGCAGTGTGTAGTGCAGGGAGGAGAGAAGAAGCTGCATTGTGCGGTGCAGGGAGGAGAGAAGAAGCTGCAGTGTGCGGTGCAGGGAGGAGAGAATAAGCTGCAGTGTGTGGAGCAGGGAGGAGAGAGGAAACTGCAGTGTGTGGTGTAGGGAGGAGAGAAGAAGCTGCAGTGTGTGGAGCAGGGAGGAGAGAAGCAGCTGCAGTGTGCGGTGCAGGGAGGAGAGAAGAAGCTGCAGTGTGTAGTGCAGGGAGGAGAGAAGAAGCTGCATTGTGCGGTGCAGGGAGGAGAGAAGAAGCTGCAGTGTGCGGTGCAGGGAGGAGAGAAGAAGCTGCAGTGTGCGGTGCAGGGAGGAGAGAATAAGCTGCAGTGTGTGGTGCAGGGAGGAGAGGAGAAGCTGCAGTGTGCAGTGCAGGGAGGAGAGAAGAAGCTGCAGTGTGTGGAGCAGGGAGGAGAGAAGAAGCTGCAGTGTGTGGAGCAGGGAGGAGAGAGGAAACTGCAGTGTGTGGTGTAGGGAGGAGAGAAGAAGCTGCAGTGTGCAGTGCAGGGAGGAGAGAAGAAGCTGCAGTGTGCGGTGCAGGGAGGAAAGGAGAAGCTGCAGTGTGCGGTGCAGGGAGGAGAGGAGAAGCTGCAGTGTGCGGTGCAGGGAGGAGAGGAGAAGCTGCAGTGTGTGGTGCAGGGAGGAGAGGAGAAGCTGCAGTGTGCGGTGCAGGGAGGAGAGGAGAAGCTGCAGTGTGTGGTGCAGGGAGGAGAGGAGAAGCTGCAGTGTGTGGTGCAGGGAAGAGAGAAGAAGCTGCAGTGTGCGGTGGAGGAAGGAGAGGAGAAGCTGCAGTGTGTGGTGCAGGGAGGAGAGGAGAAGCTGCAGTGTGCGGTGCAGGGAGGAGAGAATAAGCTGCAGTGTGTGGTGCAGGGAGGAGAGAAGAAGCTGCAGTGTGCGGTGCAGGGAGGAGAGAAGAAGCTGCAGTGTGTGGTGCAGGGAGGAGAGAATAAGCTGCAGTGTTCGGTGCAGGGAGGAGAGAAGAAGCTGCAGTGTGCGGTGCAGGGAGGAGAGGAGAAGCTGCGGTGTGCAGTGCAGGGAGGAGAGAAGAAGCTGCAGTGTGCGGTGCAGGGAGGAGAGAAGAAGCTGCAGTGTGTGGTGCAGGGAGGAGAGAAGAAGCTGCAGTGTGTGGTGCAGGGAGGAGAGAAGAAGCTGCAGTGTGTGGTGCAGGGAGGAGAGAATAAGCTGCAGTGTTCGGTGCAGGGAGGAGAGAAGAAGCTGCAGTGTGCGGTGCAGGGAGGAGATGAGAAGCTGCAGTGTGCGGTGCAGGGAGGAGAGAAGAAGCTGCAGTGTGCGGTGCAGGGAGGAGAGAAGAAGCTGCAGTGTGCGGTGCAGGGAAGAGAGAAGAAGCTGCAGTGTGCGGTGCAGGGAGGAGAGAAGAAGCTGCAGTGTTCGGTGCAGGGAGGAGAGAAGAAGCTGCAGTGTGCGGTGCAGGGAGGAGATGAGAAGCTGCAGTGTGCGGTGCAGGGAAGAGAGAAGAAGCTGCAGTGTGCGGTGCAGGGAGGAGAGAAGAAGCTGCAGTGTGCGGTGCAGGGAGGAGAGAAGAAGCTGGCACGGTCCATGAAGGGTTAATCCTGGTCTTCCCCTTCATTCTTCTGCTGTTATTATTGAGAAGAACCTTAATGGCGTCAGACAATGAGGATCTGGAGGGGAGCGGAGCTGCATCTGCTGCTAATGGACCGGCACACTGTCACGACATCTCAGCACTTTCCTTAAGAAACCTCCCAATAAAATACCAGGATGTAACAATAACTGCCAGAAGCTGAAACATGCGCCCGGTGCCAGTGCTGAGGTCATGGAGCCCCTGGATTACAGCTGCCACACACCCCTTTAACCAAGCAGAATATGTAATACAAACAACATCTTAAAGGGGCGGTGTGTCTACCTGGCCTGCTGCTCCCTCCTCTTCTGGGTCAGGTACTTCTTCTTCAGGTTCTGGAGCTCGCTGGCCAGCCGCTCCACCTCGTACTTGTACTCGTGGCTCTGGGACTCGTACATGTTCAGTTCTGATGACAGCGCCTGCGCAGGGAGACAAGGAGAGAGCTCTGCTCTAGGCAGCACAGAGAGACCTGATTTATCAGGGGCTTTACCCCGGGGGGCTGGGGTCCGCTCTCACCTTGAGTTGCTTGGTCTTCTCCCGCAGCGTCTGCTGATAGATCTGCAGCTGTTCGGCCGCCTCGGGCCCCGGTTGCCGCGCCAGGATGTGCTTCAGCTCCACGTACAACTTCTCCTTCTCCTGCAAGGAAACATAAACATCCTCTGTCGCAGCAGCTTTAGGAGTGACTAGTGACCATTCTGCTCTGCTGAACCTATATGTCCATCCCTTTGAGGACCAGAGAGTAGAAACATGGAGAATTGTGTCTGCACTCACTGCCCAACACCACAGTATAAGGGGACCCCTTTAAGGGGCTGAAAACTTATCAATCCCTATGACTTATCCGTGCATCTCACACTCACACTGCTGTGCTCTGTGTATCAAACTGCTGCATAGTCTCTCCTCTATGCTCTCAGTGACTGTTGAAGTATTCATTCACAAGCCTACAACAGCTTTCACTAAGAGCAGTGGGAGCTCAATAAACAGATAACAGCAGTGTGAGGACACACCCCCAGTGCACTTGGAGAAGCTACAATCCTGGAATATAAATCCATATATCACAGTCCTGCTGCTACTAACATACTCAAAGGTCTGATCCCACATCTTTCAAAGTACAATAAACAAAACTGGCTGCACAGAGCACAGCAGTGTGAGGGCATATTGCAGCCCACTTTGAGAAGCTACAATCCTGGAATATAAATCCATATATCACAGTCCTGCTGCTAACAACAACATAAAGAAAATTCTGATTATACATCTCTCCAGGGACAAAACTCTAACACTAGCTGCAGAGAGCACAGAGCACAGCAGTGTGATTGGAGCAATCCTGTAATGGAAATCCATATTTCACAGCCCTGCTGCTACTAACAACATGCACAAAAATCTGCATGGTCTTGAACTTGCTGCATGGTCACAGCTCAGTGAATTTTTTCTAGAGCAGATTTATTTTTATTGATAAACATCTAAAAATTTGCCCAAACTCACTAATTCTTCCTCTTAATCTGTAGACACATTGGGGCTCATTTACTAAGGGTCCGAATCGAGTTTTTCCGCCGGGTTTCCCGAATGTTTCCAATTTGCGCCGAATTGCCCCGGGATTTTGACGCACGCGATCGGATTGTGGCGCATCAGCACCGGCTTTCACGCAACAGAAATCGGGGGGCGTGGCCGTCGGAAAAACCACAGAATTTAAAAAAAAATTGTTTTGCAAAAATAGCACTCACATACACCAAGACGGAGAAGGTGAATTCTGGCGGACCTCGGCACAGCAGCGACACCTAGTGGACATCGGACGCATGACCTTAGTGAATCCCAGCAGAACCCGAATCAGCATTGGAGAACACGCCGCTGGATTGCGACTGGACCGGGTAAGTAAATCTGCCCCATTTTTCCTTGTTACAAAAACAGTATCCAATCAAGATATCACCTAAAAAGCAGCAACAATCTGAAGTTCTAGTTTGTTGGACAGAGTTCCCCTTTAAGCATAAACAAAAGCAGTCACTGGTAGGTAACTCCTGCACATATAAGGATGTATCCAAGCAAAAGATCACCAAAAGTACATTTTAAAGTTACTGGTGTCATATTAAAGATAAGAATCTCATCTTTCAGATAACACCAGGCTTGTGATTCTGTGAGCTACAGAACAAGAGATGCAGACAGATAAGATGTGTCTTTTATTTACAACCATGTCCTTGTCAGTGGGGGTCATTTATCTTTTCCTTCTGTGGGTGTTTTTGCACCTTTTTGCTGTGTAATGTTTTGAGGCTATTTTGCCGTGGGTTGTTGCGCCTTATTTGTCATTACATTGCGCCTCATTCCAGATGCTTGCGCCCGATTTATTATACTATTGCGCCTATACGCCAGTCCTGACAATGCTCAGAGCAGGCAATTGTATCCTTTGCGCTACAAATTGCAGCTTTTTTCAAATTTGCGCCTAATAAGGCACACAAAAAAACCTGCATTTAACAAAGAGTAAAAACGACAGAGACAAATGAGGTGCAAAAAATAGACTCACAACAGGCTCAAAAACATACCCCCTGTATCTCTGTTTCTAGGTGCTACTGAACTGAAGATAGGGGCATCTCAGACTCATCTCAGGCAAAATATGACTCTTCTCTGCTCACTGTCACATGACTTTGCAGGAGATTTTATTTATGGGTAAACGGGGGGGGGGGGGGGGGAATTTTACATCAAAAAACTAATTTTAGAAGGGAAATTTTATGCCCGGCCTGAGTTGCTGGTAGTTATATGGGGTAAAATCTGATGACAGGTTCCCTTTATGCTTTGATGATAGCTCCGGAGAACTCGCTGACGCAACACTTTGGGGAATTGTCCATTAGTCCCGTTTCTTCCTCCCCACGACCAAAAGTTTTATCTGGGAGATTCTTTCTGAGGGGCAAAGAAGACGCCCCGCGAATTTACAGCCGCCGCATTCTCCTCGCAAGCAGCAAACGAAACGTACGGCGGTGTCTGTGCGCAGCGCTGGCTACGGACTCCTGAACCGCCGCCAGGACGTCCATTACCAGAAACAACACAAAGAATTCTCTCTGTTTCTTGGTTGAAAAAAAAAAAAACACTTTGATTTAACTCTTTGTCCCCCAGAATGTTCACTTTTTGTGCTTTGGACCTCCTCTTCCTGCAGGAGACCAAAATTAGGACATTTTTTAAGAACACAGAGCGAGATCTTTGGCCAAGCCATCACTTAAAGGGGTGGCCCAATATTACTGATCTCCCAGTTACAGAACAAGAATAATGGACCACCCCTTTAAATCAAGAGAACGGGTCGTTCCGCTACTATGGACGCTCTCATAGGGGAATGTGACCCTTATTCTAGTGATTGTGAGATAGGAGATACGGCTTCGACATGAGTTAACCCCTTTAAGACTCTACTTCCTCCATCCTACAGTAGGTTACAACCACCCACATGAGAACCTGGGAATATTCCTCCAAATAGGACAACACTGATTGTCTTGGGTATGTATGAGTTCAGCAGCGCCGCACCTATTTACAGGTGGTGCCAGGTACTGCAGGAACATCCCACTGAGGTGAATTGGGCTGAGATGCAATACCACATGTGACCTGTAAACAGGTGGGGCGCTGTTTTTTTAATCCTTTACAATCCCTACAAGGGTCATCACAGATTTGTGAATGCCTCCACATAGCCTAAAAAGAGTAACTATCCAAATTTTCAGGAAACAGAATACAAAGTGGGAGATGTGTAACCCTTAAAGGGTCCAGGATGCCTTCCACAGCAATCATCCTGTCAATAGGAGCAGAAACCTACTGTATGACCACAAACTAAGATGCAATGCAGAGATAATCCAGTGCACTGGAGGCGGAGCCACTTGTCTCTACAGGCAGCAGAAAGTGCTCAGGTCCTTTTCTGGAATCATTGCCCCTTTTTAGCGCCATCGATCTTTTCTCTGCCTGCAACATGTCTATAAACAGTTAAATCAGACAAACTGAGCCCCGCCCTCAGGACACTTGCGGAATGATTTGCATATGAAAAAAAGCTAATGATCTCTGCTTTACTTCAACAGTTTGTGGCCAAAATGGAAAGATTTTGCTTCTACTAAAGCAGAGAGCCAAGAGCACAGCAGTGTAGAGCCACAATCCTAGAATATAAATCCATATTTCACAGTCCTGCTGCTACTAAGGACACACACAACGGTCTAATTACACATCTCTTCAGGGGTCAATGCCTAATACTGGCTGCAGAGAGCACAGAGGACAGCAGTGTGGGGGCACCCCCAACACAGTTGGAGAAAATACAATCCTGGAATATTAATCCAAAAAAATCAGTCCTGCTGCTACTAACAACATACACAAAGGACTGATGAAATTTCTCTCCAGCGACAATACATAACACTGGCTGCAGAGAGCACAGAGCACAGCAGTGTGAGGACGCCCCCCCCCCCCCAGTGCACTCGGAGAAGCTGCAATCCTGGAAGGTAAATCCATATATATCACAGTCCTGCTGCTACTGACAACATACACAGCAGTCTGATTACACATCTCTCCAGGGACAAATGTAACACTGGCTGTAGTCTGTATGGTCACACCTGCTGACAGGATGTGTCATAAATACTTTTTAGATGCAGTAGTGGGATCTGCACATTCCTGGGTCCCCTGACCCGCATTCTGTAGGGGGCGCCGTCTGTGTGAGCACTCTCCATTGTAGTGTATGAGAGCACTGGAAATAGTCTGAATACTGCACGTGGACCATCCCTTTAAAACGTCTGGGATGCTGAGGGTTAATCGCTCCAATCTGCCTCTGTAGGTCTGTAGCGATCCTGTATGTGCAGTCAGGTTGCCTATCGGGCCGGGCAGGAGGGGACGTGGTATAATCCCTCCACATAAGGAGGTACAGAGCGTAGTGCGGCAGCGCCCAGGAGGACGAGGCTTGGCACGGAGCGGGCACTTACAGTCGGATTGCCCTGTAAAGTGCCAACAACCCTGCTGCCAGACAAAGGGCGAGATGAAAGCCCCAAATACTAATGGCTAGGACGGGCGCAGCTCCTGGTGCCCCCTGGTGCCCGCTCCGGAGGCTGAAGACTGGGGGAGGGTTTCTTTATAAAGGGTGCGGGGCCGGTGCCAAGTAGTTCTATACAAACCTCGCTGCGCTAAAAGTAGGAAGACGGAGAGTGAAACACAATGGCCGACGCTCACAGAGCACGGCCCCCAGAGCGACGTCTCGTCCTGTCACCGCGCCAGGCAAACAAACAAGTGTGCGAGCGGGCGCTCCCCTGCCAACCATTCAGAGCGTCACCAACATTATCCTGTCCACGCTCCAATGTTACCAGGGGCGCGGCGCTGATAACCGCTCAATACACCACAGCCGGACCCTTATTAATAGACTTTATTATCCCGGGCCCCTCTTATTCTAGGATAACAATGACCCATCTGGATGCGGGAAGGTAAAGCGCCCACCATGTGCCCACCCCCCGCCGCTGACAGCAGCGCCATCCTCATCCTGCCCATGTGCACCCGGAGGACCCAGCAGAAACATTGTATCCTCTGTGTATCATTATATAGAAGACTGATACATTGTATTGTGTTCCATTCAGAGAGTAGAAATTACATTATACATTGTGTATATTACAATCCATCGCTGTATTATCTTATGTATTATATGCATTGTGTATATTACAATCCATCGCTGTATTATCTTATGTATTATATACATTGTGTATATTACAATCCATCGCTGTATTATCTTATGTATTATATACATTGTGTATATTACAATCCATCGCTGTATTATCTTATGTATTATATACATTCTGTATATTACAATCCATCGCTGTATTATCTTATGTATTATATACATTGTGTATATTACAATCCATCGCTGTATTATCTTATGTATTATATACATTGTGTATATTACAATCCATCGCTGTATTATCTTATGTATTATATACATTCTGTATATTACAATCCATCGCTGTATTATCTTATGTATTATATACATTCTGTATATTACAATCCATCGCTGTATTATCTTATGTATTATATACATTCTGTATATTACAATCCATCACTGTATTATCTTATGTATTATATACATTGTGTATATTACAATCTACCGTATCACTGTATTACTGAATGTTATGTATTATATATATTATGTATTGTATATGAAGATGTAGGAGGGTGCACTAGGAGGCACTCCATGGCTCAGAAAGCTATGTGAACCAACTTAATAACTGATACAGCTCCATGATGTGCCCCCATAACTTAGATAGCTCCATGATCTGCTCCCATAACTCAGATACCTCAGTGAACTGCCCCCATGACTCTAACTGATCCATCTTGTTATAATAACTTATGCAGCTCAGTAAACTGCCCCCATAACTCTAACTGCTCCATGATCTGCCCCCATGACTCAGAAAGCTCTCAACGGACCCCATGACTGAAGTTCACCGTCCTACCCTGGGTGCAGAAAAGCGCATGTCAAGCGACACTTTTTTTTCCTAAAATATGGCAGTTTTTCCGAATCCGTCGGGTTTTCTTATGGCCACACCCCCCATTTCCGCCGCGTGCATGTCGGCGCTGATGCGCCACAATCTGATCGCGTGCGCCGAAATCGCGGGGCAATTCATGGAAAATCGCCGCAAATCGGAAATAATCGGGTAACGCGACGGAGTATTATCAATGCATTGTTCATGACGGGTTATGTGATATTGGGGCTCATTTACTAAGGGTCCGAACGCCACACTTTGCGGTGAATTGCCCTGGGTTTTTGGCACACGCAATCAGATTGTGGCGCATCAGTGCTGGCTTGCACGCGAAAGAGATTGGGGGGCGTGGCCGTCGGACAACACAACGGATTCGGCAAAACCGCAGAATTTAAAAAACGAATTGTGTCGCAAGATCAAGCACTCACATGCACCAGGGGAGAAGAAGGTGAACTCCAGCGGACCTTGGCGCAGCAGCAACACCTGCTGAATATCGTGCGCACGACTTAAGTGAATCCCGGCAGACCCGAATCCTCGCCGGACCCGAATCCTCGTCGGACAACGCACTGTGTGATCGCGGCGGTACAGGGTAAGTAAATGTGCCCCAATATCTTTTCTATATGACATTGTTTTATTAGATTTTATTCTAATATATTGTTATTTACATTCAAATACTGTATATTGTACGATTTTATCTTATTTGATATCATGTTATCTTTTCTATATATTATATTGTCCTACTATTTCCTATCATCTTGTTATAAGGATTTCTTGTGTTGTGCCATATCACTGGCATTTGTTTTCTTCCATTGTTATATTGCTTTCAATTATCTCAGGTTAGAACAGTGTATAATCCATTGTAGTTTGCTGTATATGTTTTTTCCTCAAATTATATATTGTGTCATCTGTTATGTGATTATATGGTCATATTATGATTTCTTTATTACATTCTTCTGTTGTTTTAGGTCATTTTGTGTTACATTGTTACTTATTAAAGGAGTCCTAGAATAATTTTTGAAAACCCATGTTGAGGTCAGGTAGGTGTAGGGGGCCTCTGTGCTGATCGGGGAAGGTGTCACTTTTTGACTATGATCTCTAACTTTCCTTACTTCCTAGCAGGGCTGGCGCCAGCACTTGGCGAACCTGGACAAGTGCCGGGGCCCAGAGCTGCTGGGGTGGCCCACATAAGGCTGTACATAATGAATCTATGGGAGTGTATCTACTGAATCCATAGGGTGAATCCATAGGATGCTTTATATAAAATACCCATGAGGCGGGCTGTTTGGGATCATAAACTAGGGAATATCTTAGTGAACATGGAACTGTTCTAGTTTCTAAATTGTTAATGCCTCCACGTGAGTTCACTGCAAAGGGGCCCACTGAGGCTCTGTCGCTCAGGGGCCTACTGAAACCAGGAGCCGACCTTGCTTCCTAGCATCATGGCTCTAGCCCTGTGTTCACTATGACCTTCTATAAAGATCAGCTAATTTCCCTTAATGGCGCTGTGAGCTGCCTCATGACTCAAAAGGCTCTGTGAACCGCCCACGACTCAGAAAGCTCTGTGAACCGCCCACATGACTCAGAAAGCTCTGTGAACCGCCCCCATGACTCAGAAAGCTCTGTGAACCGCCCCCATGACTCAGAAAGCTCTGTGAACCGCCCACATGATTCAGAAAGCTCTGTGAACACCCACATAACTCAGAAAGCTCTGTGAACCGCCCCCATGACTCAGAAAGCTCTGTGAACCGCCCACATGACTCAGAAAGCTCTGTGAACCGCCCCCATGACTCAGAAAGCTCTGTGAACCGCCCACATGACTCAGAGAGGTCCCTGATCTGCGTAAGCTTGTACATCTTACACTCTAATCTCTTCTCTTCTACCATCAGAACATCCTCCATCTGGCTCCGTGTTCGTGACCTCTCACAATTCCCTCCGGAAATCCTTTCTGCTGCTGTTGTGCATGGGAATCGACAACTTCCCTATACACCGTAATCTCAAAATCAACTAAACTGCCCGTTAAACTCCTTTAGTTTCCTTCTGATCATCTGTGCTCACTATGGCCTTTCATAAGACTGTCACATTTCTCTCCTGAAATCTTCTGTACTGCAGTGGGAGAAGGGAATTTGAAAACTTCCCTTACATTGTATTCTCTAAATCTGCCTAATTTCTCTCTAAACTCCTTCCCAGTGCCAAAAAGGGATTCGAAAACCTTCATTCTTGCCTTTAGGTGGTAAATGGAGCATCAAAAAAACAAAACAAAAAAAAAAAACAAGGGAAAACACATTGTGCCAACACCACCGCTGACTTAAACGCTACAATTAAGCGCCGGAGCGCCAGGACTGGGAAGAGTGTGCAGTCTACATCTCATCTGCTGACCACTGGCGCCATCTACAGGTCATACTAGGAATGACAACTTCAGTGGAAAAACTTTAAAGGGAATGGAGAGCACGGATAACCAGAGGAGGATGGTATTAGACTTTATACTTTATTCTGCTCGTGTTAAACCTTCATAATCAAACTTTGGAGTCAACCCTTTAATTATTGGCAAGAGTGGTAAGATGTGAGGATCTTATAGACAGACAGATGAGAGACAGCAGAGACCGATGGTCATGTGATAATAAAGACAGATCATGACAAAGCGGTAAATAATGCTGTGGAATGACGTGCTATACAATGAGGCTTTATGTAAGGTTGCGGTATACAATCACTTGGTATACTATGAGGTGGTATATAATGCGGCAGTATGTAATGTTATACTATGAGATAGTATACAATGAGGGGGTATGTAATGATGCGGTATACAATGAGGGGGTATGTAATGATGCGGTATACTATGAGGTGGTATATGATGATGCGGTATACAATGAGGGGGTATGTAATGATGCATTATACAATGAGGGGGTATGTAATGATGCTGTATACAATGAGGCTTTATGTAAGGTTGCGGTATACAATCACTTGGTATACTATGAGGTGGTATATAATGCGGCAGTATGTAATGTTATACTATGAGATAGTATACAATGACGGGGTATGTGATGATGCGGTATACAATGAGGGGGTATGTAATGATGCGGTATACAATGACGGGGTATGTGATGATGCGGTATACAATGAGGGGGTATGTAATGATGCGGTATACAATGAAGGGGTATGTAATGATGCGGTATACAATGAGGGGGTATGTCATGATGCGGTATACAATGAGGTGGTATATAATGCGGCAGTATGTAATGTTATACTATGAGATAGTATACAATGACGGGGTATGTAATGATGCGGTATACAATGAGGGGGTATGTAATGATGCTGTATACAATGAGGGGGTATGTAATGATGCTGTATACAATGAGGGGGTATGTAATGATGCTGTATACAATGAGGGGGTATGTAATGATGCTGTATACAATGACGGGGTATGTAATGATGCTGTATACAATGAGGGGGTATGTAATGATGCTGTATACAATGAGGGGGTATGTAATGATGCGGTATACAATGAGGGGGTATGTAATGATGCGGTATACAATGAGGGGGTATGTAATGATGCGGTATACAATGAGGGGGTATGTAATGATGCGGTATACAATGAGGGGGTATGTAATGATGCGGTATACTGTGAGGGGGTATGTGATGATGCGGTATACAATGAGGGGGTATGTAATGATGCGGTATACAATGAGGGGGTATGTAATGATGCGGTATACAATGAGGGGGTATGTAATGATGCTGTATACAATGAGGGGGTATGTAATGATGCTGTATACAATGAGGGGGTATGTAATGATGCGGTATACAATGAGGGGGTATGTAATGATGCGGTATACAATGAGGGGGTATGTAATGATGCGGTATACAATGAGGGGGTATGTGATGATGCGGTATACAATGAGGGGGTATGTAATGATGCGGTATACAATGAGGGGGTATGTAATGATGCTGTATACAATGAGGGGGTATGTAATGATGCGGTATACAATGAGGGGGTATGTAATGATGCGGTATACAATGAAGGGGTATGTAATGATGCGGTATACAATGAGGGGGTATGTGATGATGCGGTATACAATGAGGGGGTATGTAATGATGCGGTATACTATGAGGTGGTATATGATGATGCGGTATACAATGAGGGGGTATGTAATGATGCATTATACAATGAGGGGGTATGTAATGATGCTGTATAAAATGAGGCTTTATGTAAGGTTGCGGTATACAATCACTTGGTATACTATGAGGTGGTATATAATGCGGCAGTATGTAATGTTATACTATGAGATAGTATACAATGACGGGGTATGTGATGATGCGGTATACAATGAGGGGGTATGTAATGATGCGGTATACAATGACGGGGTATGTGATGATGCGGTATACAATGAGGGGGTATGTAATGATGCGGTATACAATGAAGGGGTATGTAATGATGTGGTATACAATGACGGGGTATGTAATGATGCGGTATACAATGAGGGGGTATGTAATGATGCGGTATACAATGAGGGGGTATGTAATGATGTGGTATACAATGACGGGGTATGTAATGATGCGGTATACAATGAGGGGGTATGTAATGATGCGGTATACAATGAGGGGGTATGTCATGATGCGGTATACAATGAGGTGGTATATAATGCGGCAGTATGTAATGTTATACTATGAGATAGTATACAATGACGGGGTATGTAATGATGCGGTATACAATGAGGGGGTATGTAATGATGCGGTATACAATGACGGGGTATGTAATGATGCGGTATACAATGAGGGGGTATGTAATGATGCGGTATACAATGAGGGGGTATGTAATGATGCGGTATACAATGAGGGGGTATGTAATGATGCGGTATACAATGAGGGGGTATGTAATGATGCGGTATACAATGAGGGGGTATGTAATGATGCGGTATACAATGAAGGGGTATGTAATGATGCGGTATACAATGAGGGGGTATGTAATGATGCGGTATACAATGAGGGGGTATGTGATGATGCGGTATACAATGAGGGGGTATGTCATGATGCGGTATACAATGAAGGGGTATGTAATGATGCGGTATACAATGAGGGGGTATGTAATGATGCGGTATACAATGAGGGGGTATGTAATGATGCGGTATACAATGAGGGGGTATGTAATGATGCGGTATACAATGAGGGGGTATGTAATGATGCTGTATACAATGACGGGGTATGTAATGATGCTGTATACAATGAGGGGGTATGTAATGATGCTGTATACAATGAGGTGGTATGTAATGATGCGGTATACAATGAGGGGGTATGTAATGATGCTGTATACAATGAGGGGGTATGTAATGATGCTGTATACAATGAGGGGGTATGTAATGATGCGGTATACAATGAGGGGGTATGTAATGATGCGGTATACAATGAAGGGGTATGTAATGATGCGGTATACAATGAGGGGGTATGTAATGATGCGGTATACAATGAGGGGGTATGTAATGATGCTGTATACAATGAGGGGGTATGTAATGATGCGGTATACAATGAGGGGGTATGTAATGATGCTGTATACAATGAGGGGGTATGTAATGATGCGGTATACAATGAGGGGGTATGTAATGATGCGGTATACAATGAGGGGGTATGTAATGATGCGGTATACAATGAGGGGGTATGTAATGATGCTGTATACAATGAGGTGGTATGTAATGATGCGGTATACAATGAGGGGGTATGTAATGATGCGGTATACAATGAGGGGGTATGTAATGATGCGGTATACAATGAGGGGGTATGTAATGATGCGGTATACAATGAAGGGGTATGTAATGATGCGGTATACAATGAGGGGGTATGTAATGATGCGGTATACAATGAGGGGGTATGTAATGATGCTGTATACAATGAGGGGGTATGTAATGATGCTGTATACAATGAGGGGGTATGTAATGATGCGGTATACAATGAGGGGGTATGTAATGATGCGGTATACTATGAGGTGGTATATGATGATGCGGTATACAATGAGGGGGTATGTAATGATGCGGTATACAATGAGGGGGTATGTAATGATGCGGTATACAATGAGGGGGTATGTAATGATGCGGTATACAATGAGGGGGTATGTGATGATGCGGTATACAATGAGGGGGTATGTAATGATGCGGTATACAATGAGGGGGTATGTAATGATGCGGTATACAATGAGGGGGTATGTGATGATGCGGTATACAATGAGGGGGTATGTAATGATGCGGTATACAATGAGGGGGTATGTAATGATGTAGTATACAATGAGGGGGTATGTAATGATGCTGTATACAATGAGGGGGTATGTAATGATGCGGTATACAATGACGGGGTATGTAATGATGCGGTATACAATGACGGGGTATGTAATGATGCGGTATACTATGAGGTGGTATATGATGATGCTGTATACAATGAGGGGGTATGTAATGATGCGGTATACAATGAGGGGGTATGTAATGATGCGGTATACAATGAGGGGGTATGTAATGATGCGGTATACAATGAGGGGGTATGTAATGATGCGGTATACAATGAGGGGGTATGTGATGATGCTGTATACAATGAGGGGGTATGTAATGATGCGGTATACAATGAGGGGGTATGTAATGATGCGGTATACTATTAGGTGGTATATGATGATGCGGTATACAATGAGGGGGTATGTAATGATGCGGTATACAATGAGGGGGTATGTAATGATGTGGTATACAATGAGGGGGTATGTAATGATGCGGTATACAATGAGGGGGTATGTAATGATGCGGTATACAATGAGGGGGTATGTAATGATGTGGTATACAATGAGGGGGTATGTAATGATGCGGTATACAATGAGGGGGTATGTAATGATGTGGTATACAATGAGGGGGTATGTAATGATGCGGTATACAATGAGGGGGTATGTAATGATGCGGTATACAATGAGGGGGTATGTAATGATGTGGTATACAATGAGGGGGTATGTAATGATGCGGTATACAATGAGGGGGTATGTAATGATGTGGTATACAATGAGGGGGTATGTAATGATGCGGTATACAATGAGGGGGTATGTAATGATGCGGTATACAATGAGGGGGTATGTAATGATGTGGTATACAATGAGGGGGTATGTAATGATGCAGTATACAATGAGGGGGTATGTAATGATGCAGTATACAATGAGGGGGTATGTAATGATGCGGTATACAATGAGGGGGTATGTAATGATGCGGTATACAATGAGGGGGTATGTAATGATGCGGTATACAATGAGGGGGTATGTGATGATGCGGTATACAATGAGGGGGTATGTAATGAGGCGGTATACAATGAGGGGGTATGTAATGATGCTGTATACAATGAGGGGGTATGTAATGATGCTGTATACAATGAGGGGGTATGTAATGATGCGGTATACAATGAGGGGGTATGTGATGATGCGGTATACAATGAGGGGGTATGTAATGATGCTGTATACAATGAGGGGGTATGTAATGATGCGGTATACTATGAGGTGGTATATGATGATGCGGTATACAATGAGGGGGTATGTAATGATGCGGTATACTATGAGGTGGTATATGATGATGTGGTATACAATGAGGGGGTATGTAATGATGCGGTATACAATGAGGGGGTATGTAATGATGCGGTATACAATGAGGGGGTATGTAATGATGCGGTATACTATGAGGTGGTATATGATGATGCTGTATACAATGAGGGGGTATGTAATGATGCTGTATACAATGAGGGGGTATGTAATGATGCTGTATACAATGAGGGGGTATGTAATGATGCGGTATACAATGAGGGGGTATGTAATGATGCGGTATACAATGAGGGGGTATGTAATGATGCGGTATACAATGAGGGGGTATGTAATGATGCGGTATACAATGAGGGGGTATGTAATGATGCGGTATACAATGAGGGGGTATGTAATGATGCGGTATACAATGAGGGGGTATGTAATGATGCGGTATACAATGAGGGGGTATGTAATGATGCGGTATACAATGAGGGGGTATGTGATGATGCGGTATACAATGAGGGGGTATGTAATGAGGCGGTATACAATGAGGGGGTATGTAATGATGCTGTATACAATGAGGGGGTATGTAATGATGCTGTATACAATGACGGGGTATGTAATGATGCGGTATACAATGAGGGGGTATGTGATGATGCGGTATACAATGAGGGGGTATGTAATGATGCTGTATACAATGAGGGGGTATGTAATGATGCGGTATACTATGAGGTGGTATATGATGATGCGGTATACAATGAGGGGGTATGTAATGATGCGGTATACTATGAGGTGGTATATGATGATGTGGTATACAATGAGGGGGTATGTAATGATGCGGTATACAATGAGGGGGTATGTAATGATGCGGTATACAATGAGGGGGTATGTAATGATGTGGTATACAATGAGGGGGTATGTAATGATGTGGTATACAATGAGGGGGTATGTAATGATGCTGTATACAATGAGGGGGTATGTAATGATGTGGTATACAATGAGGGGGTATGTAATGATGCGGTATACAATGAGGGGGTATGTAATGATGCGGTATACAATGAGGGGGTATGTAATGATGCGGTATACAATGAGGGGGTATGTAATGATGCGGTATACAATGAGGGGGTATGTAATGATGCGGTATACAATGAGGGGGTATGTAATGATGCGGTATACAATGAGGGGGTATGTAATGATGCGGTATACAATGAGGGGGTATGTAATGATGCGGTATACAATGAGGGGGTATGTAATGATGCGGTATACAATGAGGGGGTATGTAATGATGCTGTATACAATGAGGGGGTATGTAATGATGTGGTATACAATGAGGGGGTATGTAATGATGCGGTATACAATGAGGGGGTATGTAATGATGCTGTATACAATGAGGGGGTATGTAATGATGCTGTATACAATGAGGGGGTATGTAATGATGCTGTATACAATGAGGGGGTATGTAATGATGTGGTATACAATGAGGGGGTATGTAATGATGTGGTATACAATGAGGGGGTATGTAATGATGTGGTATACAATGATGGGGTATGTAATGATGTGGTATACAATGAGGGGGTATGTAATGATGCGGTATACAATGAGGGGGTATGTAATGATGCTGTATACAATGAGGGGGTATGTAATGATGCTGTATACAATGAGGGGGTATGTAATGATGCTGTATACAATGAGGGGGTATGTAATGATGCTGTATACAATGAGGGGGTATGTAATGATGTGGTATACAATGATGGGGTATGTAATGATGTGGTATACAATGAGGGGGTATGTAATGATGCTGTATACAATGAGGGGGTATGTAATGATGCTGTATACAATGAGGGGGTATGTAATGATGCTGTATACAATGAGGGGGTATGTAATGATGCTGTATACAATGAGGGGGTATGTAATGATGTGGTATACAATGAGGGGGTATGTAATGATGTGGTATACAATGATGGGGTATGTAATGATGTGGTATACAATGAGGGGGTATGTAATGATGCGGTATACAATGAGGGGGTATGTAATGATGCTGTATACAATGAGGGGGTATGTAATGATGTGGTATACAATGATGGGGTATGTAATGATGTGGTATACAATGAGGGGGTATGTAATGATGTGGTATACAATGAGGGGGTATGTAATGATGCTGTATACAATGAGGGGGTATGTAATGATGTGGTATACAATGATGGGGTATGTAATGATGTGGTATACAATGAGGGGGTATGTAATGATGCGGTATACAATGAGGGGGTATGTGATGATGTGGTATACAATGAGGGGGTATGTAATGATGTGGTATACAATGAGGGGGTATGTAATGATGTGGTATACAATGAGGGGGTATGTAATGATGTGGTATACAATGAGGGGGTATGTAATGATGCGGTATACAATGAGGGGGTATGTAATGATGCTGTATACAATGAGGGGGTATGTAATGATGCTGTATACAATGAGGGGGTATGTAATGATGCTGTATACAATGAGGGGGTATGTAATGATGTAGTATATAATAACATGTAAATAATGATGTAGTATATAATAACATGTAAATAATGATGTAGTATATAATGTTTCCCTACATAATGATGCGCTATATAATTTTGTGGTATACATTGATACGCTATGGCGCTCACCTGCAGCAGCAGCTCCTTCTCCACCACTTCCTCGGTTTTGCTGATGAGGCGTTTCTGTAAGGTGTGGATCTTCTGGATCAGCTCGTAGGTGCTGGGGTCACTGGCCTGATAACAAGGCGGACAATAGGGTGTGTCAGATCCCCCATGATGTCACAGCTCACTATAGAGAAGTGATGCCCCATGTGGTTCTGTGTCACCCTTAGGCTCCGCCCCTCACAGACGTTACCTCCAGCTTCCGCCACCTGTGGACATTCATGGGGTTCTCCAGCTCCTCCTCCAGCGCTCGGCACCGCGTCCGCTCTCGCAGCAGCTCCTTCTGCATGTGATACACCTCCCGCCTGTACACAGTCACATGTTATTGGTTATTAGTGGAAATAGGGAGGGGACAACTATTCAAATGAGGATACATACAATTTAAAGATATTTAATAATTCAACCTCCAACCAGGCAATTAACCAGCTCTGAAGACATTTTATTATCCTTTTAATTTTATGCAAATTAGCTTGTCTGTGCACTGGGGGCGGAGCCTTTCCTGCAGGTGCTCCTGTTTTCTCTCTTATATACTGCCCTGACTGCCCAGCACTGTCCCTTTCAGCTGTATGAACAGCGCCCCCTCATGGTGTGATGGAAATTCTTCTATGAATAAAGCCATGCACACTGCCCGATGCTATAGCGCCAAACCCTCAGCTGTCAGACTGATATATGGTGGGAGGGCAGAGGGCAGGTATGCAAATCTGCTCTGCGCAAAATAATTCTGCACTTATTGCTTTAAAAAGCTGCCAGTAAGTCATCCAGAACAAGGTCCTGCAGGTGAGGAGCAGAATTATAATACCGCCGGAGGAGGGAGGGGGAGGCAATTATCCGCCTACAGAAAGATCCACACTGCAAACGCTGCCATATCCTGATGAATTATTGAGGACGAGCGTTTACCCCTGACACGTCTAAAACTTCTCACCGTGTCCATTTATCACCACTAACAAATGTAACCGTATAGCGGAGGCACAACATCCAACCACAGGACGGTACAGAATACAACCATCACAACCGAGGACAAGCATCAGCAACATAACCTGCACTGTTATATAAGACAACTCCATTATCCATAGGGGGCAGTATTATAGTAGTTATATTCTTGTACATAGGGGGCAGTATTATAGTAGTTATATTCTTGCACATAGGGGGCAGTATTATAGTAGTTATATTCCTGTACATAGGGGGCAGTATTATAGTAGTTATATTCTTGTACATAGGGGGCAGTATTATAGTAGTTATATTCTTGTACATAGGGGGCAGTATTATAGTAGTTATATTCTTGTACATAGGGAGCAGTATTATAGTAGTTATATTCTTGTACATAGGGGGCAGTATTATAGTAGTTATATTCTTGTACATAGGGAGCAGTATTATAGTAGTTATATTCCTGTACATAGGGGGCAGTATTATAGTAGTTATATTCCTGTACATAGGGGGCAGTATTATAGTAGTTATATTCTTGTACATAGGGGGCAGTGTTATAGTAGTTATATTCTTGTACATAGGGGACAGTATTATAGTAGATATATTCTTGTACATAGGGGGCAGTATTATAGTAGTTATATTCTTGTACATAGGGGACAGTATTATAGTAGTTATATTCTTGTACATAGGGGGCAGTGTTATAGTAGTTATATTCTTGTACATAGGGGACAGTATTATAGTAGATATATTCTTGTACATAGGGGGCAGTATTATAGTAGTTATATTCTTGTACATAGGGGACAGTATTATAGTAGATATATTCTTGTACATAGGGGGCAGTATTATAGCAGTTATATTCTTGTACATAGGGGGCAGTATTATAGCAGTTATATTCTTGTACATAGGGGGCAGTATTATAGTAGTTATATTCTTGTACATAGGGGGCAGTATTATAGTAGTTATATTCTTGTACATAGGGGGCAGTATTATAGTAGTTATATTCTTGTACATAGGGGGCAGTATTATAGTAGTTATATTCTTGTACATAGGGGGCAGTATTATAGTAGTTACATTCTTGTACATAGGGGGCAGTATTATAGTAGTTATATTCCTGTACATAGGGGCAGTATTATAGTAGTTATATTCTTGTACATAGGGGGCAGTATTATAGTAGGTATATTCTTGTACATAGGGGGCAGTATTATAGTAGTTATATTCTTGTACATAGGGGGCAGTATTATAGTAGTTATATTCTTGTACATAGTGGGCAGTATTATAGTAGTTATATTCTTGTACATAGGAGGCAGTATTATAGTAGTTATATTTTTGTACATAGGGGGCAGTATTACAGTAGTTATATTCCTGTACATAGGGGCAGTATTATAGTAGTTATATTCTTGTACATAGGGGGCAGTATTATAGTAGGTATATCCTTGTACATAGGGGGCAGTATTATAGTAGTTATATTCTTGTACATAGGGGCAGTATTATAGTAGTTATATTCCTGTACATAGGGGCAGTATTATAGTAGTTATATTTTTGTACATAGGGGGCAGTATTATAGTAGTTATATTCATGTACATAGGGACAGTATTATAGTAGTTATATTCTTGTACATAGGAGGCAGTATTATAGTAGTTATATTCTTGTACATAGGGGCAGTATTATAGTAGTTATATTCTTGTACATAGAGGGCAGTATTATAGTAGTTATATTCTTGCACATAGGGGGCAGTATTATAGTAGTTATATTCTTGTACATAGGGGGCAGTATTATAGTAGTTATATTCCTGTACATAGGGGGCAGTATTATAGTAGTTATATTCTTGTACATAGGGGGCAGTATTATAGTAGTTATATTCTTGTACATAGGGGACAGTATTATAGTAGTTATATTCATGTACATAGGGGGCAGTATTATAGTATGTATATTCTTTTACATAGGGAGCAGTATTATAGTAGTTATATTCTTGTACATAGGGGTCAGCATTATAGTAGTTATATTCTTGTACATAGGAGGCAGTATTATAGTAGTTATATTCTTGTACATAGGGGCAGTATTATAGTAGTTATATTTTTGTACATAGGGGGCAGTATTATAGTAGTTATATTCTTGTACATAGAGGGCAGTATTATAGTAGTTATATTCTTGTACATAGGGGGCAGTATTATAGTAGTTATATTCTTGTACATAGGGGGCAGTATTATAGTAGTTATATTCTTGTACATAGGGGGAAGTATTATAGTAGTTATATTCCTGTACATATGGGACAGTATTATAGTAGTTATATTCTTGTACATAGTGGGCAGTATTATAGTAGTTATATTCCTGTACATATGGGACAGTATTATAGTAGTTATATTCTTGTACATAGGGGGAAGTATTATAGTAGTTCTATCCTTGTACATAGGGGGCAGTATTATAGTAGTTATATTCTTGTACATAGGGGCAGTATTATAGTAGTTATATTCCTGTACATAGGGGGCAGTATTATAGTAGTTATATTCTTGTACATAGGGGGCAGTATTATAGTAGTTATATTCTTGTACATAGGGACAGTATTATAGTAGTTATATTCTTGTACATAGGGGGCAGCATTATAGTAGTTATATTCTTGTACATAGGAGGCAGTATTATAGTAGTTATATTCTTGTACATAGGGGCAGTATTATAGTAGTTATATTTTTGTACATAGGGGGCAGTATTATAGTAGTTATATTCTTGTACATAGAGGGCAGTATTATAGTAGTTATATTCTTGTACATAGGGGGCAGTATTATAGTAGTTATATTCTTGTACATAGGGGGCAGTATTATAGTAGTTATATTCCTGTACATAGGGGGCAGTATTATAGTAGTTATATTCTTGTACATAGGGGGCAGTATTATAGTAGTTATATTCCTGTACATAGGGGGCAGTATTATAGTAGTTATATTCTTGTACATAGGGGGCAGTATTATAGTAGTTATATTCTTGTACATAGGGGACAGTATTATAGTAGTTATATTCATGTACATAGGGGGCAGTATTATAGTATGTATATTCTTTTACATAGGGAACAGTATTATAGTAGTTATATTCATGTACATAGGGGGCAGTATTATAGTAGTTATATTCTTGTACATAGGGGGCAGTATTATAGTAGTTATATTCTTGTACATAGGGGCAGTATTATAGTAGTTATATTCTTGTACATAGGGGGCAGTATTATAGTAGTTATATTCTTGTACATAGTGGCTACAGTATTATAGTAGTTATATTCTTGTACATAGTGGCTACAGTATTATAGTAGTTATATTCTTGTACATAGGGGGCAGTATTATAGTAGTTATATTCTTGTACATAGGGGGCAGTATTATAGTAGTTATATTCTTGTACATAGTGGGCAGTATTATAGTAGTTATATTCATGTACATAGGGGACAGTATTATAATAGTTATATTCATGTACATAGGGGGCAGTATTATAGTATGTATATTCTTGTACATAGGGAGCAGTATTATAGTAGTTATATTCATGTACATAGGGGGCAGTATTATAGTAGTTATATTCTTGTACATAGGGGGCAGTATTATAGTAGTTATATTCTTGTACATAGGGGCAGTATTATAGTAGTTATATTCTTGTACATAGGGGGCAGTATTATAGTAGTTATATTCTTGTACATAGGGGCAGTATTATAGTAGTTATATTCTTGTACATAGGGGGCAGTATTATAGTAGTTATATTCTTGTACATAGGGGGCAGTATTATAGTAGTTATATACTTGTACATAGGAGGCAGTATTATAGTAGTTATATTCTTGTACACAGGGGGCAGTATTATAGTAGTTATATTCTTGTACATAGGGGCAGTATTATAGTAGTATTATTCTTGTATATAGGAGGCAGTATTATAGTAGTTATATTCTTGTACATAGGGGGCAGTATTATAGTAGTTATATTCTTGTACATAGGGGGCAGTATTATAGTAGTTATATTCTTGTATATAGGAGGCAGTATTATAGTAGTTATATTCTTGTACACAGGGGGCAGTATTATAGCAGTTTTTATACCTGAGATCTTCCACATTGGCCACCGTTTTGGATAGTATTCCCTTTTCCCGTCTCAGCTTCTTGATCTCCAGTTTGAGGAGTCGGATGTCCTCCACTCTCTGCTTGTATTGACTTTCTCCCTTGTTCAGGATGGATTGCTGGATCTTGATCTTCTCGTATAGTAAGGCCAATTCATCATTCCTCCGGACCAGCTGGGTGCCTAGCATGTCCCTCTCTCCGATCACCTGTGCACAGAGGCATTCAAGTTGATATTATTAAAGGGGCGGTGTTACATGGCAATTAGCCAGAACCCCCTTGATCAATGCTTCCATTGAAAGCAATTAGAATCCTTGCTTGTGGTCCTCTAAAGTAAGAGCTGCCTTTAGCTGTGTCAAGCAGATACTATCATGGTAAGTATCAACCCTATACCCCAAAAAGTGAGGGTAAAAGATACCAACTGGTTATGAGATTAGATTCAGGGCATCATCAACCGATTAGGTGGAACCAGGTGCTTTCTACCAAGGTGTTGGATCAGAACCATTCTTAATTTTTTTTTTCTTTGTTTGACTTTTAACCCTTTCCCGTGCAGCAATGTTTCTCTATGTGCCCTGAGGTCTTAAGTCAAGTGTTTCCAAACAGAGATCACCAACCCACCCGACTGTCCGCTCATGTAACATTTACCAGGCAATGTACGAAAAATCAATCTCCTCAGAAATGTACATCTGCTCAGCCTCCTGCCAAGCCGTAAGAGGAGCGGGGCCTGCACTTTCCTTTTCCATGTATTTTATATAAAGGAAAGGGAATGAATCTGAAAATGCATTTCCTTTCTAGGAGATTGGACCAGATCTCTTAAAGGGAACCTGTCAGCAGGTATGACCTTACAGACTGCAGCCAGTGTTATGTATTGTCCCTAGAGAGGTGTGTAATTGTCCCTAGACCGCTGTGTATGTTGTTAGTAGCAGCAGGACTGTGATATATGGATTTATATTACAGGGTTGTATTTTCTCCAAATGCACTGGTGGTGAGTCCTCACACTGCTGTGCTCTGTGCTCTCTGCAACCAGTGTTATGTATTATCTCTGGGGAGTTATGTAATCAGACCTTTGTGTATGTTGTTGGTAGCAGCAGGACTGTGAAATATGGAATCATATTCCAGGTTTGTAGCTTCTCCAAGTGCCCTGGGGGAGTGTCCTCACACTGCTGTGCTCTGTGCGCTATAGAATGAACTGCATTGGGTTAAACCTACTGGACGCTTCTGGTTGAGTCCTACAAAAGTCACTTTGTAAAGTCACACTGTAAAAGATAAGGGCACAGCAGTGTGAGGACAGTGACTGGGGGTTCACAGGTGCAGAATTCATAGACCTACATTGAGCAGAAAAATATTTTTGGGGGGTAGTGATCACCTCCGTATTAAGTGACTTTTATATTCAAACAGAAGCATGCTGCAAATGTAATTTTGTTGAATGTTGAACAAAGAGCACAGCAGTGTGAGGACAGGATTCCAGTACAATCCTGGAATATAAATCCCTATTTCACCGTCCTGCTGCTGCTAACATACACAAAGGTCTTATTACACATCCCTCCAGGGACAATACATAACACCGGCTGCAGAGAGAAGAGAGCACAGAAGTGCGAGGACACAATCCCAGTATATGTGAAGAAACCACAATCCTGGAATATTCATACCTTTTTCACAGTCCTGCTGCTACTAAAAAACCATGATAGTGCTCATGGGACTCTAAAACACCCATAAGTCCCTATGGACTTGTTGCTCTGTGTGTTTTGTAGCCCTGTTGAGGCCAACAACCCCCCAGACGCCCCTACGGCTGCTGATTGATAACCGTACCTGGTCCAGCTCCTTCTTCTGCCGCAGTCGCTCAGCGTCAGCATCGGCGATTATCTTCAGCAGTTTCCTCTCTTCTGCCTCCTGGTTTTCTATGAACTGTTTGGCCTCGAGGCTCTGCTGCTTCATCTTCTGCAGCTCGGCCTGTGATACAAAAGACAAGCGGATCATACATTGGGGGGGGGATAACACCGGACCCCGGCAATGAGATGCCGCCACATGTCAGAGCTGTCCATGAGATGATCACAATCCTTCTAGTCACTGACTATCTGCAAATGAACTCTATCCATTAAAGAACCTCGACATTGGGACACATTTACTAAGGGTCCGCGAACTGCATTCCTGCCGGGTTTCCCAACGATTTCCGCTTTGCCCAGCATTTAACAGGGGTTTTTGTCGCACGCGATCAGATTGTTTCAAAATCACGCTTTCATGCGACACAAATCAGGGGACGATCCGACGGATTCAGACAAACCGCAGGATTTAACTTTAAAATTGTGTCGCAAGCCAAGCACTTACATGCACCGGGAGGAAGAAGGTGAACTCTGTCGGACCTCAGCGGGGAAGCGACACATGCAGGAAATCAGGCGCACGCTGTAAGTGAATCGCGGCAGCTGTGCATACTCGTCAGGGAACGCACCTCAGGGATCGCGCAGGGACAGGTAAGTAAATGTGCCCCATAGTCTGTAATGTGGCTGTGCTGACTTACAGAATAGTTGCCAATAGGTGGCACTAGTGAGACGGGTTTCACTCTGGAGAGAAATATAGCATATAGCACTGGACTATAAGACTCTACACCTAAAGGGACTTTTCAAGGATTTTGGGGGGGAGGGGAGGGTGACACCTTGGCGTGCAAACTGCTTGTAAAGTGTCTGTGTCAGTTTTTGTGTCGCGGCTGCTCTGTGTCCGACAAGACAGATGAAATGTGCACCTAAAGGGGCGTATTAGTCATTATTCGGACCGTATCCCAAATTTATTACTGACGTGAGCCACAATTCTGCAGCATGAACAAAGTGCACCAAAAATATAGTGCACACGCCCAGGCAGGGGCCCCGGGTTTGATTAATCTGCCGTACCCTGCACATGAACTTGGTATAGAACAGACTGCACCAAAATCTCCCCAAAGTCAGGAAAATATGACTCATCTCATCACATTTTCACATGAGTGGTTGCAGGGGTAGTGTATATCCAGTATTTTCTGTTCTGTAGTTCATAGAAACATGCTGCTGGTGTAATATTAAAGATACGGATCTCATCTTTTCGGTCACAACATGCCTATGGCTTTGTGAGCTACAGAGCCAGAGATTCAGGCAGCTGAAGACATATCTGGAAATGTAAGCTGCAGATAAAGATCCGGTTCCCACCTCTCTTGAACTGCCTGTATGTCCAGTTCTGTATCTCACAGAACCATACGCTTCAATGGAACTGAAAGATGAGATTGATATATTGGCAGCATGTTTCTAGGTGTTATAGAACAAAAGATAGGGGTCTCTGAAATGACACTACCCCTGCAACCACTAAACTTGACTCATCTCATGTGAAAACGAGGCGAAAAGAGTCATATTTGCCTGACTTTGGAGGAGATTTTTTTATAGGTGAGATTTCACATAAAAGAGAGAATTCTAAAAATGACATTTCATACCCAACCTGAGCGGGTAGTTTAGTGGGGTAAAACCTGGTGGGTGTTGGATCCCCGCTGATCCAGGTGGTTTCAGGTACTGGGAGCTATACAGGGGGCGGAGCCAGAGGCTCAGTGTATTGTATATCAGATGGAATCCTATGGCTCCACCATGCACTTCACCTGTAGCCTACCACAAGTCAGAAGTGGCCTGGTCAGCAGGGCCCCCTACCTTTTGCACCCCGATTTGTATGAACAGCCCCCCACTGCCCTCTACTCTTGAGTTGTACACTTCAGGTTTTAGCTTGGACATCTACACCCATAGCAAATTATGGGATCCTCTATTGTTTGTAAGGGGTTTGTATACCGCTACCTGTGGGATTACCAGATTATCATGTAGCACTGCGATGAGTATGAAGACGCACACAGTGATGTGTATCCGGGAGCGAGTACCCCACTTTCTAGGATGATGGATACTCCGCAGCACAGGTGGCAGGACCGCCCGGGGCGCTCACTAATGTGCTGCTGAGATTCGGACTAAATAATTGAGCTGCAGCAGCGGTGTTGGTGTCAGGCTGATGGCAGAGGATCCCTGAGATGAGATGTAAGGGCTGGCAGCACCTTGTACCCCGGGGAGCGGCCGCTGTAGACCCTCAGCGAGTATGACAGCCCTGACAGATGAGGGGGAGATCGGCCTGAACGCATCCATCATCCCTGGACTCAGCCGATCGATCCCTAATCTGTCATCACTGCAATGAATCTCTCTGCAATTAAAGGACTATTCCAGGTAATGGCCAGGGGTGATAGGGGTCTAGTGCCCCCTCTGTAGCCCAGCTTTACTACCCTTCTCCTTTCACTTAGTCTTGATTGCTCGCCCTGCAAATTTATGCAGAACTGAAAGGGATCCACTAAATATAGGGGGCCCTGTTTTAGCTCTTCCCTCTAAAAGGTAGTACAAGAAAAAAACACACCTGTGCAATACAGCTCAACTAAAGAAAATACACGGGTGCTGCAATACCACAAACAACCTGTAGATATGGGTGGCGCTGTTACTGTAAATACAAAAAAAAATTCTAAATATAAAAGAGGAACCTTCAGCGCCTCCTTCTCCTTCTCCATACGCTGGTGATCCAGATGGACCTTGACCAGAGCCGACTCCTTGGAGGAGATCTCTTCCTTCAGCTGGTCCACCTGGTGGTTCATGATCTTCAGTTTTCTCTTCATCTCAGTTATTTCATCCTGTAAAGAAGAATTTTTTTGTAAATTGAGACACCACTTGGGCAAATTTTTTAATATTGATTATTTGTCTATTCCCTTCCTGCAAAGTGCCATAAAAAAATTTTTTTATTGTGTTGATGAATGAGAACCACTAGGAGGCGCTACAGTGTGCACAAAATGTGCACCATCTGGGGACAATCACTGCAGCACATCACCACCGGAGCCAATCACTGCAGCACATCACCACCGGAGCCAATCACTGCAGCACATCACCACCACAGCCAATCACTGCAGCACATCACCACCGCAGCCAATCACTACAGCACATCACCACCGCAGCCAATCACTGCAGCACATCACCACCACAGCCAATCACTACAGCACATCACCACCACAGCCAATCACTGCAGCACATCACCACCGGAGCCAATCACTACAGCACATCACCACCGCAACCAATCACTGCAGCTTATAACCACTGCAGCCAATCACTGCAGCATATTACCACAGCAGCCAATCACTGCAGCACATCACCACAGCAGCCAATCACTGCAGCACATCACCACCGCAGCCAATCATTACAGCAGATCACCACCGCAGCCAATCAGTGCAGCACATCACCACAGCAGCCAATCAGTGCAGCACATCACCACCGCAGCCAATCACTGCAGCACATCACCACAGCAGCCAATCATTACAGCAGATCACCACCGCAGCCAATCAGTGCAGCACATCACCACAGCAGCCAATCAGTGCAGCACATCACCACCGCAGCCAATCACTGCAGCACATTGGGACTGCAGCACATCACCTCAGTAGCACATCACTGCGGCTTCCCTTACCGGACCATGCAGGCAACGAGGGATGAAGTGAGTATTAAGTATTTCTTTTTCTCATATTCATACAAATCAAACAGACCATAAGGACCTGTGGGTGGTTTTGTGTATAAATTCCTCCTGACAGGTTCCCTTTAAAGAACTTCTGTGGAGCACCAAGCTACCACTGATTCTACCAATGATCGGGCTGCAGTGCTGATTCAGTGCCTCCTATTGTGCCCCGCAGCAGAGCCCGGGCCCCCAGGTCTCATAGGTCCAATGTGTAAAGAACACAGAAGGGACATAACACAAAATCAGTGATTGAGACCTCCCCGGATCAATGTGGGCCCCACTAACTGCAACCCAGTGATACACCATCACTATATAAACCGTCCTCGCGCTTCTCGGGGCTCACCTGAGCTTCTATCAGGTTCTTGCTGTACAGGTTACGGTCGGACCTCACGGCCTCGTACAGATTCTGCTGCTGCTTCAGCTTTGTCTCAGCTTCGGCAATCTTCTTCTTATAATCGAAGATCTGCATCTCCCGCACTTTGATGTCCTCCATGTGCTGAAGAACCTGGAAGACGAGGGGTACAATGAAGAGGGTTACATCTGGGTGGGTGGGGATAGACGCACCAAAACTACGGAGCTACTTTAAAGGGGTTGTGTCATGATCTGCAGAATGGGGTCCCCCGACCTGCTCCATAGTAAAGGGGTTCAGCACCACTGACTTTCATATCAGCTTATAAGATGGAAGAATGGGGGATAAGTGTCAGGTAACTGGGGATCCGGTCACTACGACACCCAGCGTTCAGGGGAAGCATCATTACACCTGTGGGAACATGGTGATCTACCACAACCTGATAGAAGTTACATCATGCCCAGGTAGGATTCAGAGGGATTTTGGAGATTTCTGATAGGACAATTAAAGGACATCAATATCAAAGCTTGGGAGCTGCAGTAACCAGGCCTGGCCACTATACAGAGAGGGGCACTGTTTTTCCAATTACATCCTCTGTTTTGGACTCCATGGGACAACCTAAACCATGGAATGGTTATCAATGTCAGAATAAGCTGTAACACTCCTTTAAGTATTTAAGGGCTTCCACTTGGTACTCGGCAGCCTCTTATCTCTGAGCTTGGAGTAAGCCGCCAGCTTGGGGTGCAGCAGGAGTAGTAGTCCCACCTTCTGCGTCAGCTCGCTGGCCTCGTTGATGTATCGGTCCCTCTCCTTCTCCAGCTGGTAGATGATCTTGCGTTGTTTCTGCGCCTCCTCCTTGTAGTTGATGATCTCCTCCTCCAGGTTCTTCTTGGATTGTTCATGAAGTTTCACCAGGTTCAGCTGCTTCTGGGTGGCGCTATCTGCTTTCAGGAGATCCTAGAAGGAGAGGATATGGATGATATGTCTGCTTCCACCCCACATGTCCTAACACAGATGAAATCTTACTTCCGCTCTATCCAAATATAGTTCCTGAAATATTAGTTCCTGGACTAAGGTCACACCTGGTAGAAGTAACAACAAGCTACATGTCCCTTGATTCAAGCCTCCAGGAGGAAATGAAAGGAATACTATGGGCAGACGGGGTATAACGCAGGCGTTACACATCAGATAAATGTTGGCTGAACCTCCAGTGTTGGTGGCCTGGATGACAATCTGATTAGTATTGGGAGTCCACCCAGGTGGGTGTAGAGGGGAAAGAGGAGTCTGAAAGAGACACAAGGGTCTAGAGGGGTCTGCAGAGGGGTCGAGTGAAGAACAGAGGGGTCTGGAGGAAGACTGAGCAATCTGGAGGAGGAGGACCGAGGAGTCTGGAGGAGGAGGAGGACAGAGGGGTCTGGAGGAGGAGGAGGACAGAGGGGTCTGGAGGAGGAGGACAGAGGGGTCTGGAGGAGGAGGACAGAGGGGTCTGGAGGAGGAGGACAGAGGGGTCTGGAGGAGGAGGACCGAGGAGTCTGGAGGAGGAGGACAGAGGGGTCTGGAAGAGGAGGACAGAGGGGTCTGAAGGAGGAGGACCGAGGAGTCTGGAGGAGGAGGACAGAGGGGTCTGGAGGAGGAGGACAGAGGGGTCTGGAGAAGGAGGACAGAGGGGTCTGGAGGAGGAGGACAGAGGTGTCTGAGGTGGTCAATGCTGACCACACATGGATACTCTGTATATGGACATTGGGTTTATGACCTCTATGACTGTGAGGAGCGCTCTCGGAGTTTGCTAAGTAATGCGCTCACCTTGTTGAGCTTGTCCCGCTCTCTTGTCAGCTCGTCTGCGGCTTTCTTCTCCAGCTCGGCTTGTTTTTTTGAAGACTCCAGCTCTATGGGGTATACAGACATATTACTATACTTCACTATGCACATGCAGATTCCCTGCAGGTTATATGTACACTATACATGATGTTACTGTAACGGAGCTTCTGCTCTGAAAGACCAGGTACGGTGGTGTGGAGAGCGCTCTACCAAGTGGTCTACTTAGTGGACTTCTGATCAGTACAGACACCTTACCTCTCTCCAGTCCGGTTATCTGGTTCTTCAGTGTTTCCCTCTGTTGCTCCACCTCATTCTTCTGCTCCTCCATCTGCCGGTATTTCCTCTGGATCGATTCTCTCACTTTGGAAAGTTTGGAGATTTCCTGCCGCATTTGGCTGATCTCATCCTCTCTAGACTAGAAAGAAAAGATAGAACATGAGAGACTGAAAATATCCACTGAAAGTCCTCTGAGCTTCTCTTATCTGTAAAATACAGTAGCCCCGCCCCCGAGGAGCCAAAACTGAATGTAACCTAAATAAAAAATGGCTGTAATAAAAAGAGAGACACAGTTAAAATGGTATTTATAAGCCCCGGTGATTGTGAACAGAAACAGAACAGAAAAAATGCACAAAAATAATATTCACTGAAGCCTAAGAAGAGGACACAATCCTCCGAGCAGCGACGTTACCTTGAGTTCCAGCTGCTTCTGTTGGTTTTCCTGGGTCAGCTGCTCGTTGGTGACGCTGTGCTGCTCCGTCTCCTGCTGGAGTTTGGAGTTTCGGATCTGAAACTGTTCTAGTTCTTTAGTTACTCTCTCATTCAGGATCTGCAAAAATACAAGAAAAGTAGTAAGGGCTAGGAAACACTTACATGTATATTCTCTGCTGCTCACCTTAAGAGCAGAATAGTGAGTGCAGCTCTGGAGTATAATACAGGATGTAACTCAGGATCAGTACAGGATAAATAATGTCCTGTATGTACACAGTGAATGTGATTTGGGTAACTATTGGGTCAAATATGACATTTTATTAAGTCCTTTTTGCCGTTTATAGGGATTTTCGTGATAATGATAACTTACACACAGTGGCCCGGATTTACTAAAAACCGTGCAGTCTGTACTATGTGCAGTTACCTGTGTAGTGTGCAGGGGGCGCCAGATTCAGAATTTGTGGCGCACGTTCTTCCTGAATCTGGTGCCCCCTGTACTGCGCTGACACAGTGCACCAACTTTTTTTGGTGCACCTTTAACATAGAGCATATGGCACAATTCTGTCGGACTTTACATGATAAATGTGGTGCGCGGTCCGATTGGCGCCCCTCAGTATGTTATGGTTCTGATACACGTTCTATACCTTTGCACATGGTTTCTCCCCCCCATCCCCTGACGGGTTCCTCACCTTGTGCTCTTTCAGCTGCTGCTCCAGCTTCTGCAGCTCCTCTTTGTTCTTCTGCAGCGTCTGCTGTAAGGTTCTCATCTCGTTCTGCTTGAGGTCCAGCTCACTTTGGACGTTCCTCAGATCCTTCTCCAGCTTCTCCTTCTTCCGAGCTTCCCGGGACGCCTCGTTCTGACGCATCTGGATCTCTTGTTGGAACTGGAAGCAGCGATGAAACAGATTTTTATCATGGCTTTATCAGTTTTATTATTAGGCACCCCCCCCCCCATAATATGTCCCCAGATGTGGAGATAAATCATGTAGTCCATTTACAAAGTAACTCAGAACTGAACGTCACCTAAAGGGGTCCAAAGTGTTTGGCTGCAATGGGTCACCTGACAACAGCAAAACGGGAGCAGGATGTCTCTATGTAAGGGGAACCCGTCAGGAGGTTTGGGACCCCTAAACTGCAAGTATATCGTGATGAAGCTGGGTCTTAGGGTCCCTAACAGGTTTACCTTACAGCTGCAAGAGGGGCGATGGGTGATGGGCAATGGGTGACTTAATTCGGCTTCAGATCCCCCACAATGGATGTTTAGGGAAGGTAGGGGGTACAGACCTTGCTAAGTACAGTTCACACGTGTGCAGGGTCCAAGGCCATGGGACCCCTATAGATGTGTGATTAGATACATTGATGCATGCTTTGGGATAAATAATATTGAATGTGTCCCCTCCAGCTTAGTTTCATGCAACTCATGCAAGTTCTAATTTTCTGAACTTTTGACAGATCACTAAATCCCCCCCCATTCATTTGCTTATGTAAAGATCCATCAGCAGGGTATATGGGGGTAGGGGCTGTACCTGGGGGTCTGGGCCTCACCTGTGCTATGTTCTGCTCGGCCTCCTCTTTCAGCCTCTCGGCCTCCTGCTGCTGATTGGCCGCTTGCATGAGGCTCTCCCGCAGCTTCACCACCTCGGAGAGGAGCTGGTCTCGCTCTCGGGTCAGTTCCTCCTTGATGTTCAGTAGATCATTTAGACTGTGGACAGAGGAAGAGTTAGTGGAGACTTAGCTTTCCTAATATCTGAAGCATAGGGGGGGGGGGTCACAACTGATCTGTTACTGGTAACCTATTAATATATCATCCAGAACTTGGGACCTTGAGGTCTGATACTACTGATCTACAATATCATTACACTGAAAAACCCCTTTAACAGTACAAGTTCTAGGGCCTTTATATCAGTATCTCATCAAAATGTGACATAACTGCATAGTGCTAGCCCCCTGTATACTGTGCAGAAGTCTGTATCATACTCTCCATACTGGGCAGGTGTCTGCTGTACTATACTCTCCATATATTGTTAAGCCAATCGCATGCGTTTCTCTGGAAACGCATGTGCGTTCGGGCCAAGGACCTCCCCTTGTGCGCTAGCGTCGCGTTATGACGGACGCCTAGCGGTACGTGTGACCGCGGCCTTATACTCACCTTACTGGGCAGGTGTCTGCTGTATTATACTCTCCTTACTGGGCAGGTGTATGCTGTATTAAACTCTCCATACTGGGCAGGTGTCTGCTGTATTATACTCTCCATACTGGGCAGGTGCCTGCTGTATTATACTCTCCATACTGGGCAGGTGCCTGCTGTATTATACTCTCCATACTGGGCAGGTGTCTGCTGTATTATACTCTCCATACTGGGCAGGTGTCTGCTGTATTATACTCTCCATACTGGGAAGGTGTCTGCTGTATTAGGCCGCGGTCACACGTACCGCTAGGCGTCCGTTCATAACGCAACGCTAGCGCACAGGGGGAGGTCCTCGGCCCGAACGCACATGCGTTTCCAGAGAAATGCATGCGATCAGCTTAAGAATCGCATGCGTTTCCCTGGAAACGCATGTGCGTTAGGGCCGAGGACCTCCCCTTGTGCGCTAGAATCGCGTTATGATGGCCGCCTAGCGGTACGTGTGACCGCGGCCTTATACTCACCTTACTGGGCAGGTGTCTGCTGTATTATACTTTCTTTACTGGGCAGGTGTCTGCTGTATTAAACTCTCCATACTGGGCAGGTGTCTGCTGTATTATACTCTCCATACTGGGCAGGTGTCTGCTGTATTATACTCTCCATACTGGGCAGGTGTCTGCTGTATTATACTCTCCATACTGGGCAGGTGTCTGCTGTATTATACTCTCCATACTGGGCAGGTGTCTGCTGTATTATACTCTCCATACTGGGCAGGTGTCTGCTGTATTATACTCTCCATACTGGGCAGGTGTCTGCTGCATTATACTTTCTTTACTGGGCAGGTGTCTGCTGTATTATACTCTCCATACTGGGAAGGTGTCTGCTGTATTATACTCTCCATACTGGGAAGGTGTCTGCTGTATTATACTCTCCATACTGGGCAGGTGTCTGCTGTATTATACTCTCCATACTGGGCAGGTGCCTGCTGTATTATACTCTCCATACTGGGCAGGTGTCTGCTGTATTATACTCTCCATACTGGGAAGGTGTCTGCTGTATTATACTCTCCATACTGGGAAGGTGTCTGCTGTATTATACTCTCCATACTGGGCAGGTGTCTGCTGTATTATACTCTCCATACTGGGCAGGTGTCTGCTGTATTATACTTTCTTTACTGGGCAGGTGTCTGCTGTATTATACTCTCTATACTGGGCAGGTGTCTGCCGTGTTCTCCCTCCATAATGGCCAGTTGTCTACTGTGTTATACTTTCCATAATCGGCAGGTGTTTACTGTGTTATACTCTCCATACTGGGCATATGTATAGTATAAGACACAGCTGCTGCAGAACTGTCTATAGAAGATGAAGATGTTGATTCAGGTAGTTTAATTGGCAATGGACCCATTTCACAAAGAGGATCTGCAGCAGTAAAACTCCAAGTTACGGTAAATGGGATCAGTGGGTGCAAGACCGGCCCAGGAGACACTAGGGGAGGTCAGTCTGGACCTGACAGCGGGATCTTCTGATGTCATGTGACATTGCTGTAGGTGCACCGAGCACTTGGCTGCGGGCTGGTGATACTGATCCATACCCTCTATACATGATGTTATGGGGTCTCACCTGTGCTCCTGGCCCATGGACAGTCCCGATCCTTGCTCCACCAGTTTGGTCAGATTGTTAATCTCCTCCTTCAGGGAGTGAATGGTGTCTTTTGCTTTCTGCTCCTTCTCGTAGGCGGTGTCCACCATCTTCCAGGCCTTCTCTATCTCCTGAGACATCAGACAAAGCAGAGGGAGGTTCCGGGTTATTGGATATGTACTGGGATACTTCATACTGAACCTTTATAAAATAAGAACCTTCAGATCCTCCAGGACACATCAGCAGAGTCCTGCAGCCCTGTCACCACATGGAGGTGGCCCTGTGTCACCTTGCATATGTCCCACTAAAACTACTGCCATAATCCCCTCATATATAATCTCTAGGGCGCATCCTGTCCCCTCTCTACATCTCTAGCCTAATCTACTGGTACCTCCCAATTTATAATCCCTAGTACACACTCTATCACCTTCTCTATATAATCCCTGGTACGTGCTCTGTCACCTTCTCTATATAATCCCCAGTACGCGCTATATCACGTTCTCTACATAATCCCTAGTACATGCTCTATCACCTTCTCTATATAATCCCTGGTACATGCTCTGTCGCCTTCTCTATATAATCCCCGGTACGCGCTATATCACCTTCTCAATATAATCCCTAGTACACACTCTATCACCTTCTCTATATAATCCCTAGTACATGCTCTATCACCTTCTCTATATAATCCCTAGTACAAGCTCTATCACCTCCTCTATATAATCCCTAGTACATGCTCTATCACCTTCTCTATATAATCCCTAGTACAAGCTCTATCACCTCCTCTATATAATCCCTAGTACACGCTCTATCACCTTCTCAATATAATCCCTAGTACACGCTCTATCACCTCCTCTATATAATCCCTAGTACACGCTCTATCACCTTCTCTATATAATCCCTAGTACACACTCTATCACCTCCTCTATATAATCCCTAGTACACACTCTATCACCTTCTCTATATAATCCCTAGTACAAGCTCTATCACCTCCTCTATATAATCCCTAGTACACGCTCTATCACCTTCTCAATATAATCCCTAGTACACGCTCTATCACCTTCTCTATATAATCCCTAGTACATGCTCTATCACCTTCTCTATATAATCCCTAGTACACACTCTATCACCTCCTCTATATAATCCCACGACACGCTCTATCACCTTCTCTATATAATCCCTAGTACAGTGATGGCGAACCTCTGACACGCGTAGTCATTTTTGCTGACACGCGGCCGCCCAGCGCCCGCTGTCCCCCCCCTCCCTGTGTAATGCGCTGTCCCAGTGTAATGTGCTACCCCTATGTTAATGTCCCGCCCCCGTCCTTGTGTTTCTGTCCCTGTGCAATGTGCTCCCCGTGTGTTAATGTCCCTGTGTAATGTGCTGCCCCTGTGGTAATGTCCCGCCCCCGTCCCTGTGTTCCGGCGCCGCGTTGGTCCGCCCACCTTCTGCAACTCCTCGTGCTCCTCCAGGCTGCAATGCGCGCTGCTCGTCACGTGACCCGAGGCGCGCGGTGCAACCTGGAGGAGCCGAGTCGCCTGCAGTAAAGCTACAGGGAAGAAGACATCACTGGGTAAGTATGTAAGTTTATTATTATATTATATTTAAAGGGAGGGCGCTAGGGGTATTTTAGTAGTAAAGGGAGGGCTCTAGGGGTATTTTAGTAGTAAAGGGAGGGTGCTAGGGGTAATTTAATAGTAAAGGGAGGCCGCTAGGGGTAATTTAGTAGTAAAGGGAGGCCGCTAGGGGTATTTTAATAGTAAAGGGAGGCCGCTAGGGGTAATTTAGTAGTAAAGGGAGGCTGCTAGGGGTATTTTAATAGTAAAGGGAGGCCGCTAGGGTTATTTTAGTAGTAAAGGGAGGCCGCTAGGGGTATTTTAGTAGTAAAGGGAGGCCGCTAGGGGTATTTTAGTAGTAAAGGGAGGCCGCTAGGGGTATTTTAGTAGTAAAGGGAGGCCGCTAGGGGTAATTTAGTAGTAAAGGGAGGCCGCTAGGGGCATTTTAGTAGTAAAGGGAGGCCGCTAGGGGTAATTTAGTAGTAAAGGGAGGCCGCTAGGGGTATTTTAGTAGTAAAGTGAGGCCGCTAGGGGTATTTTAGTAGTAAAGGGAGGCCGCTAGGGGTATTTTAGTAGTGAAGGGAGGCCGCTAGGGGTATTTTAGTAGTAAAGGGAGGCCGCTAGGGGTATTTTAGTAGTAAAGGGAGGCCGCTGCTGGACATGTTATTAATAAGGGGAGGCCGCTGCTGGACATGTTATTAATAAGGGGAGGCCGCTGCTGGACATGTTATTACAAAATTAGGTTTTTCCTAAAGGTGACACAGCACCCGAGTTATGCTCGTTTTTTTTGGCGAATTTTGACACACCTAGCTCAAAAGGTTGCCCATCACTGCCCTAGTACATACTCTATCACCTCCTAATCTACAGACAGCTCTCCAGTCCACACATATATCCTTGCCTGAAATTCCCAATATTTCTTACCTATTGCCTTAAATTATCTCCTTCCTGCCCAGTGCCTCTCCCTCCTGCCCAGCGCCTCAACCTCCTGCCTAGTTCCTCACCCTCCTGCCCAGCGCCTCACCCTCCTGCCCAGTGCCACACCCTCCTGCCCAGCGCCTCTCTCTCCTGCCCAGTGCCACACCCTCCTGCCCAGTGCCTCACCATCCTGCCCAGTGCCTCACCATTCTGCCCAGTGCCTCACCATCCTGCCCAGTGCCACACCCTCCTGCCCAGTGCCTCACCATCCTGCCCAGTGCCTCACCCTCCTGCCCAGTGCCCCCCCTCCTGCTCTTTGCCTCACCTTCCTGCCTAGGTCCAGGTCCCCGGGTACCTTATATCATGTGTCTGTCAATCATCAGAGAGATGAGGACAGATAAGTTTGTGCCCCCCTCCCCTGTGATGTCTTTTCATTGTAATCTCTCCTGATCGCGGCATCATTTCAGCTCGGGTATCGCCGCATCCTATTATTCCCGTAATTACTACTCTGGCGATATTCAGGAGAGCGGAATATGAAGTAGGTGATAGTCGCCATTACTGAGGTAATTTCCTGCGATTAGTATTCTGTAATGTCTGAATATCATCAAAATTAGAAATCAGATGTCATCAGAGGCAGCGGCTCACGTCTCGTGTCTTGTAGGTTTCATTATTCTCATGTAATGTGACATTAGGATGCAGATCACCTGCGTATCGCGCAGGATTACAGGGGGGCACTGCATCTCCAAAGCAACAGGTTTTTTTACAAAATAAAGTACAAACTATAAAAAGTGCCCCCTCCCTCCGCCGGGCCCTGGGGGTCTGTAATGATGGAGAAATGACATGTGACCACAGAGGGACATCAGGAGCAGGAGATAAGAAACCCCAGTGTATCTAATCCTATCATGTGTGATACTGTCTGCTGAGCTGTGTATCTAATCCTATCCTATCCTATGTGATACTGTCTGCTGAGCTGTGTATCTAATCCTACCATGTGTGATACTGTCTGCTGAGCTGTGTATCTAATCCTATCCTGTATAATACTGTCTGCTGAGCTGTGTATCTAATCCTATCATGTGTGATACTGTCTGCTGAGATGTGTATCTAATCCCATCATGTGTGATACTGTCTGATGAGCTGTGTATCTAATGCTATCCTGTGTGATAGTCTGCAGAGCTGTGTATCTAATCTTATCCTGTGTGTTACAGTCTTTGAAGCTGTGTATCTAATCCTGTCCTATGTGATACAGTCTGTAAAGCTGTGTATCTAATCCTATCCTGTGTGTTACACTCTGTGAAGCTGTGTATCTAATCCTATCCAGTGTGATACTGTGTGCGGGGCTGTGTATCTAATCTATCCTGTGTGATACAGTCTGTGCAGTTGTGTATCTAATCCTATCCTCTGTGATACAGTCTGTGAAGCTGTGCATCTAATCCTATCCTGTGTGATACAGTCTGTGCAGTTGTGTATCTAATCCTATCCTCTGTGATACAGTCTGCAGAGCTGTGTATCTAATCCTATCCTGTGTGTTACAGTCTGTGAAGCTGTGTATCTAATCCTATCCAGTGTGATACTGTCTGCAGAGCTGTGTATCTAATCTTATCCTGTGTGTTACAGTCTGTGAAGCTGTGTATCTAATCCTATCCAGTGTGATACAGTCTGTGAAGCTGTGTATCTAATCCTATCCAGTGTGATACTGTCTGCTGAGCTGTGTATCTTATCTTATCCTGTGTGATACAGTCTGTGCAGTTGTGTATCTAATCCTATCCTCTGTGATACAGTCTGTGAAGCTGTGTATCTAATCCTATTCAGTGTGATACAGTCTGCAGAGCTGTGTATCTAATCCTATCCTGTGTGTTACAATCTGTGAAGCTGTGTATCTAATCCTATCCTGTGTGATACTGTGTGCGGGGCTGTGTATCTAATCTTATCCTGTGTGATAGTCTGTGAAGCTGTGTATCTAATCCTATCCTGTGTGATACAGTGTTCTTAGCGGTGTATCTAAGCTGATGAGGCACCTTCTTGAGCGATGCGATGGTGCTCTGGTCCTCCTGGGACAGCTTCAGGGCGGTGGACACCTTGGCGGAGTTGGCCACGATCTCGGCGTTGAGTTCTCGGCACTTGCCCATCAGCCGCTTCTCGTTCTCGTAGGATTTCTTCAGGACGTTGTGGAGCTTCTCATACTCCATCCTGAACTTCTCCAGACTTTTGTCCCCGGTGAGTTCATTGAGGACCTCCTGGAAGTCCTTCTCCAGGGCCTCAAACGCGTTTTCATCCATCGGACTCTTCTCCGGCTTTTCCTGTAAGAACGAAATGAAGAAAAGTGATTGGTCGGGGGAAAAAAATCTCAGGGAAAATAGGACACTTACCTGAAGTGACCACACTAAAATGTTCTTTACCCTCCACTTTGCTGCTGCTTCTCTCCCCCGGGGGGTCGGGGCTTGTCCGTCTGCATCTAACCCTGTAACAGCTTTGGAAAAGTCACTGCGCTGCTTATTCCCTCTAGTTCTACGTAATCCAAGCTATTCCTCTCAAGGGGGTGGGAAACTACAACTCCCAGCATCCCCAGACAGAATGCAGAGGTAAGAGGTCAATGCTCAATAAATCCGGATAATGCAGGTTCTGTAACAAGTCCTTCCAGAACCATAGGAATCCCTACAGCATCATGGAGATCCCTGCAGCACCACCACCAGGGATCACTGAGATCCATAGGGATCATAACAGCACATGCCGAACCTAAGGGATGATCACAGCAACACAGGGATCCATACAGAACCATAGGGATCATTACAAAACTACCAGGACTAGAACACCATAAGGATCAATGCAGCGCTATAGAGACCAATACAGCACCAGAGGGATAGTACCATAGAGTACCATTACAGTGCCATAGGGATCATTGCAGTGTCATAGAGGTCATTACAGAGGGATCATTCAAATGCCATAGGGGTCATGACAGTACCGTAGGGATCATTACAGCTCCAGCATGTGTGATGACAGTGAACTAAAAGCAAAGTTGATGTTATTTATAGCAGCCATGTTATGAGCATTTACTTTGCTATGTATTGATTGGGGGGATCCTCTATATTTCGGGGGTCTTTATATTTGGGGTGTGTGTTGTGAATTGTGGGAGTGGCTTGAGAATGTATATGCTTTTTGTGCTGTTTATATTATTATACAATGTATTGTTAGGCTTCACTTATATTATGATGATATCAATAATAATAAAATATAATGTACAACGACTGAGGCATCAATTCAGCTTCAAGGGAAAGATCACAACACAATAGGGATCATTCTAGCACCATAGGGATCAAAAGGATTAGTGTGGTACCATCCTTGGATATGGCACAGGATCCAGACAGAACCATAGGGATGATCCCTTAGGCTGCCCTGCTATATGTCTGAGCCCCATAGAATTCACGTCAGTCAGAGGGATAACCGTGGCGCCTTAGGTATCACTGTCACACCATAGGGATCATCACAGAGCCGTAGGGATCATCACAGAGCCGTAGGGATCATCACAGAGCCGTAGGATTTTCTCAGAATCACAGGGATCAGCACAGCGCCATATAGAGCCACAGGGATCATTATAGAGACTTTAGGATTGTCACAGCGCCAAAGGGATCATCAAAGAACCATAGGGATAATCAAGGGGACATAGGGATGTCTATATCTGTGCTATAGGGATTGTCACATGGAAATAGGGATCATCCCAGCGTCATAGATTGTTACAGAGCCATAGGGATCATTACAGGAATAAAGTGATCATCAAAGCGCCATAGGGATTGTTTCAGTGGGAACCATCAGAATCATCACAGCGCTATAGGGATTGTCAATGAGTTATAGAGATTGTCACAGAGGCAAAGGGGTCATCAAAGCAACATAGGGATCATCACAGAGCCATAGAGATTGTTACAGAACCATAGGGATCATCACAGGGATATAGGGATCGTCAAAGCTCCATAGCGATTGTTTCAGTGCGAAACATAAGAATCATCACAGCGCTATAGGGATCATCAATGAGTTATAGGGATTGTCACAGAGTGATATGGATCGTCATACAGCCATAAGGAGCATCACAACGCCATAGGGATCATCACAGATCTATAGGTATTGTCACAGTGCCATAGGGATCATCACAGATCTATAGGGATTGTCACAGCGCCATAGGGATCATCAGGGGGACATAGGGATTATAATAGGGAAAGACGAGGGATCGTCACAGCGCCATAGGGATCATCACAGATCTATAGGGATCGTCACAACGCCATAGGGATCATCACAGATTTATAGGGATCGTCACAGATTTATAGGGATCATCACAGATCTATAGGTATTGTCACAGTGCCATAGGGATCATCACAGATCTATAGGGATCGTCACAGTGCCATAGGGATCATCACAGATTTATAGGGATCGTCACAGCGCCATAGGGATCATCACAGATCTATAGGGACCGTCACAACGCCATAGGGATCATCACAGATTTATAGGGATCGTCACAAGGCCATAGGGATCATCACAGATCTATAGGGATCGTCACAACGCATAGGGATCATCACAGATCTATAGGGATCGTCACAACGCATAGGGATCATCACAGATCTATAGGGATCATCACAGCGCCATAGGGATCACCATGGGGACATAGAGATCATAATAGGAGAAGACAAGAGGGATCATCACAGCAACATATGGGTTGGCACTGCGCTATAGGGATCATAATGGGGACATAAGGATCTATAAGGCACACCTCCAGCCTCCACACATCTTTGCATTCTTTCCTATGACTCTGTCATTTAGGGCACTACAAGTACCAGCATGCCCTGCCGGCTGCACCACGTGACATAATTAATATACAAGTTGCGTCTAGTTGGAGGCCCGGGCTTGCTGGGACGTGTAGTCCCCGCGCCTCCTGTCCCCTCACCTCCACCATGGTGCCGCCGTCTTGTTCGCGTCCCTGTGTATCCAGGCAACCGGCCCTGCGCATGGCCAGGAGAGAGAGCGAGCGGTCACGTGACGGAGGCGTCCAACCACATGATCTGTCCTTACGCTGTGACACCGGCAGGGGGCGCTGCGTCCTACACAGCGATATCCAACCGCGCAGTGTGATCACAGGCCGATTATCGGGGGCAGTTCCTCATCTACAGTCCTATCATCTGTCTGCACTTATACATTGGAGACAGAGCAGAGCTGCAGTGCACAGCATGGGGGAGAGGTAAAGCAACCATAAGATATACACTTATTACTACTGATCCTCATCCCCATTGCTGGTTTCATTGATTCTTCTGTGATAAATGACTGTGAGAGTATTTCCATAATGGGAAGGAGTCTGTGGTTGATATGGTAACCTGTGTGCAGTATATATATGTATACTCCGTCTCTAAATAGGGGGCACTGTACACGTATACTCTGGAGATCATTGTACGTCCTATGTGATTATATCCCAACATATATATCAGGATTGTATCTTATTTCATACCATGTACATTAGCACAGAATAACAGATAATTGATCAGAATTAGAGAACACTCAGAGACCTGCAAGTTATTGGTGATAATTTCCTCCATTATCTGACAAACCCGACGTCACAGGCAGTTACTTTCCAGTTTTTAGTCACTTTGTATAAATGTTGTGAGTAAAACCCTCCGGCTGCAGGTTGTCCAGATGAAGGCCAAAGGGGTGACGCTATCACCATGACCCTATCAGCCATAGCAAGAGAAGTTGTCCCAAGTCTGTGATTTCTACAATATTGTATCTTTACTCATTCAACTCCCCCAGGAAAGCTGATCACCCCCGAAAGACAAATACAAGAGAGTACAGGATAATGCGGAGCATCTCCGTGGGAAATCGTTTCATCACTGCAGCTGAAATTGCTGCCAGTTCAACACAAAACAGGGTAAGGATCTGTCTTCTCAAAGGTGGCCCTGCAGTAACCATTATCAGAAAGAATCAGAAGACCTACACTCACCTTTACTGAGGAGCACGTTGTGTGGACAGAGGAGAAGAGTCCACAGGTCATTTTAGTGATTAAGTTTCGTTTATTTGAATCTGATGGGAAACATTATGTTCATCAACAAACTGGGGGAAGACTGAACCTAAAGTGTGCAAAGAAGTCAGTGAAAAGTGGTGGAGGAAGTGTCATGGTTTGGGGAATGTTTTCTACGGCAGGAGTTGGACCTCTCATACAGTTACATGGCAGAGAGAATGTAAGTATCAGAATCTTCAACAACTTGTGGTTCCTTCCTTGCGTTCATCACTCCAGCAATTTTCATACAGGACAATGCCCCCAATCACACAGCAAAACGGGTAAAGTAGCTCTCTGACACAAAAAACATTGAAACAATGGAATGACCACAGCCTAGAGTCCTGATCTAAACCCAATAGAAAACCTCTGGGAAATCCTGACAAAGGTGACAAAGTTATGGCCAAGAATCCTAAAACAGTCACAGAATCGTCTCTGCTGTTCTCTAATTGTCATCATTACTTTTTTTTAAAAAATGAATGTTAAATAGTTTAGTAATTGTGTAAAACCCTGTTCTAGTGACCTGGTGACCCCCAAGTTTGATGCCACACGTGGCGTTTTGAACCTGTGTTTGGTCCATCCAAAAATGCATGCGTTTTTGACAAATTTTAATTAAAATATTTGGTCAAACCTGTTAAAAAACGGATGCGTTTTCAAAAACCGCATGCATTTTTTAACGGACGGCTTAAAAACGGACCAAAAACGGGTTCAAAACGGCATGTGTGGCATCACCCTTACACAAATCCATTCAATGTTCATCAATGGCTATGACCTTATTTCTGAAACAATCAAGCGATCAGACATTGGGGCAGGTTTATCAAGCTTCCTGAAAGTCAGAATATTCCTAGTTGCCCACGGCAGCCAATTACAGCTCAGCTTTCATTTTACTAGTGCTCATAAATATTTTAAAGGGGCGCTGGGGGGAGCTTGATAAATCTGCCCCATTGTCCTCTAATTTTGATCTCCAGTGTATATGTCCTCAGTCTTTAGGTAGGGGGCACTGCACACATATATGTAACCTTAGCGCCCCCTACATACAGACTGAGGATATATATGTGTACAGTGTCCATATAGAGGGCACCAAGTACATATAATCTGCCTTTTGGATGAGTGAAGGGTGTGAATACTCAATATTATTTATATCTTTGTTATTATTTAAGTGTTTTTTTCTATTTTATACTCGGTGGTCTTCTGTCCTGTTACCTGACCCCTACATGTCCCCCTGCCGTCTCGCCTCAGGTTATGTTATCCCATTATCCAGGCTCAGGAGAGGATTGTGTGTCCTCGGAATTAACTCCGCAGTCCAATGTAACGTCCCCAGGACGCTGATTCCTTATTCCACTTCCTAGCGAGAAGCAGTTACATGCTGGACACTAGTAGTGCAGAGGTGAGAGGTCCCGGGGAGGGGGGAAGGGGGTTTAAGGGCCTGCGCAGGAGTCTCTGGAGATTTGTCAGGTAATAGAGTTAAAATGCAAACTTTAAAGGGGAAGTCTTTGCTTCACTTTAGCCAATCGAAAACGCATCCGTTTTTGACCAGTTTTAATTAAGATAATTGATAAAACCTGTCTAAAACGGAAGCGGTTTTTTAAAAACGGACCAAAAACTGGTTCGAAACGCCATGTGTAGCATCACCCTTAGATGGCGATATTTTTTGCGTTTGTCTCAAATTTTTAGCTGCTCAGGAGTTAATTCTGTCCCTTTGTGCCTAGCGGCAGGTGTGAGGCCCAGTGAGTCACCGGTGACGGGTGCTGCACGGTGACAGACTCATTGTTGTCTGTTTCTGGAAAGTTACATAGAATTATAGAAAGAAACAAAGACACAAAAAGGGAAGAAAGTGAAACATTATGGGGCGGCAGCGGAGGGGATGATTCATATAGCATCAAGGCTGTCACTATGGGGACACTGGGGTCGTCACTGTTATGGAGGCTTTAAGGGGTGTCCCCATTTCAGCAAATGAAGTTATTGTTTGAATAATGAAAAGTTCTACAATTTTCCTAATTACTTCCTGTATTGATTCCTCACGATGTTCTAGATATCTGCTTGCTGTCCTTCTATATTTATTTCCAGTGAACAGAAATCTGACCATGGTCACACAGGTGCACGGCTCGTTATATCACACAGATCTGATTACTCACTGTAAAACTAACGAGCCGTGCACCTGTGTGACCATGGTCAGATTTCTGTTCACTGGAAGGAAACAGAGGGGTCCGCGGAGTTTCCCGACGATTTCCGTTTTGCGCCGAATTGCCCTGGGATTTTGTCGCACGCGATCGGATTTTGGCGCTGGCTTGCACGCGACAGAAATCGGGGGGCGGGCTGTCGGACAACCCAGCGGATTCGGACAACGTGTGGGATTTAACATTTAGAATTGTGTCGCAAGACACGCACTTACAAGCAGTGGGAAGAAGAAGGTGAACTCCGGCGGACCTTGGCGCAGAAGCGACACATGCAGGATCTAGGGCGCACAAGCATCGTGAATCGCGGCAGACCCGAATCCTCGTCGGACAACGCACCGCGGGGTCGCGACAGGACCGGGTAAGTAAATCTGCCCCATAAGCTTCCTATAGAAGGACAGCAAGCAGAGATCCATAAAACCTTACACAATTGATACACAAAGTATATAGGAATATTGTATCATTTTTCCATTATACAAACAATTACATTAATTTGCCAAAATTAGAACACCCCTTTAATGACTGGTAAAGGAAATCCACCATGAAAATCCAGGGACACTTCCTCATAGATTCGGGCACTGTCACTGTGGTCTAGTACCGGGGGGAAAATGACAAATTAAACAAAATACTTCTAGAATAATTTAATAACCTATAAATAAAATGTATTTAGCCCCTGCTACATATAAAATAAACAAAAAATAATGCAAACACATAAACATAAAGCATGTAAACATATCCAATGTACAAATGTGCCAAAGTTTTCATTTAAAAAAAAAAATCTAAAAATCTAAAAATGAACAGAAGAAAAGTTACACAAGTCATAATATGGGGGAGATATGTAGAGAAATTATTTTTGAAGTTTTCCGGATTATAGAAGCAGAGTTGCAGTTCTGCAGTGTGACAGCAGATGGCAGTATAGCACCAGTCTCATTTCCGTACTCCTCCCCCCTCCCTCCTGTATATACATTTTACCCTTCACATTTTCTGCATTTTTTTTGCCTGTTTATTTTTTATACATTTTTCACATATAATTACTAGAACAACCCGGTTAGAGACGCTTCATGTGCCGCCATCCCCTTCTCTCCTCCCCATCTCTTTACATATTTCGAATGATTCATATTTGCGTCTGTCCAGGACTGGAGCTTCCGGAGGACAAAAATAGATGAGAAAAAGGGCAAATGTTGTTATTTTCTGTGAGCACAAGGATTTAGAGACAGGAAGAGGGAGAGGAAGTGAGGGAGTGGCGGACATGAACCGCAGAGCGATAATGGAGGCCCCGCCAATGGTCATGGCCCAGGAGGGAGGGGGGAGCAGGGGACACGTACCGTAGAGCGATAAGGGGGGGCCCCACCAATGATCATGGCCCAGGAGGGAGGGGGGAGCAAGGGAATTGTACCAAGGAGTGATAATGGGGGCCCCGCCAATGGTCATGGCCCAGGAGGGAGGGGGGAGCAGGGGACATGTACCGTAGAGCGATAAGGGGGGGGACCCACCAATGGTCATGGCCCAGGAGGGAGGGGGGAGTAAGGGACTTGTACCACAGTGATAAGGGGGGCCCCGGCAATGGTCATGGCCGAGGAGGGTGCCTGGTCCTGGAGTTTTCCCAACGTCGCTATGGATAAGAGGCTCTCACATGTAGTCATAGTGAGTGGCACGATGTACGCACTATATGGATCCATTATGTATCTATACTGTATGTTGGGTTATTTAGCACTGTATGGCGGTATAACACTATTACACAGTGCCTATAGTACTCTATACTAAGCTGTCATAGTCACATTCTATATTACACTGCATCTGCCTCCTCCACTAGATGGCGCTGTCTGTATGAATATACTATATAGCCTGTATACAGACCGCATAGGGTACAAGAGGAAAGTAACACAATGACCACCTGTGAAAGTGCCACCTATGAAGGAAGCGGGTACTGCATGTATCAGAAGTGAACCTGAAGTCAATATTGTTTCCTAGGAACCCTGATATATACAGAATGTATACATATCGCCCCCGGGTATCGGGGTACTCCGCCCATGCCTATATAAGCCCTTGGCACAGCCGGTCCCCGTCTAGGAGCCACATTCCTGACGTGTTTATGTGATAAGACAACATTCCTCGGAGCACGTGTGTCCTGCCGCTCAGCATCTTGAGAAAGTCACATGAATCCGGCGAGGGGGGGGGGGGATGACCTCTGCACTGACCCGTCTGGGGTAGGGTGCATGTATTTATACAAGGTCTTCCTGTATACAGGTATCACCCTCTCTCTATATACACATCAGGTTCCTTTGCAGATACATTATAGATGAGACTTCAGTTTTTCAATCCTGGAGAACCCCTTTAAGTATTGCTAGTATTGCCAACATCCTTTGACATTTTCAACATCTCTGCTTGCTGTTTTGTTACTTCTATAGGCAGTTAACACATCCTGACCTTATGCTTTTCACAGCTGGCACTTTGTTACAGTTGTGCCCACTCTGTAAGCCAAATGTATCTGCAGCAGAACAAATGTCTCATTTGCCTTGACAGTTTGTTACAATGTGTCAGTATGGGTCACATGTATCAGTGAGGGCGCGTTCACATGTTGCGTTTTGGTTGCGTTTGAAACGCATTACAACAGCTGAGGAGAGGTGATTTGCCTAATTACATTACTATTTACGTTTGTTAACGCAACGTTAACACGTGTGTAAGCAAAACACGTGTGTTAACACATTGTTAACTCATGTGTAGAGATGAGCGAACATGCTCGTCCGAGCTTGATGTTCGGTCGAGCATTAGCGTACTCGAAACTGCTCGTTGCTCGGACGAATACTTCGCCCGCTTGAGAAAATGGCAGCTCCCGCCGTTTTGCTTTTTGGCGGCCAGAAACAGAGCCAATCACAAGCCAGGAGACTCTGCACTCCACCCAGCATGACGTGGTACCCTTACACGTCGATAGCAGTGGTTGGCTGGCCAGATCAGGTGACCCTGGGATAGACTAGCCGCTGGCCGCGCTGCTCGGATCATTCTGTGTCTGGATGCCGCTAGGGAGAGAGCTGCTGCTGGTCAGGGAAAGCGTTAGGGTGTTCTATTAGCTTACTGTTAGGCAGGAGTGATTCTCAAAGAACCCAACAGCCCTTCTTAGGGCTACAATAACGTTCTACTTTTTTTTTTTTATTTGCAGCTAGTACCATATTGTGAGGAATTTGCAGGGGGACTTGCTACCGTTGTGTTTAGCTCTTAGTGCCACACATATCCACCTCAAACACCAAAGTGGGAAAATTTATTAGGGGTTTGATTTCAATTAGGCACAGTCTGCCATTTACTTTTTATTTTACGTTTATTTTTTTAATAACTCAGCGTCATCTCATCTGGCATAGTAGTGTGCTTTCATACTTGGCTAGAAAATAGCCATAGGAGAATCCAAACAGCTTACTTACGCCTACAGTAGCGTTATATATTTGATTTCTGGTTGATCTGCTGGTGGCTGTACTTGCTGCAGTGCATCTACTAGCAAATTGTGAGCAATTTGTAGTGAGACTTGCGACCGCTGTGTTTTGCGCTTAGTGACGCACATATCCATCGCAAAGACCGAAGTGGGAAAATTTAGTAGGGGTTGGATTTCAATTAGGCACAGTCTGCCATTTTTCCTTTTTTATTTTACGTTTATTTTGTTTCATAACTCTGCGTCATCTCATCTGGCATAGTAGTGTGCTTTCATACTTGGCTAGAAAATAGCCATAGCAATAGGATAGCATCGTTTGGTTTTAAAAACTCAAAAACACAAAAAAAAGTTAAAAAAAAATTAAAGTTATAACTCTCATTTTAAAAAATGTTTAACCCGAGGGCTAGGGGTAGAGGACGAGGGCGGGGACGTGGGCGTCCAACTACTGCAGGGGTCAGAGGCCGTGGTCCTGGGCGGGGTGAGACACCACCTGCTGATGAGGGAGCAGGGGAACGCCGCAGAGCTACACTCCCTAGGTTCATGTCTGAAGTTACTGGGACTCGTGGTAGAGCACTGTTGAGGCCAGAACAGTGCGAACAGGTGATGTCGTGGATTGCTGACAATGCTTCGAGCAATTTGTCCACCACCAGTCAGTCTTCCACGCAGTCCACCCATGTCACCGAAATCGCCACTCCTCCAGCTCCTGCACCTCAGCCTCCTCCCCCCCAGTCTGCCCCCTCCCAGGAAAATTTGGCATTTGAACCGGCATACTCTGAGGAACTGTTTTCTGGACCCTTCCCACAGTCACAAACCACTTGTCCGGTTGCTGCTGAGCAATTTTCCGATGCCCAGGTTTTCCACCAGTCACAGTCTGTGGGTGATGATGACCTTCTTGCTCACAACAGGGGGGGGTGTAGCACAGCCAAATGGTAATAGAGCCAATGCACAGTAAATTAACCAAAACCTCAACAAGAAAAGAATGCATTCAAAGGCTCAAGTCAGGTACAAAAACGTGAATCAATGTTTATTACAAAAATATCTTAAACACAACAGACGATCAAGAGATACAAACATTTAAAAGCAATTAAAAGATATATATACACAGAGAATCAAGCAGTCACCTCGTTAGGTGAACTGTACACCTCCTGACCAACACAGAGTAAGTGTTACAGGGCCTCCCTGACTATTCAACAACAAAGTTAAAACTATGTAGCCCGATGCCCAAAGGAACACTGATAACTAATAGGTGTACATGTACCAAGAAAGTGCTACTAACCTCGAGGCCCTAAAAGAGAATGGAATAGAATGGAGTTGCTGCAGGGTAAGCACATTGATAAAAGGGTTATCAAGAGGAAGGAGGATAATAGTACCAGGGCACGGTGTCAGCAGTAGAACTGTGAGCAGTCAGGAGAGGCACAGGTGGACAGGGGTGACGGGCTCCCCACGCGTTTCGTCGTGTAAAAACGACTTCCTCAGGGGTCTGTACAGACCCAAGCTGGGTTGATAGGCCGGGTGAACACAGTGCTTCTGAGACGGAGGAGAGTCCTCGACCAGAACAGGTTGGAAGAGGCAGTGGTGGGGCCAGACGGAGAGGCAGGGCCAGAGCTGGTGCATCAGCGCCAAATGTGTCAACTAGTGAAGCTCCCGTGGCGAGGGCTAGATTTTCAGAAGTCTGGAGGTTCTTTAAGGAAACACCGGATGACCGACGGACTGTGGTGTGCAACATTTGCCAAACCAGGATCAGCAGGGGTTCCACCACTACTAGCTTAACTACCACCAGTATGCGCAGGCATATGAATGCTAAACACCCCACTCAGTGGCAACAAACCCGTTCACCTCCGGCCGTGCACACCACTGCTCCTTCCCCTGTGTCAGCTGATAGTCAGCCCCCTGCCCAGGACCCTGCCACAAAAACCCCATCGTCGCCTCCACGATCCTCCACAGCATCCACCAGCGTTCAGCTCTCCATACCCCAGACGCTGGAGCGGAAACGCAAATATAGTGCAACCCACCCGCACGCCCAAGCCCTTAATGTCCACATCTCCAGATTGCTTAGCCTGGAGATGCTGCCCTATAGGCTAGTAGAGACCGAGGCCTTTCGCAACCTCATGGCGGCGGCCGCCCCTCGGTATTCGGTCCCCAGCCGCCACTACTTTTCCCGGTGTGCCGTCCCAGCCCTGCACCAGCACGTGTCAGACAACATCACCCGTGCCCTGACCAACGCCGTTTCTGACAAGGTCCACCTGACCACGGACACGTGGACGAGTGCTGCCGGGCAGGGCCACTATATATCGCTGACGGCACATTGGGTTAACTTGGTGGAGGCTGGGACCGAGTCTGACCCTGGGGCTGCTCATATACTGCCGACGCCGAGGATTGCGGGGCCTACCTCGGTCCAGGTGTTTCAGGCCTACTATGCCTCCTCCTCCTCCCACCCCTCCTCCTCCGAACTACCATCCGTGGGCACGGCGCCATCAGTCGGTAGCTCTAGGCACAGCAGCAGTGCCGTCGCTAAGCGACAGCAAGCGGTGCTCAAACTGCTGAGCCTAGGCGATAAAAGGCACACCGCCCAAGAGCTATTACAGGGCATCACGGCGCAGACTGATCTGTGGCTGGCACCGCTGAACCTGAAGCCAGGCATGGTTGTGTGTGACAACGGCCGTAACCTGGTGGCGGCTCTGCAACTCGGCAGACTGACACATGTGCCATGCCTGGCCCATGTGTTAAATCTGATAGTTCAGCGTTTCCTCAAGACATACCCCAATCTGTCTGATTTGCTCACGAAGGTGCGCCGCATCTGTGCGCATTTCAGGAAGTCCAGCACAGATGCTGCCACTCTCAGGGCAGTGCAGCGCCGCCTCCAACTGCCCGCTCACCGACTGTTGTGCGACGTGCCCACGAGGTGGAATTCAACACTGACCATGTTATCCAGAGTTTACCAGCAGCGCCGAGCGATTGTAGACTGCCAGATGTCAACTTCCACCAGAACTGGTAGTCAGGTCAGTCAGCTTCCTCAAGTCTACAATGAGGAGTGGACGTGGATGTCTGATATCTGTCAGGTGCTGAGTAACTTTGAGGAGTCAACACAGATGGTCAGTGGCGATGCCGCCATCATCAGCCTCACCATCCCGCTGCTTGGCCTGTTGAAAAACTCTCTGATCAGCATGAAGTCGGAAGCTTTGCGCTCGTCACAAGAGACGGGGGAAGAAGATTCCCTTGTTGATAGCCAAAGCACCCTCAGGTCTGTTTCTCAGCGCATATCGGAGGAGGTGGAGGAGGATGAGGAGGAAGAGGAGGAGAATGTTGGCGAGACACAAGAGGGGACCATTGTTGAGTCCTTCACTGTTCAGCGTGTATGGGCAGAAGAAGAGGAGTTGGAGGAGGAGGAAATGGACAGTCAGGCCAGTGAGGGGAGTGAATTCTTACGCGTTGGTACTCTGGCGCATATGGCAGATTTCATGCTAGGCTGCCTATCCCGTGACCCTCGCGTTCAAAGAATTTATTCCAGCACCGATTACTGGGTGTTCACTCTCCTGGACCCACGGTACAAGCAAAATCTTTCCACTCTCATCCCTGGAGAGGAAAGGAGTGTGAGAATGCATGAATACCAGCAGGCCCTGGTGCACAAGCTGAAACAGTATTTCCCTTCTGACAGCGCTAGCGGCAGAGTGCGTAGTTCTGCGGGACAAGTAGCGAGGGAGAGTAGGCGAGCAGACAGCTTGTCCAGCACTGGCAAGGGTACGCTTTACAAGGCTTTTGCCAGCTTTATGTCACCCCAGCAAGACACTGTCACCTGTCCCCAGTCTCGGCAGAGTAGGGCTGATCTTTACAGAAAGATGGTGAGGGAGTACGTAGCTGACCATACCATCGTCCTAAATGATCACACAGCTCCCTACAACTACTGGGTTTCAAAGCTGGACATGTGGCACGAACTGGCGCTGTACGCCTTGGAGGTTCTTGCCTGCCCTGCCGCTAGCGTCTTGTCCGAGCGGGTTTTCAGTGCAGCTGGTGGCATCATCACCGATAAGCGTACACGCCTGTCGACTGACAGCGCTGACAGGCTGACGCTTATTAAAATGAATAAAGCCTGGATTTCTCAGAATTTCCAATCTCCACCAGGTGAAGGAAGCTCAACCTGAATAATTGATCCACTCCTCCTCCTCCTCATTTTCCTCCTTCTCCTCCTCTTTGTACAGTAAAGCAGAGGAAACTGGCTATTTTTTGACAGGGCCCACTGGCTCTTGCTATAGTACTTCATGCATTTAATTTTTCTGGAGGGCCACCAACCCGGTCCTCTGTTTTAAACAATTTTTGGGAGTGCCACATACAGGCACTCAATCTATTCAATTTTTCTGGAGGGCCACCTACCCGCTCCTCTGGTTTGAAAATCCATGTTAACTTTGTCGCCACCCTGCTGTGTAATCCACAAAATATACTGGCAAACTTTTATCATGTACCGATATTATTTGAGCGCTTCTTGCTCACCTCCTTTGGTTCCTCTCTGCCACCCATTGGTTTGAAGCCTGAGTCCATTTAGGGTATGTCGCCATGCCACTCTCTAGCCTGCCGCTGCTGCCGCTGCCTCTGCGTGCCGTCCCCTATAGTGTCAGGGTCAATTATTGGATGTTTTACATGCTATCTAGCCTCATTCGGTCACTCTGTCATGGCCATGCTGTTGCCCATAATTTTGGCATAATGGTGCGATTAGGCAGCCTCAGAGGCATCCATGCATGCTGCCCCTGCTGTTTCCTGTCCATTTCCGTGGTGTTTCCATCCTTTTCTGAGGTTCCCAGGTGTTTGGCCAAGCTTCCCTGTGCAGAGCCTTGGTCCCCTTGAAAAATGCTCGAGTCTCCCATTGACTTCAATGGGGTTCGTTATTCGAGACGAGCACTCGAGCATCGGGAAAAGTTCGTCTCGAATAACGAGTACCCGAGCATTTTAGTGCTCGCTCATCTCTACTCATGTGTTAACATCGCACAGGTTAAGGTTCCACTAACAGCAAGCAGAGGTAATGGTCAGGCAATGCAGTGTTGGGAATCCTACTACCAAGTTGCACAAAGCCCCCATAAATAGAGTCAGTAATAGCAGGACAAGCCTCATGTGGAAATAAAAGGGGTTCTGTGCCTTTAAATCAGAGACACAGGGCTGGCTGGTTAACCCCTGCTCCTCCAGCTGTGCAGAGTTCCCATCATTGAGCACCAGACACAAAGCAGGGTCTGTGCGCTGGAGTTAAGGAGGCTCTGGGGGGGCTGGCATAGGATGTAGCGCTGTACAGGCCATTCACACGGATAACATTCACTCCAGTGTGGAAACGGTTAAATTCTGGCCAAGGTCATATGCAACATAGTTGCAGTTTGGTAAAAAGTTCTCAGTCATGAAGGGGTTACTCCTTAAAGCCGCAGGCATCAGATTCCCAGTCTGACATTGGTTCTGTGCTGGATCTGCCTCGCTCCACCTTAAGAGGGACCTTACAAAAAGTTGAGCAAGTTTTTTTTTTTTTTTTTTTTTTTTTTTTATATGTGTCAGTGATGACATTCAGGAAATTGTGAGACAGAAGTGAGAGGAGGAGAAGCGGAGAACTAGAACCCGGAGAGGGACGATCAGCAGCCCCCCGGAGGGCCCCTTTAAGATGGACTGAGCTGCATGTGAGGAGAGAGGGGGCTCCGCTCCATGGAAGAAGTAAGTTTATTACCAGTCTTTGTCCTAAAAGTAACGGGGAAGAAATGTAACAAAAAGATTATTAAAGGGGAAGTACAGGCGCCATGCCGATCACACAACCCGGTTCTGATATTTCCATAAAGATTAATGACCTTGTGATGCTTAATGACAAACTCTGCTCTGCTGCATCTGTATAATGCACCCATCTGCTGTACATAGACACATGACTAATGTAAACCTCGCCATTGTATCCTGCGCTATTCTGGGATTACCAGGTGACACACTCGGCTCTGCTACATCTGTATAATGCACCCATCTGCTGTACATAGACACATGACTAATGTAAACCTCGCTATTGTGAGTATCCTGTGCTATTCTGGGATTACTAGGATCTGTATAATGCACACCACCGCTGGGCACAGAGAATCAGTGTAGGACTAGAAGTATAAAGCTTGTATTTACTGTCAGGCAAGTGATACCTTACACTACTACTTTATATCCATAGCACGGACCGGCTCGGCACTGCTATACCCACGCTATCACCTTTCTATATCTATTAGCACTAAGTCTACATTTTCTACAGATATTTCCACAGTTCTGGTTGTGTTCATCCCGAGCTGGTGAATAGAATGCTAGTGACGCAGTGAGGACTGACACCTGCAGAAGTAGAGATGGGCATTCATGGCAGAGGCTGCCACCTGCTGTCAGGGGCATGAATTATTCATGAGGCGGCATCCACTCATCCTTCTTCCCGTCATTGCAGATTCTTTCCCTAGCGTAACAGAAGGCTGCCTTAAAGCTTTGAAAAAATTTAATTTACATTTCTGATTAGTGAGGGATTTGTTTGACTCGTTATTGTTCCCTGTTATCAGCCAGAGAACGACTCTAATGACCCTCAAAATGACTGCCCCTAGGGTGTGATGTCACAGCGGCGCTGTATAGAAGGATACGTGTGATGTCACAGCGGCGCTGTATAGAAGGATACGTGCGATGTCACAGCGGCGCTGTATAGAAGGATAGGTGTGATGTCACAGCAGCGCTGTATAGAAGGATACGTGCGATGTCACAGCAGCGCTGTATAGAAGGATACATGCGATGTCACAGCAGCGCTGTATAGAAGGATACGTGCGATGTCACAGCGGCGCTGTATAGAAGGATACGTGCGATGTCACAGCGGCGCTGTATAGAAGGATACGTGCGATGTCACAGCAGCGCTGCATAGAAGGACACGTGTGATGTCACAGCAGCGCTGTATAGAAGGATACGTGTGATGTCACAGCAGCGCTGTATAGAAGGATACGTGTGACGTCACAGCAGCGCTGCATAGAAGGACACGTGTGATGTCACAGCAGCGCTGTATAGAAGGATACGTGCGATGTCACAGCAGCACTGTATAGAAGGATACGTGCGATGTCACAGCAGCGCTGTATAGAAGGATAGGTGTGATGTCACAGCAGCGCTGTATAGAAGGATACGTGTGATGTCACAGCAGCGCTGTATAGAAGGACACGTGTGATGTCACAGCAGCGCTGTATAGAAGGACACGTGTGAGGTCACAGCAGCGCTGTATAGAAGGACACGTGTGATGTCACAGCAGCGCTGTATAGAAGGACACGTGTCATGTCACAGCAGCGCTGTATAGAAGGATACGTGTGAAGTCACAGCAGCGCTGTATAGAAGGATAGGTGTGATGTCACAGCAGCGCTGTATAGAAGGATAGGTGTGATGTCACAGCAGCGCTGTATAGAAGGATAGGTGTGATGTCACAGCAGCGCTGTATAGAAGGATAGGTGTGATGTCACAGCAGCGCTGTATAGAAGGACACGTGTGATGTCACAGCACCGCTGTATAGAAGGACACGTGTGATGTCACAGCAGCGCTGTATAGAAGGACACGTGTGATGTCACAGCAGCGCTGTATAGAAGGACACGTGTGATGTCACAGCAGCGCTGTATAGAAGGACACGTGTGATGTCACAGCGGCGCTGTATAGAAGGACACGTGTGATGTCACAGCAGCGCTGTATAGAAGGACACGTGTGATGTCACAGCAACGCTGTATAGAAGGATACGTGTGATGTCACAGCAGCGCTGCATAGAAGGACACGTGTGATGTCACAGCAGCGCTGTATAGAAGGACACGTGTGATGTCACAGCAGCGCTCCGGACCAGAGTATGTTGACAATAACTGATACATTGTGACGAACTTCACAGCATTACACACCTCCCCTTTAAGAGGGGGGGGGGGGGCTCCACATGTCTGCAGTGTTTGTATCATGTGAATGGGGAGACCTCCCTTGTCCTGCTCAGTGATAGAGAATTCTCAGGAAGGAAGGACAGTGAGGAGCAGTGACATTGTGTGACAGCAGGGTCTCCTCCTGACAGCTCTCACTACTACACCCCTGATTATATACTGGCTAACACTATAGAATGGGAGGGGGGAGCTCAGTGCAGAGCGCTACAGTATATGCACAGCAGTGTGAGGAGACGCCCCCAGGGCACTTGGAGAAGCTAAAATCCTGGAATATAAATCCATATATCACAGATCTGCTGCTATTTACAATATTCACAAATGTCTGATTACACATCTCTCCAGGGACTATACATAACACTGGCTGCACAGTGCACAGCAGTGTGAGGACATATTCCAGTCTACTCGGATAGGCTACAATCCAGGAATATAAATCCATATTTCATAGTCTTGCTGCTACTAACCATATACACAAAGGTCTGATTGCACATCTCTTTAAGGACACATTTCTCCAGATAAAATAGCTACCACTGTCTACAGAGTGCACAGAGCAAAGCAGTGTAAGGACATACCCTCAGTACATTTTGACAAACTATATTCCTGGAATGTAAACCCATATTTCATAGTCCTGCTGCTACTAATAACATACACAGAGGTCTGATTACATATCTCTCTAGACACAATACCTAATGCTGGCTGCACAGAGCACAGCAGTGTTTTCTGTTCAGAACCTACAATCCTGGAATATAAATCCATATCTCACAGTCCTGCTGCTACTAACAACATACACAGCGGCCTGATTACAGGTCTGTTGAGGGACGATACATAACACTGGCTTCTGTTTTTCATGCTGATAATTTGCCCTTAAAAAGAGTCCATTTCGATCCTTTAAACCTGTAGCTGTAGATGCACACATAACCAGGGTGATGCTGGTGCAGGTTCTGGTGGCGATGGTCCAAGATCTCATCATGACAACATAAGAGCCGTCAATCAGAGCAGAAGGGGAGGGACTACTTAAGGGTCCGCCTCCTAGACACTTCCAAGAAGTCATGCAGGACCATCACGCCTGCTGTGTTGCAGGTTAGAGGTGTCAAAACTGCTGACAGGTTCCCGAAAGCAACTACTAGGTAATGTGGGGTAAGTGGAGTCCCCTGCAGTGTAAAGTATGGGGGAGATGTGTGATCACTACAGGAAGTGATCACTACAGGTCCACCTGTGCCATGGCCATGATGGGGTTAAGGGATGGCAGCTCCTTGTGTATGTATCTGGGTGGAGGTGTCAGGGGGCCCCACCCTGATAATTACACCGTGCGCTGGGACCGGAATATTTCATGTAACTTTCTGCAGAGAGTAAAGGCGAACAGACGGAGGATCCGACACAGCGGTGATCAGGTAAGGGCGACTTCCCATAATCCCCCTTGTTATCCGCAGCATCCGAGGTCCATATGAGCCATCAGAGATATGTGCAAAAGGCAAATGCAGGAGTCGCTCTTAGCAACCAATCAGATCTCAGCTTTCATTACAAAGGGTGTTTGGGGCTTCATTGGTGTCTAAGCAGGGGGGCTCCTAGGATAAGAAATTGTGTGATGAGATTTGGGGAGATTTTAATAGAGTGAAAGTCGGACATGTCACATGACCTGAGAGCTACGCGGGCGTGACACTCATGTGACCGTGTTATCTCATGCACCGATACATTGTAACAATGTAGCAGCTGTGTTAGTACAGCTAAGTCAAGGACAGTAGAACCCGAAATGTATTCACTGACAGCAAGCAGAGATAATGTTTTGTCGGGGTTGCACCGTGAAATCCATAGGGGTCAGTTTATGTGTGATAACTGGAACCCCTACTGTTCACATGAATACTACAGATACCACTCAGAGATGAGGACTGGAACTGCTGATAGCACAGAGCACAGCAGTGTGAGGACCCCCCCAGTGCACTTGGAGAAGCTACAATCCAGGAATATAAATCCATATATCACAGTCCTGCTGCTACTAACAAGATACACAAAGGTCTGATTACACATCTCTCCAGGGACAATACCTAATACTGGCTGCAGGGAGCATTGAACACAGCAGTGTGAGGACACGCCCCCAGTGCACTTGGAGAAACTACAGTCCTGAAATATAAATCAGTATTTCACAGTTCTGCTGCTACTAACAACATACACAAAGGTCTGACTACACATAACACTGTCTGCAAAGAGCATAGAACACAGCAGTGTGATGACACGACCCCAGTGCACTCGGAGAAGCTAAAGTCCTGGAATATAAATACATATTTCACAGTCCTGCTGCTACTAGCAACATAAATAAGCAGCATTGCAGGAACAATAATTAACACTGGCTGCAGAAAGTGCAGCAGGATCAGGACTTCATTTATCCTTTTTATTATTAATAAAAATCCATATTTCACAGTCCTGCTACTACTAATAATATACACAAAAGTCTGATTACACAGCTATCTGGGGACAGTACCTAACTCTGGCTGCAGAGAGCACAGCAGTGTGAGGATACACCCCTAGTGCACTTGGAAAAGCTACGGTTCTGGAGAATAGATCCATATTTCACAGTCCTGCTGCTACTAATATCATAACAAAGCCGCATTCCAGGAACAATACCTAACACTGGCTGCAGTTTACTGTAGAGAGCACAGCAGCAGCAGGACTGGATTTATCCTTCCTTATTGTTAAACTGGTTGATAGGATTCTTGTAATTTGTGATATCAGATCAGGCTTAATTTTTATGATTTTTCTAATTATTTTCTTTCCTTATACCAGAAACCAAAATGTCAGATTATCAGTCTTACCCCCTGAATTAAAGGGCTATCGTGTATTCTTAAAGGGGAGATCTGATTTGATTAACTCTTTTTGATCTTTCAGGATCCCCATCCCAACCTACTAGTTAAATAAAACATGGTTAGAGGTCCAATAAAAGGTCAGGACCTCTTGGCTCCAATTCCTTCAAAAAATTATTGATACAAAGCGCCATTGCCTGTAAATGTCATGAATTATCAGAAGTCCAGTGACCTCCAGCGATCAGCGGTCATCTAGAAGCTCTAGTAGGTGTTCAAATTCCCTGCAGCGCCATCACAGGGGGGATGAGGTATTACATGTAATGCCATAATGCACAGATGTCCCGGGTCCTCCAGATACAGATGCAGTGCACAGTGGATGTATATAGTGAAAGTGCTGCAGGATCCTGCCCCCTGCCTGCAGCCTCTCCCTTCCTGGCCGATATGTTCGGTGTAAGTGGCACTTAGGAAGCGCAGGGTGTAGCGCCGCTTCCTGCAGCTGTGCAGACAACAGACAAGGTTACCGCTCAGGTTACGTACTATAAATATTCTCAATAGACTGGGGTGAGGGGGCAGAGAGGGTAACGTCAGGTATGATGTCTCCAACATGAGCCGCAGCGGGGGCTTCCAGGGGCTTCCCAACCATTGTCATACACTGGAAGGATTGTCACATTTTTCCTACACTTTGAAAACTCATTCTTACAGTATGGATTGAGGGTCATGTGATACTGTGGGGGGGGGGGTCACTGCTTAGGACCATATCACACAGATGACCATGGAAGGAGGTGTAGATATCTAAATACACCCCCTTGTGTTACATCAACTCTGCAGTCTGATTATTTTGCTTAGTGTCTGCACTGTGACATCACTTTCTATGCCTGAGATTTATTGTACAATCTATGTGCAGTGACATCACTATGTAGTATATTATAGTACTGGGTATTTTACCGTTTATTACAGAGAATAATATTATCATGAGGTAGAGGGGCCCCATAGAAACCTCTGATGCCACCGAGCTTTGGCACTAGAAGATCTCAAGTTCAGTTCAGGCGGGGACACGGCGACACTTGGGACGGGACGGGGACACGGCGACACTTGGGGCGGGGGGACGGGACGGGGACACGCTTGGAGGAAAGGACAATGGCGCAATATCAAACATAGGTTTTAACTTACAATTGAGTAGCAATTTGTATTTCCAGGATATTCTCTCAGTAACCTCTCCTCTTCTCTTCTGTTTAGGAGCAGGATGCAGGCCGGGATATTCAAGGTGTGCCTGGTGGTGGTGACCGCCATTGTCAACCACCCGCTCCTCTTCCCAAATAACAAAACCGCTGTTCCAGCTAATGATGACCTTATTGTGGAGAAATTACGGGAGCGAGAAGAAAACCTAAAGAAAGAACAGCTGGAACTTGAGCGACTTCTATCTGGCCAGAAGGAACCAGCAGAAGACAACCCCAAGACAGAGAGCAAGGAGCCAGAAGGTGGATCAGGGTGGGACCTCTGGAGCACAGTATCTATGGTAATTTTCCTCATGATTGAAGTCTGGAGACAAGACTATAAAGACAACAACTCCCAAGAGCAAAGCAAAGAGGAAGATGACCTGTTGTTCATAGGAAATAACTGCCATGGCGTGTCTCTACCCAACAAGCCCATGTTGACCATATTCCATGACCAATACATCCGGGCATCCACCCACGATGCAGTGAGGAGCAGGGAGTTTGTGGAAGGTTTTGCAGATGACCTGCTGGAGGCACTAAGAAGTGTGTGCAACCGGGATACCGACATGGAGGTTGAAGATAGCATCTGCATTGGGAGCATGTACGAAAACTGGAGGGTGAACAGGCCATTGATATGTGACCTTCTGGTTCCATTTGCACCTCCAGAGCCTTATCACTTCAGGTGCCATCCTTGGGTCTCTGATCCATCCATTGGTCCAGACAAGCAAAACTATGGAACGATTCAGGTCTGTGGCCCAGACGATGGACCGTCCAATTGCGTGTGCGACAGGAAAAGACTTGGAGAAGACATGTTATGTCTTCTTCACAATCCCATCAACAATAAGAAAGTGACTAAGGATCTCAATTTGCTGTGCTTGCGAAACACAAACTACCTGGACATTGACCAGGTGATGAAGTGGTTTCAGACAGCCGTGACTAAAGCATGGGGAAAAATTTCCCACAAGTATGAGTTTGAGCTCACCTTCAGCCACTTGGACTCTCCCGGAGCTTTGCGAGTCAAGTTCAAGTCTGGGAAAGTCATCAGCTTTAATATAAGCCCCGTGGTCCAGTATGAAGACACAGACCTGTATTTTATATCACATTTTCCCAGCACACCACGTGGGGTCTCCTCCAGCATCTACTGGATGTTGTCTTTCGCCGTCTATGAAAGAAGGTTCCTCAAGGACTTTGCCAAAAAGCTTCCAGAAAACTCATGCCACCTCAGCTGCCTACAAATAATGACTTTCCTCCACTCCAAGCAGTGCCACATAACCGGACCCAGCGGTCTCACCACGTACCATCTAAAGACCATCCTAATGCATCTTCTTCTTAGACGACCCTATTCAGACTGGGGCGCTGTTATGCTAGAGGAACGGTTACGAGACATGTTCAAGAGCTTGGAGAAAAGTCTCCTGGAGAAGAAGCTCTACCACTTCATGGTTGGAAATGGTAAACTCCCTGAAACCGTGAACCTTCCTGAGCACTTTCGGGAAGCAGAACCTGTTAACCTTTTCCGATCCTTTGTCCTAAACAGGGACCTTTATCAGAAGACTTTATCCATGTTCTATGAGATGCTGAAGAACGCAACTGTGGTGATCAATGAGTACAGCTTACACCTGCCCAATGGACACTCCAACAAAATGCACTGACTGTGTTCACATCCTCCAACCACCTCCGATGATCAGTCTGTGACCGTTTTATAATAAAAATTTGCATTCTGTAAAGTCAACCCAATTTCAATCATACATTGGCTACTATAGTTTTTATACATTGTTTTTTATTATAGAAACCTGATACATTGTACTGCACATTCTTATTGATCTGATACATGGGGGGGGGGGAAGAGAGATTACTAATTCTGGGGCAAGCATGACTGTCGGCATCGGAGATCAGTCTCCGGAAAGCACAGCGCGATGTTTTAAAATTGTGCACGGCTATAAGTAATTAATGGGTAAACAGAAATAATCAGTCGTGCGCCATAAAAATGCCGCCATCAATGAGATGTGCGCCAAAATCTTACATGGACTGCGCCTTAATTTTGCTCCCTGACCATTTTTTCCTGGTCTATTGTGCGCTAAAATTTGTGCAAAAAAATGCCGACAAGATACGCATAAATGTGACGGATAATGTGGAAAAGTTAGGCCACGCCCACTTGTGCCAAAAAAAAAGACGGAGGAGACGGGATAGTCGGAAACATCAGTTCTTTCTGGCGCAAACTCATTATAAATGATCCGCAACAATTCTGCGCAAGAAAAACCCGAAAGATCCCGGAATTTTTTAGGCACAGATACGATAATACTGCCCCCTTGTGTCACACATTTATTCTTATGTGTGGATACTAAATATTGACCCATTTTATACAATCTGCCATAACATCCCTTTCCCTCTCCATAGATTTCTATCTCTGAGCTGGTGGGAAAAGATCTAGTTGCTGTCACTTACTGTCCCCCCTCTCCTCTCTATAGACTTCTACCTGTACTTTGCACTTCTTTCTGAGCTGGTGGGTGGAAATCTAAATCAGGGACAGTTACTCATAGATCCAGGCACCGAGACTGTGGTAAACTTCTTGTACACGCAGTCCGGGGTTACGTACAAGATAGGTTCTGTAGGTTTGTTCTTAAGTTGAACTTGTATGCAAGTCGGAACCCTATACTTTGTAATTGTAACTCCAGACAACTATTTTTTGTGACAATTGGATTTTAAAAATGTTGGGTTGTCATAAGAACCAGGATTAACAATTAGGCTTCATTACAGAGACCTGTGATACCTGTTACAGCACATCATTGTAGCCAACATCCAGAGGTCCGTTTGTAAATAGGGGTCGTCTGTAAGTTGGGTGTTCTTAAGGACCACCAGTAATTGTTATCCATGGAGGGTGGGCTTTACCAGAGCCCCTTACGCCCCAGGCTGTTACACTGTCTCACCCTTCCCCTCCTACATCTGCCTGATGTAATTTCACACAGTGAAAAGGGGAAGTGTAACAGCCTGTGAGACTGCAGCATGGAGGGTCTCTGGTAACCCCCCCTCTCCCCCCATGGCTCATTAGCATAATAAAAGTTGATTTGAGACCATGGATAACACATTGTGTGGCCATGACCCTAAGGTACCCAACCCCACACGAGCCCCTCCGCTGGACAAGCCTTGACCCATTTCTCTTGCCTTACAATTTGGCCCATGTCAACGACTATGTGATCCTCACCATTGCCCATTTTACTGCTGCCAGTCCATATACCCCTAAGAGGCGCCAAAGTCACTAGATATTCCATGTTATGGCTGACCAGTGTATACTCATGCATTGTCCGCAGTTGTCTGCCGTCCGCCACGTTGCCCTCCTCATACAGTATTATTTATTGTGATCAATAAATTCTAAATGATAAAACATGTTGAATATTTCTTTCATTCTTTCCATATATGTAATCATCTAAACTAGTGACATCACATCAGCAGTGCATTACCCCATTGCTCAGACTCCTTGACTTTTGGGAACCCTATATACAAAAGACTGCAAAATTGTATCCAGAATTGTTTTGGGTTGCGCAGATGCTGTACACACCAAATTGATTCCCAAACACATTAATTTCAGTGGTTACTGCGTTATCCACGGCCACGTTCCTCATAAAATCTACTTTTACAATTATGCTAATGAGCTAATAATGTAGGGCTCTGGGGGATTTTTCCAGAGCTCCTCCGTGCTGTAGCTTCACAGGATGTTATATGTTCTCCAACTCTGCTCCTTCTCAGCACTCCTCCCTCCAACCACCTGCTGTAATCTCACACAGTGGGAAGGGAGAATTGCTTCAGCACAGTGTGACAGTCTATGAAGCTAAAGCATGGAGGGGCTCTAAGAACCAACCGAGTAGCCCTTTAAACTCAATAGAATAATTGTAAAAGTTGATTTTAGAAAGAAGAAGGCCATGGATAACCAATATAAGAAGATTACCACAGTACCTGGATCTATGAGTAATGTCCCTGGTTTTTCATGTTGGATTTTGATGGTAGATTTCCTTTTAATCTGGTGAGCCAATGATGAGCTGTAAAAAGAGAAATGACAACTAGTACATAATTATGTACTTATCGAAGACAATTCAGCTGTTGTCCTTGAAAACCAAGCAAGGTAGATTTCTAATATCAGTACATAAAACTACTACAATACTGCCCCCCACGTACAAGAATACAACTACCATAATACTGCCCCCCACGTACAAGAATACAACTACTATAATACTGCCCCCCACGTACAAGAATACAACTACTATAATATTGACCCCTATGTACAAGAATATAACTACTATAATACTGCCCCCTATGTACAAGAATATAACTACTATAATACTGCACCCCCCCCCTATGTACAAGAATATAACTACTATAATACTGCCCCCTATGTACCAGAATATAACTACTATAATACTGCACCCCCCCCCCTATGTACAAGAATATAACTACTATAATACTGCACCCCCCCTATGTACAGGAATATAACTACTATAATACTGCCTCCTATGTACAAGAATATAACTACTATAATACTGCCCCCTATGTACAAGAATATAACTACTATAATACTGCCCCCTATGTACAAGAATATAACTACTATAATACTGCCCCCTATGTACAAGAATATAACTACTATAATACTGCCCCCTATGTACAAGAATATAACTACTATAATACTGCCCCCTATGTACAAGAATATAACTACTATAATACTGCCCCCTATGTACAAGAATATAACTACTATCATACCTCCCCCTATGTACAAGAATATATCTACTATAATACTGCACCCCCCCTATGTACAAGAATATAACTACTATAATACTGCACCCCCCCTATGTACAAGAATATAACTACTATAATACTGCACCCCCCCTATGTACAAGAATATAACTACTATCATACCGCCCCCTATGTACAAGAATATATCTACTATAATACTGCCCCCTATGTACAAGAATATAACTACTATAATACTGCACCCCCCCTATGTACAAGAATATAACTACTATAATACTGCCCCCTATGTACAAGAATATAACTACTATATTACTGCCCCCTATGTACAAGAATATAGCTACTATAATACTGCACCCCCCCTATGTACAAGAATATACCTACTATAATACTGCCCCCTATGTACAAGAATATAACTACTATAATACTGCCCCCTATGTACAAGAATATAACTACTATAATACTGCCCCCTATGTACAAGAATATAACTACTATAATACTGCACCCCCCCCTATGTACAAGAATATAACTACTATAATACTGCACCCCCCCTATCTACAGGAATATAACTACTATAATACTGCCTCCTATGTACAAGAATATAACTACTATAATACTGCCCCCTATGTACAAGAATATAACTACTATAATACTGCCCCCTATGTACAAGAATATAACTACTATAATACTGCCCCCTATGTACAAGAATATAACTACTATAATACTGCCCCCTATGTACAAGAATATAACTACTATAGTACTGCCCCCTATGTACAAGAATATAACTACTATAATACTGCCCCCTATGTACAAGAATATAACTACTATAATACTGCCCCCTATGTACAAGAATATAACTACTATCATACCGCCCCCTATGTACAAGAATATATCTACTATAATACTGCCCCTATGTACAAGAATATAACTACTATAATACTGCCCCCTATGTACAAGAATATAACTACTATAATACTGCACCCCCCTATGTACAAGAATATAACTACTATAATACTGCACCCCCCCCCCCTATGTACAGGAATATAACTACTATAATACTGCCTCCTATGTACAAGAATATAACTACTATAATACTGCTCCCTGTGTACAGGAATATAACTACTATAATACTGCACCCCCCCCCCCTATGTACAAGAATATAACTACTATAATACTGCCCCCTATGTACAAGAATATAACTACTATAATACTGCCCCCTATGTACAAGAATATAACTACTATAATACTTCCCCCTATGTACAAGAATATAACTACTATAATACTGCCCGCTATGTACAAGAATATAACTACTATAATACTGCCCCCTATGTACAGGAATATAACTACTATAATACTGCCCCCTATGTACAGGAATATAACTACTATAATACTGCCTCCTATGTACAAGAATATAACTACTATAATACTGCACCCCCCTATGTACAAGAATATAACTACTATAATACTGCACCCCCCCTATGTACAGGAATATAACTACTATAATACTGCCTCCTATGTACAAGAATATAACTACTATAATACTGCCCCCTATGTACAAGAATATAACTACTATAATACTGCCCCCTATGTACAAGAATATAACTTTATAATATATGCATACATGTGAGCAGGACATTATGGATACGGTATAGCGGGTTGTGTTGTGTGGTATGTATAATGTATTATACTGACACTGTGTGAGCACATTTCATATCTTGGGTTTTCCAGCACATCAGGTAATATATTTCCCTGAGGCTCCTTGGTCTTCAGTCTGAGATCATGGCGCTCGCGGTGTTATTCCGTGTTTTCTAATGAACCAGGATGACACATATGTGATGATTCAATAAGCCAAAAATGTTGTGTGGTGACTTGTTCCTTGGTGCAGGATGTTGCAGTATTATCTATAGTTCATATAAACTGTGAGCCATATCTGTGAGAGTGCGGGTAGTACAGGGTCTCCTTAAATGGGTCAGGGGGAATCTTGTAAGGCCCTGTAGTATATTGGTAGTTTTAGAGCACAGTTTGCTGGTATTATTTGTGTACTATATTGTGGTATTAAGTGAGTACTGTATGGTGGTAATATTTGTATGTTTACTGTACAGTGGTTTATTCAAGAACCATATTGTAGTAACATTTGAAGACTCTACGATGATTGTATTTGGGCGCTTTATTGCAGTCTTATTAGTGTATTGTTTGGAAGTAATTTTTTTTTTCCTTTAAATATAAATACAGTACACAAGGGTAACATAGAATACACGTCTGACCTATAGCATGCCATATCCTCACATCTGCCAATTTGTACATTATGACTATACCATATCTCCAAATCATTATTGTTACTTTGTCAGATAACATTCCGTACTGTCACTAAACCAATAGTTACAGACATAATGGGGCAGATTTACTTACCCGATCCAGTCGCGATCCAGCAGCGGATTCTCCGACGCTGATTCGGGTCCGGCCGGGATTCACTTAGGTTCGTGCGCCGATATCCACTAGGTGTCGCTGCTGCGCCGAGGTCCGCTGGCGTTCACCTTCTATTTCTTAGTGCATGTCAAGCAACATTTTTTTTTTTTTTTATTTTAAATACCGAGGTTTTTCCGAATCCGTTGGGTTTTCCGACGGCCACGCCCCCATTTCCGTCGCATGCAACCCGATGCGTGCGCCAAAATCCCAGCGGAACTTGGCGTAACTCGGAAATCGCCGGGTTACCCGACGGAATTGCGCGATATAGGATGGCTGACACACAGATGTCCCTCCTATAAATTCAAAATGACCAACTCTTTATACAGAAATACAAAACCAAACAACATCAAGAGTATTCAGGTCCAACAAATCAATACTTTATTTGAAAAATCACATTAAAATACACAAGAAATATAAATAAAAAGCATCAAGAATAGAGCTCCAACAAGACTATATTGCCATCTGACCTGAGTATTACCAAAGAGTATAGTTCAAAGTATATAAGTGCATAGTGCATGTAAACTTTTAACTGGGTAAACTTTACTAGAGATAAACTCAATAATGTCTCAAAAGGACAATAAATACAGGCAGTCCCCGGGTTACATACAAGATAGGGACTGTAGGTTTGTTCTTAAGTTGAATTTGTATGTAAGTCGAAACTGTATATTTTATCATTGTAGTTCCCGACAAATTTTTTTTTTTGCCCCAGTGACAATTGGAGTTTCAAATTTTTTTGCTGTAATAGGACCAAGAATTATCAATAAAGCTTCATTGCAGACAATTTTAAGCTGATTATTGCAGTCTGGGACTATTTTAAAGCATCCAGAGAGCTTCACCAGAGGTCACAGTGGGCAGAGGGGTCTGTCTGTAACTATGGGTTGTCTGTAAGTCGGGTGTCCTTAAGTAGGGGACCGCCTGTACTGACATATATCCATATTTTGATTACTGTATATACTAGAGCAGCGATGGCTAACCTATGGCACTGGTGCCAGAGGTGGCACTCGGAGCCCTTTCTGTGGGCACTCAGGCCATCACCAGAGATGACTCCAGGTATCTTCCTGCAGTCCCAGACAGACCAGGACTTGCTGTGCACAGAGCTATTTTAAAGTGACAGCGCTACCTGGGACTATTTTCTGCCTTATTGGTGTCCTCAGGTGCTGGTATCAATGAAAACTGTGATAGAGAAGGGAGTATAAATCACAAATTAAATTTCTGTGTTGGCACTTTGCGATAAATAAGCGGGTCTTTGTTGTAGTTTGGGCACTCGGCCTCTAAAAGGTTTGCCATCACTGTACTAGAGTATAAGCCGACCCAATTATAAGCCGAGGCCCCTAATTTTACCAGAAAAACCTGGTAAAAGTTATATTTTTTTTACTACACATTTTTTGTGCTGAAAAACTAGGCTTATGCTCAAGTATATATGGTATATCTAATATATACAGTCACATGAACATAAGATGCACATACCCATTAAAAGAACTCCTAGATACAGGGTTGTGGTCAATAATCCAGTACTATGTTTCCCAAGAGCAAAATTACATTATACATAATATTAATACATACATTATTAAATGATTTGATTATAGTCTTCCCCTTGTTCCCTTAATTCCATTTATGTAAATATATTTTTTAATAATATTTTTTATCTCTGAAAGGCAGCGGTGAGCACTTGGGCCCTTCAGTGCCACTCTGCCCCTTCTTTATACCCAGCCCGTGTTCTCAAAATTTTCTAAAAAAAATCTTTATTAGACAAAAAAACTTTTATATGTACATCTTTATGTATATGTCTTGTGTATGACATAGGTCCATGCACTACAGTGAAAAACACCATCTCTGATCTAGATTGTTTTATTTTTAGCTTAAATAAATGGTTTTTTTTAGCATGAAAAAATTTATTTACCCTAAGACCTAAATTTTTTTGGGTGTATAGTGTGAATTGGTGCTAGTTTTTTTTTTTTTTTTTTCATTTCTCTAAATTATTTTCAAATACAGCGGGGCACCTGTATAACACCAGTAGCACCTGGTATCACCCCCCTCTACCTTCTAATGTGTGTAGTTTTCATGAGCAGATCAGTGCTGAAATAATATCCATATTCCCATATATTTAAATACCCATCCTAGAACCCCCCACCCTATTCCAACTCCCCCTTCCAAAAAAGAATGAAAAGAAAGTAAGAGAAAAAAAAAGGTGGTCTCTTTCTCTCCACCAATCCCCCCTCCCCCTAAAGGCCACCCTCCCATGCTCCCAACCATCATAACCTCCTCCCTACAAAAAACTTAGTATCATTCCAGGGCTGCCAATCGATTCTTATTTTTTCTATTCCTGATCCACCTCCCATCCCTTTAGCAAAACCATCGGCTAATATGGTGTTATTAACAGCTCTCTGCCACATCCCAATTGTCGGGGTATTAATGGCCACCCATTTCCTAAACAGGCAGAATCCTGCTGCAAATAACAGTTTTTTGAACACATAGGAGCAGATGTATTATCGTATCTGCGCCTAAAAAATTACTGGATCTTTAGTTTTTTTTTTGGTGCAGAATTGTTGCGGATCATTTATAATGAGTTTGCGTCAGAAAGAACAGGATGTATTCGACTATCCCGACTCCTCCTCCTTTTTGATGCAAGTGGGCGTGGCCTCAGTTTTCCTCATTATCCGTCACATTTATGTGTATTTTGTCGGCATTTTTAGGCGCACAATAGACCAGGAAAAAAATGTTCAGAGAGCAAAATTAAGGCGCAGTCCATGTAAGATTTTGGCGGACATCTAATTCATGTCGGCATTTTTATGGCGCACGACTGATTATTCCGTCTACCCATTATTTATTTACATCCGTGCGCCAATTTAATACATCGGGCTTTACTTTTTGGAGACTAATCTCCGATGCCGACAGTCGTGCTTGCGCCAGAATTATTAAATCCCCCCCATAGTATTTGACTGTCTTGCAGATTCCCTCATCCTATATACCCAGCACACAAGTCTGTAATGTACCTACATTAAAGGTCTTACCTATATCTGCCAATACTGCCCCCCCAGAATCTCCTGATCCTAGGGCAAAACCACAACATATGGATATCATCTGCCTTCTCCAGGCCACATCTATTGCAACTATAAATTCTTAATCCAAATCTTGATAAAGATTTCGGTGTGTAGTTTATACGTTCAAAGTAAATAGTTGCGCTAAGCGATGAGCAGGTATAATGAAGACCTTTTTCCAAACTTCATCATGGGTACCCACCTCTCCAGTCCATTTACTTATTATTCTCCTAACATTGTTGTTATGATCTTTCACAGACCAGAATCTTAGTAACTTGTTACTTTTAAATTTAGTACCCAACAATCCCCGCAAGGAGTCAAGAAGTGGGTGTAACTCCTCCAGAATTACCAGAATTGGTTTTACAGAATAAACTAATGTTTAATCTGTACCTGTTTGATATTATAAGTTATGTACATTGCAGTGGTATTGTCTGAGCACTGTATGGTGGTGTTAGTACTGCATTCTAGTGCTATTGGCATACTGTGGGATAGTGTTAAAGTTAATGTACCACCAGAATGAATGATTGTAAACCAAGCACACTGACATACTGGTATGTGCCCCATCTGACAGGATCCATTCTTGTTCAAAGGACATCTACCACCAGGATGTAATACTGTATGCATATAAGTCTGAGGGGATCCAGGCTCCATTAACACCTGTGGTGCCTGGAGCCCCTCAGGCTAATTTGCATACAGTCCTTCATCCTGGTGGTAGATGCCCTTATAAGCTTCCTATGTCCTTGTTTTTAAGGGGAAAAAAGGTCTATAAAAATTATGCTAATGAGCCTGAGGGGATCCAGGCTCCATTAACATCTATGGATTCATATCATTTGCATTATTTGTATAGCCTTTTTTGTAAAAACCAGGGCATAAGAAGCAAAAAGAAGAGCAGATCCTAGAGGGGGCACACACCAGTATGTCAGTGTGCTTGGTTTATAATCCTTCATCCTGATGGTAGATTTTCTTTAAGCAGTATTGCATTATTTAAGCCTTCTGTGATGGTTTTATTTATATACTTTATGTTGGTGTTATATGAGCAGTGTGTAATGATATTATTCAATGTGCGGTCAGTAACACATTGAGCACAAGGTGGAGCTTCTTATACATTGTACTTTTCTAATACTTGCAGTTGGCGGTTGTTACCACAAGATGGAGCCACTTCTGCTGGGAGTTTCTTGAAGAGGCGCTGAGCAGCCGGAGAGCGGTCACTTCTCACCAGGGAAATGTCTCACATATTTGCATCTTCTTGGCTCCTGGCTGTAAGTAGAGGGATAAATATTGTGACAGGTTCTTGTGTGTGTGATGTCTGTGGACCCTCCCGCCCCCCGTCTGACTTTTTTGGTGTAATAGTAGCGGTCACTCGACTCCTTTCCTTTTTCTTGTCTGAAGTCTTTAAGGACAGGAAAAGCCCCTTTATCTGTGCGGTACACTCCGGAGATGACTGCGCTATTACATGCTGACTTCTTGTAGTTCACTGTATGTAAGTTTACTAACCATTGATGTAATATGCACCCCAAAAATGTATAATTACATGTATTAACCCTCTGGTGTAATAGTGCTCGTTGTGGTCAGCGCTATGTGGACCCGCTATGTCACCTAACTGGTTCAGTCATAAGGGCGTTGTCACCTCCCGGGTCACACGAAAGGCGAGATCATGAGGTCAAGGACAAGTAACAATAGCGAAGTCAGGAAACAAGACTAAGTCAGGAACACAGGAAACAGTCAGAATGTAGGAACGCAGGATCCCGGGGAGGAACTAGCATCCTACGATCTATACTTGCCCAGGCAGGTAGGTGCCTTATAGAAGTAACGGCAGAAGTGGGTGGCTGGGACAGGAAATAGGAACGTGTGCTAGCTCTTTAAATTGTTGCAGGTAGGTGCGTGCACCCTATGGGCTGCCAGAGAAGGACCTTTAAAGGAAGGATGGCATCAGCCGTGTTATAGTGATACTATTATCCAGCCAGGTACACCCATAATAATGCAGGTAGCACCCACTTCTTCCTGGTTCCCTGAATCTTTAGGGGCACCCAATGATGTCCAGGGTCCAAAGCATTTGTATGGGTCACACTAGGAGTAATTCTGCCTCTGCATGTGGATACTCTGTAGATTTCATTTTTGAGGCACTTTGTATGTGGTGTAATCTAAATTTATGACACCCAACCATATCAGATTTGGCAGGACAGTGCCACAATTCTGGGTCTGTCCTGGGAAGTAGGTTGATCCTGGAATACACTCCTCCGGACATAGATAGAGTTGAGTGTTATGGCGAAGCAGGGAGCCATGAGCTTCTTGCTCCACCATTGTGCCCCTGCTGTGTGCAGCTCTGAGAAGGGGAGGGGCTATGTGATGACATCATCACACTGCCAACTTCAGGGCTGCACACAGCAGCGGCTGGGACTGTGGTGGGGGACCATGAGGAGAAGCAATATTAAGGGGGGCATTTCAAATGGGAGCTTAACTAAAGAGGGGGCTACAAGTGGGGGGATTGTAAAGGAACGGGTATTTTAATGGGGCTGCAGGACGAGGGGTCCAACCTAGTTAGTTGGCCGTGTTAGGATCCAGGCATTACACAGTCGGGGTCACTAGGGGGCATTCTATGGTGTTGAGGCATAGGAAGGAGGTATTATATTATGTGACGGGCAATAAGGAGGGCATCATCCAATGAGGAGTAGACAATATGGAGAGGGTTAAAGGTGTGGGTTAGGCAAGTAGTTATCTCTGATGAGCGCTGCGGGTCTTCTCAGAGAGTCAAATACGATTTTTTTCCCTCTGACCCTCTGTTAATAGTCCCTCCATCCATGGCAGAAGCCAAGAGTAGTGAAAGGCAGCTTTGCAAACAGCTCAGCAACCAGGACCTATGAAGAAGACATGGAAGAAGAATTTGTCAATCCATTACATAGTGATCCCATAGTGACATCACAGTGATCAGGACACAGAGCAAAGGTCAAATCCCATAGCAGAAAATTACAGGTCAACAAATAGGTCATTGGGGTCACAACATGTGAACATGTAAAACCTCATCAACTATGCTTCTACTGTGACTTACAGCATGTCCTCAGGTTCCAATCTGCTCCAATTATGTCCAGTGTGAACCTACCCTTAGGGTGAATTCACACTCTGTGGATTACTTCTGGTAGTTTGTTTCCAAGTACAGAGAAATCTCCCTCTCTTCAACAGCCGCTGCAGATTTCATATACAATGCAAAGAATGAAACTTACAACAAAATCTGCACCACCTTATGTATGACACTTACATATACATTATTATCTTTCTACTTGTTACAAATATTTATATGGCCATAAATGTATCAATTGGTAATATTCACAATAATAAAGAAAAGATGCTGCCCACATTTATTAGTAGTGATGCAGTGTGTACTACGTGCAGTTTACCTCACTAATGTGCAGCATGCGCCGGATTCATGAAGACCCGCACCCCAGTGCACCAGATATTTCGGAACGCCCCTTTCTGTGCACAGTATCATGTCGCATTACCAGCACAGAAACTTCATAAATACAAGTGCAGGCAGTTTTAACATGTAGTTATGTGCAAATTTGTGGCAGCATATACGTCCCCATAAACGGCAATGGCGACCGTACCGATACGCCAGCACGCTCTCTCTCTCCCCGTGTGTGCGGGTGGTGCGCCGATTTTCTCTATGGAAGGAGGAGGGATCATCTCCTCCTCTCCAGTGCACAGCGGTATGCCCGTCCAGCGGCGCATGAATCTGGTGCCCCCTGCACTGCGCAGGAAGTGTGCACCAACTTTTTTTTTGGCACACCTTTAACCTAGAGAGTGCAACACCATTCTGTGTCGTGGTAATAAATGTGGAGCACGGTCTGACTAGGCATCGGAACGCCCCTTTGGGTGCAGAATTGTGTGTCGCGTCGGTCATAGTGCAGACACTTCTTAAATACACGTACAAACAGATTGCACATTCTTTCTTGTGCCAAGTCTGACAGAAAACTGGCACAAAGGGCCACATTTATCAGAACTTGTGCAGTTGCCTGTGGAATGTGCAGAGTGCGGCAGATTCATCGAAACTGGCGCCTCCGGTCTTCATGAATCTGGCGCACCCTGCACTGCTCAGGAAGTCTGCATCATTTGTTTTTTTCGGTGCACTTTGTTCATGCTGTACAATTGGCGCACACGTCAGTATTAGATGTGGCCAAACTCTGACAAGCAGTAACTTGCGGTGTCTTGACAGAGCAGCCGCGACACAAAACTGGCACAGACACTTTGGCCCACATTTAATAAAGTGTCACATTTCAGTTTTTTTCATGTCAGAAACTGCATGAATATCAGTGTAGAATATTCACACACATATATATTATATAACATTTATATATAAATATATTTGTTATCAGAGCAGCACTTCTGAAGATCTGACCTTGTCATCCAGATCAATAAGATACGATGAAGCAGCTTTCATCAAGCGATGCGGTTTTTATTCCACCAGTCTGAGCACTGGTGGAATAAAAAACACATTGGCCCACATTTACTAAGGCTCCTGCGCCAGCTTTCTGTCAGACTTTGCACATTCTTTTAGGTGCAAACTGCTTGCACAGGTATGAAGCGGCTGCTCTATTATTCACACAACACAAATTTCTTAATTGAAATGAGCATTCCGGTGCTTAGTTGGACCGTGCGCCACATTTATCATGCAAAGTCCAACAGAATTGTATCGCACGCCCCATGTTGTCACAAAAAAAAAAAGTTTCATGAAGAATGTGCTCCACAAATCCTGAATCAGGCGCCCGTCACTATACACAGGCGAAATGCACATAGTACACACTGCACTGTTCTTAGTAAATATATATATAGTAAAAATGGAGAAACAATCTGCAATGGAAACAAAATATCACATATAGTTGATAAATACAATTATTACTATACATTTCTAAATTAAAATTAGCCATCGAATTTCTTTCTTTACTAGAATCAATATTTTTCTTTTTGCTTATTTCCTACTGCAGAGTTTGGCTTTCCTAAACGTACACGCTTGCCAGTTGGTGGCTTCTGGTATTGCAGCATTCTCCAAATAGTATCTTAGTTTCTAGCATAAGTGCCATTTTTTTAACCCTAACAATACCCAGTTCCAATCTGTGTTTTGGCTTCCATTTTGCTGTATCCGTTTAAGAACGGATGAATACTGTACCATTTTTTTCCTATTGATCTCAATGGACTTTCAATGCTGCCCGTTACTATTGTGTGTTAACATCACATTTACAATGCGCTTTGTTAACACAAGTGTTAACAATAATGTAATTAGGCAAATCACCTCTCCTCAGCTGTTGTAACGTGTTTCAAAACGCAATGAAACCGCAACCAAAACGTAACGTGTGAGCACGCCATCAACACAAACAAAACAAAACGTATGCTGGGCATTCATATCGTTTGTCACCCAGCTTTCTGGGAAACAGATACACAATTTACACAGAAAAAGATTTTAAAAGAGGCGACACCAGTGCTTGTATTTACTGGAGATTTCATAATTTAAAGGGAGTTTGTGTTTCTGAAAGCCCCAGCACAGTTCTCTCACCAGGTATTGGACATGTCTCGCCTGTTTGCACACTCTCCTGAGCAGTCTCTGCTGCTTGTAATGCTATCTCTCTGCCTGTCCCTGCCTGTCTGCTTCCACTGACGTCCAAGCTTTTGTAGGTGTGTCTCACCTGTGCTCCCCCTCCCCCACCCATGTCCCTGACATACTGCGGCTGTCTCACCTGCCTGCTCTGCTCTCCATTACAGGAAATACCTTTATCCCTGGTGGGACCGCAGTGCGACTGTCACATCCCATTAATCCTTTGTGGATTGGGGGGTCTTGAGCAGGCCCAGTGCACCCCCCGACAATTCTCTGCAGTTCACAGGTAAGATAAGAAACTGTAATTTGCTTTACTTTGGCCTCCCAGCTTCTGCATAGAGTAACCTTTACACTCTCCCTGTGTACAGCGCTGTGTATACTGCTGGTAAGCACACTGCACTACTCCCTAGGACATGCTGGGGGTTGTAGTACCACTATGGCCAGAGAGTTACAGGTTGTGGATTCTGGTGGTCTGTATCCAAAGTAGTAAAACTTGACTTTTTCTCAACAACAAGTTCACGGGGCCTGCAGCGCCCTAGGGGGCAGAGGAGGGGGAAGTGGAGGGGATCGTCGAGGAGGGGGAAGAACAACTAGAAAGTCCAATTAGACTTGATGACATTTGTAGCTGATCTATAACTTAGGTGTAATATTTAACTGGACTCTCGGAGTGGTCAGGACGTAGGCAGGGGGTCAGATTCCACATGAAGACCTAAAACTCTCATCCCGCGGATAATGGGTTTTATCGTTTAATCCTTTTATCACCAAAGGTGGGCACTGAAAAGGGTTAAGCCCAGGCAATTCTGCTGACAGCGGCATGGGCCTCGGTGACCAACACAGGGGTACATCCAGGTAACTCTGAAAGGGAAGAAACTTTTTGCTACTTTGTTACTTATAATTTTTTATGTGCAGCGTCTTCCGTCAACTTCGTTCTCAGTGACTTATCGTGTGTCATGTAATGTGCTGCCGTCTCAGGCCAGACTCGCGTGTGGCATGTTAGTTGGAGGTTGGGGGTGTCATATGATCCCTGTAACATTGCACGTATTATCATGTGTGGCTGGTGAATGCAGCTATGAGGGAGGTCAAGGTGCTCACCCCAGCACCCCCAAGTCTTAATGTGGGACTCCCACTCATCTGATATTGATGGTCTTATCATTGTTGTCCTTTCTGGCGGCGTTCTGCGTGTCGCTGCATTGCTCTGATCGGCCGTGGCTCAGGTGAGATAAATTTGCTGTATCATCGTGATTTATGCTGCAATGACTTCCAGCCAGAAAACACGTTTCTACTGTCCGGTGCTGTAAATACAGAAGATTATTGTAAAAATTGTTTGGGGGCTTTTAAATTAGGATGACAGGCGTGCTATGTGGCCTATGAGGGAAATGGCGCAGCTACTGGACTAAATCAACGTGTTCCTGCTCCTCCGCTGGTCAGTTCTCCGCAATTTCTTCATCCAGATAAATTGGATTTTTAAAAGTTATGGAATGGCTATCCCACCGTATGAATTGGGCTTCCAGTACCCTCCATATGCAGATCTGTGTGGAACTCGCATTGAAAATGTGCGTTTCCCCACACATTTTATGGGAGAATTTACTTACAGGTTGTTAAGAGAATTTCTCCTCCAGAATTGAAAATTCTTATTGGTTAAAGGGAATTTCCGCCTTTTGGGGAGAAATTTGAAAATAAGGTTATACCCATCCGTCCCAGGTGATATTCTGATGATTGTGCCCGTGTGACTAGACCAATCATCATTCTTCGCAGTCATGTAATGTGATGTAGGGGTAGTAATAACAATGTGCTAGATTTTCCTGACACCCCTTTAATTTTACTATTCTGCTGCGGATTGTGAAATCTGTAAAATTCCTAAATAGACAATGTCAGGTTTCCACAGCAGCAGCAAAGTGAGAAATTGACATGTACAGCAGATTTTTCAGTCAGTTGTGTGTCCGTTTTCTGCTGCGGATCTGAAGCGGAATTCTTCTCATTTGTACAGGAATATTCTTAAAATCTGCAAGATCCAAAGTGAATCCCTAAGGCCGGCGGCACACGTAGCATTTTGAATCTATTTTGAAACCATTTTGAATCCGTTTGTGGACCGTTTTTTAAGCAAAACGCAAGCTGTGAATGTCAGAGCAGAGGTGTCTGTACAGTGTCTAACCTATGGAGGGTCCTGGCCTAGTTTGGTAGAGTGAGGGTTGTATTCACTTCACTATTAGGGTGCGTTCTTGGACCGTCTTTAAACTGACTGAAAACGAATGCGTTTCAAAACGCGATGAAACCACATGCGTTTTTGCATGTTTACAATGTGTTTGGCTGGTTTGAATCCTGTATTAACATTTTCACACCTGCTTACACTTCTATAAATGAAGAAAAACAGATTCAAATCAGCCAAACTCATAGTAAACATGCAAAAACCCATGCGTTTCAGTCCGTTTAAAAACGCAACAAGAACGCACTGTGTGACAGCCCCCTAAGGTTGGGGCAACTCCACGTGGCCAATTTTAGCTGTTAATACTGTTTTATACCTCAGTATAACATGTAAAATTACACGGCTATATGGTGCTGTTAATGGGCGGGGCTTGAGTTGTGTGTACTATATAGTATATAGTACTATATAAATAACCCTATGTGATTAGGTTACTGTTGTTTAAATAAAGTTCATTGAAATACTGATGTCAGCCCATAGTCGCTGACCACTGAGAAGAGCTGGATTCTCATTGGTTGCTGTGGTGAATAACCACTGGCCTGTACTAGCTTTTTACCTGAGGCCTGAGTCACTGAGTTCAATAAACTTTATCAATACAAAACTAGAGAACAACTTTTTATTATTGCTCCCTCTTTAACCCCCCTCATCTCCCCCAAGCACATTTTGAGTCAAAAAGATTTCTCCAAACGACATGTCTAGGCGAACACTGTTTTAGAAATCTGCTCTTTTACTTTTGTTTTTATCTGGCTGTGACGCTGTACATGGCCACCTAAAATTGTGTTGCGTAAGGTGGTCCCCTTAATTAGCTACATTAAAATACCAGTCTGAAGTAAAGCTACAGTCCCCTGGTGCCGCCACAATGTAGTGGACGGAGCCTTCAGTTTCCCGCTTTATCCAGTGAATTGAAAACTGATTACCTACCCTATGGTAGATATAAAAAATGGATAACAGGGCATCCAAGTGGAAGAGATTTCCCAGAAGAGTGCACCAATCCCTGCGCTCTCGCAATGTGGGGGGTTTACAGTGGCTATGTCAGAAAAGTAGTTGTGTTAGGACCTTCAAAATTAGTCCCGTTAATCATACTGATCTCTGGAACAGTAGTGTATTATGCTAAGCTGTGTAAAGTAATAAATACAGAGGTTGATAGTTTAACGTTACAGAGAGATTTGTGGAAGCTTGAGGTGTGGGCAGAGAAATGGCTTATGAAGTTTAATGTAGATAAATGTAAAGTTATGCACTTGGGCCATGGAAACAAAAAGTATAATTCTGTTCTAAACGGTCAATTACTTGGTAAAACTGGAGCTGAAAAGGACTTGGGGGTGTTGGTGGATGGTAAACTTAATTTTAGTGACCAGAGCCAGGCGGGTGCTGCTAAAGCAAATAAAATTATGGGATGTATCAAGAGAGGAATATATTCTCATGATAAAGACATAGTTTTGCCCTTATACAAATCTCTGGTCAGACCACACATGGAATCTTGTGTACAGTTTTGGGCACCAGTGTCTAAAAAGGATGTAGTAGAGCTGGAACGGGTGCAGAGGAGAGCAACCAGGATTATTAGGGGAATGGGGGGATTAGAATACACTGACAGATTACAAAAATTGGGATTATTCAGTTTAGAAAAAAGATCGACTGAGGGGAGACCTCATTACAATGTACAAATACCTGAACGGACAGTACAAGGATTTCTCCAAAGATCTTTTTATACCTAGGCCTGTGACCAGGACAAGGGGGCATCCTCTACACCTAGAGGAGAGGAGGATCTACCATCACCATAGACAGGGGGTATCCTCTACGCCTAGAGGAGAGATGTATCACCATCATCATAGACAGGGGGTGTCCTCTACACCTAGAGGAGAGATGTATCATCATAGACAGGGGGCATCCTCTACACCTAGAGGAGAGGTAATTCTACCATCATCATAGACAGGGGGCATCCTCTACACCTAGAGGAGAGACATATCACCATCACCATAGACAGGGGGCGTCCTCTACACCTAGAGGAGAGACGTATCACCATCATCATAGACAGGGGGCGTCCTCTACACCTAGAGGAGAGACGTATCACCATCATCATAGACAGGGGGCGTCCTCTACATCTAGAGGAGAGACGTATCATCATCATCATAGACAGGGGGTGTCCTCTACACCTAGAGGAGAGATGTATCATCATAGACAGGGGGCATCCTCTACACCTAGAGGAGAGATGTATCATCATAGACAGGGGGCATCCTCTACACCTAGAGGAGAGACGTATCACCATCATCATAGACAGGGGGTGTCCTCTACACCTAGTGGAGAGACGTATCACCATCATCATAGACAGGGGGCATCCTCTACACCTAGAGGAGAGACGTATCACCATCATCATAGACAGGGGGCATCCTCTACACCTAGAGGAAAGACGTATCACCATCATCATAGACAGGGGGCGTCCTCTACACCTAGAGGAGAGACGTATCACCATCATCATAGACAGGGGGCATCCTCTACACCTAGAGGAGAGATGTATCATCATAGACAGGGGACATCCTCTACACCTAGAGGAGAGGTAATTCTACCATCATCATAGACAGGGGGCGTCCTCTACACCTAGTGGAGAGACGTATCACCATCATCATAGACAGGGGGCATCCTCTACACCTAGAGGAGAGACGTATCACCATCATCATAGACAGGGGGCATCCTCTACACCTAGAGGAAAGACGTATCACCATCATCATAGACAGGGGGCGTCCTCTACACCTAGAGGAGAGACGTATCACCATCATCATAGACAGGGGGCATCCTCTACACCTAGAGGAGAGATGTATCACCATCATCATAGACAGGGGCATCCTCTACACCTAGAGGAGAGACATATCACCATCATCATAGACAGGGGCATCCTCTACACCTAGAGGAGAGACGTATCACCATCATCATAGACAGGGGGCATCCTCTACACCTAGAGCAGAGACGTATCACCACCATCATAGACAGGGGGCATCCTCTACACCTAGAGGAGAGATGTATCACCAGCATCATAGACAGGGGGCATCCTCTCCACCTAGAGGAGAGGAGGTTCTACCATCACCATGGACAGGGAGCATCCTCTACACCAGTGGTTCTCAACCTGTGGGTCGGGACCCCAGCAGGGGTCGAACGACCAAAACCGGGGGTCGCCTAAAGCCATCGGTGCAGCAAATTTTACTGTGTTTTTACTGCGAGTTGCATGGTTTGGGGTCACCACAGCATGAGGAACTGTATTGTGGGGTCACAGCATTAGAAAGGTTGAGAACCACTGCTCTACACCTAGAGGAAAGGTGGTTCTACCATCATCATAGACGGGGCATCCTCTACGCCTAGAGGAGAGGCGATTCTACCATCACCATAGACAAAGGTTCTTTACTGTACGAGCAGTGAGACTATGGACCTCTCTGCTGCAGGAGGTTGTTATGGTGGACTCTATGTACATGTTCAAGAGAGGCCTGGATGACTTTCTGGAGAGAAAAAATATCACGGGTTACGGGGATAAAACATTTATTTAATTCTTAAAGGTTGGACTTGATGGACTTGTGTCTTTTTCCGGCCTTATATACTATGATACTATAATTAAAATATGGGTGATTTGGGTGGCCCAAACCCGACCCTGCCCCAAAGAGAGGGACCTCAAGCCCTGAAATCCAGACCTTTTTAAAGGTCCTCACAAGGTTTTTTGACCTTTGACTAGAATAGAAAGCCCTTTTCCAAGACTTGTAGGATTTCCATAGAGTCTATGTAGTTCCTTACTCCACCATCAAGTTTCAATGGTTTGCAAGTATAATATAACGCGTGTCATGGAACAGGCAGCAGGACACTGGGTTGGGGTTAGAATATTGGGCCCCTTAATCCATTACATTAAATTACCAGCTCCTAAGACCGTAAAGTACACCATCCGGTAGCACAGTGGGGCATGTGTGAACGCTAGCCCCCCAGGAGTGAAGATTTTTTTCAATTAATGAACGTTTTACAAAATGTTGACCCAGTTAGGAGAGTAACGAGAGAAAACCAAACCTGTCAGTACCTTATGATTGACCGGTCTGGTCGCTGTGGCCGCACCTCATCTAATTATAAGCGAGTCGTGGTGAGTACTAGTTCCCGGGTCACTTGGCAGCCCTCCCCCGGTATGAGACACTTGGCATACATGTAAACATTCACAGAATACAGGAGCAGGGTGTGAGCGCCTCGTCTGGGAGGAGTTTGGCTAAATTTATCGACACAATACTCCCTGATACCACAGTGTAGGCTGAACTGGGGTGTCAGAAAACTTTCCCCTTGTAGTTTGTAAATACTTTCTGCTCACTGTGACGGAAAATATATGTAAATCTGGAAATTGAAAGTCAACCTATCTTCACAGCTGAGGGGTTGTTACTGTGTATTCCTGGCTGATACATTTAGTCTTTGGTCCCATTTTGTTTGCGCCGTATCAGCACCTGGTGTATACACTGTAGCCAATGGTGGTCCGACAGCCCTCGGAAGAGTGATAAGTTCTCTTCACTCCTTACACCCTTGCAATACCAAGCACGGCCACTATATAACAGATGGGGTTGTGCTTGGTATTGCAGGTCACTCTCTCCACTTGGTATAGAGCTAAAAACTGGTTATGTGATAAATGTCATCACGGGCCCCGTAAGTGAAAGCAGAACCGTGACTTGTTGGTGCCTATAAAGATCTTGTCCACCACACCTGCCAATGGAAACCTGTTGTAAAAATGGACACTCCCTTTAAATAACCTTTCCAGTTTTTGTTTTGCCTTTTTTCACTTCTTTTGCCTTTATTTTACAGATGGAGTAACAATGGAAAGTCTAAAAGATGAGCAAGGACCGGAACAGGAGGCTGCGGCTACAGAGAAGACTGTGACGTCCACAGAGGAGACCGAGCACAGAGGCCTCAGTGATGAGAGGGTTATGGAATCGGACTCTGGTTTACAGGACGATTTGAAACCGCCTACCTTCGAAACGCTGACTCATGAAATTGTAAGTTCTGGGACACAGGCCAGTGTATCTCCGTGTCATAAAGAATGGAGTCAAGGATCACAAGACGCGTCACCCTCCGGTGATAACACACCAGGAATACGTGATGCCACCTTATCGGGAGAGACTGCAGCGGAGGAAAGACCTGTAGACCATGAAACAAGACATTCTAAAGAGAACAATGAGATGCACTTTACAGGACATGAGACATCCAGTGATGATATGGATGAATGGGAGACCGCCAGTGAAGAGAGTGTTGCGTTTGACTCTGAACCTCTTGACCAAGAAAGGGTTATAGAGGACACTGGGTCATATGAGCTAAAGAAAGAAAATGAGGAGGCTGGGCCTCACAGTACAACAAACATCAGCGAGGAGATTGGACCTCATGGCCAGGAAACTGTCAGTGAGGATACTGGACTTCAGCATCATGTGACACTAAGTGAGGACATCGGGGGTCATGGTCAGGAGACCACTGATGAAGACACTAAGCTTGATGGGCAGAGGATATTGAGTGAGGACACTGGGTTTTATGGCTATGAACCAGTACATGTGGCTAGCGTGCCTCATGGTCATGAGATGTTGAGTGAAGACGGAGGGCCTCAGGTTCATGAGACAATGGGTGAGGAAACTAGGCTTCATGATTGGGAAATGGTCAACAAGGATGCTGAGCTTCATAGTCAGAGGACTTCTAGTGAGGACACTGGATCTGATGGTCATCAGACATTGAATGAGGATTTTGTTTCTGAACTCCATGGTCAGGAGAAGTCAAGTGAAGACTCTGGAGCCTATGGACATGAGAGACTGAATGAGCCCCTTGGATATGGCACGGTCAGCAAGAATACTGAACCTCAAATTCATGAATCAGTCAGTGAGGAGGCTGCGCCTCATGGCCAGGAGACATTCAGCGAGGAGGCTGCGCCTCATGGCCAGGAGACATTCAGCGAGGAGGCTGCGCCTCATGGCCAGGAGACATTCAGCGAGGAGGCTGCGCCTCATGGCCACGAGACATTCATTGAGGAGGCTGCGCCTCATGGCCACGAGACATTCAGTGAGGAGGCTGCGCCTCATGGCCACGAGACATTCAGTGAGGAGGCTGCGCCTCATGGCCACGAGACATTCAGTGAGGAGGCTGCGCCTCATGGCCACGAGACATTCAGTGAGGAGGCTGCGCCTCATGGCCACGAGACATTCAGTGAGGAGGCTGCGCCTCATGGCCACGAGACATTCAGTGAGGAGGCTGCGCCTCATGGCCACGAGACATTCAGTGAGGAGGCTGCGCCTCATGGCCACGAGACATTCAGTGAGGAGGCTGCGCCTCATGGCCACGAGACATTCAGTGAGGAGGCTGCGCCTCATGGCCACGAGACATTCAGTGAGGAGGCTGCGCCTCATGGCCACGAGACATTCAGTGAGGAGGCTGCGCCTCATGGCCACGAGACATTCAGTGAGGAGGCTGCGCCTCATGGCCACGAGACATTCAGTGAGGAGGCTGAGCTTCACAACCAGGAGTCGGTGAGAGAGGAGTCATGTGATTATGTGACCGTCAGTAAGGAGGCTGGGCCTCAAGACTTGGGGTCATTCAATGTTGAGGTTATACCGTGTAGTTTAGAGATGTGCGGTGGAAAGGATGAGACTATTGTTCACGAGGACATGGAGGCAGAGGACAAGGAAATTGCACTTCTTGACACCTCTCATGATGATACTAGTCCTCATTGTCAGGAGATGATCATTGAGAAGACTGAGCCTTATGGTCAGGAGATGTTCAGTGAGGAAACTAGTAGTGACAAGGAAACGGAGACAATTGTTCATGAAATAGTCACTGACTTGACAAGGTGTAAATATGATGAGGGATACACAGAGTTTGTAATTTCATTAGGAAATGAGACGGTCACTAAATCTCAAGATAGTAATATAGATGGACAACCAAAGGCCAGTGAGGCAGTCGGTGGGACAGGGAGTCATGAGATTGATGAAGACTGTAAGATATGTCTGAATGACATCATAGTAGATCATCCAAATGAAAATATAATGAGCCATAGTGTGAATATACAAGAGACCGCTAGAGATGAGATTAACAGTGACTCTACATATAATGATATCGTCCTTAGTGGGATTGATGGAGCACATAGTGACCAGCTGGAGAGCATCAGTCAAGAGAGGGATCCTGATATGTCTCAGAACGTCTACATAGAAACTATCAATGACAGTGAAGGGACATTTCAAGAAGAGACGGAGGTTGCACATACAGGGAAAGGTGATGACATAAAAACAGAGGTCTACGCAGGGATTGATAGTTATGAGATTCAGAGCATCTATGAATACAATGTTGGGGAAAATACTTTAGAGGAGACACCTGACTTTGAGGTTACAGTAGCTGAAGATGTCAACATGGGAGAGATATCTCAAAGGACAACGGAAATCCTGATGGAGCATTTGAGTCAAAAAAGAGAAGTGGCAAAAAAACTAGACTGTGAACATATAGACAAGCTGGATGGAGCTTCAAGAGTTCTTGGTGACAATGTCCTCCAAGAAGATGATTTTGAATCCAAGCAGAGGTTGGATATAACGCAAACATCTAGTCAACATGTTCCGATTATGGACCTAAAGATCACCTACTTAGAATGTGAAGGACTTGAAGAAAAGATAGATAGCACTGAGACTCTCGTAGAGAATGTTGAAGGACTTGAGTTGCCGCAAAGTATCCCAACTCCTACAAGTGAGAAATTATATATGAACCAACCAGATTTTTGTTTACCAGCACTGATGGATAAGGGACAAGAGAACTACGAAAAGACTTTGAGATGCATAGGACCTACAGATGACCTAGGTCTTGGTTACAATGCAAAAGCTGAGGTCCAAGTGGTCACTTCTGATTTCCAAGGAATCGTTGAGCCGCTGTTGGAGCCATCAGGATTACAAACAGAACAAAAATCTCACTCAAAAGACAACTGGATCATTGGCCTCCAAAATCAGGGGTTGAGTGATCCAGAACACATTCATGAGGAGAACAAAAATATCCTTGACCCATGTTTCTCCAGGGTGGATCAAGCAGTTCCACTAGATGAGCCTGATCACTATAAATTGGAGATTTTCCCCATAAGACTGAAGGGAATTGAGCTTTTATCTTACAAAAACACACAATTTGAAGCTGCTGATGTTTTATCAGAAAGTATAGACACTGACTTTATTAATCAAGAAACCACTCAGCAGTCTCTAGGAGAGTCCGTCCCCCAATCAAGCACTTTGGATGATATTCATCCCGTCATTGACCTTGACCAAGATACAAAGACTTCTAATCTAGGATCTAAAAACACTTCATTCACAGATTTTGAAGATATAAAACTTGTGAAACGGCAGCGGAGCAACACTGATCCTTGCTTGATTCAAGACCATGATGAAAATCTTCAGCAGGGGACCTCCACAACTGAAGGATCTCTGAAGGGTAGATTAAGAAGTTTGACTCCTCCATGTGACAAATTCACCTCATCTTGTACCCCTACTTCACCCAAAACTCTAGAGCAACCTACAACCTCTGTCACGTACACAATGTTGCATGAAACTTCACATAAGGGCGAAGGTGCAACATCCTCCAAAAGATTTACATTTCACCCCACACAAATATTTAACCCCATACTTCTACTGGGACAAACGCTAGAAGAATCTGGGTTCTACCATGATAAAGCACTTGGACATGGCAACTTAGAGAATGCAAGTCAAGGGGCCTCTCAGTCACCCCCTCAAGATAATCAGGGCCCCCAACAAACCCAGAACTCTGAAATCAATGCTGTAGAGCCAAGACGATCTGCAGAGGAAACCTCTAATACCAAAACGGGGCCGGTTCCTTTTGTTGCCCCTGTGTGGCTCCCACCTCAACCTACCCGTTACGCTGGAGACTCTGGTGGAGTAGACAAATCTTTAAAACCGGCAGATTTTCCTCTGGTGAGACGGGCCACCATCAGGCACAAAAGGAGCAATGTAGGGACTAAGCCAACTGCTAAGAGGTTCAGTAACGCAAACTTGCCTTCCATCCCTCAAAGAGTTGATTCCATGGGACCCATGACTAGTAATTTACCAAAGATCCAATCGGTAAATGTGGGAAAAATCCAACTGTCCTCCAAAACTAGACACTTGCCATATCAGCAGAACATCTCAGAAGAGACTGGTCAATCAAGAAGCTCCTTATCCATGGAGATGCTAAGAGGTAGGAGAATATTATTATTATTGGGTGAGACCAATAGGGGATTGTCCTAATGATGACAGTGTTGATATAGTCTATCCCATTGTGATTGAGGAGCATTTATCTAAAGCCTCTTCCATGTGACCACAAAAATTTGTTTGATAGATGCTTAAACTTCTACTTTAAACCTTTTGTATGGTAATATATGGATTATACTCAGAAAAATGTTACAAAAATATTACTCAAGCTGTAGGAATAGAAACCCCCTTGTCAGCAGTCCCTTCACTTTGCACCAATCCTCATGCTAATCATATCCACCTCCTTTTGCTGCCCCGCTAATAAAAGCCTTGCCACCACCAGCCATTCCTCTGAGATTATACACATACCTTCCCCACAGGAAGGTGCCTGAGTAATGCCCATTTCGGGGCTGCTAGTCCCTGTGCCATCTCATTCCTTTTTGACCATCACCTGCTCTGCCTTGACCTGTACGCACAAACTCCACCTGCCCTGACCCCGTCCTACACCCTATCCAATCCTGGGAGCCTTCTATTTCCTTGGTAATTTGTACCAGTGTCTCTTGACCTGCTTGGGTCATCTCCAACAATGAGACTACCTCATGAGGTAGACTAGATTATTTCTCTGCAAGTCCTCAAATTGGGATCATCTCAATAATGAACTCAAGAAAAACACAAAGCTAAACCAGTTTGATGTCCCAGAGGGTCTACGATTGTTGCTTTTTTACAAGCTTTTTTAATTGGAGGCATTAATCCTGTATTCAACAGGATATTTGATAAATGTATGGTCACAATGACTCCTAGTGCCTTGTCCTTCTCTCCTTCTGTCCTATCTAAGGGACTTCTGTGAGGGATTAATTGGCCAGTCAATAAAATTATGTTTACCGTAGTGAAGATCAGAAACTCGGCCTTGACAAGCATTGGGATGCTCTAGAGAGACTAGCAGAATTCTAGCAAAAACATGGAAGAATCGGATATGATCCCAGGGAAAAATAAAATGGCTCCCCTGCATTAATAAAGAGGCCAACTGCTATGGCAGTGATGGCGAACCTTTTAGACACAGAGTGCCCAAACTACAACCAAAACCTAACTTTGTCACAAAGTAACCTATTGATTCCAACTATATCATAAGTCTTAATCCTATTGGTATTCTGAGAAAACCAATAAACTAGAAAGAAAATTTGGTTAGGGAAATAGAGGCGTTTTTCCAGGACAATGAGGAGTCAAGCACGGATGGATTGGTGTGGGATGCTATGAAGATGTACATTAGGGGAATTTATAGACAACATATTAACAGACATAAGGCTAGATCGCGGGAACTCACGGTACATTTACAGCAGAGGGTCCTTTCCACTGAACGGGAATATTTGCAGAACCCAGTGCCAGAGACAGAGACTAATTGGAAGGAGGCTCAGACTCTTTTGAAAGAACATACATTGAGAGTAGCGGAGGACAAAAGATTCTTTCTTAAACAAAAATATTTCATTCAGGGAGAAGCGGTGGGTCACTTACTTGCAACTATAATTTCTGCTCAGAAGGGCACCACACAGGTAAGAGAGATACAGGCTCCGGATACCTCTATAGTGACTGGTGATAAAGAAATACTGGGGGTCTTTCATACATTATACGAAGACTTTTACAAAACCAGGTTAAGTCGTAGTGCACAGGATATAAAGGAATATTTGGAAGCTATAGACCTGCCGCGTCTCTCACGAGAACAAGTTGAGAGTTTGGAAGCCCCCCTATCCCTAGAAGAGCTAGAAGAGGCACTAACGTCCCTTCCTAATGACAAGGCCCCAGGATTAGACGGGTTACCAGGGGAGTTCTTTAAAAAACATCAGGAGCTACTGTTGCCTAAGTTATTGCAAGTGTTTGGAGAATCAGCAGAGCAAGGTACCCTCCCACCATCAATGCGGGAGGCAATAGTGGTGTTGGTGCCAAAGCCAGGAAAGGACCCGAGGAACCCGGACTCATACCGTCCGATATCCTTGCTCCCTGTTGATATTAAATTATTAGCCAAAGCCCTGGCCAATCGTCTTCATAATGTAATCACTTCCCTGGTGCACACGGACCAATCGGGATTTATGCCGGATAGGTCCACGGCGGTCAATATAAGAAGATTATATCTTAATATTCAGGCAGAGGGACATGGCAGGACTGGCAGGGCGGTTCTCTCACTCGACGCTGCCAAAGCCTTTGATAGCGTCGAGTGGGATTTTTTATGGGCCGTTCTTAGTAGAATGGGCTTCGGCCCTAATTTTATTAGAAAGGTTCAGCTGCTATACAATGGTCCAAAAGCAAGAATTAAAGTTAACGGGCTGGTTTCTGATGCCTTTGAACTGGAGAGAGGGACGCGACAGGGCTGTCCGCTCTCTCCGTTTTTGTTTGCGCTCGCAATAGAACCTTTAGCGGCCATACTTAGAAGCACCATAGAAGTGCAGGGATTTGCAGGGGGAGACCGGGAGGAACGTGTTTCCCTTTATGCTGATGACATGCTGATATACCTCGGGGATACAGATAAGTCACTCACAGGAGCAATGGATATAATTAAGACTTTTGGGTCATACTCAGGGTTCAGTATTAACTGGAACAAATCAGTCCTACTCCCTCTTGATCCTATCCCTGGGGACCCCAGTACCGTGGGTTCTCTTCAGGTTGAATCTAAGATTAAGTACTTAGGGGTGATGGTCACTAAACAACCAAAGGACTATATAAAGGACAACCTAGAACCGCTACTTTCTCGTATTATGAGTAAGATCCAGATGTGGTGTAAACTACCTCTCTCCCCGATAGGCAGAGGTAATTTAGTTAAAATGGTCCTAATGCCGCAGCTTTTGTATATCCTACACAACTCTCCGGTCTGGATAGCGCAGTCATATTTCCACAAAATTCAAGGGCTGTTTCGCAAACTGATCTGGAAGGGACAGCAGGCGAGGATCAGTTTAGATACGCTTCAGAGGAGTAAAACAGATGGTGGTCTGGCTATTCCTAGTCCATGGTTATACTTTTTGGCCTCGCAGATTCAGCATTTTGCGGGCTGGGGAAGGAAGGAGGGAGTTTACTCAGCTGGCAGATTGATTATGTCATGGACTGGATTCCCCACTCCAGCACACGCTCTAGAAGCTAGTTTTGGGGGTGGTCAGTTAAGTAAGAAACCTACTTTGGTATTAATGGAAAAGATATGGACCAAGGTGAAAGCTATTTTGGGAGTCCCCAAATATACCCCCTTTAGTCCTATATGGAGAAACCCTGCTCTACCCGAAATTTTCCGCTTGGAAGGTTTTTCACCGTGGGAAAACAAAGGTGTCATTACTATAGAGGATCTATGCTCTAACGGTATATGTAAAACATTTGAGGAATTGAGTAACACTCATCAATTACCACAGGCATGGTTTTACCAATACCTTCAGTTGAGACACGCATATGACACTCAAAACCGTGCAAGTCCAATAATAATAGGTCCTTGTGGAGCCCTTAATAGAGCATTGATGACCAACACAACCAAAGGACTGATCTCTTTTTATAATGTGGTTCTGTTGAACAAATCTTTGGGTGACACGCAACTTAAATGCCGTATTAAGTGGGAAAGAGACATAGGTCTAATATCGGATGAGCAATGGTCAGATTGCCTAGAGATTGTGCCCACCTTATCTCCAAGTGAGGCTCATAGAATGTCCCATCTCTTCATGCTACATAGGGCATATAGATCACCACAGTTGCTACATCAAATAGGGATCCGTGGAGACTCAAATTGCCCTAGGTGTGGGTGTGAGGAAGCGGGTATCCTGCATATGATGTGGGAATGTGGAGAGTTAGGTAACTTTTGGAAAGAAGTGTTGGATATATTGGGCAGGGTGTTCTCGGTCACTATACCTGCTACGCCTCTCTCCTGTTTGTTTGGAATCCTTGATATAGACAACTTATTAGCACTTCAAACCGTGGGGATTCAGAGGTCTCTATATCAAGTAAGAAAATTGATAGCGGCACACTGGATTAGGCCACGGCCTCCATCAGTAAGGGAGTACATAAGTAGAGTTAATAACGTGCTCGCCTTGGAATATGGTTCTTACTTGAAAAGAAATTCTATTGCTAAATTCGAAAAAATTTGGGGGAAGTGGATGGATACGTCAGGTCTGCCTTCGCAACGGTTATTACAAATAAGGTCGAGTATGCAATACCAGCTTTCTCTAGCCACGTAGACTAGTTAGATAACTGGATGTTATGGCAAGATTAGGAGAAGTAACATTCTTGGGCGCATATGCCCTACTCTTGGGAGCTGACTCTGGGGGGGGGGGGTTGTTTGTTGCTGCATTTTGTATATTGTTCCGCATTTTGGAAGAAATTCCTTGGATATACTGTATCTTGGACTTGAGTAACAATGTAGGCCATGCTTGGCCAATTATACATATGCAACCTTCTGAAGTCTAAACGACTGATTGTAATGCAAAGGATTTGTTTGTTTGTGTTAAAACTCAAAAAATCAATAAAAACAAGTTTGATTCAAAAAAGAAAGAAAATTTGGATTGTAGCTTTCTCCCAGGGTCCCCTGAAGAGGAAGAATCAGGGGACCCAGAGCAGGAGCTCCGACCATAATTCATCTCTTTACATACCTTTTCGCTTCTTGTGTAGTCCTGGCAGCCAAGGAGGTGTCGCTTTAAAATAGTTTTGGACTAAAGGAGGAAACCTTGAGTCATGTCTAGCCAATTCTGTGCTGGGTGAAGGCCTGGGTGCCCACAGAAAGGGCTCTGAGTGCCACCTCTGGCACCCGTGCCATAGGTTCGCCACCACTGTGCTATGGGATGCTCTGCGCTAGATTTAGTGCTGGTAGGTCTATTAGTAAATGGAAACCCAGAACATGTCCCCCATCCCCGTATATAAGTAGACCAGCACATAACCCTCAGTATATAGGTAGCCCAGCACGTACACCCCTCAGTATAAAGGCAGCCCAGCACGTACACCCCTCAGTATAAAGGCAGCCCAGCACGTACACCCCTCAGTATAAAGGCAGCCCAGCACGTACACCCCTCAGTATAAAGGCAGCCCAGCACGTACACCCCTCAGTATAAAGGCAGCCCAGCACGTACACCCCTCAGTATAAAGGCAGCCCAGCACGTACACCCCTCAGTATAAAGGCAGCCCAGCACGTACACCCCTCAGTATAAAGGCAGCCCAGCACGTACACCCCTCAGTATAAAGGCAGCCCAGCACGTACACCCCTCAGTATAAAGGCAGCCCAGCACGTACACCCCTCAGTATAAAGGCAGCCCAGCACGTACACCCCTCAGTATAAAGGCAACTCATCTTGTGTGCCCCCAGTATATGGTAGGTAGCCCAGAATGTACCCTCCCCAGTATATAGGTAGCCCAACACGGCAGAAAATAAAAAAAATGCATACTTGCATACCCATGCTTCCTTGCCCCCCCCCCCCCCCCAAGTATATAGGTCACTCAGAATGGTAGCATAATGGTAACCCAGAAAGTGCCTCCCCAATATATAAGTAGCCCAGAACATTCCCCCCCAGTATATATGGTAGGTAGACCAGCATGTGATCTCCCCAGTATATAGGTAGCCCAGAACATACCCTCCTCAGTATATAGATAGCCCAGCACAGTAGAAAATAAAGTATATTCACCTACCCATGCTCACATCCCCCTCCCCAGTATAAAGGTAACCCAAAAAGTGCCTTCACAGTACATACGTAGTTCAGAACATCCCCCCCCCCCCAGTGTATCGGTAGCCCAGAATGTGCCCCCAGTATATAGATGAGCCAAAAAGTGCTCCCCTAGTATATAAGTAGCATGTATCCTCCACAGTATATAGGTAGCCCAGCAGAAAATTTTAAAAAATGTATACTTGCCTATCCATGCTAACTGCAACCACCTCCTCGCTCCCGCTCTTCTCACTTCTCACTCTTCTCACTGCCGCCAGCATGATGACACTACCACAACCTTCATGACTTAGTCGCTCCACCGTGGTCGTAGGGCACATGTAGCCGTAAGATTGCCCTGCATGCGCCCAGTAATCAGCTGTATGTGCGTTGATTACTGTTGAGGGCCAGGACAGTACCTTCCGAGGTAGAAGCCGAGGGTGGTACCTTCTACAGGTGACCCGATCTCAAGGGCTCCTGATTGATCAGTTGTGTCCACGATTCTATTGATGACGTCCTTTGAATGAGAACACCTTTAGGAAGCATTCAATCAATATTCGCCATACAAATTGTGTTTTCAACCCAAAGTCATTACTCAACTTTTGCAAAAAAAAAATTACCATTTAATTCCATTCTCACACGGTGATTGAACCTAAACATCCCCCAGTCTAGCCAAACTTGGAGCCCCATAGAATTTTATGGTGATTTGGTGGTCTTCCATTCATGAAATACATAGAATTTTTTTTAGTAAATACATAGTAACTTGTTTTTGGTTCTTGTTTGGGGCAAATTATTTGACAATATGGTCCCAGGTTGTTCTCATCATCATCCAGGCAAGCAAGTTTTGTCTCTGTGGTCGTAGTCTCTTCGATAAAGACAACTAGCTAGGTCATCTTAGTTACCCCAACCAAGGTTTGAAGTCTATTCATACATTCTTTAGCCACCTGCACCCAGGGGTGATGTCCTTCTGATGGGAGATGCTGATTCCTGACATAATTGATGTCTCTCTAGGCCAGTGATGGCAAACCTTTTAGAGATTTGAGTGCCCAAACTACAACCAAAAGCCACATATTTTTCACAAAGTGCCAAAATGCCAATTTAAAATGGCTTGTTGCTCCCTGCTCTGTTACAGGTTTCAAACGTATTGGCGTCCTGGGGACACCAATACAGTAGAAAGAAGAAGTTTGGATTATCATTGTATACGGCTCGTCCTGGGCTGCCTGTGACTGCAGTCTTGAGTCCTGAAAGGCTGGATAATGGCCTGGGTGCCCACAGAGAGGGCTCCGAGTGCCACCTCTGGCACCCGTGCCATAGGTTCGCCACCACTGCTCTAGGCCATTACACCTTAAATACAAGTTGATCCACTTCGAAAACATCTTTGACATTCACAAATTCTTATGTAAGTGTCTCGGATCAGTCCATCCCAAGCTTCAGGTGTGGGTTGTCTAAGTTGAGCAATGTGCATGGAGCTGGACTAAGACTAAAGTGAGACTCATGTCACTTATCAGATGCACATTTATAATACGGGATTGTCAGGAGACCCCTTTTAGAAGGCTGGTCCTTTATAGATAATCTTTGTCTGTGAGAAGGACCCAAAAAATCTGATCCTAGAAGAGGTGGCCACTTGATGATAGGCTGTAATGTACAAGTGAATGTGACCATGTGAAACATACTGGGGCTCTCCAAATGCCACATGAAACACTCAGCCATCGCTAGTTGGAAGTAGGTTTTTCCCTTATTGTTTCCTGTGATACCCGGGAAGTGTAATTTATTATTTTTTTAAATTGGTGTAAAATGTCTAAGTAAAAGGGCCGTGTGTACAGACTGATTGTATGTGATTCTATTTCTCTGCAGAGGAAGGAAATCCCGAACCGAAAGAGAATAGTGCAGAATCTGTACTACGCAGGTAAGTCCTCTATCGAACCTCTCAGTGGTAGGTGCTACAACTGGTCTTACTTGTGATGATGCCCCAAGTAGTACCATGTGGTGTGGTATCATACAATGATACAATATATACTGTATAGTGCACAAAAACTAATGGTATAATATACTACTATCCCCCAACATTCAGCACAAAATAATATATAGAGCTTACTATATACATATGGCTATAAAGTGCACAAATATTACAGGATTATTGTCATGTATGTAAACTGTGACTCCATCACCAGTAGAATAATGAGTGCAGCTCAGGATCAGTAATGTTATGTATGTACACAGTGACTGCCCCAGCAGCAGAATAGTGAGTGCAGCTCTGGTGTATAATACAGGATGTAACTCAGGGTCAGTGCAAGATAAGCAATGTACACAGTGGGGGTCATTTACGCGTTTTTCCGCCGAGTTTCCTGAATATTACCGTTTTGCAACGAATTGCCCCGGGTTTTTGGCGCACGCGATCGGATTAAGGCGCCGGCATGCACGCGATGGAAATCGGGGGGACGTAGCCATCAGAAAACTCAACGGATTCGGAAAAACCACCGTATTTTTTTGAAAAAAATGTGTCGCTCCACACGCACTTACCTGCACCCAGCAAAGCTTGGTGAACTTCAGTGAACTCCGACGGACTTCAGCACAGCAGCGACACCTGGTGGACATCGGGCGCACTACCTTAGTGAATCGCCGGAAGACCCGAATCGGCGTCGGAGAACCCGCCGCTGGATCGCGAATAGACTGGGTAAGTAAATCTGCCCCACTGACTCCACCAGCAGCAGTATAGTGAGTGCAACTCTTGAGTTTAGGATTTAACTCAGGATGTCTTAACTCTGTGTCCTTTTTTTTCATTCCAAGAGGGACCCGCAGCAAGACCAAACCACCTTCCTCCGATTCATCACACAGTATCCACCGACGATATTCGACATTCATTAACTCTTGTAAGTTTTTCGTTTCCTCCTTGCTGTGTAAAGAGTATCTTCCAGTCTGTTCCAGTCCACTCCTCTATATTGTGTAATAATTTATTTCACCGGTGGTAGTGATACAAGGAGGGTGAATCTTTGCTTCCCAATTCCCACCATAAAAGCTTCAGGAAACTTCTTGCTGTTGCATTTCTGCCCCTTTCTCATCCCGTCTTGTCCTCGCCCCACAGCTAACCTTCTTTATCAGGAGTACAGTGATGTGGCTCTAAACCAGGAGATCCAGAGACAGAAGCCGGGGGACTCCCCAGTAGAGGATAGCCAGCCCAGCTCCCCGAGGGTGCGGAGGAGGATCCTCTCATCCCAGGATTCCTACCTACAGCGACTCTCCATCTCCTCTGCTGATTCCTTATGGCAAGACCTTCCAAAAATCCGGGACAGTGTCACCTTCATGTCAATGACCAGGGACGAGCAGAAGCTGCAGGAGGTGAGAAGAAGCAATTAAAGGGGTGGTCCAGCTCTCTGCAGTCTGGATATGGTGGCAACTTTTGGTAAATCTTTAAAATGTTTCTCCTTTTCTACACGCTCTGGGACTTGTAGTGAAGGCAAAATGTGTTGGAAGGTTCCCTTATCCAAATAAGCAACGTCACTGAATGTGATACAATGTATCAGTCTACAGTTCTATTGTATAGGAGGAGTGCAATATTCTGGATGGCCGGAGGAAGCTGGGGCCCGGAAGAGCTGAGTGGCTGGTGGTTGCGGGCTTGTGCACGGCGGTGGTCACAGGGCTTGGTATCAGGAGCGGAGGCCTTGTCCACAGCCTGGCAGGTCTCCAGCAGGTGGTGTGTGCAAGAAAATAAAGGGAGAGGCTGACAGAGAAGGTTTGTCTCTGGGCAGGGCAGCCATCAGGAAATTCGGGGCCCCATACAGCAAAAGTGTCTGGGCCCCAACACACCCCAAAACCGAACAAGCCTCCTGCCCCCCGCAGTGACCTTTCACAAACAGGGTTTGAGGCCTGTTGCTACGACAAGGCACACTCTTCTGGTAGATTGCCAATAGGAGTCATACTTTTGGTCAAGTATATTTATTATAGTGCAAATATGGCATCAAAAACTAAAGCATGGTGAACAGTAAACATATAAAAGTGTTTAACAGACAACATATAACAAATATAACAAATGTGTACTGCGGCTGTAGCTCCATGTATGGCTGTGTACTGCTGCTGTAGCACCATGTATGGTTGTGTACTACCCCTGTAGCTCCATGTATGGCTGTGTACTGCCGCTGTATAAAGACTATATACTATAGAGACAGGGCCTCCCCCCCCACCCCAGGATAGAAATAGGGCCTCATCCCCCACCCCAGGATAGAAAAAGGGCCTCATCCCCCACCCCCACGATAGAAAAAGGGCCTCATCCCCCACCCCCACGATAGAAAAAGGGCCTCATCCCCCACCCCAGGATAGAAAAAGGGCCTCATCCCCCACCCCAGGATAGAAATAGGGCCTCATCCCCCACCCCAGGATAGAAATAGGGCCTCATCCCCCACCCTAGGATAGAAATAGGGCCTCATCCCCCACCCCAGGATAGAAATAGGGCCTCATCCCCCACCCCAGGATAGAAATAGGGCCTCATCCCCCACCCCAGGATAGAAATAGGGCCTCATCCCCCACCCCAGGATAGAAATAGGGCCTCACCTCCCACCCCAGGATAGAAATAGGGCCTCACCTCCCACCCCAGGATAGAAATAGGGCCTCATCCCCCACCCTAGGATAGAAATAGGGCCTCATCCCCCACCCCAGGATAGAAATAGGGCCTCATCCCCCACCCCAGGATAGAAATAGGGCCTCATCCCCCACCCTAGGATAGAAATAGGGCCTCACCCCCCACCCCAGGATAGAAATAGGGCCTCATCCCCCACCCCAGGATAGAAATAGGGCCTCACCTCCCACCCCAGGATAGAAATAGGGCCTCATCCCCCACCCCAGGATAGAAATAGGGCCTCATCCCCCACCCCAGGATAGAAATAGGGCCTCATCCCCCACCCCAGGATAGAAATAGGGCCTCATCCCCCACCCTAGGATAGAAATAGGGCCTCACCCCCCACCCCAGGATAGAAATAGGGCCTCATCCCCCACCCCAGGATAGAAATAGGGCCTCACCTCCCACCCCAGGATAGAAATAGGGCCTACCCCCACCCCAGTACCGACCGACAGACATACACACACACACAGAGGACCTTACCGTGTTCAGCAGCCGCGGGAACGCGCCATCTCAGGTGCAGGCGAGCACAGGAGCAGGAAGCAGGCATCGGGCGCCGGGACCACGCGGCCACCGCTTGTAAATCATTAGAAAACCATAAAATTAGGAATAAAATAGTAAAAAGGAATGTCAAAACTTGATGTATTTTAATTATCAGGAATTGTGAAGAACCCTCTTTTGGAGTAAAGTATTTGGTCTTTCAAGCTAGAGTTCTCTGAACTGGAATTAGATCACAGGAAAAATAGGACGTAGATTTCTGCCATAACCTTTGGCGGTAAAATGGCACAGGCTATGGTAAAGTCAGCAGTTTGTGAAAAGAGGCAAAAGGTTCTGGGCTTCTCCTTGACATATTACCTCCTGTGCCCCGGGCCACTAAAATGTCAACTATCTCCTGTCTGCAGTGTGCTGATGCAGGGTGTCACCTCCATCACTGCCCCCTGACCCTTCACCTGAGGGAGGGAGAGGACACAGCCAGCCTAGCGCGGAGGCACCGTGTAGCATTTCCTGCCCCTGGTAACTGCCGTCTACAGAGAATTGTACACATCAGAGAGTGGTGATTAGGAGACGGTGCCTCAGCGCTGCCTCCATTCCAGCGCAGGGAATGTGTATGACTTATAACGGCCCGGCCCTGCACACATTAAACATGTAATGCTTATGAGCAGGGGGATTCACCTTCTATAGAAAACATGCTACAATTGTATGTGACTAGTTATACACATGCTACAAGCTACCTGTCTGGCTCTGCCGTAGCTGGGTGCACACAGGGTGCTGCTGGGAGAGGTGGGATGTGAAGAGGGAGGCTCCACACTTCGCCCTCGTGTTGCTCCTCCTCATGGCCTCCAGTAGGCGCGCTGTGCCGTGCATGGCCGGGTCTCTCACAGGACACCACCGCGCGGGTTTCCTCGATAGTGTGTGGGATACGCTGGAACCCAACAACGGGGAACTTCCGTGGGAGGGAGGAGGGGAGCGGACAGTCTTTTCCGTGACTGATTCCGTGACCTCCGGGGCCGTGCAGGCGTGAGAGAGCCGGGGCCGCGCAGGGGTGAGAGCGCCGGGGCCCCCCCCTAGTGTCTTAGAGTCCGGGCCCCATAGGGCAGTACCAGTTGTACTGCCCTATCGGCGGCCCTGTCTCTGGGGCAACCCCGGTGTGCAGATAGGGATTCTTGGTGATGAAGGATGGGGGCGCCCGTGAAGGTGTACAGCCTAATCCAGGGATCACTCAGACACCCGATGATGAAGTATAACTTACAGTTCTTTATTGGAACAAGCAACAGCCATAACACCAGCAAAACCTCAGCTGGATGGAGGTAGCTGGTTGGATCTCAGATCCCCAGGAAGGTGTGAACGCAGCCCTGTAAATGGCTTCAGGCTGGGCTAGAAGTGTTGGAGCAGAGTCCTTGTGGTGGAGCTCTGCTTTGAGTCTGGTCTCCTGTAGGCCAGGGTGTCAGGGTGTTTGCCTCAGACACCTCTGCTTTCTGGACTGGAAGTTTCCAGCCACAATGGGCTTTACCTTCCCTTTTGAGCTGGCAGCTCCCTTATGCAACCAGCTTGCTCCTACCATCACAGTAAGGCTTAATTCACACTAACATGTGCATGCCATACCGTAGCACGGCGGGCACACGTCGGAGCTGAGTAGGAGGGGATGACCATCGCTCACCCCCGCCCCTCTCCATAGAGAAACATGGAGCACGACGCCGTATACCGGGGAAAGACAGGACATGTCCTATCTTTCTCCCAGCTACGGAGCGATACGGTGCCACACGTGTGCGGCACCGTACTGCTCCATATGGCACCACGTGCCCATTGTTTGCCTACGTAGGACATATTTCCGACGTGTATACATTGCCCATATATATGTCCCGCAACGCCCGTCTGAATGAGGGCTAACACAGAGCATACAATTGGACAATGAGATTAACCCTATTAACCATACTAGATTTCCATGCTGGAGGCCCCCTAGTGAGGTGATCAGACTCACCAAGCCGCTCCTGACATGGAGAGGGACCAATTTTGCAACACCTTCCTAACCCTTTGCACTGGCAGGGGTGTTGCAGGAGAAGAATAGATTGTCAGCCTCTGGCATTTTCTTGGACAAGTTCCGCATAGCTCCTTTAAGAGTCTCTGAATTTTCCCACCTCCAGGCAAAGTTTGAGCTCATCATGTCGGAGGCGCTGTACCTGCGCAGTCTCAACATCGCGGTGGATCATTTCCAGCGGAGCCCAGAATTACAGGAGGTGCTGAGCGCTCAGGATAGACAGTGGCTCTTCTCCCGCCTGTCTGAAGTGCGAGATGCCAGCTCAGAGTGAGTATCCAGAGCGCAGGAATAGAATGCTAAAGACTGACACTCCGGCATAGCGGAAGGAAAGTTACGGAAATCCGGGTGACAGCTGCTCTATGCCCTGTTGCTAGGAAAGTTGGGTGACAATCTTATAACTAATGATGGCCATCTACCTAGGCACACACCTACAAAAAAAAGGATCTGCTATGTCTCGAAAAATTTTCTGTCCTTGGTGACAACCTTGATTGGTTGTCACCCAGCTTTCCCGGTGACTAATCTAGAATATTGTGATATCTCAATCATTGAGGTTAGTGCCCTGTAGATATTGATTGATGTGTTTTTCATTCTAATCAGTTTCCTATTTGACCTGGAAGAAGAATTTGAGAGCAACATGTACAACTTCCAGGTGTGCGATGTGGTGATCAGCCATGAGCCCAACTTCCGCAGGGTGTACCTACCGTACGTCACAAACCAGAGTTACCAGGACAGGACCTTCCAGCTCCTGATGTAAGTAGTCACCCAGCTATCTCCTCCTCCTCCTCCAACCCTGTGCGAAGAGTGAATGGTGAGCAAAGCTGCTCATACCCCATCATCTGATTTTGGCATTGGAGGTGCAATTTAATGCTAAAAAATTATTTAATGTGTCCTCACGCTGCTGTTCTCTGGGCAGCACAGTGGCTCAGGGGTTAGCATTACAGCCTTGCAGCACTGTGGACCTGGGTTCAAGTCCCTGGGTCAACATCTGCAAAGAGTTTGTATGTTCTCTCCGTGTTTTCGTGGGTTTCCTCCGGTTCCTCCAGGTTCCTCCCACACTCCAAAACATACTGGTAGAATGATTTTTTGTGAGTCCCATTGGGGACAGGGACTGATTAGGCAGCTCTGTGCAGCGCTGCGTAATCTGTGTGCGCTATATAAATAAGGAAAATAAAATAATTTACAACAAAAAAAAGGGGGATTTAGAGGCAATCATGATACAGAATTATGAAGGTACACCCCAGATTTTCTCGGAGAAGCTAAAATCCTGGAATATAAATCCATAGTCCTGCTGCTACTACTTTCAACATACATAAAAGTCTGATTACACATCTCTCCAGAGACCATACCTATCACTGGCTGCAGAGAGCACAGCAGTGTGAGGCCAAACCCCAGTGTACTTGGAGAAGCTACAATCCTGGAATATATCTATATATCACAGTCCTGCTAATACTAACAACATACAAAGGTATAATTACACATCTCTTCAGCGACAATACCTAACACGAACTGCACAGAGCACAGCAGTGTGAGGACACGCTCCCAGTGAGCTTGGAGAAGCTATAATCACGGAATATAAATCCATTTTTCACAGTCCTGCTGCTACTAACAACATCCACAAAGGTTTGATTACACAGGTCTCCAGGGCTAATGCATAATGCTGGCTTCAGAGAGCACAGAGCACAGAAGTGTGAGAATGCACACATCTATCCAGGGGCAATAGCTAAAACTGCCTGCATTCTTTATGATCACACCTGTTCACAAATTTCTTAAATGGGTTGTACCACTAAAGATACTCACCCCTCTGGTGACTCTGGGCAATCACACAAATGGGTTTTGTTGTGTCTGGATGTAATAGTAGCAAGTCCTCAGCTCTGAGAATTAGTAGGTAAGAAAATAGAATGAGAATATTTGTATTCTCTGGCAGCAAGCAGAGATCTAAAAGAAACTTCTAGAAGTATTACACAATGATGAAGTTATGTAGATGAAACTGGCAGGTTGTACCCATATGGGATAAGTGGTTCTGCCCCCACATGTCCTACCCACCCCTCACACATACTCGCTGCTCTTCTGTTACAGTGTTGTCTCCTTTTTAGTTACTGACTTGTCTTTGTCTCCTTGGCAGGACTAATAATCCGCGATTCCAACAAGTGTTATCCAAACTGGAGAGTGACCCCGTGTGCCAGAGGCTGACCCTGAAATCCTTCCTCATCCTTCCCTTCCAGAGGATCACCCGCCTGCGGCTGCTCCTACAGGTGATTGCCCTCGGCCTCATCCCTCGCAGACCTAAAGAAGACATATATAACATCTGTGCAATGTTCAGGAGATGAGAATAATAATTATAATAATAATTCCATTATATAGCGCACACAGATTCCGCAGCGCAGCACAGAGCTTGTCACATCAGTCTCTTGTCACAATCTAATCAACCTACCAGTATGTTTTTGGAGTACATATTCTGCTCCATACACATGCATACTCGGCTTAGCTGAACATGCATATTATCTATATGGAGAGGGGAGAGTAAGACGGACATTACCTTGTATGATCACCCACGGGGAGAGTTTGTGTCCATTGATGTGCACCGACTAATGTGTACAGCCAGGGCCGGCGTCAGCACTGGGATACCTGGGCAAGTGCCGGGGCCCAGGGCTCTTGGGGGGGATGGGGGCCCACATAAGTATGTACATAAGGAAAGGACTGTATCTGATGAAGGGGATGCTTTATATAAAATAACCATGAGGGGGCTGTTCGGGATGATAAACAGTCTCCTGAACCCTAAAATATTACCTGGTTTAAGTTTCTGAATTTTTAATGCCACCATGTGTATTCACTGCAAAGGGGCTGACTGCGGCTCTGTCGCCAGGGGCCTACTGAAACCTTGAGCTGACCCTGTGTACAGCCATCTTTTATAACCATGCATACTTGTGTGGACTGGGGGCGTATCCTCACACTGCTGTGCTCTTAGCTCTCTGCACTGAACTATTCCACTGCCCCTCCCTTCTGCTCTGATTTAAAAGTTTTGGATGGATACAATAGCAGTTAGGCCGCGGTCACACGATCCGCTAGGCGTCCGTTCAAAACGCGACGCTAGCGCACAGGGGGCGGTCCTCGGCCCGAACGCACATGCGTTAACAGGGAAACGCATGCGATCGGCTTATCAATCGCATGCGTTTCCCTGTTAACGCATGTGCGGTCGGGCCGAGGACCGCCCCCTGTGCGCTAGCGTCGCGTTATGAACGGACGCCTAGCGGATCGTGTGACCGCGGCCTTACCCAGAGGAAATAGAAAATGATTAACCCCTGATGGTTCTGATCATCTCCACAGAATATCCTGAAGCGTTCTTCACCAGGATCTACAGAGGAGCTGCAAGCCACAGAAGCCCACAACGCCCTGGAGAAGGTAAGAGGGGTGCGAAAGGGGCGTCCGCTACCAGGTCTTAGGTCTTAGTAAATGGTTACTAAGACCTTCTGATACACTTCTCCAAATCCACTGCTGGGATGTAGAGTTTAAAACATTGGGGGTCATTTACTAAGGGCCTGATGCGCGTTTTCCCGACGTGTTACCCGAATATTTCCGATTTGCGCCGATTGTACCTGAATTGCCCCGGGATTTTGGCGCACACGATCGGATTGTGGTGCATCGGCGCCGGCATGCGCGCGACGGAAATCAGGGGCGTGGCCGAACGAAAACCCGACGTATTCGGAAAAACCACCGCATTTAAAAAACAAAACTGTGTCGCTTGGGAAGCGCTTACCTTCACCTGGTCCAGCTCGGTGTATTCCGGCGCGTTCAGATGCATTTCAGCGCAGCAGCGCCACCTGGTGGAAGGCGGAGGAACTGCCATCATAAATCGCGGCCGGACCCGAATCCAGCACAGAGAACGCGCCGCTGGATCGCGAATGGGCCGGGTAAGTAAATCTGCCCCATTGTGTTTTATTCAAAAAGCAGCGCCATAGCTGTCCACAGGTAGTGTTCGGTATTACAGTTTAACCCTTATTCAGGTCTCTACTGACCAGCGATACGAACGCAACCTATGGACAGGTGTGGCGCTGTTTGTCTATATAGAGGGAGTTCAGAAAACTTAATTTCCTTCTCCATCTATATGCATTGCTCTCCCCCTAGTGGTGGATGATGGGAGTTTAATTAAAAGAATTATTTTACAAGTAATTTTTGTTTAAAAGGCCGAGTCTATTAATATTAAGGTTTGTCAGACAACCCCACTGATGGGACATGGATTCCCGATCACATGAATGTTACCGCTACACTGTAACAAATTTTCTGCAGCGTATAGAGGCTTGATACGTCAGCTTGGAGATGATTGTCTAGATAAAACACATTAATAAAAATTGGATCCATACATTGTTCCAATCTCCAAAATGTCAAGATTAAAATTAGACAAACCCATATCACCTCTGATGGTTTGTTTCAATTGTCTCCAGTCTATAACATCTTATGCGAGTTTTGAAACTGCAAATTCTTGTAATTAAGTGTTTCTGTGATTGTCTCATGTGACAGCTGATAAGAGACTGTAACGAGAGTGTTCAGAGGATGAAGGACACAGAGGAGCTGATTCTACTCAACCAGAAGATTCAGTTTGAGTGTAAGGTGAGTGACCTGGCTACTCCGGGGCAGTCCTTAACCAGGGGGGTGCATTTGAGCCAACCAGAATTAAGTAATGTCATGTGCACATAGGATAAGTAATGTGAGTGCAGCTCTGGAGTATAATACAGGATGTAACTCAGGATCAGTACAGGATAAGTAATGTCATGTATGTACACAGTGACTGCACCAGCAGCAGAATAGTGAGTGCAGCTCTGGGGTATAATACAGGATATAACTCAGGATCAGTACAGGATAAGTAATGTCATGTATGTACACAGTGACTGCACCAGCAGCAGAATAATGAGTGCAGCTCTGGGGTATAATACAGGATGTGACTCAGGATCAGTACAGGATAAGTAATGTCATGTATGTACACAGTGACTGTACCAGCAGCAGAATAGTGAGTGCAGCTCTGGAGTATAATACAGGATGTAACTCAGGATCAGTACAGGATAAGTAATGTCATGTATGTACACAGTGACTGCACCAGCAGCAGAATAGTGAGTGCAGCTCTGGGGTATAATACAGGATGTAACTCAGGATCAGTACAGGATAAGTAATGTCATGTATGTATACAGTAACTGCACCAGCAGCAGAATAGTGAGTGCAGCTCTGGAGTATAATACAGGATGTAACTCAGGATCAGTACAGGATAAGTAATGTCATGTATGTACACAGTGACTGCACCAGCAGCAGAATAGTGAGTGCAGCTCTGGTGTATAATACAGGATGTAACTCAGGATCAGTACAGGATAAGTAATGTCATGTATGTACACAGTGATTGCACCAGCAGCAGAATAGTGAGTGCAGCTCTGGAGTATAATACAGGATATAACTCAGGATCAGTACAGGATAAGTAATGTCATGTATGTACACAGTGACTGCACCAGCAGCAGAATAATGAGTGCAGCTCTGGGGTATAATACAGGATGTGACTCAGGATCAGTACAGGATAAGTAATGTCATGTATGTACACAGTGACTGTACCAGCAGCAGAATAGTGAGTGCAGCTCTGGAGTATAATACAGGATGTAACTCAGGATCAGTACAGGATAAGTAATGTCATGTATGTACACAGTGACTGCACCAGCAGCAGAATAGTGAGTGCAGCTCTGGGGTATAATACAGGATGTAACTCAGGATCAGTACAGGATAAGTAATGTCATGTATGTATACAGTAACTGCACCAGCAGCAGAATAGTGAGTGCAGCTCTGGAGTATAATACAGGATGTAACTCAGGATCAGTACAGGATAAGTAATGTCATGTATGTACACAGTGACTGCACCAGCAGCAGAATAGTGAGTGCAGCTCTGGAGTATAATACAGGATGTAACTCAGGATCAGTACAGGATAAGTAATGTCATGTATGTACACAGTGATTGCACCAGCAGCAGAATAGTGAGTGCAGCTCTGGAGTATAATACAGGATGTAACTCAGGATCAGTACAGGATAAGTAATGTCATGTATGTACACAGTGACTGCACCAGCAGCAGAATAGTGAGTGCAGCTCTGGGGTATAATACAGGATGTAACTCAGGATCAGTACAGGATAAGTAATGTCATGTATGTACACAGTGATTGCACCAGCAGCAGAATAGTGAGTGCAGCTCTGGAGTATAATACAGGATGTAACTCAGGATCAGTACAGGATGAGTAATGTCATGTATGTACACAGTGACTGCACCAGCAGCAGAATAGTGAGTGCAGCTCTGGGGTATAATACAGGATGTAACTCAGGATCAGTACAGGATAAGTAATGTCATGTATGTACACAGTGACTGCACCAGCAGAATAGTGAGTACAGCTCTGGGGTATAATACAGGATGTAACTCAGGATCAGTACAGGATAAGTAATGTCATGTATATACACAGGTGTCTGGCGTCTTGTCTACTTGTTCAGAGCTAAACCGTATATATGAGCGCCATTCATTTTGTCTTCTCAGATTTTCCCCCTCATATCTCAGTCTCGGCGTCTTGTTAAACACGGTGAAGTGACGTCTCTGGAATTTAATTCCATGAGCTTTAAATGGAAGGTCACCCTCCGGCCTGTCTACCTGCATCTCTTCAATGACTGTCTGCTGCTGTCTCGTGTCAGAGAGTGAGTCTGACCTTTTGCATTATTCTGATATTCCAGAGCTTCCTGGTGCATGAAGACTTTTGGAATATCAGGATGTGTGATAACCATTAGATGCTGAATTAAAGGGCTTTTACTATACATGCGTATACTGAGCAGATCATCGTGTCTTTGTGTCGCAGGGGAGGACGCTTTGTTGTATTTGATCACGCTTCTGAATTCCGAGTGGAGCGATGTGAGGTTAAACTTCACACCAACTCCAAGAACGTCTTCCGGGTCTTCCTGCGGGATTCTGCTGCTATGGCGCGGGAGTCTTCCCAGGATGTCAGAGAGGCAGAGTATATCTTCCGGACAGAGACACAGTAAGTCTGATCACATGATATTATTGCTTATAACTAAAAGCAAAGAAATATGAGCTCAATACATCTGCAACACCGATCCCAGGACTCTACACCTGCCCTGGGACTATAATTTTAGATCATCATCGCTATATTGGCTTTTAGCATAATATTTTTACATACATACCTTAACATTGTTTAACCTTTCCAGGAGTCAGAAACTGAGATGGATTTGTGCACTGTCTCCTCCGAAAGAAGAGACCGACTTCTGGAGGTTTCAAGGTAAGATTATTCTGACAATGAACAAGAAATAAACTACTATAATACTGCCCCTATGTACCATAATATAACTACTATAATACTGCTCCCTATGTACAAGAATATAACTACTATAATACTGCCCTCTATGTACAACAATATAACTACTATAATACTGCCCCCTATGTACAAGAATATAACTACTATAATACTGCCCCCTATGTACAAGAATATAACTACTATAATACTGCCCCCTATGTACAAGAATATAACTACTATAATACTGCCCCCTATGTACAGGAATATAACTACTGTAATACTGCCCCCTATGTACAAGAATATAACTACTATAATACTGCTCCCTATGTACAGGAATATAACTACTGTAATACTGCCCTCTATGTACAACAATATAACTACTATAATACTGCCCCCTATGTACAAGAATATAACTACTATAATACTGCCCCCTATGTACAAGAATATAACTACTATAATACTGCCCCCTATGTACAAGAATATAACTACTATAATACTGTCCCTATGTACAAGAATATAACTACTATAATACTGCCCCCTATGTACAAGAATATAACTACTATAATACTGGCCCCTATGTACAAGACTATTGCTACTATAATACTGTCCCCTATGTACAAGAATATAACTACTATAATACTGCCCCCTATGTACAGGAATATAACTACTATAATACTGCCCCCTATGTACAGGAATATAACTACTATAATACTGCCCCCTATGTACAAGAATATAACTACTATAATACTACCTCCTATGTACAAGAATATAACTACTATAATACTGCCCCCTATGTACAAGAATATAACTACTATAATACTGCCCCCTATGTACAAGAATATAACTACTATAATACTGCCCCCTATGTACAAGAATATAACTACTATAATACTGCCCCCTATGTACAAGAATATAACTACTATAATACTGCCCCCTATGTACAAGAATATAACTACTATAATACTGCCCCCTATGTACAAGAATATAACTACTATAATACTGTCCCTATGTACAAGAATATAACTACTATAATACTGCCCCCTATGTACAAGAATATAACTACTATAATACTGCCCCATATGTACAAGAATATAACTACTATAATACTGCCCCCTATGTACAAGAATATACCTACTATAATACTGCCCCCTATGTACAGGAATATAACTACTATAATACTGCCCCCTATGTACAAGAATAGAACTACTATAATACTGCCCCCTATGTACAGGAATATATTATAAGTGTCTCACAGTTGTCTCTGATGTTCCAGGTCTCCCCCAGGTTCAGTGTTTGAAGTCCTATAAAGCGCGAGAAAACGATGAGCTGTCTCTGGAGAAAGCCGATATTCTCATGATAACTAAAAGCAGTGATGATGGTAATAAACAGTACAGAACTAGCCTGCACATTGTGCTCATAGCCGCTGTCTTTTTCCAGGAAAGCTGGGTGACAGCAATTTCTTATCATTTACACATCTTCTGTCATCCACGTCTTAAAGAAATAAGGCAATAAAATCACAAGTTTCTTAATCTGGCTGTTTCACCCCTTAGATGCTGCGGTCATAGTGGCTGCTTCTCTTTAGGGGTTAACAAAAACGCCGAAATAGATGGCCTCATATTTAGTATCGCTGGAGTCAGAACATCACAATTCTATGACAGTAAACACTTGGGTTCTAGGTATCTCTTTAGAACAGTTAATTCCCTGTACTTCTACATTCCAGTGATGAGTAAACTCTGCAATCCATGATTTCCCCTGCCGGGGGCGCTGCTGAACAACTAAATGTGAACTGCCAGACTTCCCAGCAGATCACAGATAATTTGTTTTTCTCTAAATTGTGAGAGAATGTATTTGCAAAATAATATTAATGGGAGTAGAGTGAAAATATTGAATCTCTATAGCTCCTCGGGGGCGTGTCCTATGCTAATCCGCCTCTTTGCTCATTACAGGTTGGCTACGTGGTATCCGCCTCTCGGATCAGCAGACTGGTTGGTTCCCACAGTCTAATGTTCAGTATATCAGTCAGAACGCCTGTCTCCGTAACCTGCAGGAAGGACAGCGATTACAGAATGCACGAGCCAAGCTGCAACCCACTGGGGCCAAGGGGCAGTGACCGGACCATTGGTGGCCCTCCCCTGACTATGTGCCCGGGCTTCCACAGGCAGGTCTGCCTAGTGACACTCCAGTAACACCATTGACATTGGTGGATTCTCCTACCCTATGACAAAGGGGCTGTGCACGGCGCAACACGCCCCCATGTGGCCACCAGAGGGAACCATTTAAAGGGATTGTTTGCATCGTGTCCCGATCCATTGTAAAATGTACCATAAGAATAATCTGAACTCTGGCGCTCTCTAGTACAAAGAATTATATTTATATTTTTAATTTTCAAGCTCTCTGAACACCTCAAGTATTTAACAAGAATCGCAGCAAAGTCTCAGCACTTTCCAGGGTCGACCTCTGTAAATAATTTTACTTATAATTTTATAAAATTGTGCAGACGTATATATATTTTTTTCCTTCTCAGTATCTTAATGACGTCCTCGAGAGGAAGAGGGTGACAATACGGAATAAATTGGTTTACAAACCTTTGCTGCGTCTGTTATTTGTGTGTGTCATGTAGGGGGGATGGGCAGCGGGTGGTGCTGTTCAACAAATTATTAGTTTCATTCCAAAATTTGATATTTGTTAGGACAACCCCTTTAAGTATGTTTTATCACAGCAAGTTCGGCACTATCCTGTGGACAGAGCCTAACTTGCCGATTGCGGGCTGCCCTGTTCACCTCTATGAAGCTGATGGAGGTAGTCGAGCGCCGTACTCAGCAATCTCCATCGGCTCCATATACATGAATGGGGAAGCCTGGCCGTGTGCTACCGGCTGCTCCAGTCATCTCTGGGTGTGATGGGAGTACATCAGACCCCTTTCTTGTGATCCGTGAGGGTCCCTTCAATGAGACCCACACCAAAAGAGTTGTAATGGGACAAAACTTTTAAAGGGTTAATTTGAGGATACTTGGATATTGGGATGGAGTACAAATCAAGGTGATGGTGATTATTCTGTACAGTCACCTCCCTCCAGGATGAAATGGCTGATAACAGAGAGTAATGGTAATAATTGATTTGTAAAGTGCTATGGAATATGATGGCGCTATATAAAGATTATTCTAGATCTACAAGCAGATTTTATGGCGCTTTTGGGACGCCAGTTACCTAAAAGAGACTGTCTATTACTTTGCAATACTTAGAAGACCATTACAAGCAGAGAGTCCTCCCCACCTCTGGGGGCGCCGGTCTAGGGTGTAACCAGGTTGTTAATCTCTAGTCTACATCTGATACCATATACAGTTCTGGTGTTGTCCGGCAAGTCCAACATAATATTGCAATGCATGCCGGAGAAATAAAATACAAAAAGTAAAAAAAAATTAAACTCCAAATCCCCATTATTTCATTAAATATTTTTGTTCCACAAATAAAACCTTTACTACAATCGTCCCAAATATCTGGTGGGTCCCCCAGAGGACTCGCAGCCGCCTACACCCACCCCCTCTACACACACATTAGATACTGATCTTCTACTACATTATTAATAGATGTACACAGGACCAGAACCAAAGAATAGAAAGACAGACAGCCATAGGGTACATTATCACAAACGTGTGCTCAGCCGTATCCCGGGTGTGTACATGTCTGTGCCCTGATCACCCCACTCCTCTCCATAGGAAACAGCACATGCGCCATCTTTTCGCCGTGCACAGTATGGTGCCCCATCTGTGTGGCACTGTACCGCTGCCGGGTCACCATAGTCGTCTAAATTTGCGGCCACATAAATATCCGCACCGCGGCCGCCTGAATGTGGCTTTAAGCTGTGTTCACTTCATGTAAATTCCTTCTATTACGGACATATAGAGAAGAGATGGGCAGATCCAAAATTTCTGCAACATCTCCCACCGGGGCCAAGCCCTTTCTTGGGGCCTGGAGACAGCCGGGTCCCAGTATACCGGAGTGGCTGGCGGTTGCGGCCTAGGGTGCACTGTGGTCACGGTGCTTGGTATGGGAACCGGAGGGCTGTCCTACAGCAGGTGGTGTGTGCAAGAAATATGCAGGGAGAGGCTGATTTGTCTTGCTTTGTGCAGCGCTGTGTAATCTGTGGGTGCTATATAAATAAAGAATTATTATAAAGGAGGTTTCTCCCTGGGGCAACCCCTGAGGGATATAAGGGGATTTCTGGGTGATGGAGGATGGGGAGCCCTTGTTGGTGAAGCAGACTGATCACGGGATCACAAGGAGGCAACGTTGTGCAAATCAAATCATTGTTCTTTATTGGAATTTGAACAATGGCCTAACATCAACAGCAGCAGGTTCAGCAGGCTGGAAAGCTGGTGGGAGAGAACTGGTCCACAGGAAGGGTTGCTCACAGCCTGGTAAAGATGGAGCGGAGTTCAGACAGTGGACCTCTTCTCTGGGGTAGTATGTTCAGGTCACACGGGATGCCCCCAAACCTGAATGGAAACTTTGTGTCCTCTCATCTCTCGTAAGGAGTTTTCCAGACATGTCTTTGAAACCGAGGGCTACAACATATCCCATGGCGTGCTAATACTGAAAGGAGGAGGAGACCTGCCCGGTCCAGCACTGGGCATACCAGGGCCCAGAGCTGCTGGGGGGCCACATAAGGCTGTACATAATGAATCCATGGGGGCGTGGGGGGTTTATATGAAATACCCATGAGGGGGCTGTTTGGGATGATAAACTAGAGAATATTTTAGGGAACAGGAGACTGTTTTAGTTTCTCAATTTTGAATTCTGCCACATGAATTCACTGCAAAGGGGCCCACTGAGGCTCTGTCACCCAGGGGCCCACTGACTCCTGGAGCCGACCCTGGCAGGAGAGATTATAAGTAATTTAACTGTCTCTAAACGGACAACTTACACATGATCACAGATGGAGGCCATAGTAGTATAAAATTTTAGGTTCCTCACTTCATCACCATCTCCTCTTCCACCTTCTCATCACTAACAAAATACTATTCCCTGATTTGCTTACATATTTCTATTTTGCCCCACAGTAGCCAATATAGTAACAATGCCCACCCTGTATCCAGTATAGTAACATTGCCCCCAAAGTAGCCAATCTAGGAACAATTTGTTTTAAAAAAACACACTAAAACTAAACTAAAACGACCCAAAAACACCACACAACATGGCTTTTTGAACCCTTTTTTGATCCGTTTTTAAGCAGTCCGTTAAAAAACGCATCCGTTTTTTGAAAATGCATCAGTTTTTTTTACCATTTTTAATTAAGATAATTGGTAAAACCTGTCAAAAATGGATGCGTTTTTTAACGGACTGCTTAAAAACGGACCAAAAACGGGTTCAAAACGCCATGTGTGGCATCACCCAGTTTTAGAGCATGCGTTTTCAGTCCATTTAAAAATGCATTCATTTTTTACCGTATTTCCCTTTTATCTTAATAGATAAACAGGTTCTAAGCAGCCAAATACATAGTAAATGGTCAAAAATAGATGCGTTTTAAAAACGCATGCTCTAAAACGGACCAAAAACGCCACGTGCGGTCACACGGTGCGCTCTTGGTGCACATTTAGGCCGCGTTCACACGTTGCGTTTTGGTTGCGTCTTCAAGCGCATTACAGCAGCTGAGGAGAGGTCATTTTCCTGAATTCCAGGATTCAGTAGGCCCCTGGGCGACAGAGCCTCCGCGGGGCCCTTTTGCAGTTTCACTTACGCAGTAACAAACAATCTCCTGTTCCCTAAAATATTCCCTAGTTTATCAATCCAAACAGACCCCCTCATCGTTATTTTATATAAAGCCCCACCCCCATGGATTCCTTATATACAGTCATATGTGTCACTTGCCCGGGTATGCCCAGTGCTGGCACCGGCCGTGCCAATTACTTTACTCTTAACAATGCATTAACAAATGTAAACAGTAATGTAATTAGGCCAATCACTTCATCTCAGCTGTTGCAATGTTTCAAACGCAATGAAAACACAACCAAAATGCATCACGCTGTCATACGTTGCGTTTTGGATGCGTTTTAATCGTTTTGAAACGCATTACAAAGGCTGAGGCGAAGTGATTTGCTGAATTACATTATTGTTAACAAAACGCATCGTAAACGTGATGTTAATGCATGCATGTACTTAATGGTTGTGTTAAATTGGCGTTAATATGTGCGTTAACATTGCATTTACATTGTGCTTTGTAAACGCAAAAGTTACGAGTAATGTAATTAGTCCAATCCCCTCTCCTCAGCTCACGTTCAGTTTTTCAAATGCAGCTTTTGATGCCCAAACCAGGAGTGGAGTGAAAATAGAGGCGGAATTGTACTTCTTAATGATAATAACGTGACGCTGGCGCACAGGAGGCGGGCCTCGGCCCAAACGCATATGTGTTTCCAGAGAAACACATGTGATCGGTAACGTGAGTGAGAGGCGTGACCTTGGTCAAAAACTGAACTCGATACATTGCGTCTCGATTTTTGACGCATTCCAAAGGGTGCCTTTCCACGTGCTGTTTTCTTCGTGTTTTTAAAAGCATCCGAAACGCAGGTGGGAGGGGGGTTTCCAATGAAACTCATATGCAAACGGAACGTGGGAAGGCGCCCGCAGGATTCAATATTCAGTTTTAGTAAATGCAATGGAAACGCAAAGTTACCTCAGCATGTGATCCAGGCTGAAGCCGTTGTACTGTGTCCAAGACGCATCAAAAAGCGAGACGCATCATGTGAACGTGCCCAAAAAAAACTATTTAAAAATGCCTGTTACCGCAATGGCTCAGTAACGCATCCGTGAAAAATCACTGAAAAAACTGTGTATGTGAAAAACAATACGAGTGCGAATGAGCCCTAAGATTGTCGCAAAATTGCAAAAAAACTGCAACTTCAAAGCAGTTTAAGGGTGGTGCCACACGTATGCGTTTTTAGGCTGTTTTTGGACTGTTTTTAGTAGTGTGTTTTCAGATCGGGAAAAAACGCATGCGTTTTTCACCAGTTTGAATTAAGATAATTGATCAAACCTGTCAAAAACGCTTCCCCTTTTTCCGATCTGAAAACGCAGTACTAAAAACGGCCTAAAAACGCCATGTGTGTCACCACCCTCAGGTTGGTGGCACACATGGCGTTTTGAACCCGTTTTTGGTCCGTTTTTGATCAGTTTTAATTAAGATAATTGGTAAAACCTGTCAAAAAAAGGATGCGTTTTTGGACGGACTGATTAAAAACGGACCAAAAAGGGGTTCAAAGCGCCATGTGTTGCATCACCCTAAGAAATGTACAGTTGGAAAACTACTTTTGCCTACTGCTGCAGCTGCTGCACCGCCTCATATTGCCCCAGGTTGCTCCTGTCTCTTCTATTTACTACAAAATTCATTTGATTAACTTTTTATTGTGCATTGCAATCCATTATCTTCCCTTATCCCCATCAGTGCCCCCCCCCCCCCCCCCCTCATCTGCTCTAATGAGGTCACTCCATCACCTGGGCTGCTTTACCTTGGACCAAACCATCTGCACCACTAGGGAGGTGAATGTCTGTGACCTCCAGGACTGTGCACTAGATTGTCAGCTACTGTCAGTCTCTCTCCTCTCCAGGATTGTGAGATATAAGATGATTACACTGTATCACCTACAGGTATAGCATACACACAGGAAGAGCTGATGAACTGTCTCCCCCCCTGGAGAGAATGGAAGACTCTAAAAAGTTTGTGCAAAGTTTCAGATTAGTGCAAAATGAAGACAAACCTGCAAAGAGCTGAAGACATGGAAAAGATGGATGAAGAGGAAGGAGGAGGAGGAGGGCTGGAGGTGAAGAGGGAGAGCGTGCAGCCCTGTGATCTGGGTAATTCCATCAATTATCAGCATCATTACCTGTATTGCTCATTATTGCTTATTATGGGGAGCGATAATAGTAGATGAGGGAGGGGGCAGTAATGGGGAGAGGGGCTCAGGCTGTGCATGCGCTGCTCTGCGCTGGACACATGTGCAGATATTTAGTATTTACTGTATGACCCCTATAAATTAATGCATCAAAATTCATGGATTATTTAAAAACATTGTAACTATATTTGTGTCACCTGTAAAATAAAAAAAAAACTGCACCAGAGTGGCACAAAATGTTTTCCTGCGCAGTTTTAACGCACCCCAAAGGGTGCGGTAACATATGGCGTTTTTGCAACGCATCAAGAAAAAACACCACCTATAAAAGCGCGCGTGTGTTTTCACCAGAACGCATGCGGTTTTCAGAATGCGTTTCAAAACGCAACAAAAACTTGGCAGAAAAGCGTCAGAAATGCAATGTGTAATGGCTGCCTAGGGCTGCGTTCACACGATGCGTCGCGGTTTTTGATGCATTCCAAAGGCTACAGCCTGGATCACATGCTGAGGTCACATTGCGTTTCCGTTGCATTTACTGAAACGCAATGGGGGACATTTACTTACAGTGTCGGTGTCTGCATTGGCTTTGTTACCGACCTGCTCTCAGAAAGAAGATACACATTTAATATTGTAGAGCTGTGCAGATAAATTTCTGGCGCCGAGACCATTTTCTGTCCCTGGGACCAAAATCTGTCCCGAGCACCAGAAATGTGTCCAACAGTCCCTGCTAGACCAGTTTTCTTTTGGTCTACTTTCCGTCAGTTTACACCGCCCAAAAATGGCTGCGACACATATTAATTGTGTCTGAGTTTCCACTCCGCCAAAGCCACGCCCCTTTTCGGAGAAGAGTCGGAGCAGGCGTAAAAAGTCATTTTTTCTGTCGCCGCCAGCTAATAAATAGGTCTGAGAGCAGAAGATGCGGTGAGAGCGCCACAAAACTGGCGGAAACGCCATAGTAAATGTCCCCCAATGTTACTTCAGCATGTGATCAAGGTTGAAGTCTTTACAATGCGTCAACAATGCGTTTACAATGCATAGTAAATGTCGGGGGACATTTACTATGGCATTTCCGCCAGTTTTGTGGCGCTCTCACCACATGTTCTGCTCTCAGACCTATTTATTAGCTGGCGGCGCCAGCTAAAATGAATTTTTCCGCCTGCTCCGACTCTTCTCCGAAAAGGGGCGTGGCTTTGGCGGAGTGGAAACTCAGACACAATTAATATGTGTCGCAGCCATTTTTGGGCGGTGTAAACTGGCGGAAAGTAGACCAAAAGAAAACTGGTCTAGCAGGGACTGTTGGAAACATTTCTGGTGCTCGGGACAGATTTTGGTCCCAGGGACAGAAAATGGTCTCGGCGCCAGAAATGTCTCTGCACAGCTCCACAATATTAAATGTGCATCTTCTTTTCGAGAGCAGGTCGGTAACAAAGCCAATGCAGACACAGACACTTTAAGTAAATGTCCCCCATCATGTCAACGCGCCCTGAGGGCGTGTTCACACGTTGCACTTTGGTTGCGTTTTCATTGCGTTTTAAAACGCATTACAACATCTGAGATGAGGTGATTTGCCTAATTATGTTACTGTTAACATTTGCGTTTACAAAACGCATTGGAAATGCAACAATGCATTAACGCATGTGTTTGGTTAATGTGTGTTAACATATGTAAATAGCAATGTAATTTGGCAAATCACCTCTCCTCAGCTGTTGTAATGCGTTTTAAAACGCAATGAAAAGGCAACCAAAACGCAACGTGTGAACGCGCCCTGAGGGTGATGGCACACGTGGCGTTTGCATTGCTTTTTGAAATGCAATAACGCAACTGAGGAGAGGAGATTTACCTAATTACATCGGGGGACATTTATCTTAAGGCCGGTGACACACCTGACGCTTTGTTGTGTTTTTTACATTGGGTTTTTGCATCCTTGAAAAACGCATCATATTTGCATATCGTCTTTTTCAATTTATTTTAGGTTAAAGTGTCTTAACTTGGCGTTTTCTCCCGTTTGTTCTGTTTGTCTGCGCTTTTGAGATGCGTTTACATTGCGCTTTTCGAAACGGTTGCGTTTTGAAACACAGGCTGGAAATGTGTGTCTCATTTTTGTGACCTTTTGTTTTGGGCTTAACTGATTCCGCTAGCATTGCGTTCATAACGCAACGCTAACGCACAGGCGGTGGGTCTCCAGGGAAACGCATGTGATCGAGAATCCGTTCGCATGCGTTTCTCTGAAAACACATATGCGATCAGACAGGGACCTGCCCCCTGTGAGTTAGGGTGAAGACACGCATGGCGTTTTTGGGCCGTTTTTACTAAGTGCGTTTTCAGATCGTTAAAAACGCATGCGTTAAAAAACGCGTCCGTTTTTTAAAAACGCATGCGTTTTTGTTCGTTTTCCTAAATTGCGCAATGAAAAACGGACAAAAACGCATGCGTTTTCAAAAAACGCATGCGTTTTTTAACGCATGCGTTTTTAACGATCTGAAAACGCACTTAGTAAAAACGGCCCAAAAACGCCATGTGTGTCTTCACCCTTAGGCTGGTGCCACATGTACCGTGGTGTTTTGTGTCAATTTAACACGAAACACCGGCAGCTCGTTCCCGATCGCAGGCGTTTCCATAGAAACGCCAATGCGATCGGGCCGAGGCCCGCCCCGGTGGGCGCGACTTTGTTTGCGTTTGCAAGCGCAGACAAAAGCGCCACGTGTGGCGCCGGTCTTCTTGGCACGTTTTTAGTCCATTTAAAAATGGACCGTGTGACCGCACGTGGCGTTTTTAGGCCATTTTTATATATTGTAAAAAATGCATGCGCTTTTTAAAAACGGATGCGTTTTTAATGCATGTGTTTTTAATACGATCTGTTTTCAGATCGTAAAAAACTCATGCGTTAAAATATGCATGCGTTTTTGAAAAACGCATGCATGTTTTTTAACGCATGCGTTTTTTTACGATCTGAAAACGCACTAACTAAAAACGGCCTAAAAACGCCATGTGTGTCTTCACCCTTAGGCCGGTGGCACACGTGATGTTTTGAACCTGTTTTTGGCCCATTTTTAAGCAGCCTGTTAAAAAATGCGTCCGTTTTTGACCCGTTTTATTAAGCTAATTGGTAAAACCAGTCAAAAACGGATGCCTTTTCAAAAAACTGACTGCTTAAAAACGGCCCAAAAGCGGGTTCAATACGCCACACGTGCCACCGGCCTTATCTGCTGTCACTGTATGCAACAGCCGGGCTCCTGAGGTGACAGCGCGGATTGCGATAGCCGCGGTCTCGGCTGTTCAACCCTTTATTCGCTGAGGTTAAGCATGACTGCGTTGTCTATAGGGCTTCCTCACCAGTTCCGACCTCAAGCGTGTGCCGGGTTCGGATGCTGATGGGAGCCCCTGGGTCTGGTGGAGGACTCCCGGACCGTCTTCAGCTACTGAGTGACAGGATCTGCATAGGCTGACCACTCTAATACATCAGTATGGCAGTGTATTAGTTGTAGTTGTATTACTGTATTACAGAGTGGGACAATAAAATATATGGGGAAGAAATTTTTTACAAATAAAAAATAAAGTAATAAAAGTTGCCTAAGTGCCTCATAAATGATTGGACTCCTACAAAGTGAAATTCACCACACAAACAGTACTTATAAGATATTGTCATGTCCGTAACAACCTGTACAACAAAATCACCCGTACGGCGAACACCGTAAAATTTTTTAAAAAGAAGCCAAAAATTAGTTTTTTTGTGTCTCTAACCAAGCAAAAAAACCTATAAAAAGTGATCAAAAAGTCACTTACATGACAACTCATCACGCAAAAAAAATAATCCCTAATCCAGCTCAATTAACAAAACATCCAAAATTTTCGCCTCGCAGGTGACGGCATTGCGAAAACAAGTGACTATTGTCTCAAAAAACATTTTTAGGGTGATGCCACATGGGGCTTTTTTGGTCCGTTTTGGAGCATGCATTTTCAGTCCCTTTAAAAACGCATACGTTTACCATTCCCCCAAAATGTTAATTAAATGTAATCAATGAGGTAAAGCCACCCCAAAAATAGTCTTGCTATATTCCTTAAGGGGTTTAGTTTTCAAATGGGGTAACTTTTTAGGGGTTTCTCTTGTACTTGTATGTTATTGGGTGCAGTCAAACGTTGCGTCTTAGGGTGATGACACACGTGGCGTTTTGAACGCGTTTTTGGCCCGTTTTTAAGCAGTCCGTCAAAAAACGCATCCGCTTTTGACAGGTTTGAATTAATATAATTGGTCAAACCTGTCAAAAATGGATGCGTTTTCAAAAAAAACGTATGCGTTTCTTTTACACATGTGGTTTATGACGGACTGCTTGAAACGTGGCCAAAAACAAGTTCAAAACGCCACGTGTGCCATCACCCTTAGGGTGATGGCACACGTGGCGTTTTTGGTCGTTTTTTTCCAATTATCTTAATAGATAAACAGGTTGTAAGCAGCCAAACGCATGGTAAACTGCCAAAAACGGACTGAAAATGGATGTTTAAAAACGGACCAAAAACGCCATGTGTGACATCACCCTTACACATGCGTTTTAAAACACATAGCAATGGCTGAGATTTGCCTAATTTAACAGCTGTTAACACTTGCATTTGCTAAACGCTAATGTTAACGCATTTGTGAACACTGTGTTAACAAAAATGGGATCTGTACCAGATCAGTATAGTTGTATTTGTGTCAGTATAGATTGGGAACAGCCATGTGATGCAGCTGTATTTTAGCAGATGATCCCCTTCAAAATGCTGCCGCAAAAATATGGTGGATTTTTTTGCCCCGACCGGGCACAGCATAGGGTGGAGAATGGAGGCATGATCACGGAGGCTTCAAAGGGTCAAACTTTTCCCTATTCAAGTAATAAGGTGTAATTTGTCATTCCTAGACTATCCCTTTAAGACAATATCAACACCATAGTTTTCTATGTTCACAGAGTCAAAGGAAGAGCTGTCTCTGCTGTGCACAGAGCAGGAAGGAGAAGAGTCCTCCGAGTATAATGCTGTGATTGTACCCAGACAGAAAGATGACCTGGAGAGTTCAGACCCCGGAGAGCTCAACCTCAGCGCCCCTGAGCGCCCAGCACCTGATAGCGGGCGCTGCCAGCTCAGCCTCCTCACCGTATGCGGCCCTCTATCTGACGCCTCCTCAGCCGCCTGTTATGGTAACTACAGCGCAGAGGCTCCTCAGGAGCCCCGATACTTTACTAATAGGGGGCAGTTCCAGACAGTCAACCTCAAGATGGGGGGCAGCTTCCCCGCAACGGCTCCCAACCCCCGACGTTCTGCCCGCTGTGCATCAACATGTAGGATGCAGGCCTTTATATATGATACAGGACCAGGAGGAGAACAACCAAAGACCAGGTGCCCCGCAGAAAGTAGTGATGAAATGGCCGCACCAAGCAGAAAGAAGAGTCGTACTCTATACAACATGGGTGAGATCTGAAACGTAAATGTGAAAAAAGTCTTACTTCACACTGCCTATGTACAAGAATATAACTACTATAATACTGCCCCCTATGTACAAGAATATAACTACTATAATACTGCCCCCTATGTACAAGAATATAACTACTATAATACTGCCCCCTATGTACAACATTATAACTACTATAATACTGCCCCTATGTAAAAGAATATAACTACTATAATACTGCCCCCTATGTACAAGAATATAACTACTATAATACTTCTCCTATATACATGAATATAACTACTATAATACTGCCCCCTATGTACAACAATATAACTACTATAATACTGCCCCTATGTACAAGAATATAACTACTATAATACTGCCCCCTATGTACAAGAATATAACTACTATAATACTGCCCCCTATGTACAACATAACTACTATAATACTGCTCCCTATGTACAAGAATATAACTACTATAATACTGCCCCCTATGTACAACATTATAACTACTATAATACTGCCCCCTATGTACAAGAATATAACTACTATAATACTTCTCCTATATACATGAATATAACTACTATAATACTGCCCCCTATGTACAAGAATATAACTACTATAATACTGCCCCTATGTAAAAGAATATAACTACTATAATACTGCCCCTATGTACAAGAATATAACTACTATAATACTGCTCCCTATGTACAAGAATATAACTACTATAATACTGCCCCCTATGTACAACATTATAACTACTATAATACTGCCCCCTATGTACAAGAATATAACTACTATAATACTTCTCCTATATACATGAATATAACTACTATAATACTGCCCCCTATGTACAAGAATATAACTACTATAATACTGCCCCTATGTAAAAGAATATAACTACTATAATACTGCCCCTATGTACAAGAATATAACTACTATAATACTGCTCCCTATGTACAAGAATATAACTACTATAATACTGCCCCCTATGTACAACATTATAACTACTATAATACTGCCCCCTATGTACAAGAATATAACTACTATAATACTGCCCCTATGTAAAAGAATATAACTACTATAATACTTCTCCTATATACATGAATATAACTACTATAATACTGCCCCCTATGTACAAGAATATAACTACTATAATACTGCCCCTATGTAAAAGAATATAACTACTATAATACTGCCCCCTATGTACAAGAATATAACTACTATAATACTGCCCCCCTATGTACAAGAATATAACTACTATAATACTGCCCCCATGTACAAGAATATAACTACTATAATACTGCCCCCCTATGTACAAGAATATAACTACTATAATACTGCCCCCATGTACAAGAATATAACTACTATAATACTGCCCCCTATGTACAAGAATATAACTACTATAATACTGCCCCCCTATGTACAAGAATATAACTACTATAATACTGCCCCCATGTACAAGAATATAACTACTATAATACTGCCCCCCTATGTACAAGAATATAACTACTATAATACTGCCCCCATGTACAAGAATATAACTACTATAATACTGCCCCCTAGCTACAAGAATATAACTACTATAATACTGCTCCCTATGTACAAGACTATAACTACTATAATGCTGCTCCCTATGTACAAGGATATAACTACTATAATACTGCCCCCTATGTACAGGAATAGAACTACAATAATACTGCCCCCTATGTACAAGAATATAACTACTATAATACTGCCCCCTATGTACAGGAATATAACTACTATAATACTTCCCCCTATGTACAGGAATATAACTACAATAATACTGCCCCCTATGTATAGGAATATAACTACTATAATACTGATCCTATGTACAAGAATATAACTACTATAATACTGCTCCCTATGTATAAGAATATAACTGCTATAATACTGCCCGCTATGTACAAGAATATAACTACTATAATACTGCCCCCTATGTACAAGAATATAACTACTATAATACTGCTCCCTATGTACAAGAATATAACTACTATAATACTGCCCCCCTATGTACAAGAATATAACTACGATAATACTGCCCCATATGTACAGGAATATAACTACTATAATACTGCCCCCTATGTACAAGAATATAACTACTATAATACTGCCCCCTATGTACAAGGATAGAACTACTATAATACTGCCCCCTATGTACAGGAATATAACTACAATAATACTGCCCCCTATGTACAAGAATATAACTACTATAACACTGCCCCCTATGTACAAGAATATAACTACTATAATACTGCCCCCTATGTACAAGAATATAACTACTATAATACTGCCCCCTATGTACAAGAATATAACTACTATAATACTGCCCCCTATGTACAAGAATATAACTACTATAATACTGCTCCCTATGTACAAGAATATAACTACTATAATACTGCCCCCTATGTACAGGAATATAACTACTATAATACTGCCCCTATGTACAAGAATATAACTACTATAATACTGCCCCCTATGTACAAGAATATAACTACTATAATACTGCCCCCTATGTACAAGAATATAACTACTATAATACTGCCCCTATGTACAAGAATATAACTACTATAATACTGCCCCCTATGTACAAGAATATAACTACTATAATACTGCTCCCTATGTACAGGAATATAACTACTATAATACTGCCCCTATACATACTTGCACTGCTATACTGTATGTGTTCCACTCATGTCTCTTCTCTATCATTCTCCCTATACCACGGACCGATCTTGTAGACCAGCTGCAGGAACTGGAGAGATTATTCATGGAGGATCATTACCCTGATAGTGAGAAGAGAAAAGAAATTGCTGAAATCATTGGGGTCACCCCACAGAGGATAATGGTAACAATCATTATTACTCAACCACGAAAGAAACCAGCATTCATTTGTGGTGTGTGGGTGGGGTGGTGCAAGGCTCCTCCTGAATTTCCACGAATCCATTTTTTTTCCACCCGGTTTAGTTGCACATCTATAAATACTTCTCTAGCCTATGTGTCTCCCATAGCAACAGGCTACATTCAGACTGTGTAGTCTGATCTGCTAGTACAGTTTTCCTATTGAGAAGCATAGCTACACTTGTCAGAAGGTTCAGATGATGGTTTGGGGTCCTAATCATACATCCTGCATCCAGCCACTGAACAAGCAGCAAGTCTCTAAGCTCCTGGGGTTCCAAGCCCTAAACAGGACGACCCCAATCCCGCTATTTGCCCCTGTTGCATGTTTTGGCAATGTGTACACTTGGCCTCATTGCACAGGTGCAGTAAAGGTGTTCACTTACCGGTTGCAACTGTGCACCGCGCATGCGCCAAGATCTGCTGGAGAATAGTCATGACTCTTCTCTGATCCAACAAGACTTCTAAATATACAGGTGAATGGAGCAAGTAACAGGACTAGGGTCACCATGTTTGGGACCATGGTGACCCTAGTCCTAAGGGACAAGCTTCTGTTGTGGGCCCCCAAACTTGCTGATAGGTTGCCTTTTATTCTTTTCTTGGTAAAGTTAGGTTGCAGACACTAGGTCCATTACAGCTCATACAGTGTTGTGACCCAGCTTTCCCTGACGTCTGGCAACATTGTGGTTCTGGGTTTGGGTTCTGCCTGTTTTTGGTTTTCTCCCCATTCCAAAATCATCCCATTGGATATAGTGCCCCAAGTAGACAGGAGGTGCATGGGGATGAGATTGTTTCTTTTATTTCTGCCTCCGTTTCAGGTTTGGTTTCAGAACCGACGCGCCAAGTGGCGCAAAATTGAGAAAACCTCCGTAAAAGGGAGCAAGAAGCCGGTCCCTGGATGCGCGGGGATGTCTCATCCCGAGAGCGACATCCGGATGTCTTCTGCACTTTCCAGGCCGGAGGCTGTATCCCTAGCAGCCAGTGCCGGACATCACCCCTATGGTCAACTATCTGGGGTCAGGAATGGGTGAGGAAGCTAAGTGGTGTCTGAAATACTCTGTGCTGCTGTGGAATATATCCCCTACCTTTTACTCTTCTCTTTTTATTAAAGGAAATCTACCATCAAAATCCTTCAAGGACACTTAATCATAGATTCATGCACCGTGACTGTGGAAACCTTCTTACATTTGTTATTCATGGTCTCCTTTCATCTAAAATCAACTTTTAAAATTATAATAATGAGCCAGAGGTTTCCCCCTTCCCCTGCTCTCTCAGCACATTTTTCTGGCCTCATGTAATCTTACACAGTTGGAGAGGGAAGTGCTTCTGCACAGTGTATCATCCTGTGAAGCTACACGGAGGTGCTCGGGTTACATGCTCATACTTATTAGCATAGTTTTAAACATAGATTTTAGAAGGAAGGAGGTCATGGATAGCAAATATAAGAAGGTTACCACAGTCACAGTGCCTGGAATTTTGAGTAAGTGTCTCTGGTTTATCGTGATGGATTTGATGTTAGATTGTTTTTAAAGGGAACCTGTCAGCTGTTTTAACCCCACTAAACTACTAGACTCCTCAGGTGAGGGATGAAATGTCCCTTCTAGAATTTCCACCTGCCAGGGGCTTCTGCAACCACTAAACTTGACTCATCTTATGAGAAAATGAGGTGAGAAGAGTCACATGTGCCTGACTTTGGAGGAGATTTTTTATAGGTAAGTGGGTGATATTTCACATAAAAGAAGGAATTCTGGAAAGGATGTTTCATAACCTATCTGAGAGGGCTAGTAGTTTAGTGGGGTAATACTTGGTGACAGGTTACAATGTTATTGTGGTAGATACTTATTGTTCAGTGCTGGAGAACACAGCATTGAGATGAGCAATTCTATTATTTTCACTCTTCTCTGAGAACAGCGCCCCACCTTGTATGGTGGCTGTGTTTGGTTTTGCAGCCAAGGGACTTTAATTTACTTTGCACCATTACCGATTGAATTGGTGGACCGTCACTGCTCTGATATTTTATAGATAGTGGTTGCAGGATTGACCTCCACACTGCACTCCCCTGTTGAAATACTCTGTGCCCCTTAGGAGGCTGCTCCTTCCATTACTCGACCTCTCAATTTTTCCTCTAGTTTTGTACATCTTCTAAAGCCCTGTCCTCCATATCATCCTCATAGCGAGAGGTCACTTCTTCCCAACAATTGCACATTGGTCTCCTGAAATACTCTGTTCTGCGGGGGCATCTCCTCTCACATATCTTTCTCTTCTAGGTTGTCTCTGGTACCCAGTGCACTTCTTCAGAGGTCTCAGTCTGTTGAGGTCTCTTCCCAGCATGGCGGCTCCTCCTGCACGTCAAACAGCAGCGGTTCAGGTGGGTGTCCAGCAGTGTATAGGTGATGCCACATTGGTGTTTTGGTCAGTTTTTAAGCATGCGTTTTCAGTCCATTTAAAAACGCATCAGTTTTTGTCCATTTTCCCAATTATTTTAATAGATAAACAGCTTGTAAGCAGCCAAACGTATTGAAAACGTTCAAAAATGCATGCATTTTCAAAAACGCATGCATTTTTAAACGGACTGAAAATGCATGGTTAAAAATGGACCAAAAACGCCATGCTTGGCATCGCCCCAAAGCTTAGGGTCCTGTTAAATCCATGAAGAGTGTGGGGGATACATGTAACTTTCTGATTGTTTCCTGACTCTACCCAGTGGTGCATCTACCACAAGACGAGTTGAGCCTCTTGCCTCAGGCAGCACCACCAAAAGCAAGATCGGAGGGCAGCATCCGGAGTGCAATCAGCTCCTATAAAGCAGGACTTGATACATAATAATAATGTCTCTTCACACCCGATATGGGAGTGAGACAATGCATGAAGCACCACTTGCTAAAAAAATAACCTAATACATATCTACTGGATAAATGCTATGGCACAATCAAGGGTGCACCATCCATGAGGTGAGTTGAGCCACTTACCTCAGGCAGCACCGCCTGCAGCAAGATGGTGGGCAGCATGAGGAGTGCATTCAGCACCCACAAAGCGGGACCTGCCACTTAAAAATATAAACATTCTTGTGAGACACTGCATGGAGAACCCACTTACTAAAATATAACCTAATATACATCTACTGGATAGGGCAGAGGGGGGTGCCATTGTGTAGCTCACCACAGGCAGCAGAGAATTAAGTTTCGCCCCTGACTACCTCTGCAATAGCCGTTACAGAGGAATCGTGAACTCCTTTGTTGAATGGAGTGATGACAATAACTTTGGTTTTCTCCACATTTAATACAAAGAAATGATCATTGATCTACTGAAAAATAAAACAACGCTGGAACCCATCACCATCAAATGCCAGACCATTGAGCAGGTCCATACCTACAGATACCTAGGTGCCCTCAATGAGGATAACCGGATTTGGTGGCAAACATTTATATGGTATTGTTAAAGGCATCGTCTATTTCTCTGGAAACTGAAATCCTTTCACATCTCTTAAAAGATCCTGAGAATATTCTAAGAAACCACAATTGGGGGCATCATCTTTTTTTGCTGAGGTTTGTTTGGGAAGATCAATCAAAAAGAGGGAAGAAAACAAGATTGGGGAGATTATCAAGAGAGCCCAATGCACAATCGGTTTACCCCTAGGTCAGTTCGGGTCAATCTAGATAGTTTCCTACACAAATTTGCAACATTAATAGGATACAAATCACGCCCCATGTTCCCAATCTTAGCCGAACAACTAAGGCCGGCGGAACACATGGCATTTTGAAAGTTTTCAAAAAATGAATGCGTTTTTCAACGGACTGCTTAAAAAAGACCCAAAAACAGGTTCAAAACGCCACGTGTGCCGCCGGCCTAAGTAGTAGCAGCACTCGTTACCGCCAGATGAACTGCCAGACTTAGAGGTTTTGCAACTTCTTTATCTCTAAATCAATGAACTGTTTAATTAGTCGATTGGTACCAATAAGTCGTGGACCGAACCTTGTTCCAACTTAACCAGGCTATATAGTCCCTTGAATTCCTTTCTAGTGTTCCTTTCTCCTGGTATGTGTCCGCGCTAATGTCCCTAAATGTCATGTCATGCTCAGTCCGCTTGTGCAAAGAAATTTCCCCAATGGGATCAATAAAGTTGTACTGTATTGTATGAGTGTGGCAGGTGATTGGCTTGCGAGATGTAATTTCCAGATTGTCCAGGTGGTGGCGCTGTGACTTCGTGCTGCTCGTAATATTGTAACCACATACAAAGAGAAGAGAATGAAAATCCAGCACTCGGTGATGGCAAATAATGTTCTGTTCCTTTATTCTTTAAAAAAAAACTCAGCACATCATGTGTGTGGATACATCGCAACAGATGGACACATTTTGGCTTGTTGGCCTTAGTCATGTAACCACATGCAGCCAGCAAATATTCTCTGCATTGTACTGAAAAGCTAAAAAAAACCCAATTGATTTTCACTTATTTATGGCTTTAGCTGTGCAGGTAAGATGAAAAAAGTCACTATCTGCGAGGTACCAAATGTATGTATATATAATAATATCAATATAGTAAAAAAAAAAAAAAAAAAAGTTTTAAAAACTGTTATTGCCAAATTCGGTTTCATAGGCAATGACTACCGCTATCATGGTCTCTGTAGCACCTAGACCCTTGATTTTGGTATTGTGTTACAGCTAAGAATCTCATCCTCCCAGAATCCTGTTCTGTGATATATAGACTCTGAGATACAAGCATAAACGGAATATTCATCTGCTGCTCACATTTCCAACTATGTTTTTAAATAAATGGATCTCTCCTTCTTTAGCACCGAGAACCACAAGCCTGATGTGATCTGAAAGATGAGATTCTTATCTTTAAAGGGAACCTGTCACCAGCAGCCCTTTTTCTGACTCCCCCATGTCCCCATAGAGAAAAGCGTGCACATTGCAAAAATGTTTTTATAATAAAATTGTCTTTTTCTGATAAAAAGAAAAATTTGATTCAATTTTACCCTTTTTATCTCATGAGCAGTGTCCCATGCCCCATGGGAGTGGCCAGTGAGGAGTGGTTAGAAGGGGAACCAATCCTCAGTGGCCACTTCCATGGGACACTAAACTTTCATCTAACTTTTCTTTTTATAGGAAAAAGCTAGTTTTATTATAAAAATACTTAAGCAATGTGTATCCTTTTCTCTATAGGGACATAAGGGAACCAGAAAAAGGGCTCCTGATGACAGGTTCCCTTTAAAGGACACCTGTCATCAGGTCTCTGTCACTAGTCCCGTCACCACTACCTGTTGGAGCAGCTAACAAGGATCCCATCCCAGCCTTTATCTAGTCAATTCATACATTAATCATTGTAAAATCATATTTTCTTTATTATGTAAATGAGGTTGGTCACCTGGTCAGAGGCAGTGATGTCACGCCTGTTACCCCTCCCCTCTCCTCCCCTGCTCATGTCTGTGTGTAATGTATAGTAAAGCATTGCTGGTGTCTGTGCTTTACCTGCTGACATGCTGCTAATCCTCCTAATACACAGAGACACAGACATCAGCTACACAAGTACCTGACATGTTCTGCTATAACACGGCTGCCTGGTGCTGTTGTATCTCTTTTATACACACACACACAGGCTGTAGGGGCCACCAGCACCAGGAAGCACATGGAGGAGCCATTACACCATTATACCTTACACCATTATACAGGCTGTCAGTCAAGCACTGGGGGTGTGGCTGTGCCTCCCACTCATGAATAAGCGGGACAGCTTGAATATGATAATGATTAATTGGACATTTCACAGGTCATTTGCATGCAGCTTTAGGACCTCATTGCTCAGGCAAGTAGAGGGACAATGAAGGGATAGAGGCAATGCTTTCTAATGACACTTTATGAAAATATATTTAGTTTAGGGGGGTTATTTTGCCTCATGGGTTCTCTTTAATATCGAATGCAGGGTTTTTAAGGTGCTGCAGAGCCAAAGATAGGGACTTCTGAAGTCCTACTCCCACTCCATCTTTTAATAGTGACTCATCTCAGCTAAAAAAGTGACTCTTCTCAAGTCCTCTGTTCCAAATAGCCAGTGCCCTAGGCATCCTCCGCCCACTGCTAGTAATGACCCTGTATGAAGTTACCACATTACTCCCCAAAATGCTTCACCACCCAGCCGGGTACTCCCACTTTAAGAAAAATCCTGTCTGTGAAAATTCAGGACTGTAGGGAATTTATTCTGATAGTAATAATATACAATTTTCCTTTTTGTTTTACAGGGTCAGGTCTCGGGTCCCCGGGGGTTGTCCGCCGTCCGCCGTCCCAGGAGTACCCACCCACGTTCCACAGCCCACCACCCATAAGGCGTGCTGGGCTTCCCATGACCATGACATTTAATTCCAGTAGTCACATGGTTCCCGTGTTGCTGGATACACCGGAAAGCACCTGCACTCCGCCCCTGTCCGTCGACGCTGACATGTTCACGTATAATATTCAGGAGTATGTCATTCCCTCCTCTATCTGTTATTCTTAGTTGTCTATGTAGATTGCTATGTAACCTGATCCCTCTGAATTGCAGTCTGTCTTGTGCTAGCAAGATGGATTCAGCAGATTTTAGTCACTTTAGGAGGAGAAGGAGGAAAAGAGCTTGGTAAATTGAGAAAATGGCCTATATTGTGTACCATTGTTTTATAAAAAATTTCTTGAAAATTCTTTGAACCTTAAAGGGGGTAAATTTCCTTCAAATATTTAAAAAACAGACTAGTTTTTTTTGTTTCCCTATTCCTCTGCCTGCAGGTCCCCGATGCCAGACCCCATTTCTGCCTCCATGAGATATGCTCCCCAGTATTACCATCAGAGTAACCCACTGGGCCCATTCCAGGTGCCGCAGTACCCCCAGTTCCAGCACCTCCCAGTACACAGCCTCACGCCGACCTCTCCTGATGACTCCGCTTTCCTGGCCATGTCTGCCAACAACCCCGGCATGCTGGCGTATGGCAACCCAGGACCCTACCTGCAGGGGCACCCCGCCAGTCACATCGTGCTCCAGCCAGGCACAGGTAACTCCATTACCCCCATGGATGGCTTCTCAGTCTGGTCCTGATGACCCCGGTCCCAGTCCTAGTTCCTCCTATTAAGGGTTCTGTGACCCCTTTATTTTGGGTCTAATGAACGTTCAGTAGACTGCTATGTTCCTTGTACCATGTCCAACATTCCCCGGTGCTGGTTCCCATGTCTAAGGTCTGACCTGAGTTTTAGGAGGCGAATTCCAAAAGATTCAGTTTTTCCAAAATCTGAATTTTTAAATGAAAATTAGTAAAATTGATGTGTGGTAATTTGACTGTGCATGGCTGGTATGGGGGATGATGAGTTTTGCTATTTACCACCCACCCCTTAATTCTGATAACTTAAAGGGGTTGTCCAGAATCAATTACTGTAGAACCTTGGATTATGAGCGCAATTTATTCTGGGATTGTGTTTGTAATCCCATGCACTCGTATATCAAAGCAAGATTTCCCATTGGAAATCATTGAAAAGCAGATGATTTGTTCCACAACTGAAAAATAGTCCTATATAGTAAAGCATCTAGTTTCTTTTTTTTTCCTTTTCCTTCAATACTGTTATAACATTTTTATAGAGAAGCATGTACAAATTTTGCTTAACGAGGTAACAATTTTTGTAAAGTGCAAGCTTTTCTTCCGAAACGTTCGTAGATTGGTTTACTCGTAATCCAAGGTTTTACTCTAAAAAATGGGCACGTCTTATCTTAACTTATTTTAGAATACCCCTATACTGGTTTGTAATTTTTATCCCACTTAAAGGGGTTTTCCCACGAAGACAAGTTAGGCCCTATCCACGGGATAGGGTCTAACTCGCTGATCAGTGGGGGTCTCAGTACTAAGACCCCCGCAGATCGCGAAAACTAGGGGTCTGACGGACCCCTTGCCGCTCCTCAGACTAATTGAGCAAACGGCCGGGCATAACCATTCTGCTCCACTTATCTCTATGGAGCTAACGGAAATTGCCGAGCGCCGCACTCAGGATCTCCGTCTGCTCCAAAGCGATTAACGGAGCAGAATGGTCATGTGCTGCCGCCACCTCCATTACTCTTATGGAGCGACAAGGGGTCGGTCGGACCCCTCGTTTTCGCGATCTGTGGGGGTCTCAGCACTAACACTCCCACTGATTGTCTTTGTGGGAAAACCCCTTTAAGCAGAGCACAAATCTCTCTGCTGTTCAGATTAATACAATGTATCAGATTGTGTAAGAGAAATGAAAAGTGTTTAGATTGGATACAACTGTGGCAAACCCTCAGATATCATTGGTATAAATACAGATTTAATGCCTCTGGGTGTAATGTATATAAGAATGTATCCATTCACTGACAGATACCATATGTTACCACTGACACCAGTGATTATTCAAGCAGACATATTCAGTGTAGGTGGAAGGGACCAGCAGAGGTGGGGGGCAGTGACCATCGCTGGGACCCCTGACACTCGTGACACTGTAGTGACAAGGGGATAGGTTTTGTTTTTGGGAAAACCCCTCCACTTGCATATGGGATGTCCCTTTGTTGTGCTCCTTGTGTCTCCTCCGCCTCTCCTGTCCCAGACAATAGCTGATTGTGATGAACAATGATCTACAGTGACGGGGGATTCCCCTCTGTGATGAGTTCTGATCCGTCTGATCGTCCCATCACATGTACAGACCCCATCTGCCATCCCCGGAGACGCCATGAGAGAAACTGGAGATGGAATTGTTTCCTTTTACTTAGGAGACATCCATGGAAATGCATAAGTTACCTACAACTTCCATAAAAATAACTGATGTTATCATTTCCACCACCTCTGCTTCCTGTACATGTATGGAAACAACCTCATTTACATGAAGAGACATGAAGGCAATACAGGCTATTACAAACTAGTCACACCTGCTGACAGGTTCCCTGCAGCCAGTGTTATGTACTGTCTCTGGGAGATGTATGATTAGACCTTTGTATATGGTGTGAGTAGCAGCAGGACTGTGAAATATGGATTTATATTATTGAATGGAAGCTTCACAAAGTTAATTGTGGGTGTTTCCTCACACTGCTGTGCTCTCTGCAGACGGTATTATGTATTGCCATTGAAGGGATGTGTAATCATAGCTTTATTTATGTTGTAAATAGCAGCAGGACTGTGAAATATGGATTTATATTATAGGATGGAAGCTTCATAAAGTTCATTGTGGGTGTTTCCTTACACTGCTGTGCTCTGTACTCTCTGCAGACAGCATTCTGTATTCCTCTTGAAGGGATGTGTAATCATAGCTTTATGTTGTTAGTAGCAGCAGAACTGTGAAATATGGATTTATATTCCAGGATTGTAGCTTCTCGGGTCCTCACACTGCTGTTCTCTTAACGCTCTGCATTGTGCTGCCCCTTCTTTCTTCTCTGGGTAGAAGTTACTCCTGACAAAAGGAAAGGACCAACGAGCAGCACCGTGCAGTGAGCACAGAGCACAGCATTGTGAGGACATGCCCCAGTGCACCACATTCATTATCACCTTTGATCAAACTGAACTTTATTTATATAAAACCTTTGAAGAATCCTAAACATTGAATATTTCCCACAATATTTTCATACTAACATAATTAAATATTTTCCAATAACAATAATTTTACAGATTTTACTTCCCTCCTGTACTTTGCTTTTCTTATCCCGCTCCGATCTCTAATTATTTACCTTGTTCTACTCTATTCACATCCAAAGCTGCATCCCATTAATAAAATTTCGCTGCTCTCTCCCAGAAATGGCACCCGAGCTGCCCATGGGTTCAGGACCACTGAAGTGAATGCGGCTCAGCTGCAATTCCATACACAGCCTGTGTATGTGTATGTGAGGCGCTGTTTTTGGAAATCGGTGGCCTCAGTGTCCTCTGTCTCTCTTCCCAGCAGGTGGACTCTTTCACCCCTCCCCATGGAATGATATGTACCTACAGGGGGCGCCGTATACCTGCTCCCGTCCCCAGCCAGGGAATGTGTGCAGTATACCGGAGCAGCCCCAGTACTCCCATTACAAAGCTTACCTCCAGCCGCCACCTCAGAAAGCTGCAGCCACTGCCGAGACCACGGAGGAGACACAGAATGAGCCACGTGGTAATGTAATAATCTCATGGTCCCCGACTAACCAGAGATAGTGGGGGTACTCTGGCCATCAGTGTTCAAACGGTGGCAGAGACGGCCACAGAGAACATGTAATAACAGCAGAGTGCCCCCACAGACTGGCTGTCATTACACAGTTTTCTGTAGTCTCTGACTGTCATTATGGGGACATTTGTAGTAGCCACTGACTATGGGGGCACTCTGGCTGTCATTATGGGGACATTTGTAGTAGCCACTGATTATGGGGGTACTCTGGCTGTCATTATGGGGACATTTGTAGTAGCCACTGACTATGGGGGTACTCTGGCTGTCATTATGGGGACATTTGTAGTAGCCACTGACTATGGGGGTACTCTGGCTGTCATTATGGGGACATTTGTAGTAGCCACTGACTATGGGGGCACTCTGGCTGTCATTATGGGGACATTTGTAGTAGCCACTGACTATGGGGGCACTCTGGCTGTCATTATGGGGACATTTGTAGTAGCCACTGACTATGGGGGCACTCTGGCTGTCATTATGGGGACATTTGTAGTAGCCACTGACGATGGGGGCACTCTGGCTGTCATTATGGGGACATTTGTAGTAGCCACTGACGATGGGGGTACTCTGGCTGTCATTATGGGGACATTTGTAGTAGCCATTGACTATGGGGGCACTCTGGCTATCATTATGGGGGAACATCTACTGTGGGGACATTCTGGCTGTCATTCTGAGGTGTCTCTAGCTAGTCAGAGTATCCCCAAAGTCAGTGACTAATCAAAGTGGCCCCATAATGACAGCCAGAGTACCCCCATAGTTGGTTACTAATAAGTGGCCCCATAATGACAGCCAGAATACCCCCCACAGTTGGAAATCCACCAGAGAGAACATACAATGACAGTCAGCGCCTCGACAATTTGGGTACCAACCAGACAGACCGGGCAGGGATCACCCATTGTGAGTACATAATGGCAGTCAGAGTGCCCCCATAGTCATTTACTAGTCAAAGTGCCACCACAGTCGGGGAGCAACCAGAGAGACCTATAATGACAACTATAGTCAGGGATCAGTCATAGTGCCCCCAGAATGACAGTCTTTTTCTTTCTTTCAGGTCTGGACAATGCCCCCTCCCCCTCCCTGTGACCTCCCTGTAGATGTAGACGGTTACCTTGGTGCGTACTGAGCGCCATATACATGAGAGCGCTTTTTCTCGTTTTCCTCTTTGGTTCGCTGTCGGATCAGAACTGTTTGATGCTTTAGTTTGTGTTTTGTTTGGCATCTCAATAAAGACTCATTTTGTTGAAGTTTTGACAAAAATCTGCTCTTGATGTTTCTCTTCTGTAATATAAAGACCTGTTCACATGCGGGGGGAAGAGAGTCACCAGAACTGCCGTGCCACCTTAACATTTTTTTTTCGGGACACACAGAGCTAGTTAAAAAGATAGTAAAAGTTTAAAAAAAATTTTCCATTTTCATTTGGAGATAAAAGTGGTAATTTTTTTTTTAATTTTTAAATTACCGGTAACTCAAAATGAAAATTTATTTATACATTTTTTTGGTGTTTTTACTTTATATGTCCCCCATGAGGTCATAAAAGATCCCTGGGGGACTTTTTCCCAATTATCTTAATAGTTGGCTGTAAGCAGCCGATCGCATAGTAAACAGTCAAAAACGGACTGAAAACGCATGACTAAAAACTGACCAGAAACTCAACGTGTGGCAGCACCCTAATTAGACTCAGCAGCTCTGTTTAACCCCTTTAGACCAGGTGGTCACGTGACCGCAGAGTATACGAAGCCGGCGGCCGCGCCGATGCTGTGTGGGGCGGAGAAGATAGAAGTGGTAATGAACAGCATCTCCCTTTTCCCGGTTTTGGGCCGTTTTTAAGCTGTCCGTTAAAAAACGCATGCGCTAAAAACCGCAAAAAGCCTATTTTACCAATTATCTTGATTAAAACCGGTCAAAAACGGAAGTGATTTCAAAAAACACATGCGTTTTTTAACGGACTGCTTAAAAACGGCCCAAACCCGGGTTCAAAGCGCATAGGTGCTGACGGCGATACTTACAGGTCCCCGCCTCATGAATACAGCTGACAGAATACGAGGTTATTTGGTAAGAGGTTGGATCGATTAAAACAAACTTTGCAAACGTAAGTTTTAATAAAAATTTAATATATATAAAGAAGCTGGGGACAGGATTAGGGGGGACATATTTGGTGGGGGTATTTTTGGGGGGTGACAGGTCCTCTTTAACTGAGTTTATATACCTTAACTGTTAGGCCACTTTCACACATACAACAGCTGAGGAGAGGTGATTTGCCTAGTTACATTACTGTCAACAGTTAAAGGGGTCTTCTCGTCTGGGCATTCACATTCAGTTTGATAAATCTGCCATATATAAACATTTCTTCAATTAGATGTTATTAAAAAAAATGTCCCTGTGTGAAGATAATTTCTCATAAATGTAGTCATATGGTCCCTTAGAAACGAGATGGCTTCCTCGGATACGGCCACCGCTGCTGGAGGGATTGCACAAAGAAACAAAAGGTTTTTGTATATGAAATGTCCGGGAGTTACTACATGTCGCACAGCCATCCTGTGGTAATGATCGCTGAATCCTGGTGGTCCGGCAGGACCCTATAGCGCAAGTCTGGTCACCGCTGCCAGAGTGTGACGTGGTCGTATCCGAGGAAGCTATCTGGTTTCTAAGGGACAACATGGCTGCATTTATGAGAAATTATCTTCACACAGGAACATTTTTTTTAAATAACATCCAATTGAAGAAATGTTTATACATGGCAGATTAGTGAAACTGAATGTGAGCACCCAGACGAGAATACCCCTTTAAGTTTACAAAACCCATCGTAAATGCAATATTATTGCCGGATGCATTGCAGAAACATCTCCAGAATCCGACCGTTTCTGACATTTGAAACTTCTAAAATGCTAATTGTTGCACTTATTCACTCTCGACTAGACTACTGTAACTCCCTACTAATCGGTCTTCCCCTCGCTAAACTCTGTCCTCTACAATCTATTCTTAATACAGCAGCCAGGCTCGTCTTTCAGACGAAAAGCTACACGGATGCCTCCAGTTTGTGCCAATCACTGCACTGGTTTCTTGTCTCCTTCCGTATTCACTTTAAAATAATAACCCTCATCCACAAAGCTCTGAATAATGCTGCACCTCCCTATCTCTCTTCTCTCATCTCAGTCTATCGCCTTTCCCGTGCCCTTGATCTGCCAGTGACATTAGATTAATCTCTACCTTAATTTGAACCTCTCATGCAAGTCTCCAGGACTTCTCCCGAGTTGCTCCAATTCTCTGGAATGCCCTTCCCCGGACTCTGAGACTAATACCCACCCTCCAAAGCTAAACGTGCTCTTAAAACCAATCTCTTTAGGCAAGCCTATCACACTTGCTAACTGCTTGAAATGTCTACTCTCCCTTTACTAATCCATCCTATCTCCCTTCTGTTATCCGGCAAACAGCTGATATATACCAAGCTCCAGGCTTCTCTGCAGTCTTTTTCACCTAGGACCCTGTAAATAAGATGGCGGCTGATGGCTGGTTCAAGCAGCAACATTGTTGTTTAGTAAATTATTTATTAAATTATTTTATATTGTTCCCTCATAAAGAATGGCTGGACCATTATACAACCTCTTGTGTCACACCCTCATCCTCATAGTCTGTAAGCTCTTGTGTCACCCCCTCATCCTCAAAGACTGTAAGCTCTTGTGTCACCCCCTCATCCTCAAAGACTGTAAGCTCTTGTGTCACCTCCTCATCCTCATAGACTGTGAGCTCTTGTGTCACCCCCTTCATCCTCCTAGACTGTAAGCTCTTGTGTCACCCCCTCATCCTCATAGACTGTAAGCTCTTGTGTCACCCCCTCATCCTCATAGACTGTAAGCTCTTGTGTCACCCCCTCATCCTCATAGACTGTAAGCTCTTGTGTCACCCCCTCATCTTCATAGACTGTAAGCTCTTGTGTCACCCCCTCATCTTCATAGACTGTAAGCTCCTTTGCCACACCCTCATCCTCATAGACTGTAAGCTCTTTTGCCTCATCCTCATAGACTGTAAGCTCTTGTGTCCCCCCTCATCCTCATAGACTGTAAGCTCTTGTATCACCCCCCTCATCCTCATAGGCTGTAAGCTCTTGTGTCACCCCTTCATCCTCATAGTCTGTAAGCTCTTGTGTCACCTCCTCATCCTCATAGACTGTAAGCTCTTGTGTCACCCCCTCATCCTCATAGACTATAAGCTCTTGTATCACCTCCTCATCCTCATAGACTGTAAGCTCGTGTCACCCCCTCATCCTCATAGACTGTAAGCTCTTGTGTCACCCCCTCATCCTCATAGACTGTAAGCTCTTGTGTCACCCCTCATCCTCATAGACTGTAAGCTCTTGTGTCACCCCCTCATCCTCATAGACTGTAAGCTCGTGTCACCCCCTCATCCTCATAGACTGTAAGCTCTTGTGTCACCCCCTCATCCTCATAGACTGTAAGCTCTTGTGTCACCCCTCATCCTCATAGACTGTAAGCTCTTGTGTCCCCCCTCATCCTCATAGACTGTAAGCTCTTGTATCACCCCCCTCATCCTCATAGGCTGTAAGCTCTTGTGTCACCCCTTCATCCTCATAGTCTGTAAGCTCTTGTGTCACCTCCTCATCCTCATAGACTGTAAGCTCTTGTGTCACCCCCTCATCCTCATAGACTGTAAGCTCTTGTATCACCTCCTCATCCTCATAGACTGTAAGCTCGTGTCACCCCCTCATCCTCATAGACTGTAAGCTCTTGTGTCACCCCCTCATCCTCATAGACTGTAAGCTCTTGTGTCACCCCTCATCCTCATAGACTGTAAGCTCTTGTGTCACCCCCTCATCCTCATAGACTGTAAGCTCTTGTGTCACCCCTTCATCCTCATAGTCTGTAAGCTCTTGTGTCACCCCTTCATCCTCATAGTCTGTAAGCTCTTGTGTCACCCCCTCATCCTCATAGTCTGTAAGCTCTTGTGTCACCCACTCATCCTCATAGTCTGTAAGCTCTTGTGTCACCCACTCATCCTCATAGTCTGTAAGCTCTTGTGTCACCCCCTCATCCTCATAGACTGTAAGCTCTTGTGTCCCCCCCTCATCCTCATAGACTGTAAGCTCTTGTGTCCCCCCCTCATCCTCATAGTCTGTAAGCTCTTGTGTCACCCCCTCATCCTCATAGTCTGTAAGCTCTTGTGTCACCCACTCATCCTCATAGTCTGTAAGCTCTTGTGAGCAGGGCCCTCAATCCTATTGTTCCATATGACTGTTTGTTCTTTGCAATGTAATATAGTTGTATATGTCCCCTATGATTTGTAAAGTGCTACGGAATTTGATGGCGCTATATAAATAAAGATTATTATTATTATCACTTTAACCAAAGTAACCAAATGAAACCGCATACCCAAAATGCAACGTGTGAACGCAACCCCTGAAAACTGTTTGCACAAGGCCCTGATGTGGCTGCAGGTTTTGGCACAAGCCATGAGGAAATTTCAGTCACAAACATGTTCATGGAGTGATTTTGTGTTTAAAATATTTATTATATAATCAATAGTGAAAAGATAGCTGAAAGTGAAATCTCCTCAGAGACTACAGCGTGCTTCCTGTCACTGCTCCAGCTCCTCACACCACAGAACACTTCGCCATTGTCTACTCTAGAACTTCCTCCTTCATCTTCCTAGTCCTGAAAAGCGCGGGAAAAGCCGGCACTGGCCAATCCGAGCAAAGCCCGCGAAAAGTGACGAGCGTGAGGGCGGGGCCTGCAAAGCGGAGCATGCGTAATTGCTTGGCGGTGGGGAAAGGGAAGCCGCCGATGCACCGGAGGGAACGTGTGTGAACGGTGCGTGCGGCGGACTCGGGTGCGGGGGAGTGGACGGGCAGCAACGGGCGGTATGCTGCGCCTCCTGTCGGTTTCCCCCAGCCACGCACTCCTTCTTCAGCATTATTATTGATTTTCGTTTAATGCCATCACGTGATCCGGTGGGCGTGGCTTACTCACTGCCTCTACATAAGCGACAGGTAAGTGTGACGTCATTGTTGGGTGTGTTGTAGACCACTGCTTCGTACTGCGCATGCGTTGGAATGTCAATAGTTTGACGTTTTTGTTGTGAATGGTCTGCAAATCATTTTTTTATGTGTGTGACCGCCAAATTTAGGTAGAAAAAGATAATATTTGGAGCTGACCACAAAGGCATCCAGGGGGTATCTGGTCACATGACTTGAAATTGCAGTAGATCAAGGGGGCTATGTGAACTAAAGATACCTAGCGGCCATGCATGTGCTGCTAAGTACAGTATTTTGGAAAAGCTAATGTTAATAATACTCGGATGCAACATGGGCCCTCAGATTGGAGATGTGAGAGCAGCCGTGCACCTGTGTGCAACTGTGTGACATCACATGACTAGGCACTGGAACATAGACTGTTCAATATGTCTAGCACTCTTATTCACAAAGTGACAGACTGTGAAAGTGACCCCCCCCCCTTTATTCTTGTGATCAGTGGAGGTCCCAGCCATCAGACCCCCACTGATCATTGTATTGGGGATACCAAAGAATCTTGGGAAAGCCCATTTAAAGATTTAGGATATGTCATCGATGTCTGTCATTTAACAATAAGCGTCATTGTTTATTTCCTGTGGTTAAACACCTTGTTATATCCCTGGTCATGTGATGTCACACAGGTGCACTGCTCGTTAAAATGTAGAGAGTAATCAGAAACTCTGATTACGAACAGTGCATCTGTTTGACATCACATGACTGGGGACGTGATGATCCGTGCACCTGTGTGACATCACATGATCGGGGGACATGACGAGCCGTACACCTGTGTGACATCACATGACCGGGGACCGGTACTTATCCACAGGAAGTAAACAATGAAGTAAACAATGAAGCGTCCTATAGAATGACTGAAAGCAGAGATATAGAAAACTGAAGAACTGATACAGAAAGTTTGTAAACTCCACGTGGGAACGCACCCTCATGCTTCCAGCTCTGTCCATTACATAGATATTACATCTTCAACCGATCCCCTGTTCTGGAGTCTAGGACATATTAATCTAATACTGATGACCTGTCCTGATGGGTGATTAATAGAATAAGAAATGCATGGAAGATCCCTTTAACTCTGGAAGGGGATTTGCAGGGCAGAAGGGGAGATCAGTTTAGAACAGTAAAATCTACAGCCGCCCCCTTAATGCCTCTATTTCTAATCACGTGGTAAATACACAGAACAAAATAATTTCCATTACATAAGAAACCTCGACTCTATCCCCCGAGGTCCCAATATGAAAACCACATGTCCTCAGGCTTCCGGATGCTCGTATTCTGCTCCAGCTGGACGGACCCTTGCTGAGCTCAGTGCTGACCCTGAACACAATATGTGACGGCTTTATCTGTTTGCAGAGGTTTCACTCCTGATTTATTGTACCAGGCTTGTCTCTCTAGAGGATAAAAACAATTTAATTTGATGTGATGTTTAAAGGGAACCTGTCAGGATGACTTGGGACACAAACCCACCCACAGGTTCCCATTAAAACGTAGCATGATCCAAGGAAAAAAAAAAAAAATTCTCGCCACCATTCACATAATTCAGACACAAATGGGCATCAGAGGTGGGGACAGTGTCGGTACATCTATAATGGTCTTTTCCCAAATATGCCAAAAGCGGTGCTCAGCTCAAAGCTAGAAATCCATGTAGAAACTAAGAGAAAAGGAGGATAGCGGCATTCGCCAATTTGTGCAAAATCCTTTATTACGAAGATGTTGTACAGGGATAGTGCGGGGCCTGGCGACGGGCCGTTTTGCGCCACCTCAAGCCATTAAAAAATAGGATCTAATTTAAAGGGATATTTGGGTGTTCCATGGTTATCGGGACAAAACCAGCACATAATTATAGAGGTTAAAGTTTAAGGAAATCTCTTCCTTCTAATATCAACTTTTACAATAGTGGTAATGGGACCGCTTCCCTCTTCCACTGTGTGAGACCACAACAAGCAGAAGGAGGGAAAAGTGCTGCAGCAGGAGGAGTTGACAGTGTAACAATCTGTGAAGCTGCAGCACAAAGGGGCTCCGGTAACTCCACTAGAACACCACTAATATTTAAAAGTTAATTTAGAAGGAAGGAGGCCATGGATAAGAAATATAAAAAGTCACTGTACTTGGCTCTATGTGTAAGTGCCCCTGGTTTATCATGATGGATTTTGATGGTAGATTTCCATTAAAGAGGGAGAGGGCTCCTTTAAGAGGGAAGCAGTACCCTGTCCCCCTTCCTTTTTTCTCTTGGGCGCTTCCTCTTGGCTTGGTATTTCCCTTTCTAGACTTGTACTTGTTGCTTCTCGCTGTCATATTGTTAGAATGTTTTGCAAGTGATTGCAGATGCTTCCTCTCTTGTATTCCAGGTTTTGTGATGTGGGAATGTGCTCCATTATGTTTTCTGTTTTTATATTTCTGGTAATTGCAGGGAAGTCACATAGGCACCAGTCTTGCACATGCACACTTAGGGTGGTGGCACACGTGGTGTTTTCAAGCCGTTTTTGGGCCGTTTTTAAGAAGTCCATTATGATAATTGGAAAAAATGGACAAAAACGGAAAGACCAGATGCGTTTTCAAAAACGCATGCGTTTTTTATCAGACTGCTTAAAAACATCCCAGAAATGGGTTTAAAACGCCACATGTTCCACCACCCTTAGGCTGGATTCACACGACCGGTGCCCGCCGTACCGTAGCACGGCGGGCACACGGCAGCGCGTGGGGAGAAGAGGAGGGGGAGAGCGCTGCTCACCCCCGCCCCTCTCCATAGGAATATATGGCGCACGGCGCCGTATGCCCTGGAAAAATAGGACATGTCCTATTTTTTCACGGGGCACGGAGCAGTACGGTGCCGCACGTGTGTGGCACCGTACCACTCCCGTAGGGCGCCGTGCGCCCATTGCCGTCTATGGGGGGGACCCCCTTGCGGTAGTGTGAATGCAGCCTAAGGGTGAAGACACACATGGCGTTTTTGGGCCGTTTTTACTAAGTGCGTTTTCAGATCGTTAAAAACGCATGCGATCTGAAAACGCACTTAGTAAAAACGGCCCAAAAACGCCATGTGTGTCTTCACCCTTAGGGTGAAGATACACTTGGCGTTTGTAGACCGTTTTTGGGCCGTTTTTAGTTAGTGCGTTTTCAGACCGTTAAAAACGCATGCGTTTTTGACCATTTTTGATTAAGATAATTGGTCAAACCTGTCAAAAACGCATGCGTTTTTAACAATCTGAAAACGCACTAACTAAAAACGGCCTAAAAACGCCAAGTGTGTCTTCACCCTAATGCTGCTTTTGTAAACTTAAGGTGCATCCACACGTGGCGTTAACGCATTCATTTTGAAACAGATTACAACAGCTGAGAACAGGAGATTCGCCTGATTACATTGCTTTTAACATCACATTTACAAAACGTTTTGTAAGCGCAATGGTAACTGCAATGTAATCAGGCAAATCTCCTCTTTACAGCATTGCAAAGCGTTTCAAAATGGCGTGCGTTAACGCCATGTGTAAATACACCCTTAGTTTGGATAAGCATGCATGTGTTTTCAGTGTACACAGGGTGATAAAGAGGTGTCTCATCTTTGTGATAGTTAGGATCTATCCATAGGCTAGGTCATCAGGATCAGATGAGATCCCTGCACTGTGCAATGGAGAGTATCCGTGTGAGGGCTCGTACACCCATGTAGTCTGTATGATACCATGAGGCTCCCTGGAGGGGTCATGTACAATTCTTTGAGGAGTTCTCCAAGGATTTCAATTTGAATGTAACTTTCTAATCCTTAAGGCTCATGTACACCAGGCAGTATATATTTTGTCTATTGACTGAGATACTTCCCTCTATGTGATGTATGATTATAGTTGTAGCATATTCTGGCCCGGCTCCAGCTTTCACTTCTGCAGTTTCCTCCCCTGTCGTATCACGTCTGTTTCCTCCTTTAGTAAACAAAAATCACCATAGACAAGATCCTTAAAGGGCACCTACCACCACAAATCTACCTATAAAGGTAGATCGGGTGGTAGGTGGATCAATGGGATGTGAGGATAGCCCTTTTAAGGACTAATCCTCACGTCCCCGCTCTTCTTTAGTAACTTTTATTTTACTTTTATGGTAATTTTATTATGCGGCTACTGGGGCGTGGAGTAGCCGCATCTGAGGTTACACGAGGCGGCTACTCCACACCCCGGTAGCCACTTTACCCCTCCTACTCACCATCTTCGGCACGCAGCTGCTCGTAGCTGCTCGCCCTCGTCCGACGATCCTGCCGTCTGCGCATGTGCAGAACAGCAGACCCGCGCCTGTGCAGCCCCGGCTTCGCATGCGCAGACGCATGCGCAGACGGCAGGATCGTCAGACGAGGGCGCGCAGCTACGAGCAGCTGCGTGCCGAAAATGGTGAGTAGGAGGAGTAAAGTGGCTACCGGGGCGTGGAGTAGCCGCCTCGTGTAACCTCAGATGCGGCTACTCCACGCCCCAGTAGCCGCATAATAAAATTACCATAAAAGTAAAATAAAAGTTACTAAAGAAGTGCGGGGACGTGAGGATTAGCCCTTAAAAGGGCTATCCTCACGTCCCATTGATCCACCTACCACCCGATCTACCTTTATAGATAGATTTGTGGTGGTAGGTTCCCTTTAAAAGTACTCAGGATAACACAATAACACATTCTCTAATTCACTTATTTAAAAAAAAGAAATGAAGAATTTCACAGATATAATTCTAACCTGTCTCTATCAGTCCTGGTGTATACAATTTTGACTGCCCAGGATTCCTACGTAAATCTTCTAAGTATAGTTGAGCAGGGAAGATTCTTCTTGTGAAAAGCATCTCATGTCTGCTGGATGCAGTGTACTATCTGCCCCACCCCATCCATTACAAGAGGAGCTCATACACAGACCCTTCCTGCCAGCAAGCGGCAGCATGTTCAGACTTACTCTACAAGCTACAGGCAATATAAGATCTTTATAGCAGGGGAAGGAGGCATATAGCAGAGCAGAGTGTGTGTGTTTTAGCTGAGATATAGTGTAGCTCTCCGTGTGTGTTATAGTTGAATTAGCAGAGCTGAGATGTCATTGTGTGTTATATCCATCTCGTGGATCTCATCATCTCTCATGACTCTGATATCTTATCTCAGATATTAGTGAATGTTCAGAAGCTAAATGAAAATGTAGATAAACCCTGGACTCTGATAATCTAAGCACATTGTCGGCACACAACATCTCACAGAACTATAGGGATGGACTGAGGCTCCCTATCATATGTTTAATAGGGAGCCGTTCAGGAGCAGGAAGAGCCGGCTCTTCTTAGTGAATGGACCCTAATGATCCAACTCTGTAAGAAGAGCCGGACTTCCCATCACTAAATCTTACTGGATTTGCTGCTAAATTACTTTGAGAGAGAACTAAGGCATCATGGGATCTGTGGGCAGGGTGAATTGGACACAGCTTCAGGGCAGATACAGGAAGAAGTTAGTCTCCGCCTACTTCACCTATTGTGAGAAAGATTTGTGTCTAACACAAAACAGGAAACATGCCAAAACTATGGAAAGAAAATTGCGAGCAGCACAACATGGGCATAGTTCTGTCTGTTTTTAAAGGGGGAATCACGTATGAGGATATGGTAAAATCACTATAACTTTACAGTTGCGCTTTAAGCAACCCCTTTCCTACACCTCCTCTTGAATGGAGGTTATTCACGCAGTCTTCTGGAATTTTTTTATTTTTATCTTTTTGCTAAATCAGGCGCAGAATTGTAAAACTCTGACACAGCAAATTTAGGCTCAGTTACGCTGAAGTCACAAAAAAAGAGAAAAAAAACCAAAAAAAGTTTGATAAATGACCCCCAATGTCTCCTCGAGTTATATAACCCATAGTTTGTTTACTACATCCACCATAGATGTTGTAGCTGGGGCCTAGATCTAGACCTTGTATAATGTGACTCCCCTCTCTGCCAGACAGCCCTCACTCAGCAAAGCTGCCGGTCAACTGCCTCATGACGCTGGCATCTGTACATTGGACAAAGCTGTGTATGGGAGCGCTGCAGGGGTTCCCAGTTAGGTGACTAGTAGCTGGACTGCAGTTCCCAGGTACAGCCACCATACAGAGTTCGGAGTCTGTCCAGGTGCAGGATTCAGATGTCAGACCCCATGATAAACACACTGATGAACCATCCCTAAAATTATTGGAGTGGAAACTTGAAATTTCTAGTAGGAATAACAGAGGCTTCTAAAACAGAGTTTTCTGGAGAAGGAAAGAAATAAGAAGCGGATAATATATATCAAATCCATTACCACTGGTGCTGCTGCGGGTCTGTCTGGCATTGGGATGCTGCTGGTATCAGGTAAGATAACATAGGGGTGTGGGGGTATAATACAGGCGGTCACAACCCAAAAGTGTAAAGATTGAGTTGGAGCCCCTTCCCAGGTGATCACTGAGAGCTGTATAGTGCTATATATATATATATATATATATATATATATATATATATATATATATATATATATATATATATATATATCTATATATATATATCTATATCTATCCTGCAACGTGAAGCATTTGAGCCATGACTCTGTATACAAGACACTTTATGTATATACCTGCGCTTAGCTGTCACGCAAGGTATTTGTATGTCTTCTTATATGTCTTCTCATCACTCTGTGTAGGATGCTGGGAGGAATGCAGGACCACCACAAGGAAGCCCTGATCAAACTGAGAGTGAGACTAATAGAGGAGATGGTGGCTGACGAGCTGATGGAGCATCTGGTCTCCAAGAAGGTCCTGACTCCTTATATGCAGGAAAAAATCCAGGTGAGAAGAGGAGAAATCATAATGCAAAAGTCACTGACCGTACAAGAAACATGGGGGGGGGGTCATGTTTCATTGGTTTTGCTGTGTTTTTCTTTCTTCCTTTTTTTTTTTTTGGTGTAAAAACAAAAGTTGCATTGAGTTTTTTGGTGACTTTTCAATGCTAAAAAGTTGCACTGGACTTTTACGCCACTTCTTTTATATGGCTTAAACATAGAACTACTGCTGGTACAAAGCCAGTGATATAGAAGTCGCACACACACTTCTTATGCTTCTTTTGCGACTTCCAGTAGAGCAGAAGAACATTTACGTTTCTCCAGTTTTTCTACATCTTTCATTCTGCTGTCTTTCTTTTTAGGTGATCTATGTACACTGCTGCTCTATATGCCCGAGCCATAGTAATGTGTCTGTGCTCTGTATACTTGGCCTGTACTATATCTGTACTAAGGCATCTGTAAGGGATGGCACTGGGGCCAGGGCAGATAAACCAGCAGTGTCTGTCACTTCCCCAGCTCTTCGGGTCACTTCGGAAATGTCGGGGGTCAGTCTGTGACCTAAGTGGACCCCGTTGATATCACTTCTTGGCCACAGCAGGTCCTGTGATCCTCAACACTTCTGGCTCCTTTGCCATTAGAATCAGTTGCTAAAACAGGGTGAGGACACTTTCATTTTGCTTACCAGGACTCTGTATGAGTAAATATAGTATAGATCGCTACCCTATCACATTGTGCTGGCTATGTAATATGCAATAGGGTTTTAATATAACTGCTGCTTAACATTTGCTCTTCTCTCCCGTCTCTTCACAAGTCTAAAGGGGTGAGTTTCAGGCAGAACAGCGCCCTGCTGGATATGCTCCCCAAGCGAGGCCCTGAAGCCTTCTCCATCTTCTGCACCGCGCTGCGAGACACCGATCAGGAGCACCTAGCGAGACAACTGGAACATCAGACCCAGAGCATCAAACCAGAGGTGAGAGAGCGGCCGAGCTGTGCCAGACACATCACAAATATCACACTGACATCATAGAGCATTGAGGAACTTGTGCAGATTTCCCATAATCCTTTATTATTTTTTTGTAGTCATATTAACCCCTTTCCAATGTGGCGTACCATTACTGCATCATGTTGGAAAGTGGCTATGGAGAGGACTCGCAGGCTGAGCAGTCAGACCACAAGCCATAAGATAATTAATTATCCATTGGATAAGTGTATATTATAGCGCAGTCTCATGAAGTTGTTCCGGAACGTTTTCCACCATGTAGTTTATCTTAAAGTCACACCATTGCATTGCTTCCATAGAAGAACATTGAATGAAGGTTTAAAGGGAACCTGTGACATTAAACTACCAGCTTCCTCAAGGAGGGTATGAAATGTCCTTTCTTGAATTCCCTCTTTTATGTGATATCTCATCCGTTTACCTATATAAAAAAAATCTCCACCAAAGTCATGTGACAATGAGCAGAAGAGTCAGAATTAATCTGAGATGATTCAAGTTTAGAGGCTGCAGAGGAAAGTCACTCTAGACATGAATCTGAATCTGATCACAGAGCCACAAGCCTCGTGCAATCTGAAAGAGATTCATATCTTTAATATGACACCAGCTGCATGTTACTAGGTGCTATAGAATTGAAGATGGGGCATCTGAAGTGACCCTCCCCTTGTAGTCTTGAAACATGACTCTTCTCAGGCAAATCTGACTCTTCTGTGCTCATTGTCACGAGACTTTGGAGGAGAACAGATCTCGATAATAGTTTAGTGGTCCCCTTCATATTGCACAGGATAAACAAATGATTTGTGGGGTTCAGGGTGTCACACCTCACTAATGACCTCTCTGTAGATCACACTACTGGCACAACATCAATTACAATGTTGGTAGGAATCACCAGAAATTCACTAACTCTTCTGTGTAAGATCCTGTATGCCTCCATAAACCGCAGACAAAACCTGTGTAGGGGAAACTCCCGATCTTGTATGACTTCCACGATTCTTTGTCTCTTATTGCAGGAAATCTTGTTTCCTTTGTCTGTGGAGGAGCGAGGAGGGCGTCATCGCTGGCGGGGTGAGGCTGCCGTACAGTTTATTGACTTACAGCCAGTCACTGGCACAATATCACTAGATGTTATTCTGAGAGATTTCACAGGAATCTGCAGTTGTGTTTAGTGCAAACAATATGTGAGTCACCATCTAGCCCCAAACACGTGAAAGGTCGGCTGAGGCTGCGATCTCGCTCTGCTCTATGTTTTGTGCATTTTTGAATGCTGGGAAAACAATGCATGAAATAAAAATACAGTCAAAATAAATATTAGTAATATTGATTCAAATTGCAGAACGCCTGGATTTTTCCCAAAAAGTATTTAAAAAATAAATAAAAACCTGGAACTATGAGAATCCTCTTTAAACCATATTTACAAGGGGTTGAGACACATTGGAGGCAAATGCTTAAGACTGGAGTTAAGGGTGTTCGGCTTTTTAGTGACTATGGGTGCCAGTTAGCTGGTGTTAGGTTATATAGCCTCTGCTATGCTGAATTTAAAACATGCCTTTGTCAGCATTCTGAATCATTTCAGTAGTCTATAAAACTTTATTTCACATTACCTGGCTCCCTGCTTGCAGTGTGTAGTGAGAAACAGCTACACACTGCCTGCTCAATGCACATGATAGGAAGGGTAGAGGGAGCTGCATGAGTGTGAAGGAGAGGAGACTGACCCTCCCCAGGGACTCGCCACACACTTCTAGCAGGGAGCCAGGTAATGTGAATTAATCGATTATAAGGTAGTGAAATGATTCAGAATGCTGATAAAGACCTTTTTAAAATCAACACAGCATAGGCTATTGGAACCTGTCACATTCCACAGGAAAGGGAATAGCAAGCTGATCAGTAAGGGTCCGACTGCTGGGACCCCCTTTAATCTGTTGCTGAGTTATAGGGATATTCCGGGATCTGTTTATTGATCAGCCATAAGATAAATAAGAGTACTGTGTTTTAAAGGAAACCTACCACTTGTAGTGGCAGGTTTCTGATGGAAATACCGAGCACCAGCTCAGGGTGAGCTGGTGCCGGAGCTTAGTTTAGTTAGTGTTTTAAACCGCGGTATCGCGGTTTAAAACACTTTTTAAACTTTATAGCCGGCACAGGGAGGTAAGCGCCGAGCGCGTACCTGCCTGCGCTGGCTATAAAGTTTAAAAAGTGTTTTAAACCGCGATACCGCGGTTTAAAACACTAACTAAAATAAGCTCCGGCACCAGCTCACCCTGAGCTGGTGCTCGGTATTGCCATCGGAAACCTGCCACTACAAGTGGTAGGTTTCCTTTAATCTACCGAGCACTGTGCCTTACATTGCATAGTGGCGGTGCTTGGTATTGCAGCTCAGCCTCTTCACTTGCAGTGTATTGAGCCTCTATGTATTATATGTATTGGCCAAAAGATGCCGTTCTAACACAGCAAGAGCTCATGCCTTATCTCATTGTCTTTTCTTAGAGACCTGTGAGGGATGTATGGATGATGGAGACGGGCCGGGAAGCATGTGCCCAACCTCTGTGGACTTCTTCCTGACACATCACAAACAGGTCTGTATGGCAGGATTACAAGTAGTTTCTTTGTTAACCAAATCCACTAAGCCAATCCCTTGCTGTATATTTAACTTCTTAGGCCAGCGATTGGCTCAGATACCTGCACCATGAACAGCACCTGCACCGGAGACCTAGAGCTCCTATGGGGACCACATTAGAATATATGATGATACATTTTAAACCCCCCCCCCCCCCCCTTCTCCTTCCTTGTACAGCATCACTGAAGTTAGAACCAATGTACGGGCTGCAGCTTACCTCGTCACCTCGTGCATCTATGAATTTAACTCTTTTTTTTTTTTTTTTTTTTCTTCTTATTTAATTCAGGCCTACAAGATGAGTACCCGGCCACGCGGTCTATGCCTGCTCATCAGTAACGTCTCCTTCACTACGCCTGATCTGGACTACCGTCACGGAGGAGAAGTGGATCTGGACGCCCTGAAGCTTTTGTTTTTCCAGTTGAACTTTAGAGTTGTTGTACGCAGCAACATCCCGGCTGAGGTAATCCCATAGGGAGGATCTACTTCTATTATGCACAGGATCAGGGTTGTTATCACATTTCTGCCCGGGGATCACATCCTGAGCTAGTATAGCTGGATCTCCAGAATTACAAGCATTATTACTTCTCAAGAATTACTTCTCTCAGAATTACTTCTCAAGACTCAGGACATCCTCTCTGATCACCATGAGACTCTTGAGCGAATATAGCTGGATCTCCAGAATTGGAATGTCCCTACCTTTCCCTGTTACATTTTTATTTGCATTTGCTATAATATATTTGCATGTTTTTCCAGTTATAATTTTTAGGTACTTGTGTACCTGGCTGAGATATACCAAGATCACTATAATTTGTTGCCTAGCTAGTATCGCTTCTTTTGGTTAAGATCACTTTTGGCAGCCCTGCTTATCAGTGAATTCGGACTGTTGTAGTGATTCGGAGTAGTTGGTTAAAATGAAGAACCCCCCCAAAGTATTGTTTGGTTGTGTGTGGTTTTAGGATTCCTCATACCCCTTCAAACCTTGTCCTCTTTCTTAGAAGATGGTGCACCTAATTTTATGCTCCATGACTGAGGTGCAAATTTGGAGCAAGACCCCAAGGCCATCAATCCCTGATCCTTAACAGGCTTTCTGGCTGAGGTAGAGAAGGTTTATGAAGGCCTCCATCACTCTAGTATTGAGCATTGCCAGAGGTCGCACTAACATTTTTCCAGAAGAGTAAAATACTCCTCTCACCATTTTTGAGGAGTATTTTTACCCGAGGAGGAGTATGAAAATTTCAGTAATGCAGCACACACTCTGCCCGCGCTCACTACACGGCACACTCTGCCCGCGCTCACTACACGGCACACTCTGCCCGCGCTCACTACACGGCACACTCTGCCCACTGCGCTCACCACACTCACACGGCACACTCTGCCCACTGCGCTCACCACACTCACACGGCACACTCTGCCCACTGCGCTCACCACACTCACACGGCACACTCTGCCCACTGCGCTCACCACACTCACACGGCACACTCTGCCCACTGCGCTCACCACACTCACACGGCACACTCTGCCCACTGCGCTCACCACACTCACACGGCACACTCTGCCCACTGCGCTCACCACACTCACACGGCACACTCTGGCCACTGCGCTCACACGGCACACTCTGGCCACTGCGCTCACACGGCACTCACACGGCACACTCTGGCCACTGCGCTCACACGGCACTCACACGGCACACTCTGGCCACTGCGCTCACACGGCACTCACACGGCACACTCTGCCCACTGCGCTCACACGGCACACTCTGCCCACTGCGCTCACACGGCACACTCTGCCCACTGCGCTCACACGGCACTCACACGGCACACTCTGCCCACTGCGCTCACCACACTCACACGGCACACTCTGCCCACTGCGCTCACCACACTCACACGGCACACTCTGCCCACTGCGCTCACCACACTCACACGGCACACTCTGGCCACTGCGCTCACACGGCACACTCTGGCCACTGCGCTCACACGGCACTCACACGGCACACTCTGGCCACTGCGCTCACACGGCACTCACACGGCACACTCTGGCCACTGCGCTCACACGGCACTCACACGGCACACTCTGCCCACTGCGCTCACACGGCACACTCTGCCCACTGCGCTCACACGGCACACTCTGCCCACTGCGCTCACACGGCACTCACACGGCACACTCTGCCCACTGCGCTCACACGGCACAATCTGCCCACTGCACTCACACGGCACTTACACGGCACACTCTGCCCACTGCGCTCACACGGCACTCACACGGCACACTCTGCCCACTGCGCTCACACGGCACACTCTGCCCACTGCGCTCACACGGCACTCACACGGCACACTCTGCCCACTGCGCTCACACGGCACTCACACGGCACACTCTGCCCACTGCGCTCACACGGCACACTCTGCCCACTGCGCTCACACGGCACACTCTGCCCACTGCGCTCACACGGCACACTCTGCCCACTGCGCTCACACGGCACACTCTGCCCACTGCGCTCACACGGCACACTCTGCCCACTGCGCTCACACGGCACACTCTGCCCACTGCGCTCACACGGCACACTCTGCCCACTGCGCTCACACGGCACACTCTGCCCACTGCGCTCACACGGCACTCACACGGCACACTCTGCCCACTGCGCTCACACGGCACACTCTGCCCACTGCGCTCACACGGCACACTCTGCCCACTGCGCTCACACGGCACACTCTGCCCACTGCGCTCACACGGCACACTCTGCCCACTGCGCTCACACGGCACACTCTGCCCACTGCGCTCACACGGCACACTCTGCCCACTGCGCTCACACGGCACACTCTGCCCACTGCGCTCACACGGCACACTCTGCCCACTGCGCTCACACGGCACACTCTGCCCACTGCGCTCACACGGCACACTCTGCCCACTGCGCTCACCACACTCACACTCTGCCCACTGCGCTCACCACACTCACACGGCAAACTCTGCCCACTGCGCTCACACGGCACTCACACGGCACACTCTGCCCACTGCGCTCACACGGCACTCACACGGCACACTCTGCCCACTGCGCTCACACGGCACTCACACGGCACACTCTGCCCACTGCGCTCACACGGCACACTCTGCCCACTGCGCTCACACGGCACTCACACGGCACACTCTGCCCACTGCGCTCACACGGCACACTCTGGCCACTGCGCTCACACGGCACTCACACGGCACACTCTGGCCACTGCGCTCACGCGGCACTCACACGGCACACTCTGGCCACTGCGCTCACACGGCACACTCTGCCCACTGCGCTCACGCGGCACTCACACGGCACACTCTGCCCACTGCGCTCACACGGCACACTCTGCCCACTGCGCTCACACGGCACTCACACGGCACACTCTGCCCACTGCGCTCACACGGCACACTCTGCCCACTGCGCTCACACGGCACACTCTGCCCACTGCACTTACACGGCACACTCTGCCCACTGCGCTCACACGGCACTCACACGGCACACTCTGCCCACTGCGCTCACACGGCACACTCTGCCCACTGCGCTCACACGGCACACTCTGCCCACTGCGCTCACACGGCACACTCTGCCCACTGCGCTCACACGGCACACTCTGCCCACTGCGCTCACACGGCACTCACACGGCACACTCTGCCCACTGCGCTCACACGGCGCTCACACGGCACACTCTGCCCACTGCGCTCACCACACTCACACGGCACACTCTGGCCACTGCGCTCACACGGCACACTCTGGCCACTGCGCTCACACGGCACTCACACGGCACACTCTGGCCACTGCGCTCACACGGCACTCACACGGCACACTCTGCCCACTGCGCTCACACGGCACACTCTGCCCACTGCGCTCACACGGCACTCACACGGCACACTCTGCCCACTGCGCTCACACGGCACAATCTGCCCACTGCACTCACGGCACTCACACGGCACACTCTGCCCACTGCGCTCACACGGCACTCACACGGCACACTCTGCCCACTGCGCTCACACGGCACACTCTGCCCACTGCGCTCACACGGCACTCACACGGCACACTCTGCCCACTGCGCTCACACGGCACTCACACGGCACACTCTGCCCACTGCGCTCACACGGCACACTCTGCCCACTGCGCTCACACGGCACACTCTGCCCACTGCGCTCACACGGCACACTCTGCCCACTGCGCTCACACGGCACACTCTGCCCACTGCGCTCACACGGCACACTCTGCCCACTGCGCTCACACGGCACACTCTGCCCACTGCGCTCACACGGCACACTCTGCCCACTGCGCTCACACGGCACACTCTGCCCACTGCGCTCACACGGCACACTCTGCCCACTGCGCTCACACGGCACACTCTGCCCACTGCGCTCACACGGCACACTCTGCCCACTGCGCTCACACGGCACACTCTGCCCACTGCGCTCACACGGCACACTCTGCCCACTGCGCTCACACGGCACTCACACGGCACACTCTGCCCACTGCGCTCACACGGCACACTCTGCCCACTGCGCTCACACGGCACACTCTGCCCACTGCGCTCACACGGCACACTCTGCCCACTGCGCTCACACGGCACACTCTGCCCACTGCGCTCACACGGCACACTCTGCCCACTGCGCTCACACGGCACACTCTGCCCACTGCGCTCACACGGCACACTCTGCCCACTGCGCTCACACGGCACACTCTGCCCACTGCGCTCACACGGCACACTCTGCCCACTGCGCTCACCACACTCACACTCTGCCCACTGCGCTCACCACACTCACACTCTGCCCACTGCGCTCACCACACTCACACGGCACACTCTGCCCACTGCGCTCACACGGCACACTCTGCCCACTGCGCTCACACGGCACTCACACGGCACACTCTGCCCACTGCGCTCACACGGCACTCACACGGCACACTCTGCCCACTGCGCTCACACGGCACACTCTGCCCACTGCGCTCACACGGCACTCACACGGCACACTCTGCCCACTGCGCTCACACGGCACACTCTGGCCACTGCGCTCACACGGCACTCACACGGCACACTCTGGCCACTGCGCTCACGCGGCACTCACACGGCACACTCTGGCCACTGCGCTCACACGGCACACTCTGCCCACTGCGCTCACGCGGCACTCACACGGCACACTCTGCCCACTGCGCTCACACGGCACACTCTGCCCACTGCGCTCACACGGCACTCACACGGCACACTCTGCCCACTGCGCTCACACGGCACACTCTGCCCACTGCGCTCACACGGCACACTCTGCCCACTGCACTTACACGGCACACTCTGCCCACTGCGCTCACACGGCACTCACACGGCACACTCTGCCCACTGCGCTCACACGGCACACTCTGCCCACTGCGCTCACACGGCACACTCTGCCCACTGCGCTCACACGGCACACTCTGCCCACTGCGCTCACACGGCACACTCTGCCCACTGCGCTCACACGGCACACTCTGCCCACTGCGCTCACACGGCACACTCTGCCCACTGCGCTCACACGGCACACTCTGCCCACTGCGCTCACACGGCACTCACACGGCACACTCTGCCCACTGCGCTCACACGGCGCTCACACGGCACACTCTGCCCACTGCGCTCACACGGCACACTCTGCCCACTGCGCTCACACGGCACACTCTGCCCACTGCGCTCACACGGCACACTCTGCCCACTGCGCTCACACGGCACTCACACGGCACACTCTGCCCACTGCGCTCACACGGCACTCACACAGCACACTGTGCCCACTGCGCTCTCACGGCGCTCACACGGCACACTCTGCCCACTGCGCTCACACGGCACACTCTGCCCACTGCGCTCACACGGCACACTCTGCCCACTGCGCTCACACGGCACACTCTGCCCACTGCGCTCACACGGCACACTCTGCCCACTGCGCTCACACGGCACACTCTGCCCACTGCGCTCACACGGCACACTCTGCCCACTGCGCTCACACGGCACACTCTGCCCACTGCGCTCACACGGCACACTCTGCCCACTGCGCTCACACGGCACACTCTGCCCACTGCGCTCACACGGCACACTCTGCCCACTGCGCTCACACGGCACACTCTGCCCACTGCGCTCACACGGCACACTCTGCCCACTGCGCTCACACGGCACACTCTGCCCACTGCGCTCACACGGCACACTCTGCCCACTGCGCTCACACGGCACACTCTGCCCACTGCGCTCACACGGCACACTCTGCCCACTGCGCTCACACGGCACACTCTGCCCACTGCGCTCACACGGCACACTCTGCCCACTGCGCTCACACGGCACACTCTGCCCACTGCGCTCACACGGCACACTCTGCCCACTGCGCTCACACGGCACACTCTGCCCACTGCGCTCACACGGCACACTCTGCCCACTGCGCTCACACGGCACACTCTGCCCACTGCGCTCACACGGCACACTCTGCCCACTGCGCTCACACGGCACACTCTGCCCACTGCGCTCACACGGCACACTCTGCCCACTGCGCTCACACGGCACACTCTGCCCACTGCGCTCACACGGCACACTCTGCCCACTGCGCTCACACGGCACACTCTGCCCACTGCGCTCACACGGCACACTCTGCCCACTGCGCTCACACGGCACACTCTGCCCACTGCGCTCACACGGCACACTCTGCCCACTGCGCTCACACGGCACACTCTGCCCACTGCGCTCACACGGCACACTCTGCCCACTGCGCTCACACGGCGCTCACACGGCACACTCACGGCACTCACACGGCGCTCACACGGCACACTCTGCCCACTGCGCTCACACGGCACTCGCACTCACACTGCGCTCACACGGCACTCACACTCACACTGCGCTCACACGGCACTCACACTACACTCACACGGCACACTGCACACACTCACCCAGCACTGCTCTTAGGTCCTGTCGATCACAAACGCAGGCAGGGAGAGTTGGAGCAGGATGGGTAGCAGCAGCTTCACGGCCCACATGTCTCCCCTGGGGCCTGCGCTCTCACTCCGGGTCTCTCCGGCGTAACTTTACACATGGCAATTATTTTGGGGGGTAATGGCGCCTCATCACGCATCTATGACGCGTGGTGAGGCGTTAATGCGACCTCTGAGCATTGTAATGTCCCACATCCCAGTGTATTTTGATGCACTTTGCACACGATCTGGGGCTTTAATAAAAACAAAAATGATCTCTGTAATTGTGCTGATGTGTGATACAAGGCTCAACGTGCGTGTTACATTGCAGGTAGTTGTTCTGCAGTTCTCAGGTTACGTGTAGTGATATCTGATGCTGCACTGGGGTCGGAGCGGTTCCCTGTCTTAGGTTACCCTTATGACAACAATAGATTGGGCTGCTTTGTAGCGCTCAGGCCATGGTCACATCTGCTCTTATTCTATTACAGAAAATGATCTATGAGCTGGATCTCTTCTCCAAACTGCCCGAACACGCCCAGCTGGATTCCTGTATAGTTGCCATTTTATCCCATGGGATTGAAGGTGCCGTGTACGGATCCGATGGCAAACTTGTACAGGTAAAGATACTTATAGGAACAGGAACCATGAAGATTGTAGTAAAGGAAAGTGTCCTGTCCGTCCTCCATTTTAACTCTTCTCAAATTTGCATTTTAAAAAGAGGCATAACAAGCGCAAAAGAGAAGAAGTATAAAAAGAAATCGGACCGGTAGTTGTATAGATCGATGTGATAGAAGTAAAACTCTGGTGCTGGTCTTGTGAGTTTGCTGACATCTTCTTGTGTTATAGTTGCAGAACGTCTTCACAAAGCTGGACAATGCTCACTGCCCTCAACTACAGAACAAACCTAAAATGTTCTTCATCCAGGCCTGCCGAGGAGGTGAGCGATGCCCTGCTGTCATGCCGTCTTCTCATTATCGTTCTCTTCTCACCCTAGTTAAAGGAACGCTACAGTCAAAGCTGATTCATTGAATTATACCTTGTGCAGGGCCTGAAGGGGGGTAGCAGGACTAATTCCTAGAACCTGGAGTCAGGCTCCTCACTTCAGGCCCTGCACAAGGTATTATTAAATGAATCGGCTTTGACTGCAGCATTTCTTTATACACATAGGGAGAAAGCATCTTACCAGTGGATTTCTTCTGAAATTCACACCTTCAAAGATTTTTTTTTTTAATAGCATTTTTTTTATTCATCACCTCTTTAAAGGATCAATCGCCCATATGAGATCCCTAAGGCTGATGCCACACATTGGGTTTTGAACCTGGTTTTGGTCCGTTTTTAAGCAGTCCGTTAAAAAACGCATGCGTTTTTTGACAGACTGCTTAAAAACGGGTTCAAAACGCCATACATGGCATCACCCTAAGGCCCCTTCTACACTGGCGTTTTTCACGCGCGAGTTCTGCGCGTGCATTTGACGTGCAGAACTTGCATTGCACTCTGTCCCATTGTATTCAATGGCTCTTTCTCCATTAGCGTTGTTTTTGACGCGCGTGCTTGCGTTCGTTTGCACGCGCGTCAAAATCGCAGCATGCTCTATTTTTGCGAGTCACGCGCAATTTTCACGCCCCATTCAAGTCTATGGAGATGCATCAAGAACGCATTGCACTCGCAATCATTGCAAGTGCAATGCGAGTGCAATGCGTTTTGTACGTAAGGGTTGCTAGGTGACCAGTATAACAGTATTTCCCCTGCTCACGAACGATCATTTAATTAAAAAAACACAATGAAGAACAGTGAAGAATAGAATAAAACCAGTGAACACAGTGAAAACAGTGACCACAGGATCATTTAAGATAAAAACACAGTGCAGAACACAGTGCAGAATAGATTACAGATGTTCGGCACATCTGCTTACTTGTCGGGAGATACGCGCGGAACGGTGCGGCCAAAATAGCATGTGAAGAACAATATATATGTGTGTGAAGAACAAATTGCAGATGTTTAAATACATCTGCAATGTGTTCTTCACACATATATATTGTTCTTCACATACTATTTTGGCCGCACCGTTCCGCGCGTATCTCCCGACAAGTAAGCAGATGTGCCGAACATCTGTAATCTATTCTGCACTGTGTTCTGCACTGTGTTTTTATCTTAAATGATCCTGTGGTCACTGTTTTCACTGTGTTCACTGGTTTTATTCTATTCTTCACTGTTCTTCACATCTGCTAACTTGTCGGGAGATAATATACGCGCGGAACAGTGAAGAATAGATCGCAGATGTTTGCAACTTATCAGAAGACATTATTTTTTAATTAAATAACCCATTTTAATCCCAATCCATGGTCCCTTTGAAAAATGCTCGATTCTCCCATTGACTCGCGCGTGAAAAACGCGCCGAAAACGCAAAAAAAACGCTAACAACACGCGCGTGAAAAACGCAAAAACGCTAATTACTCCAAGGAAAAATGGAACAAAAACGCAGCCAAAAACGTCAGTTTTTCACGCATTGCACCCTGACGTGAAACGCAACGCTAGTGTGGAAGAGGCCTAAGAGTTTCACACACAGATAGACCTTCTACATTCTGTTTCACACACAGGTTTGCTACATTACCAGTGGTGATGGATGTTTTTGCATGCACTAGGATTTCCCTGTACACATGCACATCTATCAGATCCTAGGCCTGAACTGTTGTGACACACAGTAATGTAATTTGACAAGTAAACTAATAGGTAATGTATGTTTAACAGAGGAGGCAGACCGAGGTGTGGACCAGCGAGATGGCAGAGAGCAGACTGGATCTCCAGGCTGTGAGCAGAGTGACGCTGGGAGAGAGGAGGGAAGAGTCCGGCTCCCAACTCAGTCTGACATGATCTGTGCCTATGCTTGTCTTAAGGGTAAGTAGGGAACCTATTTCAGTTTCCTAGTTCAATTAAGTTCCTAGTTCTTATTAAGTTCCATCCTCTTCTTGTAGGTACTGTATCACTGCGCAACACAAAGCACGGATCGTGGTTCATACAAGATCTTACTGATGTGTTTTCCAAACATGCCAAGGACACACATGTAGCAGACATGTTGGTCAAGGTAAGAACCTTTATTGGACTGTGCATGACCTTAATATATCAGTTTACCAACTTATCTGATGAAAGTAGTAAACTCTGGACAGCTTCAGCAAGGTGTCCTGTACACATGCGATTGGCTCCTGCTGCTAGTAAACTTATTCTGTGCCATTCATGGGGATAATACAGCCATTGAAGTGATAATCCCTGCAGGGGGATGTGCTGTGGGGGTCCATTGTACCCTAAATGAGTAGAGCGGCTGGTCTCAGATGTGCCTGATGCTGTATTCATCACTATGGCGTTGATGGAGATAACTGAGCGCTGTACTTGGCTCTCACTGTCCGTGCTGTAGTGAATGGAATAGAAGCGTACATGTCCGACCTTACGCTTCATTTATTTGGGGGACAACGGACCTCCAACCACTGATCAGCATGTGATCTGCAATCCTGGGGGATCATTTGTTATTTCTGGACAACCCCTTTAAGGGAGATAAGCCACCACAAGAGGTGTCTGCCATTCACATGTACGCTCTCATCTTTCATTATAGGTGAACGCTCGCATTAAAAAACGAGAGGGTCACGCACCGGGGACTGAATATGACCGCTGCAAAGAGATGTCAGAATACAGCAGCACTCTCTGCCGAGACCTCTACCTGTTCCCAGGGGTCCCCCCGCAGTGATCCTCCGCCCAGCACTTCCGTCTTGTACAGAATTATCTATTTACAACATGAAGAGAATTCCATTTATTTTTACACATCTTCTATTCACGTCTTCCAAGTTTGTATCCCCCCCCCCCATCTGTGTATATCAGAAGGGACATCACATTCCTGGTCAGGCCTTGTGCACGCATCGGTGCGGTGTTATACATGTATGTAATACAATGGAGATCAGTATTGATTATGACCATCATGCAGTGGGAAATATTTTGGCCTCTGCTGCAGGTTACTTTGGACCTTTGCAATCTGTAACTTGTAACACTTTGTATCTAATGCAGAACTATAGCAACAGATACCTACAATCATGGGAAAAAGTAAGTGCACCCTATCCATAAAAAAAATTTAATTGCTGATTATCTTTTCCCCCTCTGGCAATATGATAATGTCCCAAACCTCCAGCCTGCCCAGGCTTCAGCTTTTATAGAGGCGGTCACACTGGCTGGTCAACAATTTAACATTATTCTGATGCATTAAACCAGAGGATTCAAAGAAGGGGCACTTACTTTTTCTCATGATTACATACAGTTTTGCTCTAAAAACCCCCAAAAAATTATTTTTCATCTTTTAATTCAAACCTAAATTTGGGTTTTTGCAACCGAGGATGCAGGTATCTATCATTAACCCCTTAAGGACGGAGGGTTTTCCGGCTCTTTTCTCGCTCTCCAACTTCAAAAATCCATAACTTTTTCATTTTTCCGTGTACAGACCTGTGTGAGGGCTTATTTTGTGCGTAACAAATTTTACTTTCCCGTAATGTTATTTATTTTAACATGCCGTGTACTGCGAAGCTGAAAAAAAATTCCAAATGTGAAAAAATTGAAAAAAAACCGCACGTGCGTCACGTTCTTGTGGGCTCAGTTTTTACGACTTTCACTCTTCGCTCCAAATAACACACCTACTTTATTCTTTGGTTCGGTGCGATCGCGGTGATACCAAATTTATATAGGTTTTATTGTGTTTTAATACATTTTCAAAAATTAAACGAATGTGTACAAAAAAGAAAAAAAATTTTTTGCCATTTTCTGACGCTAATAACTTTTTCATACTTTGGCGCACAGAGATGTGTGAGGGGTCATTTTTTGCGAAATGAGGCGACGTTTTCATTGCTACTATTTTGAGGTCTGTGCGACATTTTGATCATTTTTTATTTCATTTTTTATGTTATGTAAAAAGGTGTAAAAGTCGCATTTCGGACATTTGGGCGCCATTTCCCGCCTCGGAGGTCACCGCCGCCTGTAACCGTTTTAATATTTTGATAGATCGGGCATTTTGGGACGCGGCGATACCTAATATGTTTGTGATTTTTACTGTTTATTATGTTTTATATCAGTTCTAGGGAAAGGGGGGTGATTTGAACTTTTAATATTTTATTAATTTTTTTTATTTTTTAAACTTTTTTTTTTATTTTTTTTTTCACTATCTTTTAGACCATCTAGGGTACATTAACCCTAGATGGTCAGATCGCTCCTACCATATACTGCAATACTTCTGTATTGCAATATATGGCATTTTTGCAGCACATTCATTACAATGAGCCACTGGCTCATTGTAACGAATCTGCAGCTGCCAGATAGCCTCGTGTCAAAAGAAGACACGAGGCTACCATGGCAACCGATCGCCGCCCCCCGATGACGTTCGGGGGCGTGGCGATCGGAAAAAAGATGGCGGCGCCCGCGCGCCGCCGTCTTTTAAACGCCGCCGGCGACTTTGCCGGCGGCGTTGAAGGGGTTAATAGCCGCGATCGGTGCAAGCACCGACCGCGGTTATTAGCGGTGGGGGTTTTGTGCAATATGCAAAAACCCCCACCTTTGTATGAAGAGGACTCAGCCCGTGAGCCCTCTTCATACACTCCTTACACCTCTGCGCCGTAGAGCTACGGCGCAGAGCGTTAAGGGGTTAAAGTGAGTTCTGCTTCTACGGGGGATGTATTGAAGGTTTACAGGTGTCCTTATAGGTAGTATACATATAGATCAGCCTATATGGATCATGTGATCTCCTTTCCCTTCAAGATCAGGACTTGTAAACTTTTGCTTATGTCTACCTTGTTCTGATACTGGACCCCAGACCTGCACATTCTATAGTATATGTAGATATTGATATCCAGCGGGTGGGGGCCTGATTGTAATGTCTTCCATATCTGGAAGCCCACGGGGGCACCAAAAAAACCAATATCTGCCAGAAATAACAGGCTAAATCTTACCCTCCCGTTATAGACTGGTAAAAAGATTGGCATTAAATGCTGTTATGGTGTCATATGTTCCTGTGTGTGACCTGGGCCTGAGATCCACATCAGAACAGGGGTTGCTTCTTTTATCCCCTATAAATGTCTGATTGGATGTAGGCAGACCACTGGGACCCCCGGGATCACAGAGTAGGACTGTACATAGTCCTATAGAGATGAATGGGTCTAGGATGAACCCGTCCTCATAGACTTCCAGGATATTCCTTTTCACTATAGGGCAGATTTTAAGGGCTTGAGGACTCCTGTTCTGCTGATCTCCAAGAGGTCCAGTGGTCTGATCACCCACAAATCCCTTTAAGGATCAAGTTAATGAGTGATTTTTATTCAGTATTTGCGAAAGAGTTCTCTTGGGTTAGTTTATAAGCCTGTCCTGACTATCGCCATACTGCTCCCTATGCAAACCGGAGGGATCCCTACTCATCAAGGAATGTCCACCTCTCCATAGAAATGCAGCTCCTAATTGAGGACTACAACTCTCATCATTCCCTGACCTTGTATAGACCCATTTATTTAATTTTCTTTTAACTTTTGTAATTTTATCTTTTCTTTTTTTTTAAATTTTTTTTATTTCTGCACCTTAAATAATTAATATTTCTTAATTTTAAAGAGGAAGTGCCAGCAGTTGTGACCCCTTAATAGCGCTCTGAGTGGTCTATAGCATTCAAGGGGAAGTTTAATCCCAGTGGGGGAGGGTCTTGCCATCATGTTTTAATCCCCCTTCATATACAGTGCCCGTAACTCTCTACACTTGATAGTCAAGTAGGCGGGACCTGGGACTATCACCTGACTTGTGTTCACATTGCGCCCCCTGTCTTCTAGATTGGTCACAACTGTGGCAGACCCCAATATCATCTTAATATCCTGTGGTCGCTTTATTTCATCTCAGGGAGAGCTCCAGGACGCTGAGATATAGGGGGGAACCTATGGGCAGCTGTATACAGGCGCCGCACACTATAGTGCTGGTTTATATATGAGCAGATCCCAGTGCCCACCCCTAGGCACAGCAGTATGGAAAGATCTCCATACAGCAGCCCCACGGATCTTATCCTCCTGCACCCCCGTACTGTATGTGATATGTTATATATACGGATGATTGATAGATGCAGAGGAGAAGAGGGCGGAGTCTGGAGTGAACATCCCGGCTGTGTCTCCTTCCAGAATAAACACTTTATGGAAAAAGATTTAAAACTTGTGAAAATAACTTTTGTATGGAGCCCTTGTAAGGTAGTAAAAGGAACCTGTCAGCAGATGTGACCCACCTCCAGGCTGCAGCCTGTGTTATGTATTTACTCTGAACATATCTGTGATCATACTGCCGTGCATGTTGTTAGTAGCAGCAGGACTGTGAAATATGGATTTATATTCCAGGATTTTAGCTTTCCTCACACTGCTGTGCTCTAGGCAGCCAGTGTTATGCATTGTCCCTGCAGAGATGTGTAATCAGACCTTTGTGTATAGTTTAAGTAGCAGCAGGACTGTGAAATGTTAATTTATGTTGTGGCTTCTCTATGTGCCCTTGCACTGCTGTGCTCCCTGTATTGAGCTTCCCCCTAGCATTAGTCTGCTACAACTTTTACTTAGAGGAACCAGCTGTGGAGCAACGCTCAGAGCACAGCAGTGTGAGGGCATGCCCCTCCGTGTACTTGGAGAAGCTGCAGTCCTGTAATATAAATCCATATATCACAGTCCTGCTGCTACTAACATACACAACAATCTGATTACACATCTCTCCAGGGACTATACATAGCACTGGCTGCAGTCTTTATGGTCACAACTGCTGACAGGTTCCCTTTAAGTGTTGTTGTAGGACAAGTTGCCAGCTCCCTACAAAACTCCCTATAAGTTTTTAGTAGGTTTAGTTTTTTTATATTCTGTTATTTGTAGAGTATTTTTTATGACTTGTGCGCTTATGCTTCCGTTGTACATTCCATGCTGCCATTGGTGGGGGCATGTCATGTGACTGTGTGACTCTTCCTATCTCAGGACTCCTGGGGCTTGTGTCACTGCCGCTCTGTATTATACACCCGGTGCCTCCACGCGTCTCCGTTAAGAGAAATGAAAAAAATGATGTATTGGTGAAAGAAATCTTTTTATACTTTCATTTTCTGAGAATAAAAAATTCTTATTTGAGAAGTTTTCAAAAAAGTCTCGTACTTATTTTACATGATATTGTCCTAACGCTGGAAAGTTCTAGTGATGGGGAGCAGTGGGATGAGCTAAGTGCAGGAGAGGAGATGTCTGACCACTACTGCCCCGTGTGGATGAGAGGAGTAGTGTAGGAGAGATGTGTGACCACTACTGCCCCGTGTGGATGTGAGGGGTAGTGCACGAGAGATGTGTGACCACTACTGCCCCGTGTGGATGAGAGGAGTAGTGTAGGAGAGATGTCTGACCACTACTGCCCCATGTGGATGTTAGGGGTAGTGCAGGAGAGATGTGTGACCACTACTGCCCCGTGTGGATGAGAGGAGTAGTGTAGGAGAGATGTGTGACCACTACTGCCCCGTGTGGATGAGAGGAGTAGTGTAGGAGAGATGTCTGACCACTACTGCCCCATGTGGATGTTAGGGGTAGTGCAGGAGAGATGTGTGACCACTACTGCCCCGTGTGGATGTTAGGGGTAGTGTAGGAGAGATGTCTGACCACTACTGCCCCATGTGGATGTTAGGGGTAGTGCAGGAGAGATGTCTGACCACTACTGCCCCATGTGGATGTGAGGAGTAGTGCAGGAGAGGAGATGTCTGACCACTACTGCCCCGTGTGGATGTGAGGAGTAGTGCAGGAAAGGAGATGTGTGACCACTACTGCCCCGTGTGGATGAGAGGAGTAGTGTAGGAGAGATGTCTGACCACTACTGCCCCGTGTGGATGAGAGGAGTAGTGTAGGAGAGATGTGTGACCACTACTGCCCCATGTGGATGTTAGGGGTAGTGCAGGAGAGATGTGTGACACTACTGCCTCATGTGGATGTTAGGGGTAGTGCAGGAGAGATGTGTGACCACTACTGCCCCATGTGGATGTGAGGGGTAGTGCAGGAGAGGAGATGTCTGACCACAACTGCCCCGTGTGGATGAGAGGAGTAGTGCAGGAGAGATGTGTGACCACTACTGCCCCGTGTGGATGTGAGGAGTAGTGCAGGGGAGGAGATGTCTGACCACTACTGCCCCGCGTGGATGTGAGGAGTAGTGCAGGAGAGATGTCTGACCACTACTGCCCCGTGTGGATGTGAGGAGTAGTGCAGGAAAGGAGATGTGTGACCACTACTGCCCCATGTGGATGTTAGGGGTAGTGCAGGAGAGATGTGTGACCACTACTGCCCCATGTGGATGTGAGGGGTAGTGCAAGAGAGATGTCTGACCACTACTGCCCCGTGTGGAGGTGAGGGGTAGTGCAGGAGAGGAGATGTCTGACCACAACTGCCCCGTGTGGATGAGAGGAGTAGTGCAGGAGAGATGTGTGACCACTACTGCCCCGTGTGGATGAGAGGAGTAGTGCAGGAGAGGAGATGTCTGACCACTACTGCCCCATGTGGATGAGAGGAGTAGTGCAGGAGAGGAGATGTCTGACCACTACTGCCCCGCGTGGATGTTAGGGGTAGTGCAGGAGAGGAGATGTCTGACCACTACTGCCCCGTGTGGATGTGAGGAGTAGTGCAGCAGAGGAGATGTCTGACCACTACTGCCCCGTGTGGATGTTAGGGGTAGTGCAGGAGAGATGTCTGACCACTACTGCCCCATGTGGATGTGAGGGGTAGTGCAGGAGAGATGTCTGACCACTACTGCCCCATGTGGATGTGAGGGGTAGTGCAGGAGAGATGTCTGACCACTACTGTCCCATGTGGATGTGAGGGGTAGTGCAGGAGAGATGTCTGACCACTACTGCCCCATGTGGATGTTAGGGGTAGTGCAGGAGAGATGTGTGACCACTACTGCCCCGTGTGGATGAGAGGAGTAGTGTAGGAGAGATGTGTGACCACTACTGCCCCGTGTGGATGAGAGGAGTAGTGTAGGAGAGATGTCTGACCACTACTGCCCCATGTGGATGTTAGGGGTAGTGCAGGAGAGATGTGTGACCACTACTGCCCCGTGTGGATGTGAGGGGTAGTGCAGGAGAGATGTGTGACCACTACTGCCCCGTGTGGATGAGAGGAGTAGTGTAGGAGAGATGTCTGACCACTACTGCCCCATGTGGATGTTAGGGGTAGTGCAGGAGAGATGTGTGACCACTACTGCCCCGTGTGGATGTTAGGGGTAGTGTAGGAGAGATGTCTGACCACTACTGCCCCATGTGGATGTTAGGGGTAGTGCAGGAGAGGAGATGTCTGACCACAACTGCCCCGTGTGGATGAGAGGAGTAGTGCAGGAGAGATGTGTGACCACTACTGCCCCGTGTGGATGTGAGGAGTAGTGCAGGGGAGGAGATGTCTGACCACTACTGCCCCGCGTGGATGTGAGGAGTAGTGCAGGAGAGATGTCTGACCACTACTGCCCCGTGTGGATGTGAGGAGTAGTGCAGGAAAGGAGATGTGTGACCACTACTGCCCCATGTGGATGTTAGGGGTAGTGCAGGAGAGATGTGTGACCACTACTGCCCCATGTGGATGTGAGGGGTAGTGCAAGAGAGATGTCTGACCACTACTGCCCCGTGTGGAGGTGAGGGGTAGTGCAGGAGAGGAGATGTCTGACCACAACTGCCCCGTGTGGATGAGAGGAGTAGTGCAGGAGAGATGTGTGACCACTACTGCCCCGTGTGGATGAGAGGAGTAGTGCAGGAGAGGAGATGTCTGACCACTACTGCCCCATGTGGATGAGAGGAGTAGTGCAGGAGAGGAGATGTCTGACCACTACTGCCCCGCGTGGATGTTAGGGGTAGTGCAGGAGAGGAGATGTCTGACCACTACTGCCCCGTGTGGATGTGAGGAGTAGTGCAGCAGAGGAGATGTCTGACCACTACTGCCCCGTGTGGATGTTAGGGGTAGTGCAGGAGAGATGTCTGACCACTACTGCCCCATGTGGATGTGAGGGGTAGTGCAGGAGAGATGTCTGACCACTACTGCCCCATGTGGATGTGAGGGGTAGTGCAGGAGAGATGTCTGACCACTACTGTCCCATGTGGATGTGAGGGGTAGTGCAGGAGAGATGTCTGACCACTACTGCCCCATGTGGATGTTAGGGGTAGTGCAGGAGAGATGTGTGACCACTACTGCCCCGTGTGGATGAGAGGAGTAGTGTAGGAGAGATGTGTGACCACTACTGCCCCGTGTGGATGAGAGGAGTAGTGTAGGAGAGATGTCTGACCACTACTGCCCCATGTGGATGTTAGGGGTAGTGCAGGAGAGATGTGTGACCACTACTGCCCCGTGTGGATGTGAGGGGTAGTGCAGGAGAGATGTGTGACCACTACTGCCCCGTGTGGATGAGAGGAGTAGTGTAGGAGAGATGTCTGACCACTACTGCCCCATGTGGATGTTAGGGGTAGTGCAGGAGAGATGTGTGACCACTACTGCCCCGTGTGGATGTTAGGGGTAGTGTAGGAGAGATGTCTGACCACTACTGCCCCATGTGGATGTTAGGGGTAGTGCAGGAGAGATGTCTGACCACTACTGCCCCATGTGGATGTGAGGAGTAGTGCAGGAGAGGAGATGTCTGACCACTACTGCCCCGTGTGGATGTGAGGAGTAGTGCAGGAAAGGAGATGTGTGACCACTACTGCCCCGTGTGGATGAGAGGAGTAGTGTAGGAGAGATGTGTGACCACTACTGCCCCATGTGGATGTTAGGGGTAGTGCAGGAGAGATGTGTGACCACTACTGCCCCATGTGGAGGTGAGGGGTAGTGCAGGAGAGGAGATGTCTGACCACAACTGCCCCATGTGGATGAGAGGAGTAGTGCAGGAGAGATGTGTGACCACTACTGCCCCGTGTGGATGTGAGGAGTAGTGCAGGGGAGGAGATGTCTGACCACTACTGCCCCGCGTGGATGTGAGGAGTAGTGTAGGAGAGATGTCTGACCACTACTGCCCCGTGTGGATGTGAGGAGTAGTGCAGGAAAGGAGATGTGTGACCACTACTGCCCTGTGTGGATGAGAGGAGTAGTGCAGGAGAGATGTGTGACCACTACTGCCCCATGTGGATGTGAGGGGTAGTGCAAGAGAGATGTCTGACCACTACTGCCCCGTGTGGAGGTGAGGGGTAGTGCAGGAGAGGAGATGTCTGACCACAACTGCCCCGTGTGGATGAGAGGAGTAGTGCAGGAGAGATGTGTGACCACTACTGCCCCGTGTGGATGAGAGGAGTAGTGCAGGAGAGGAGATGTCTGACCACTACTGCCCCGCGTGGATGTGAGGAGTAGTGTAGGAGAGATGTCTGACCACTACTGCCCCGTGTGGATGTGAGGAGTAGTGCAGGAAAGGAGATGTGTGACCACTACTGCCCTGTGTGGATGAGAGGAGTAGTGCAGGAGAGATGTGTGACCACTACTGCCCCATGTGGATGTGAGGGGTAGTGCAAGAGAGATGTCTGACCACTACTGCCCCGTGTGGAGGTGAGGGGTAGTGCAGGAGAGGAGATGTCTGACCACAACTGCCCCGTGTGGATGAGAGGAGTAGTGCAGGAGAGATGTGTGACCACTACTGCCCCGTGTGGATGAGAGGAGTAGTGCAGGAGAGGAGATGTCTGACCACTACTGCCCCATGTGGATGAGAGGAGTAGTGCAGGAGAGGAGATGTCTGACCACTACTGCCCCGCGTGGATGTTAGGGGTAGTGCAGGAGAGGAGATGTCTGACCACTACTGCCCCGTGTGGATGTGAGGAATAGTGCAGCAGAGGAGATGTCTGACCACTACTGCCCCGTGTGGATGTTAGGGGTAGTGCAGGAGAGATGTCTGACCACTACTGCCCCATGTGGATGTGAGGGGTAGTGCAGGAGAGATGTCTGACCACTACTGTCCCATGTGGATGTGAGGGGTAGTGCAGGAGAGATATCTGACCACTACTGTCCCATGTGGATGTGAGGGGTAGTGCAGGAGAGATGTCTGACCACTACTGCCCCATGTGGATGTGAGGGGTAGTGCAGGAGAGATGTGTGACCACTACTGCCCCATGTGGATGTGAGGGGTAGTGCAGGAGAGATGTCTGACCACTACTGCCCCATGTGGATGTGAGGGGTAGTGCAGGAGAGATGTCTGACCACTACTGCCCCATGTGGATGTGAGGGGTAGTGCAGGAGAGATGTCTGACCACTACTGTCCCATGTGGATGTGAGGGGTAGTGCAGGAGAGATATCTGACCACTACTGTCCCATGTGGATGTGAGGGGTAGTGCAGGAGAGATGTCTGACCACTACTGCCCCATGTGGATGTGAGGGGTAGTGCAGGAGAGATGTCTGACCACTACTGCCCCATGTGGATGTGAGGGGTAGTGCAGGAGAGATGTCTGACCACTACTGCCCCATGTGGATGTGAGGGGTAGTGCAGGAGAGATGTCTGACCACTACTGCCCCATGTGGATGTGAGGGGTAGTGCAGGAGAGATGTCTGACCACTACTGTCCCATGTGGATGTGAGGGGTACTGCAGGAGAGATGTCTGACCACTACTGCCTCGCTGTGCTTCGCTACTGTGTTATTTGGCAGTGGCTTTGGTGCTGTGTTGATACCGCTATGAAATATCTGCCCCCATAGTCTAGATTTTTGCTGAACACTTTGATGCTCTAGTTTCTATGGATACGTTGTCTTATATTTATACGTCTTCTACTCGAGTTCTGTCACCTGCAGTTCCACTTGTCACCACTGACTGCAGCGCATGCTTTCCATAGATACCAATGCAACAGCGCCCCCAGCTTTACAAGTTGCTCTGATTAATGTCTATGTAAGTGCTTGATAATGCTAGTTCTGTGGTTATTACCAGTCTTCTGTATTTTACAGCTGTGGGGCTGGACCAGAGCTGAAGTGTCTCCTTGTGATTGTGAAGGGTTAAATCTGGAAGCTTTCGCTGTAAAAAATATTTTATGAATGCAATTACCATCGCCCACAGAATATATTGGTATGATAAGAGGCGCTGCTGGGCACCCGCGTCTCATTTATTAAAACCCCCGCAATCCTACACAGACGTGACAGAGAGCAATGAGTATGACTGCCTGCAGTACCCAGCGCTGGTCAGCAGGGGGAGACAGAGTCCAGCGCTGACACTGAGGCTCATGAAATAGTCATCAGGACTGCAGCATCTTGGCTTTGCCTTGGAATATTAAAGTCCTAATGCTCTGCTGGACCCGAGCCCGAAACGCTAAAGTGCAGGATTTACCGACTTAATTGGGTCTCGCTAAATCCCACTAGCGAGTTTAGTATGTAATGGGCTGAGATATAAAAATGTAGCAGAGCTGAGTGTCCCTCTAAACGGCACAGATGAAGCAGTATTAGGCTTGTCTTGTGTTGCATGTTAGTAATGTAGCCGCATATGGTTTGTGTGATCCAGGATGTGCCCCCTATGGTTGTATGTGTCATCCGGGGTGTGCCCCCTATGGTTGTGTGTGTCATCCAGGATGTGCCCCCTATGGTTGTGTGTGTCATCCAGGATGTGCCCCCTATGGTTGTGTGTGTCATCCAGGATGTGCCCCCTTTGGTTGTGTGTGTCATCCAGGATGTGCCCCCTATGGTTGTGTGTGTCATTAAGGATGTGCCCCCTATGGTTGCGTGTGTGATCCGGGGTGTGCCCCCTATGGTTGTGTGTGTCATCCAGGATGTGCCCCCTATGGTTGTGTGTGTCATCCAGGATGTGCCCCCTATGGTTGTGTGTGTCATCCAGGATGTGCCCCCTATGGTTGTGTGTGTCATCCGGGGTGTGCCCCCTATGGTTGTGTGTGTCATCCAGGATGTGCCCCCTATGGTTGTGTGTGTCATCCAGAATGTGCCCCCTATGCTTATGTGTGTGTGACCTGGGGTGTGCCCCCTATGGTTGTGTCTGTGATCCAGGATGTGCCCCCTATGGTTGTGTTTGTGACCCATGATGTGCCCCCTATGGTTGTGTCTGTGATCCAGGATGTGCCCCCTATGGTTGTGTCTGTGATCTAGGATGTGCCCCCTATGGTTGTGTGTGTGATCTAGGATGTGCCCCCTATGGTTGTGTCTGTGATCCACAATGTGCCCCCTATGGTTGTGTCTGTGATCCAGGATGTGTCCCCTATGGTTGCGTGTGTGACCAATGATGTGTCCCCTATGGTTGCGTGTGTGATCCGGGATATGCCCCCTATCGTTGCGTGTGTGATCCAGGATGTGCCCCCCATGGTTGCGTGTGTGATCCAGGATGTGCCCCCCATGGTTGCGTGTGTGATCCAGGATGTGCCCCCTATGGTTGCGTGTGTGATCCAGGATGTGCCCCCCATGGTTGCGTGTGTGATCCAGGATGTGCCCCCCATGGTTGCGTGTGTGATCCAGGATGTGCCCCCTATGGTTGCGTGTGTGACCCATGATGTGTCCCCTATGGTTGCGTGTGTGATCCGGGATGTGCCCCCTATGGTTGCGTGTGTGACCCGGGTGTGCCCCCTATGCTTATGTGTGTGTGACCCGGGGTGTGCCCCCTATGCTTATGTGTGTGTGACCTGGGGTGTGCCCCCTATGCTTATGTGTGTGTGACCCGGGTGTGCCCCCTATGCTTATGTGTGTGTGACCCGGGGTGTGCCCCCTATGCTTATGTGTGTGTGACCCGGGGTGTGCCCCCTATGCTTATGTGTGTGTGACCCGGGGTGTGCCCCCTATGCTTATGTGTGTGTGACCCGGGGTGTGCCCCCTATGCTTATGTGTGTGTGACCCGGGTGTGCCCCCTATGCTTATGTGTGTGTGACCCGGGTGTGCCCCCTATGCTTATGTGTGTGTGACCCGGGGTGTGCCCCCTATGCTTATGTGTGTGTTTCTGTGAACCTGGATGTGCCCCTATGGTTACATGTGTGTGACCCAGGATGTGCCCCTTATGCTTCTGTGTGTGATCCTAGATGTGCCCCCTACGGTTATGTATCTGAATGGCCTCCAGGGCACCAGGTCCTAGTGCTCTCCCTCTCCGTCCCTGAAAAAGAACTGAAAATCACTGATGAATAATTGAATGTTGCAGGTTTGTGCTCGGGCACCTGGGAGCCCGGGATGTAATATTTAATGAGTGGTAATAATTAAGAACCAGAAATATCATTTACTGAAGGTGGGAAATTAATTACTATCAAAATCATCTGGGTCCCGGCTGCTCCTCCGCACAATGGAGGATATAGTGGAGCTCAGATCCGCATCCTTAAAGGGATCATTGAAAAACGTTTCCCCTTGTGTAGTCCCTAGGACTGGGGTCTGCAGTGGAACTGCTGCTCCTGGGTCATGGTAACCAGGCTCTTAAAGGACATGTCCAGTGGCTTGAAAGTATCTAAAGTTATCCAAAAACTTCTTTGAACATAAAAAAATTTTTGTTTTGAGTATACAGCACCAGGGCTGATGTGTCTCCATGGTGACAGACTGCAGTCATGTGTTATGTCAGTCCCTCTTACACACAATATACAAATCTAATGTCTTTGTTTTGTCCATTTGTCTCCATGGTGACAGACTACAAACAAACCCTGTGTAGGTGGATCTTGCAGAAGTATAAAAGATTTAGTATTTTCCTTCATTATGAGGCAATAATAAGCCACCACTCATCTAGGAAGGCATCCCACAAAATCCTGGGGTATCTCTTGGAATGGGGGGGATTAGCATCCAAATGTATCCTCAAATCTGAGTGTTGATGAGTGACTGCAGCAATGTTAATTCTGGAGTTTGCTTCAGCTTTTACTCAGAGCAGAGGGGAGGGGCTGTAGAAAATCAATAGAACAGCAGTGTAAGGACATGCTCCCAGTGCATTTAGTACAATAAAAAAAAATATAAATCCATATAATAATAATTCTTTATTTATATACGCAGCGCTGCACAAAGCATGTCACATCAGTCCCTGTCCCCAATGGGGCTCACAATCTAATCAGCTTACCAGTATGTTTTGGAGTGTGGGAGGAAACCGGAGGACCTGGAGGATACCAACACAAGCACGGAGAGAACATACAAACTCTTTGCAGATGTTGACCTGGATGGGATTCAAACACAAGACCCCAGTGCTACTCACTCAGACACCATGCCGCCCAAATATCACAGTCCTGCTGCTACTAGAAACATAAACAAACAAGCAACTCTGCAGGGACAATACCTGCACCGAGTACATTAGTGTGAAAAAAGATAAATCCATATTACACAGTCCTGCTGCTACTAACAAACTGCAAAAAGGTATCATTGCACATCTCTCTAGGGACAATATGTAACACTGGCTGCAGAGGGCACAGAGCACAGCAGTGTGAGGACACACCCATATTGCGCTATGAGAAGCTAAAATCCTGGAATATAAATCCAAATATCACAGTGCTGCTGCTACAAACAACATACACAGCTGTCTGATTACACATCTCTCCAGGGACAATACATAACACTGGCTGCACGGAGCACAGCAGTGTGAGGAAATTCGGAGAAGTTACAATCCTGGAATATAAATCCATTGATAAGCAAAGGTAGGATTACACATCTCTCAAGGTACAATACCTAACATTGGCTGCACAGAGCACAGCAGTGTGAGGACAGGGCACTTGGAGAAGTTACAATCTTGGAATGTAAATCCATATATCACAGTCCTGCTGCTACTAATAACATACACCAAGGTCTGATTAAACTTCTCTCCAGGGACAATAACTAACACTGGCTACAGAGAGAACAGAGCACAGCAGTGTGAGGACACACCCTCAGTCCACTTGGAGAAGCTACAATCCTGGAATATAAATCCATATATCACAGTCCTGCTGCTACTAACAACATACACAGCAGTCTGATTACACATCTCTCCAGGGACCATACATAACACTAGCTGCAGTCTGTATGGTCACAGCTGCTGACGGGTTCCCTTGCATTATTAGTAATGAATCATTCCCAGACGTGTGCAGGGGTCGATGTAGTGCGCGGCACAGATACTATATTTACATGTGAGAACTGAATGATCGTTTTCCACACTTACAGTCCAGCGCGGTGGTATTTCCTGAGTTGGAGCAGAGCACAGGAGACGCGTGCACCCTGATACTGAGATGTGGCATTAGATGTTCTAGTGATAGGGACATGGTGCCAGCTCTGCGATGGCTATATATAAAGCTGGCGCAGGACTCCACTCACATCGCACTTTTGCAAAAACAACAAACTACAGAGGGGGAAAAATTGGATGTAGTTTACACCAGAATCAGAGCCAAGAACTGATGACTCATCTCAGCGGAAACCTCAAGAGCTGCTGCAAGAAATAACAAAATCAAAACTATTACTCACATCGCACGTAGCAGAGCCAAGTGTGCTGGATGTAGCAGAGCCGTGACCTGCATAACTAGTACAATAATATTCTGTATTATGTCACATTGTAGTATTATAGTAGTTATATTCCTGTACATAGGGGGCAGTATTATAGTAGTTATATTCTTGTACATAGGGAGCAGTATTATAGTAGTTATATTCCTGTACATAGGGGGCAGTATTATAGTAGTTATATTCCTGTACATAGGAGGCAGTATTATAGTAGTTATATTCCTGTACATAGGGGGCAGTATTATAGTAGTTATATTCCTGTACATAGGGGGCAGTATTATAGTAGTTATATTCTTGTATATAGGAGGCAGTATTATAGTAGTTATATTCTTGTACATAGGGGGCAGTATTATAGTAGTTATATTCCTGTACATAGGGGGCAGTATTATAGTAGTTATATTCTTGTACATAGGGGGCAGTATTATAGTAGTTATATTCTTGTACATAGGGGGCAGTATTATAGTAGTTATATTCTTGTACATAGGAGGCAGTATTATAGTAGTTATATTCTTGTACATAGGGGGCAGTATTATTGTAGTTATATTCTTGTACATAGGGGGCAGGATTATAGTAGTTATATTCTTGTACATAGGGGACAGTATTATAGTAGTTATATTCTTGTACATCGGGGGCAGTATTATAGTAGTTATATTCTTGTACATAGGGGGCAGTATTATAGTAGTTATATTCTTGTACATAGGAGGCAGTATTATAGTAGTTATATTCTTGAACATAGGGGGCAGTATTATAGTAGTTATATTCTTGTACATAGGGCGCAGGATTATAGTAGTTATATTCTTGTACATAGGGGCAGTATTATAGTAGTTATATTCCTGTACATAGGGGGCAGTATTATTGTAGTTATATTCTTGTACATAGGGGGCAGTATTATAGTAGTTATATTCTTGTACATAGAGGGCAGTATTATAGTAGTTATATTCTTGTACATAGGGGGCAGTATTATAGTAGTTATATTCTTGTACATAGGGCGCAGGATTATAGTAGTTATATTCTTGTACATAGGGGCAGTATTATAGTAGTTATATTCCTGTACATAGGGGGCAGTATTATTGTAGTTATATTCTTGTACATAGGGGGCAGTATTATAGTAGTTATATTCTTGTACATAGGGGGCAGTATTATAGTAGTTATATTCTTGTACATAGGGGCAGTATTATAGTAGTTATATTCTTGTACATAGGGGGCAGTATTATAGTAGTTATATTCTTGTACATAGGGGCAGTATTATAGTAGTTATATTCTTGTACATAGGGGGCAGTATTATAGTAGTTATATTCTTGTACATAGGGGGCAGTATTATAGTAGTTATATTCTTGTACATAGGGGGCAGTATTATAGTAGTTATATTCTTGTACATAGGGGCAGTATTATAGTAGTTATATTCTTGTACATAGGGGGCAGTATTATAGTAGTTATATTCTTGTACATAGGGGGCAGTATTATAATAGTTATATTCCTGTACATAGGGAGCAGTATTATAGTAGTTATATTCTTGTACATAGGGGGCAGTATTATAGTAGTTATATTCCTGTACATAGGGAGCAGTATTATAGTAGTTATATTCCTGTACATAGGGGGCAGTAGTATAGTAGTTATATTCTTGTAAATAGGGGGCAGTATTATAGTAGATATATTCTTGTACATAGGGGGCAGTATTATAGTAGTTATATTCCTGTACATAGGGGGCATTATTATAGTAGTTATATTCCTGTACATAGGGGGCAGTATTATAGTAGTTATATTCCTGTACATAGGAGGCAGTATTATAGTAGTTATATTCCTGTACATAGGGGGCAGTATTATAGTAGTTATATTCTTGTACATAGGGGGCAGTATTATAGTAGTTATATTCCTGTACATAGGGGGCAGTATTAAAGTAGTTATATTCCTGTACATAGGGGGCAGTATTATAGTAGTTATATTCCTGGACATAGGGGGCAGTATTATAGTAGTTATATTCTTGTACATAGGGGGCAGTATTATAGTAGTTATATTCTTGTACATAGGGGGCAGTATTATAGTAGTTATATTCTTGTACATAGGGGGCAGTATTATAGTAGTTATATTCCTGTACATAGGGGGCAGTATAATAGTAGTTATATTCCTGTACATAGGGGGCAGTATAATTGTAGTTATATTCCTGTACATAGGGGGCAGTATTATAGTAGATATAATCTTGTACATAGGGGGCAGTATTATAGTAGTTATATTCTTGTACATAGGGGGCAGTATTATAGTAGATATATTCTTGTACATAGGGGGCAATATTATAGTAGTTATATTCTTGTACATAGGGGGCAATATTATAGTAGATATATTCTTGTACATAGGGGGCAGTATTATAGTAGATATATTCTTTTACATAGGGGGCAGGATTATAGTAGTTATATTCCTGTACTTAGGAGGCAGTTTTATAGTAGTTATATTCTTGTACATAGGGGACAGTATTATAGTAGTTATATTCTTGTACATAGGGGGCAGTATTATAGTAGATATATTCTTGTACATAGGGGGCAGTATTATAGTAATTATATTCTCTTACATAGGTGCAGTATTATAGTAGTTATATTCCTGTACATAGGGGGCAGTATTATAATAGTTATATTCTTGTACATAGGGGGCAGTATTATAGTAGTTATATTCCTGTACATAGGGGGCAGTATTATAGTAGTTATATTCTTGTACATAGGGGGCAGTATTATAGTAGTTATATTCTTGTACATAGGGGGCAGTATTATTGTAGTTATATTCCTGTACATAGGAGGCAGTATTATAGTAGTTATATTCTTGTACATAGGGGGCAGTATTATAGTAGTTATATTCTTGTACATAGGGGGCAGTATTATAGTAGTTATATTCTTGTACATAGGGGGCAGTATTATAGTAGTTATAATCTTGTACATAGGGGGCATTATTATAGTAGTTATGTTCTTGTACATAGGGGGCAGTATTATAGTAGATATATTCTTGTACATAGGGGGCAATATTATAGTAGTTATATTCCTGTACATAGGGGGCAGTATTATAGTAGTTATATTCGTGTACATAGGGGGCAGTATTATAGTAGATATATTCTTGTACATAGGGGGCAATATTATGGTAGATATATTCTTTTACATAGGGGGCAATATTATAGTAGTTATATTCCTGTACATAGGGGGCAGTATTATAGTAGTTATATTCGTGTACATAGGGGGCAGTATTATAGTAGATATATTCTTGTACATAGGGGGCAATATTATGGTAGATATATTCTTTTACATAGGAGGCAGTATTATAGTAGTTATATTCTTGTACATAGGGGGCAGTATTATAGTAGTTATATTCTTGTACATAGGGGGCAGTATTATAGTAGTTATAATCTTGTACATAGGGGGTAGTATTATAGTAGTTATATTCTTGTACATAGGGAGCAGTATTATAGTAGTTATATTCTTGTACATAGGGGACAGTATTATAGTAGTTATATTCTTGTACATAGGGGACAGTATTATAGTAGTTATATTCTTGTACATAGGGGGCAGTATTAACCCCTTACCGACATGTGACGTAATAGTACGTCACATGTCGGGTCCCGGTACATGGAGAGGGCTCGCGGGCCGACCCCTCTCCATAGCCGGTAAGTCTTTGCTGCATATTGCAGCGAGAGTGAAAAATGAAAACGCAAAATCGAAAAAGGGCCGCGGCGGGAAGGGTTTATACTAGTTATATTCTTGTACATAGGGGGCAGTATTATAGTAGTTATATTCTTGTACATAGGGGGCAGTATTATAGTAGTTATATTCTTGTACATAGGGGGCAGTATTATAGTAGTTATATTCTTGTACATAGGGGGCAGTATTATAGTAGTTATATTCTTGTACATAGGGGGCATTATTATAGTAGTTATATTCTTGTACATGGGGGGCATTATTATAGTAGTTATGTTCTTGTACATAGGGGGCAGTATTATAGTAGATATATTCTTGTACAAAGGGGGCAATATTATGGTAGTTATATTCTTGTACATAGGGGGCAGTATTATAGTAGTTATATTCTTGTACATAGGGGGCAGCATTATAGTAGTTATATTCGTGTACATAGGGGGCAGCATTATAGTAGTTATGAGAAAAAGGAAAAAGTGATGTCATCGGCAACAGGCAGGTGATGTAAAAAAATTCATCTTTATTTTCAATACATGGTGGTTAAAAAGTGATCACTGGGGAGAGAAAAAGGTTACGCGTTTCGGACCAACAAATAGAGGTCCTTATTCATACCTATATTTCGTCTAGTGTGAGCTGGCTTTATGGAGAGGAGGAAACACGTCACCGTAACGGAACCTCCCTCTAGAGCAGCTCACACGGAGAGAAACCCAATTAAACACACCTGTGGCATAGGAGCGGAAAGGTTTAAACAAGTGGACAACAAAATCAAATGGGAAAGTACAAAGTATCAAAAATATTAGACAGATCTAGGACAATAAATGTAAATAACAGCATAACGCTAATAAATATACAGTAAGTCACTTTTAAAATTTAGACCTGCAGGGTAACGAGTGTGGAGGGAGAGGATCCATTTAGCTTCCTTCATGTGAAGATCCTTAACCCTGTCACCACCTCTTTTATTCATGGGTACATGATCAATGGCAGTGACTTTTAAACTGGACATGTTGCCAGAGTGTTGGTCACGGAAGTGTTTAGAAAGACCGGTGATGTTACGTGTGCTAGATAAGGTGCGTGGATTTGCACCAGTGATATGTTCTGATAACCGGTCTTTTAATTTTCTGCATGTGCAGCCAACATATTGTAAAGTGCATGTAGTGCATTCCGCAAGGTAAATGATAAAAGTACTCTCGCAATTCAAATGCCTGGATATTTTGAACTGTTTGCCATTGGCAGTAGAGGCAAAGGAGGAGGTTTTACTCATGAATTTGCAGATATTACACCTTGGGCCCCCGCAGCAAAAGCTGCCTTTGTAGCTCAACCAAGTAGGAGTAGTATTAGAATTAGTAAAAATATTAGGTGATAACATGGTGGCTAAGGTAGGGGCCCGGCGGGACACGCACAGAATGCCATTGGAAAGAATTTTTTTTAAAATGGGATCGGTTTCAAGAATAGGTAAATGTTTATTGACAATAGTAGCAATCTGGGTGTATTGAGATGAAAAGGAGGTACTGAAAATGGGTTTGGAGATTGCAGGTTTTTTAGTGACTTTGGGAAGCAAATAATGGGTACGGGGGTGACTGTCAACAATGCGTCTTGCGCGGTCACAGCATGTTTGAGTATAACCTCTATTTTTAAGACGTTTAGTAAGGGTGGAGCATTCGGTTTTGTATGACACATCCGTAGATGAAGAACGTTTGACACGAATAAACTCACCAATGGGTAAATTGCGAGTAGTGTGGCGGGGATGGCAACTTTCCGCTCTCAGGGTAGTATTTCCACTGGTGGGTTTGCGGTAAAGACTAGTTTTAATCGCATTGTGTTGGGGATCCCCGGTAAGGGTGATGTCAAGAAAAGAGATAGACTCACCGCCAAATTCAAAAGTGAATTTGAGATTCAAATCATTGAGGTTAAGATAATGGATGAAATCGACGACTGCCTCCCGGTGTGAAGACCATACCAGGAGACAGTCGTCGATATACCTCCCGTACCATTTAATAGCATGAATAAAAGGGTTGGAAAAGTGGAACAAATATTTTTCCTCCCAAAAGGCCATATATAGATTGGCAAGGGAGGGGGAAAATCGGGCACCCATGGGACATCCAGAAATCTGCAAATAAAAATGGTCGTCAAACATGAAATAGTTGTTACATAACAAAAAAGACAGTACTGATATAATAAATTCTTGAAGGTCCATAGCATAAGAACTATATCTTTCCAAATGGTAGGAAATAGCAATGGAAGCAAGATGGTGAGGTATGCAAGTGTAGAGAGAGGTAACGTCACAAGAAACCCAGGAGTCGGAAGCCGACCAAGATGTTTTGCTGACGGCTGCCAGAAGGGCTTTGGTGTCTTGTATGTGACCCGGGAGTCTAGCAACCAGAGGTTGAAGGAGATTATCGAGCCAATGTCCAAGTCTTTCCAAAAGTGAATTACTGCAGGAGACTATGGGACGAAAAGGTGGAGGAAAACCAGGTTTATGGGTTTTAGGAAGTAAATAAAAATTAGGACAAGTGAAGGTGTCTGGAATTAAATATTCAGCGGTACGTTGATTAATAAAACCCAAAACCACAGCATCCGAAGTAAGTTTTTGTAATTTCTCCTTGATGGAATGTATAGGGTCAGAAGGAAGAGAACGGTAAGTGGTATTATCGTTCAACATATCAAGGGCTTGTTGTCGGTATAATTCTTTATCCAAAATGGTGATATTGCCGCCCTTGTCCGATGGACGAATGATAATATGTGGATTACGTTTAAGGGATTGAATAGCACTGTAATGCTGAGGAGTCAAATTGGATTGAGCAGGCGAGATATTTTCATGTAAGGATTGTAAGTCCTGTTCAACTGCTTCTTGATATAAATCCATGGTGGATGTCCGGGAGTGAACTGGATAAAAAGAAGAGTTTTGTACTGTCACAAAGCCCGAAGTATCAGTGATGGGTGAAGTTGTAGGGGCTATGGGATGAGAAGAAAACTGTAAATCAATCAAGTTTAGTAGAGAAAATTGTTCCTGGAAGGACGAGGCAAGTTGAAACGTGTTGTTGCCAGACTCATTCAAAATATTGAGGGAGGTGACCTCCGAGGGAGGAGAGTCAATGGTAGAAGAAAAATGACGTTTGACAGTAAGTAGGCGAATGAATTTATTAACATCGCAGATGGTGGAAAATAAGTTCATATGAGTAGTAGGAGAAAAACCTAAACCTTTAGCTAAAACTTCAAGTTGGTGAATAGTGAGGTAGCAGGCAGAAAGGTTGACAATACTTGATGTATCAGTTATTTTGTAGTTGGAGTTTTCAGGGTTTGTCGAGTAGTGTATTGAGTTGGGTTTTCGATGTTTTTTACCCGCTCTCCTCGTTTTTTTGTGGGTATGATTTTGGAAGGTAAGTCGGGCGGTGCATTCGGAGGGGGAAGAGATAAACCGTTTTTTGAAGCTGTTGATGTGGATGAAGATGTGGTCGGGTTAGAAATGTCACAGTCATCTGAATCATAATCAGTTGAAGAAAAAGCCACCTTGCTAGAGGAACGGGACCTAGGACCCCGATTGCGTAGAATGGAGCGAGGTCTCGCTCTTTCTCGTGTATAGACCTTATCTTGTGCATAGTCCAAAGTGTCCCGGTTGAACTTCGTCTTTTTTGTTTCCATAATTTGAGATTCCTGGATAGAGAGATTATGTTGTATTTTGGATAGGGTTTCTTCATATGAAGTAGTGGAAACTTCCTGTTTGAGTTGATTAGATAACGTATCGATGTTACATTGAGTTTCAGTAAGAATTTTCCGTTCCTGTTGGATGAGGAGATCCATTAATTGCAATGAGCACTCAGAGAGAACTTGATTCCATTTAGTAGTAAATTCTTGGTCGTAGGGAGTGGTGGGGTATTTCCGAATCCGGAGTCCTCGAGGTATCATTTGTTTCTCTAGATACTTTTGGAGTGTGGTAGAATCCCACCAAAGTCGAAGTCTCGTGGTCATAGCTTTTTCAAGTTCTTTGGTGAGATTTTTAATAGAGGTTTCGGTGTTAACAGAATTAGGATCCGAAGAAAAAATGGACATGACATGATTTAAACGTGTAGGATCATTGAGAAAATCAGTCTCAGACGTAGCCAAGGTAGTGTTTTGGGCTTCCATTGTTAATAAAAGTGTGAAAAAACAAAAGGGTATCAAAAAATAGAGATGAGGAATCAGTAGAAAAAATAAATTATGGAAAAAGTAAAAACGTAATGTAGAAAAATAGCTGCCATCCAGGAAGTTCACAGGAAGTACTAGGTGGCGTAGAAAAAATACAGGGAGCAAAAAGACACCAAAAAATGAAAAAAGAAAAACCGGAGGAGACCGTACATAGGAAAAAGCCAAAAAAGGCAATGGTGTCAGCTCACCTGATCAGCAGCTGCAGTGAAGAAAAAGCCGTGCAACGATGCAAGACCCGGTCCGGTCCCGGGGGCCAAATGGGTAATGAGAAAAAGGAAAAAGTGATGTCATCGGCAACAGGCAGGTGATGTAAAAAAATTCATCTTAATTTTCAATACATGGTGGTTAAAAAGTGATCACTGGGGAGAGAAAAAGGTTACGCGTTTCGGACCAACAAATAGAGGTCCTTATTCATACCTATATTTCGTCTAGTGTGAGCTGGCTTTATGGAGAGGAGGAAACACGTCACCGTAACGGAACCTCCCTCTAGAGCAGCTCACACGGAGAGAAACCCAATTAAACACACCTGTGGCATAGGAGCGGAAAGGTTTAAACAAGTGGACAACAAAATCAAATGGGAAAGTACAAAGTATCAAAAATATTAGACAGATCTAGGACAATAAATGTAAATAACAGCATAACGCTAATAAATATACAGTAAGTCACTTTTAAAATTTAGACCTGCAGGGTAACGAGTGTGGAGGGAGAGGATCCATTTAGCTTCCTTCATGTGAAGATCCTTAACCCTGTCACCACCTCTTTTATTCATGGGTACATGATCAATGGCAGTGACTTTTAAACTGGACATGTTGCCAGAGTGTTGGTCACGGAAGTGTTTAGAAAGACCGGTGATGTTACGTGTGCTAGATAAGGTGCGTGGATTTGCACCAGTGATATGTTCTGATAACCGGTCTTTTAATTTTCTGCATGTGCAGCCAACATATTGTAAAGTGCATGTAGTGCATTCCGCAAGGTAAATGATAAAAGTACTCTCGCAATTCAAATGCCTGGATATTTTGAACTGTTTGCCATTGGCAGTAGAGGCAAAGGAGGAGGTTTTACTCATGAATTTGCAGATATTACACCTTGGGCCCCCGCAGCAAAAGCTGCCTTTGTAGCTCAACCAAGTAGGAGTAGTATTAGAATTAGTAAAAATATTAGGTGATAACATGGTGGCTAAGGTAGGGGCCCGGCGGGACACGCACAGAATGCCATTGGAAAGAATTTTTTTTAAAATGGGATCGGTTTCGAGAATAGGTAAATGTTTATTGACAATAGTAGCAATCTGGGTGTATTGAGATGAAAAGGAGGTACTGAAAATGGGTTTGGAGATTGCAGGTTTTTTAGTGACTTTGGGAAGCAAATAATGGGTACGGGGGTGACTGTCAACAATGCGTCTTGCGCGGTCACAGCATGTTTGAGTATGACCTCTATTTTTAAGACGTTTAGTAAGGGTGGAGCATTCGGTTTTGTATGACACATCCGTAGATGAAGAACGTTTGACACGAATAAACTCACCAATGGGTAAATTGCGAGTAGTGTGGCGGGGATGGCAACTTTCCGCTCTCAGGGTAGTATTTCCACTGGTGGGTTTGCGGTAAAGACTAGTTTTAATCGCATTGTGTTGGGGATCCCCGGTAAGGGTGATGTCAAGAAAAGAGATAGACTCACCGCCAAATTCAAAAGTGAATTTGAGATTCAAATCATTGAGGTTAAGATAATGGATGAAATCGACGACTGCCTCCCGGTGTGAAGACCATACCAGGAGACAATGCGATTAAAACTAGTCTTTACCGCAAACCCACCAGTGGAAATACTACCCTGAGAGCGGAAAGTTGCCATCCCCGCCACACTACTCGCAATTTACCCATTGGTGAGTTTATTCGTGTCAAACGTTCTTCATCTACGGATGTGTCATACAAAACCGAATGCTCCACCCTTACTAAACGTCTTAAAAATAGAGGTTATACTCAAACATGCTGTGACCGCGCAAGACGCATTGTTGACAGTCACCCCCGTACCCATTATTTGCTTCCCAAAGTCACTAAAAAACCTGCAATCTCCAAACCCATTTTCAGTACCTCCTTTTCATCTCAATACACCCAGATTGCTACTATTGTCAATAAACATTTACCTATTCTCGAAACCGATCCCATTTTAAAAAAAATTCTTTCCAATGGCATTCTGTGCGTGTCCCGCCGGGCCCCTACCTTAGCCACCATGTTATCACCTAATATTTTTACTAATTCTAATACTACTCCTACTTGGTTGAGCTACAAAGGCAGCTTTTGCTGCGGGGGCCCAAGGTGTAATATCTGCAAATTCATGAGTAAAACCTCCTCCTTTGCCTCTACTGCCAATGGCAAACAGTTCAAAATATCCAGGCATTTGAATTGCGAGAGTACTTTTATCATTTACCTTGCGGAATGCACTACATGCACTTTACAATATGTTGGCTGCACATGCAGAAAATTAAAAGACCGGTTATCAGAACATATCACTGGTGCAAATCCACGCACCTTATCTAGCACACGTAACATCACCGGTCTTTCTAAACACTTCCGTGACCAACACTCTGGCAACATGTCCAGTTTAAAAGTCACTGCCATTGATCATGTACCCATGAATAAAAGAGGTGGTGACAGGGTTAAGGATCTTCACATGAAGGAAGCTAAATGGATCCTCTCCCTCCACACTCGTTACCCTGCAGGTCTAAATTTTAAAAGTGACTTACTGTATATTTATTAGCGTTATGCTGTTATTTACATTTATTGTCCTAGATCTGTCTAATATTTTTGATACTTTGTACTTTCCCATTTGATTTTGTTGTCCACTTGTTTAAACCTTTCCGCTCCTATGCCACAGGTGTGTTTAATTGGGTTTCTCTCCGTGTGAGCTGCTCTAGAGGGAGGTTCCGTTACGGTGACGTGTTTCCTCCTCTCCATAAAGCCAGCTCACACTAGACGAAATATAGGTATGAATAAGGACCTCTATTTGTTGGTCCGAAACGCGTAACCTTTTTCTCTCCCCAGTGATCACTTTTTAACCACCATGTATTGAAAATTAAGATGAATTTTTTTACATCACCTGCCTGTTGCCGATGACATCACTTTTTCCTTTTTCTCATTACCCATTTGGCCCCCGGGACCGGACCGGGTCTTGCATCGTTGCACGGCTTTTTCTTCACTGCAGCTGCTGATCAGGTGAGCTGACACCATTGCCTTTTTTGGCTTTTTCCTCCATTATAGTAGTTATGTTCTTGTACATAGGGGGCAGTATTATAGTAGTTATATTCTTGTACATAGGGGGCAGCATTATAGTAGTTATATTCTTGTACATAGGGGGCAGCATTATAGTAGTTATATTCTTGTACATAGGGGCAGTATTATAGTAGATATATTCTTTTACATAGGGGGCAGTATTATAGTAGTTATATTCCTGTACATAGGGGGCAGTATTATAGTAGTTATATTCTTGTACATAGGGGGCAGTATTATAGTAGTTATATTCTTGTACATAGGGGGCAGCATTATAGTAGTTATATTCCTGTACATAGGGGGCAGTATTATAGTAGTTATATTCTTGTACATAGGGGCAGTATTATAGTAGATATATTCTTTTACATAGGGGGCAGTATTATAGTAGTTATATTCCTGTACATAGGGGGCAGTATTATAGTAGTTATATTCTTGTACATAGGGGGCAGTATTATAGTAGTTATATTCTTGTACATAGGGGGCAGTATTATAGTAGTTATATTCCTGTACATAGGGGGCAGTATTATAGTAGTTATATTCTTGTACATAGGGGGCAGTATTACAGTAGTTATATTCTTGTACATAGGGGTCAGTATTATAGTAGTTATATTCTTGTACATAGGGGGCAGTTTTATAGTAGTTATATTCTTGTACATAGGGGGCAGTATTACAGTAGTTATATTCTTGTACATAGGGGTCGGTATTATAGTAGTTATATTCTTGTACATAGAGGGCAGTATTATAGTAGTTATATTCTTGTACATAGGGGGCAGTATTATAGTAGTTATATTCTTGTACATAGGGGGCAGTATTATAGTAGTTATATTCTTGTACATAGAGGGCAGTATTATAGTAGTTATATTCTTGTACATAGGGGACAGTATTATAGTAGTTATATTCCTGTACATAGGGGGCAGTATTATAGTAGTTATATTCCTGTACATAGGGGGCAGTATTATAGTAGATATATTCTTTTACATAGGGGGCAATATTATAGTAGTTATATTCCTGTACATAGGGGGCAGTATTATAGTAGTTATATTCTTGTACATAGGGGGCAGTATTATAGTAGTTATATTCCTGTACATAGGGGGCAGTATTATAGTAGTTATATTCTTGTACATAGGGGGCAGTATTACAGTAGTTATATTCTTGTACATAGGGGTCAGTATTATAGTAGTTATATTCTTCTACATAGGGGGCAGTTTTATAGTAGTTATATTCTTCTACATAGGGGCAATTTTTATTAGTATAAACAAACAGAAAATATTACATTACATTCTCATCAGAATGAACAAACCGTTAATTAGCAAATATCATACTGATCAGAAAATAATACATTCATAATAATCTTAACTCAAAAAGTCCATCACTGGTAAGAAGAAAAATGTGGAAATTAATATAATTACTTGATCAGTTACCCCAGACATATGTTCCTCCATAACTTAACATTATTACTCTTCTTTCTAACCTCAATGGATCGTATCCACCTCAGCTCTGATAGTATTTGGGTTACAGCGGTCATAGGCTGGAAGGACTCGCTGTGTGCAGACACTCTGGTCCTGGTGTGCCAGTGGTAGTATTGATTGTACTGATGATCAGGTACATGGTCCCTCTGTCTATGCCGGCTACCTGTGGTGTCACCCCCATAGATTATGTCCGGGTAGGTCAGAGACTGCAGTCTTGATATTTTGAGTCTGCGGGACACCTCCTGCCATATCTGCCTCCCTCCCAGGCACTCAGTAGCAAAATGCTCCATGGTCTCCTCCTGCTGACATCCCAAGGGGCACAAATGCTCAGAGAGACTCAAGAATTTTAAATTTCCCCTGACAAAGAGCCTCCCATGTAAGGATAACCAGGCGATATCAAAGAGCTTTGCAGGGAGTCTCGAACTATTGAGGAACCTCAGGCTTTCCTGCAGGGTGGCCGTTGTGCAGTCCCTCAGAGCTGGCTGTACAGTATAGAAGGTCTTACAGATATTAGTGTACAGCTCCTTCCTGGTCCTACTCTCCAGATAGGTCTTATCTATTCTCCACTTTTTCATGCACCTGAGACCATACTCCAGATACTGGGGGAGGAAGCCAGGAGTCCATCCTCTTGAGACTGCCGCCTCGCACCCAAGACTCTGCAAAAGGCAATATCCAGTCCCTGACACTACTTACCCACAGGAGACCATTATTTGAGTCCAGACAACCAAAATTTACTTTCAGAAACATGGAGTCAAAAAATACCCTTGGATTTAACATATCCAGCCCACCCTCTCTTCTCTGCAGGTAGGTGATCCCTCTTTTTACTGGGTTCAACCTGTTTCCCCATAAAAGTTGGAAGAACAGGCTAAAGAGCCTAGCGGAGAAAGATTCTGGCAAAGGAAAGACGACAGAGACGTAGAGGAAGACAGGGACCAGGTAAGTCTTCATCAGAGTAACCCTTTCTCTATAGGTCAGCCTCCAGTTCTTCCATCGCTGAACCTTTACATTTCCGGTTTCCAACTTCTCTTCCCAATTTAGCTTGGCATTATCTTCCCTCCCAAATTTCACCCCAAGGATCTTAATATGGGTGGTGGCCTTGGCGAATTGTGGCAAATCAAAGCCAGGAGCAGTATCCAATGTCCAGAAAGCTTGACTCTTCTCTAGGTTGACCAGAGGCCCGGAGGCCCCTGAGTAACTTCTGATGGCTGCAGACAACATCTCCACCTCACGAGGCTCAGATATCACCACAGTCACATCATCCGCGTAGGCGACTACCTTCAAAGGCAAGCACTGGGGGACCGGAACCCCCCGAAAATCGCACTGCTGCAGTGATCGCAGAAACAAGTCTATGGCAAACACATACAGCAGTGGACTCAGGGGGCAGCCCTGTCGCACCCCTGCCTCTACTCCGAAAGTGTCCCCCTGCCAACCATTGATCAGAGGAAAGCTCTTCGCCTCTCTGTACAAAGTTCTCAGCCAATCTATAAATTGTCCCGGAATACCGTACTTTGATAAAGTGGCCCATAGATACTCATGATCAACCCTGTCAAAGGCTTTAGCCTGGTCCAGACCTACAACATATCTCCCACACCTCAGAGCTTTACATCTCTCAAACATCTCCCTTATCGAGATGACTGCTCCAGAGATGTTCCGCCCTTTTACTGTGCCGTACTGAGAGCCTGCCAACAGTGCCGGGGACAAACAAACTAATCTAGAAAACAGAATTTTTGCCAGAATTTTCCTGTCGACATTCAAGAGGGCCTCCAGTTCTTGATGTCACTAGGCTCCTTACCTTTGGACAGCAGAATAAGGGAGGACACTCTCATGGATGGAGGCATCAGGTGATTCTCTAGACAATTTGTAAGCACATCCACAAGGATCGGGGCTAAGAGGTCTCTGAACTTCTTATAGAATTCACATGTTATCCCATCAGGACCTGGTGCCTTCTTCAGATGTAACTTATTGATGGCCTCTTTAACCTCCTCCTCTGTTATTCCTGCTGTCAAAGGAGAAAAGTCCAAATCTTTAGTGTCAGGACCTGGAGTTGCCTCCAAGAATTGAGCCATTTTCTCTTTATCCAAAACCTTCTTCTGAAATAATTCAGCATAGTAGGATCTCACCACCCCCAGGATACCCTCCCGAGATTCCTGCAAAACTCCCTGGGAGTCAGTGAGAACTGTGATCGATTTCTTGGCCACACGTTCCCGGCAATTTTCATACGGATCAGGAACGCTCAGTTTTCCGTAGTCCCGCTCGATAACCAGGGACGTGTAGCGTCTGTACTGATACTGCTTTATCTCAGACTTCAGTCGGTCAATTTTTTGTTTGTCCCCCCCTCCCGCCGAATACAGTGACTCCAATTCTCTCCGCAGCTTGAGATACTGGCTGTACTTACTCTTACCCTTCTTCACTGACAGTCTCTTCAAGAGGGACCGGATCTCCTCCTTGACGTTCTCCCACCAGTCAGATATGTTGTCATAGAAGTCTACTCTCTGGAGCTGGTCCTGAAAAAGGGAGTGGATACAATTCCGGACATAGGCATCATCCAGGATGCTAGAATTGAGCCTCCATAACCCCCGACCAATGTACGAGCGGTTAGTGGCTCCTAGGTGAAACAATAAGACAAGATGGTCAGAATATGGAACAACCTTCTCGCATATACCACTAACATTCTCTGAGGGACTCACAAATGCCATATCGATCCTGCTGTGCCTGTCAGCACACGTATAGGTGTACTTAGGTTTCCTCCCTTCCAAGGTAAATACATCACGTAGATGGGCCTGTGATATTATGCTCTGTAGGACCCTGGAGTCCCTGACCACTGCTCTGCCTGAGGACCTGTCACCTGAAGTCATGACAACATTAAAGTCGCCCGCCATTACTACAGGGATAGAGGTAAATAAATGCTGCTTCACCTCATTGAACAGCTGGATTCTCTCTGTCACTGTCTGTGGGCCATAGATGTTGATCAGCCGGAGCCGCCTACCATGGATGGTCACCTCTAGCACCAGGCACCTCCCCATAGCAACCTCTGTCAGCCTGTGCACCGCCACGTCTGTGGTGTTAAATAATATGGCGACCCCGGCGTACGGCTCCACAGCCAGTGACCAGTAAGAAGGACCAGACCGCCACTCACGCTCAGCCTCACGGAGATGCCCTAAGGTGGTCAGGCGGGTCTCCTGCAGGAAGATAACATCAGCGTCCAGATATCTCAGGTGGTCATATACAGCGTGTCTGGTCCTTCTTACTTTAATGCTGTTGACGTTGCTGAAAGCAACTTTTAGAGAGAACTCAGTCATAACAATGAAAAAAAGCAGAGCAGCGACCCCCATCATCATGAGTCAGAGTCAAAGTCCCCCTGTCTTCCACCTGTCTCCATGTCTGAATCCTCAGCGGTATCTACAGGAGGGGGCTTCTTCTTAGTTGGAGGATCCCATGTGTCCACCTCACACTCATTATCAATTCTTTCTAGCTCTTTTTCAAAGTCCCCATCCGACAGAGCATCCGACAGAGCATCAAACCTGTTGGAAAGGACCATGACCCCGGCATCACCGCTGGACTTTCTCCTGGTCTTAGGCTCCGCACTGTACTCCTCAGGCTTACGGGGGGATTTGTCTTTTTTCTTCCTTTTCTTCTTTTTCACCTCCTCATATTCAGTAGATGTTACAGAGGTGTCTGCCTGAGGCTGGTCGTGGGTTACAACCTCCACGCTCCCCTGAACACTGTCTGACTGCTGGGGTTCTGCATCACCTGACCCCTGTACCTCCCGCCTGGTCAGAATTTGCCCCGACACCAAGGCCCCCTCCTCTAAGGCATCTGCCTCCTGCACCATTTCATCATCAGAGAAGTCCCTGGCAATGTTATGCCAGGCCTCCGGGCAATCCTTGTGCGGGTGGCCCATCTCTCCACAGAGGTTACATCTGACCGTCTCACAGGTGGCACTGAGATGGCCGACCTCCCCACACAGGTTGCATTTAACTACTGTACATACTTTGGCCACGTGACCGATCCTACCACATCTAAAGCACTTCCGTGGCTGCCCGGGATAGAAGCAGACGCCCTTTTCTCTACCTATATAGAAGGAGTTGGGGAGGTGCAGGGTAATGTTGTTAAACTGCCTCAACTTCACCAGAACCTTCCACCCTCCAGTCCAGATACCGTCGGCGTCTCGGTGCTTAGTGAGGTCAGACACCAGATCACAATGACGCCTGAGCCACACTAGAATGTCCTGAGTGGGAACAGACTCGTTCCAGAATATTATATTGACCACCACAGTATCTGGCCTGGATATGGGGACAAACACAAACTTGCTCCAACCATCAGTGTCCCTGAACCGGGGGAGTTTATCCCAGAACCTATCCAGACTGGACATAAGCTTAAAGCTGACATCATAGCCCTGTCTGTCTGGCAGGTTTATGACCGCTAGGATATCATCTGGTGAGAACCCCATCTGGTGACACAGGAGATCCCGCACCACAAACCTCCTATCCGGGAGATCTTCCTTTGCGCCTCTGTTCTTAAAGCGCACCACGTTCCTCCTCTTAAACACCTGCCCGGAGTAGTGTGCGCCGGAGGTGAAGGAGGGAGCGCCGCGGCTCCAGGCGTTTTTAGGAGATTCCTGACGTGGCTCACTACGGGTATTGGGGGGAGGGTCTGATCTAGAGGGACCTGACTCTACTAGGGGACTCGATGTTAAAGGGGGGGAAGTCACAAGCATCATTCTGCACCACCCCCTGCCCCCCATCCACCTCTATGTTATCCTCCGGTGGCTGTACCTCCCAGATAGACTGAGGGTCCCCTCCATCTCCCAACCCCGCAGGTACAGCAGAATGTCCTACAGTGTCCCCAGTCTCAAGCATGCTAGAGTTCTCCTGGATCACTGCATCACCCTGACCCATAGATGAAAGTTCACCATCAACAGACACTGCTGGGACTTGTGGTACTACAGGTCCATGCACCTGCTCTGGGACTGCTGCAGAGCTCTGCGGCTGATCTGGTGTCTGTCCCTTCTGGAATGAGAAGCTCGCAGGCCTGAGAATCTGTGTCACACGTTGGGGTACATCTGGGGGGACAGGTCCTGCTTGTGCTGTAGGGGCCCAGAGTCACAGCTCTGCCTCTGCTGGGAGAAGCGCTCCTGGTTCCTGTAAGACTCAGCCAGGGGTCCCATCCTCTTCAGGACACAGTCCATATCCCTGACCACCTGTGCCAGCTCTATGCCTAGTCCCTGCAGCTTGGAGTTATACAGGGTGCTGCTTTCAGGGTGCGCAGTTCTAAGAGAGTACATGCAGTCTATCAGCATTTGCAGCATTTTCTTGTGATTAGTCAGCTCCCCCATCCTCCTTACCAGGGTCGGTATCTCCTCCGCCATCTGCAGCTCCGGTGCCCGTGCAGTCTCCTTCCCCTGCTGTGCTGGTCGGGGTGCAGCTCCAGGTGGTTTGGGTGCACCCGTCTCCTTCCCAGGCCTGTAGCTTGCACTTGCAGGGGCCTGTTCACACTTGGCAGCACTTGTAGTAACAGTCTGCGGCTTTACTGCTGACCTGGTGCGGCCTGTGCAGGCCATGCTGGACACCACATCCCTCTGCTGCAGGGTCTCTCGCAGGGTCTGTCTCTCCACAGACGTTCTCCTCTGTCTGGGTGCAGGAGTGGGGGGCTGTGCACCTGCTGCTTGTCTCACACTCTGCTGCTTCACCTGTGCTCCTCCACGCTGGCTGGTCATAGAACTTGACGCTTTCATTGCTGCTTCAGTTACTTCCACTTTTTCATTCTTTCTCATCACAATCGCATTGTCTGCAATCTGTCCACAATCTTTACTGGTTACTTTGGGATTTGCATCTGCAACACCCTCGCCGATGCAAGGCGAAGGAGTGCTTGCGAATACGTCCCACAGCATGTCACTACAGCACACAGGGGACATTGCAGTGGTAGATCCTGCCTGGCAAGGCAGGAGTTAAGTGTTTTGTATGATGCAAGATCTGTCGTCCAATCACTTGTATTGCATTCTGTCCAATGTAAGCTGAGAGGTAATTGGAGGAACAGCCACCACCTGACCAAGGGGAGATAATAAAACCCCTGGCCAAGAATGTTCTAGGGAGTAGTTAGCTGAGCAGTAGCTCAGAAGCAGACTGGAGTCTCTCCAGTACAGACTCTTCGGAGTCTGTACAGCTAGCACACCAGAGCAGGAAGAGCCTAGCCCCTGCCTGAAGAGTGGAACTAATAGCTAGTTAGTGAGGAAAGGGGTATCATCCTACCTTCAAGGGTTATACCTGAAGCAATCCAGGACAAGCTGAAGCATCCTTCCAGGACACAGCTACCTCCCAGCCTGCCATTGCATCCAGGCTGGTGATCTACATCCTGTGGCTCCCTCCAAATACCTCTCCAGTACTCCACCATCTTGTTAAAGGCACATTGCTGATGTTCCTGTCGGTTCCAATAAAGAACTGTAAGTGTTTCTGTTCAACCTCTGCCTCCGTCTGGTCCCTGCTACTCCGGCTGTCACCATCACGGGCACCCTGTCCACCACACAGAGACTCATACTCTAGACACCAAAGGGTTGACCCAGGGAGATCCGCTATAGCAGCCTCTCCCTCATCATTTCTTGCCAACACCACCATGCTGGAGACCTGCCAGGCTGTAGGACAGCCCTCCGGTTCCCCCATACCAAGCACCATGACAAAAGCGTGCTTAGGCCGCAACCGCCAGCCACTCAGGTACTGCGGGCCCAGGCTGTCTCCAGGCCCCAAGAAAAGGCTAGGCCCCGGTGGGGGATGTTGCAAGTGGCGTCACGAACAGGATTGATACTTCTGTGCCTTATTCTGGCATTAAGGACTATCCTTTATTGAAAAGACTGTGCTGCCTAACCCTGCTGCCATTCGGGTTTAGGCCCCAAGTGATTGTGCATTTCTACATTGAACTGTACTACTGCTGCCACGTGCTGTCGAGCTCCGCTCCAGCACTCAAGAGGTTAACCCCTGCAAAGAACTGTGTCAGCTCTGCTACATCCGGCGCTGCCGCGCCTGAAGATTTTACCTCAGAGAACTGTGGCGCAGCAAGTTATTCCAGCCCGCCACTGGCGGGAAACACAGATGACACACCAAGCTCCACCCACGTGCGAAGGGCGCGAACCCCGCCTCCTGTTGCGCAGCAAAAAAAATAGAGCCCGCCACAGCTCTTGGCGGGAAGGACTTGGACTCCTCCCTCTGGCACGAGGCGAACTTCCTGCCCCGCCTTAACAAAAGGTCAGAACTCGTGAGGATCTTGGACAGTGAGGTCAGCACCATGTGGGGTCCTCGGCCACTTCCTGCGGTGGAGCAACCCGAGTTCTTGGAGGTTCTGGAAACCATGGTTGTGATCTCTGGTCAACCGGTCCAGCGGCCCTTCGCTGGGCACCGGCTGCATCGTGGACTGACCCGAGCCTTCGTCACCAGGACGTACTTCCAGACGGTGACGGAGCGCCAAGTACCACCCGGGCGGTTCCTAGTGCCTCTCCCGGCTACCATGCTGGTGCCGCGGGCCCACGTGGAGGCGCCACGTGGGGAGGCCCCGACTCCTGTAGAGCCAGCGCCTGGGCCTACTGCTGCCGTGCGACCTGCACCGAGACCCACTGCTCCTGCCGACCAGCCTGCCAGCCCTGCTGTGGTGGTTCCTGACCCTCCGGCTGCTCCTGCTCCAGTTCCGGCACCTGCCCGACAACCTGCGAGACCGGAGCCTAGACCGGAGCGACCTACCCCAGCACCGGCACCTCCGCAGCCTCGAGGCCGAGGTGAGGCCCTCCGCCGGCAACTCCGAGACGCTGTCTCGGAACAGCGACGCCGAGAGAAGGAGGCCCAGCGCTACATGGCCGGCCGGTCTAAAGAGGGAGCCTGGGTGAAGCAAAACCGCACCACCGGCATGGTCCGGTACTTCGACCGGCAGCGTGGCTATGGCTTTGCCACTCAGGACTATACTGGACTGGAAGTATTTATCCCCCGCCGGTCCGTCAAGAGGCCTGACCTTCCGGAAAGACTGCACTATTTGAGACCGGGGGAGTGTATTGAGTTCTCCCTGCAGGAGGGGCCCTGAGGGCCGTGGGCAGCTGGCGTGGTCCGGATCCCAGACTCCGATGAGGACCGCTACCCATCGTGCGATGAGTGGTATGAGGACGACGAGTGGCCGGAATCCCCGAACACCTCTTCTTTGTCGGCTGCGAGTCCCCGGGCGGTGACCCACGTGAATGCTCCATCCACGGTGATTGTGAGTACGGGTCCCATTGCCATCCATGGGCCGGGCATGATCCAGGGCGCCACCCCCACCGTCTCCCCTGCCGGGAGCGTGGCCAGATCCCGCAGTTCTTCCGTGGGAGAAGACATCCCGGCTAGTGAACCTTGTCCGGAGGTTCCGACTAGGCCCACATCTCCACTTGCCGGTTACCAATGGGGTGACGACCCGGCCCCAGAAGAACCGGAGCTGGAAGGAGCCGCGGCGCTGCCGCAGGTTCCCATTTATTTATTTCTGGACCCCTCCGTGGTCCCTGGCTCAGTTGAGCGCCCGGCTGGAGCAGCCGACATCCCGGGCGACAGCGCTCCTCCCCTTGAGGGTCCGGAGGCTGCTGTTGAACTTGCAGTACCTGCTACTGCCACCGGGTGTCCCCAGCCGGCACCTACTCCCGCTGAGGATGCACAGGATTCACCGCTGACTTTGGATCCTGTCCCTGCTGAACCCAGCGATACTGAGTAACCCCTGATGGGCTGAAAGCCTTCTTCAGGTACTGTGTACATATTGTATATTTATTTCCATTATCCCTACAGAGCCAGAAACTTTCCTGAGACTCTTACCCTTATTTATCTCAGTCAAGAGATTTACCACTGTCATGTGCTATGATAGCACCCTTCCTCTGCCACAGCAGAGATTCCTACAAAGGACTCTGTCCCTCTACACTAGAGGAGACCCTTTGCTCCTTTATTGCACTTTTCCCCACATCAAGGGCTGTGCCCAGAAGATGGACTTTGCCATTAAAGACCTTCTGTGAGACTTTTGCCAACTCCAAGGAAAAGTTGCTACTTTATTGACTTCTTATATTGCACTTAATGCCTTCCTTTTAGGTATGGACATTCTGAATGCACTATTATGCCTTTTCCTTTTCAGGTAAAGAGACATTTTATTCTGCTACCCTGTGTAGCCTACCTCTGTAACGTTTGTAATGTTATAAGATGTGTACCCATTGGGCTCCTAAGCCAATGTGAGTTTACAACATGTTTGCACACTGTCAATATATGTCAGTAGTTTGCACTAACCTTTGATAGGCTTTTCAGGTTGTAGTGTGGCTGTGTCGGACCGTCTCTATGTAAAACCCTGACCGCTACCTTATCCCTCAAACCGAGGTTTGCACGTGGGGGTAGTCCGTAAACTGCGGGTCCTTCGGGGACCGGGGGTGTTACAGAGATAGCACCTGGATGCCACTCATACAAGGGTAAGAGTGTCAGTCGGCAGGTACTTGTACATTGTACAATGTCTTATTGTGTCACATATGCCAATGTAATGCATATACACACTATATATTTGTCGCTAGGGAAGAAGTGTTTATATAACAAATATACAGGCCCTGGTGCAAGGAGTGGATTACAGTACATGACACCACACCTTTCCTACTGTACAGTTTGGTTTAATGGCGTTAGCGACCAACTGTCATACTTAGCATTTACATATCTGTGTCTTAGTCCGACACCAACCCAGGTGCCTGTCCCCAGGACCATGGGCGGCTTATCCCTACATGTCATGTAGCCTACACTTCCTAGAAGTGCCCTTATCTACCTATGCGCCCCAACCATCTGTAGTCGAGCCGAGGGCGGCTCTTTCAATTGCCCCGGGGGTATGCAACACCCTCGCCGATGCAAGGCGAAGGAGTGCTTGCGAATACGTCCCACAGCATGTCACTACAGCACACAGGGGACATTGCAGTGGTAGATCCTGCCTGGCAAGGCAGGAGTTAAGTGTTTTGTATGATGCAAGATCTGTTGTCCAATCACTTGTATTGCATTCTGTCCAATGTAAGCTGAGAGGTAATTGGAGGAACAGCCACCACCTGACCAAGGGGAGATAATAAAACTCCTGGCCAAGAATGTTCTAGGGAGTAGTTAGCTGAGCAGTAGCTCAGAAGCAGACTGGAGTCTCTCCAGTATAGACTCTTCGGAGTCTGTACAGCTAGCACACCAGAGCAGGAAGAGCCTAGCCCCTGCCTGAAGAGTGGAACTAATAGCTAGTTAGTGAGGAAAGGGGTATTATCCTACCTTCAAGGGTGATACCTGAAGCACTCCAGGACAAGCTGAAGCTTCCTATTAGGACACAGCTACCTCCCAGCCTGCCCTCTGCATCCAGGCTGGCGATCTACCTCCTGTGGCTTCCTCCAAATACCTCTCCAGCACTCCACCTTTCTGTTAAAGGCACGTTGCTGATGTTCCTGTCGGTTCCAATAAAGAACTGTAAGTGTTTCTGTTCAACCTCTGCCTCCGTCTGGTCCCTGCTACTCCGGCTGTCACCACCACGGGCACCCTGTCCACCACACAGAGACTCATACTCTAGACACCAAAGGGTTGCCCCAGGGAGATCCGCTATAGCAGCCTCTCCCTCATCATTTCTTGCCAACACCACCCTGCTGGAGACCTGCCAGGCTGTAGGACAGCCCTCCGGTTCCCCCATACCAAGCACCGTGACACAAGCGTGCTTAGGCCGCAACCGCCAGCCACTCAGGTACTGCGGGCCCAGGCTGTCTCCAGGCCCCAAAAAAAGGCTAAGCCCCGGTGGGGGATGTTGCACATCCCTAGAAGGTTTTTGGGAGTTCATTCCCGGTGTAGGCCTGGAAGCCTGGGCCTTGCCTGGGGAATCTCCCCACCCAGGGTGGCCCCGCCCTGGGCTAGCTCCAGACATGCAGAGACTCAGGAGCTCAGCTCATACACGTCCTCACAGCAAGGGGGCAGTATTGAAGCAGTTATATTCTTATACATAGGGGGCAGTATTATAGTAGTTATATTCTTGTACATAGGGGGCAGTATTATAGTAGTTATATTCTTGTACATAGGGAGCAGTATTATAGTAGTTATATTCCTGTACATAGGGGCAGTATTATAGTAGTTAAATTCTTATACAAAGGGGGCAGTATTATAGTAGTTAAATTCTTATACAAAGGGGGCAGTATTATAGTAGTTATATTCTTGTACATAGGGGGCAGTATTATAGTAGTTATATTCTTGTACATAGGGGCAGTATTATAGTAGTTATATTCTTGTACATAGGGGCAGTATTATAGTAGTTATATTCCTGTACATAGGGGGCAGTATTATAGTAGTTATATTCCTGTACATAGGGGGCAGTATTATAGTAGTTATATTCTAGTAAATATGTGGCAGTATTATAGTAGTTATATTCTTGTACATAGGAAGCAATATTATAGTAGGTATATTCTTGTACATAGGGGGCAGTATTATAGTAGTTATATTCTTGTACATAGGGGGCAGTATTATAGTAGTTATATTCTTGTACATAGGGTGCAGTATTATAGTAGTTATGTTCTTGTCCTAGGGGGCAGTATTATAGTAG